>NC_072800.1:95283333-95922500 GCF_028583425.1 Eublepharis macularius | reverse complement strand
GACCTTGAACGGCGTGCTAAACTCCTTAAACAGAAGGACAGATTTCTTGATATAATACTGAAAGAGACACACAAGGTCCACGTTTATGAGGACTTATTCAAACTGGCACAAGTCGATGAAGACTCTTCAAACATCGTCCCTTCCTCCCGAACGAAATGTTCTAAGGGTGTCATTGACCACAGTTCGTCCCCGGAGGAACAACCGGCTAAAAAGAAGCAGAAGCAAGGGCGAGAATCTCACTCGGCCCAAACTTCACAGGGTGCCCGAGAACATGCAGACCGACAGTCTTCCCAGAGTCTTGAACAAGAAGATTGTTCTACACATATTTATGGACAGCTCTCAGAGGAGCAAAATACGAGTCTAGCAAAACAGGGGGTTGGAATCGGGGACTTGTCTCCGGCCCTGTCTCTGGAATGTGGAACCCCAGGGATAGAATCTAATGCTGTCCGGAATGTTAGAGAGATCCAATTGACTAATGCCTGGGAGAAGATAAAGTTTGGTCCCATGTCTAAGGGTCTGGACCTTTTGGTTCCACAACAAATGAATAAGCTCGATTTGGCAAAGTTCTGGGGTTTTCTGTTGACTCATGTGGGATGGGTGATGGTACCCACGCCTTCGTTAACTAAGAGAAGCAAGGACTCGATGATAGACTTGCTTGATAAACAAAGGGAGGTGTTGTTTACCTATCTTACTGATGGAGAGGAAACCGGACAAGAGCCGCCGCCGCAAAATCTTCTTTATGCCAGATCCCTATCGATCAACATCGTTGATAGGCTTGTCATAGGACGTCGGAGTCGTACTTCGACGGAGACCTATCCCTCCTGGTTGACGGAGGAGGGACTTACGAAACTTCTCAAAGGTATCTGTCGTCGTGCTGAAGAAAGACCGCCGGCGGAAGGCACGGGATTTCTTGACGAACCTGGCAAGAGAGCGACAGAAATGACACAAAAAGATTTGATACACTGGTGCGTCCAAGTGTTGCATGTTTTCAAAGTCCGTGTTCAACGACTAAAGGGAGAGGCGGAGACGTCGACTGGAAGGAGTGTTGCGCCCAGGAAAGGAAGGCTTGAACGGAAAACTGTGTCTAAGATGATGACGGATACGACTCAGCTGGCTAATCCTGTGACGATTCCATCGCATGCTGAATTATCTGCCATGATAGCAGCACAAGATGCCCGAATGTGTCGCCAGGGAGACTCTGCTTCGCAGAGTCTCCCGCAAACGGGTGAGGGTCACGGTCGTTTCTGTTCTGTGGATAAGAGGCTCTTTCTAGAAGATGAAGAGGGACGTAGGAAGAAAGGAGAGAGAGGGATGAAAGATGAAAAGGGGACTGAAAAGGAAGGAGAGGGAGGAGATGAGGACAGCGGGGGGTTATCTGGCTTATCTGGCATAGAATCTCTCTCTAGTTCCGAAAGGGAAGAGGAGGAAGAAGAGGAGATGGAGTTAGCCCCTACTAAGGAAGGTGGATGTATATCAGATAGGGATATTAAGAGAAAGGAAGTAGTTTCTTCGGAGAGATGTGGAGGGAAGCCGCAGAGGGAGGGGAGAAGGGAGGGGAGAAGGAAGGAGAGCAGGGAATTAAACTTTAGGGACAAGGCACCCCTGCGGGGGAATGTTTCGCAAGTGGATACTGGGTCTTCGGGTCTTCTTTCTCTTCCCGATACAGCACAGACCAGCCTGTCATCTGAAGGGAAGGGAGAAGCTGTTAGCTTGACCTCAATGACTAGGACTCTGAACGAGACAGTTCTACCGATGCAGACAGACATGCAATCAGAACAGGACTCCCTTCTGATCACCGTGCAAGGAAACTTACCTGTGACGACTGAAGATATCTCGATAGGGAACTTCGTCATGGACACGGATTCGGAATTGATTGAACTGCGACTTAATACAGGACCTGTGAGTAAAGAAAACATACATGAGACATTTGAGACATATGTAAATCCTTCTGCAGGAACTTCAGTGATCTTGCAGGAGGATCCTTCCAATCATGTAACATCAGAGACAAACGGAAAGCGGGAACGTGATACACAAATATCGGTATGCACGGTTAGGGTTGAAAAGGGAGCCCAAGGTTTGGGAATTGGAGTAGGAGATGCTGATGTGTCACAAGGTACGCCAGTGGGGATAGCATTGGGAAACCAAGGAGAACCTAAGAGGGATGTGGTCCTACCGGTTCCTAGAAACCCGGGAGTAACTGTAACAACACCTAGGTTACCTACGAGTAATACTCTTCCTGACGCAATGCCTAAGGTTTCAGCAGCAAGTTTTAGAGAATCTTTAACAACAGATTCTAGGGAACCTCTAACAACGGGTTCTAGCGAATCCTTACCAGCCCACACACCTTCCGTTGGGAGCGCAGGAACGTCTTATGCAGACATGTTGAGGGGAACCGGTAGGAGGCCAAGGGACCCGGGATCACGGAGGGAGGGGGAAACGGATGGAGAACCCCCCCGCCGTCGGACGGATTTTGAAAAGGAGAGACTGGAGGATGAAGAATTCTTAGAGGATTTCTTCAATATGAGAGAAGATGAAGGAGAATTTGATCCGAGGCAAAGATTTGTTATTCGGTTCAGGTATAAAGGCTCAGATCCACAAAAGCTCACTGAAGAATACATGATAGAGGAGGTGCTTTTAGGGATAATGGGAATTCCACGAGGCGACATACTGGCAGTTATCATGCCGCCGGGGCTTAGGGAAACCGATGTTTGTTTTGTGTCAGAACGAGGATACCAGAAGGGTTGGGGGAGGTTGAGAGAAATCATGAGGTCGACTCCGAATCCCTTTGGTGACTATGACATTATTCCCCTCTTCCGAGGAGAATCGAGGGTTCTGACGGTGGCGTTCAGAACGACAAATATTCCAGCAGAGGATGTGGAACAATGGCTGGGCAGATTTTGCAAGGTGTTGTTACCCCCCCAAAAGGCCCTCAATTCGTGGGGCATTTGGAAAGGCGAATATAAGACTGTCGTCTCTTTGCAAAGAGATTTCAGGAGTAAACTACAACATATTCCTAAATATTTTTTTCTGGGAGGAGATAGAGGGATCACCAGGTACAGTGGGCAACCCCCAGCATGCTTCCAATGTGGGGGGTTTGACCATATTAGGCAACACTGTGCCACACCTTTGTGTTCTGTCTGTGGGAGGAGGGGCCATAACTCCACACAATGTACAACTGGAGTGGTCTGTAACCTTTGTGGCCGCCAAGGCCACACGTACCTTCTGTGTCCCGACGCGCATTATAACAAGTGGTATCCAAACTCGTACTCAAAACTCGTTCGCTGTCACCCTCATTTAAATCGAACAGATGAGGATTCATCGACTAGCCAATTTTCAGAGGGTGCTACTGCAAAACACGGGGAGAAGGACAGTAACGAATGTTTACATGAAGGGGGTTGGCAGGAGGTAAAGAGGACTTCGCACGATGTCCTTAGAGGCAGGGTAAGACGGGGAGTGTATAACCCGATACGAACGATGGTCAGCAACCGATTTGAAGCCTTGAATGTGACAGAAGAGGAAGGTACGCAAGATACGCCTCTGGCCTCCTTTACTACCGGATCATGTATCAACCCGGAACAAAAACAAAGAGATGACATGCAGACCGATAGAAAGGCGGGATCGGAGAAACCTAAGATGAGGAAAGAGTCAAGGAAAGAGTCAAGGAAAGAGTCGAAGAAAGCCATATTCCGTACATACGAAAACCTTACAGAAAAGGAACTCCAGGTAATTTCTGAAGAACTCAACGAAAAGATCCAAAAGGTGACCCAAGCACTTTCCGCTGCAGAAGGTGCATCTGAGGAGGTACAACTACGTTTAAGTCAAAAGGAGCATTATTGGAGAGACGAGGTTACCTGCATACAACGTGAACTGGCTAGAAGAAGGGACCGAGACCCAAACCTTACCGAGGAACCGTTAAGTGACTCCCAGATGATGATGGTGGAAGAAGCGCCAGAACAGGAGGCGATGCTGAACCAGGGAGACACACAGAACCAGGAACAGATACCTATGTATACAGATGGACAAAGACATGAACAAATTAGAGAGCGAATTGCAGAGATAAGCGAGGACCTTGAAGGAGGGAAGACAGAATCGATGGAGTGGATAAGTGGAATATCATTGGTGGAAAAGAACCCTGTGACAGGCGACCAGTCTGACTCTCCTCCTGACCAGGAAAAGGTTCCTCAACAGCACGAGTATCCTCCTCCTGTTAGCTTACCCGACTCAAGGGGAAACATTTTGACGCCGTGCGCGTCATTTCCATGTAAGGCCACGCCTCCTGATCCGCAGGAGGAGGTGGAGACGATGAGTTTAGAAACTGTAGTGGAAGGCACGGAGGAAGACCGGCGAGGTTTGTAGGAAAATAATAGGAAGAGGAAAGATAAAATGACAGTCGATAAGTTCAATGGAACTGGATTTAAGATGGCTTATGGTTTTATTGCTATTGCTGCTATCTTATATTCATTAACAATACCAATGGAGTTGAACATACTTACCTGGAATTGTAGAGGGCTACGGCAGTCGGTGAGGAGAGAAGATGTTTATTACCACATTAGGAGGCTAAAGGCTGATGTTTTTGTCCTGCAAGAAACTAATATTAGTACTCCTAGGGAGAGGAGTGCAGCGCAGAATTCCTGGACTTGGGGGCCTTCAATTTGGTCTTTGAAAGAAGAGGAAGGAACGGGAGGTGTCGCGGTTCTCTTCTTATGCAATCCTGATCTTCAAGTTGTGAGGACCATCGATGCTATGCCGGGTCATCTTATAATAGTGGACTTCAATCTTAAAAACCCGGCAAAAGCGTTAGACAGCAAGTTTAGGTTGTGTGCCCTCTATGCTCCTGTGAAGGCAATTCATAGACGACAGCTGTGGCAAACATTGGAGGATCATATTGGTACAAAGAGGGCTCTACTCGTGGCGGGAGATTTCAATGTTCGCTCCGAGCGAGAGGATAGAATTAATTTGAGAGCCGGTGCTCAAATGGGAACGTCTGCCCCTGTATTTAAACAGCTGACAATGGAGGAAAAAAGACTGAAAGCCCTTCTTAAAGATCGCCTTGGCTTGATGGATGCGGGGCTACAGAATGATGGGGAATTAGATTTTCTCCCTACGCATCACCGGGCAACGTTCCGACGTAAATTCACAGCAACCTTAGGGTGTAAGATGACTTATTATCACCCTATGTCGACAAGTAGGCTGGACAGAATATGGGCCCCAGCGGCTCTCCCCCTTACGGGATGTAAGATTATTTTGACGCCGTGGTCAGACCACGCTATTCTTCAAGTATTATTTGCAGGACAACCCAATAGGAGGAATCACAAACCAGCTTGGCGACTCAGTGAAGCGGACCTCAGGACCTTTCGGATGGAACCGGAAATTGTTCTGACGCTTGAATGCCAGAAGCGTATAAAGTCTGGGATGGATGTCCTCGATTGGTGGGAAAGGACGAAAGATGCCATACGATATGCTTCGGTTCGGGCCAGGAGAGTGCAGGGCAGTTATGAACTGTCACAATATCACAGAGCGATCCAGAACGTACTTGCATGCAGATGGAGAATGAACAAGGGCCTTGACGTTGACAATGAACGGCTTCGACGCAATCAAGAAGTTATTAAAACTTACCGCCTTACCCAACGTCGACGGCGTCATATGGCACGGGTGGCTAGAGCATCGGGGCCGTTAATTGAGAAGGGAGAATGGCAAAAAGATCGCCTGCCTCGATACAACCAGACTCTGTCCGCGTTAAAAGGAGGTCCGTCAGATGGACTACTTCAAGAACCGGTCGAGATAGCAGAAGAGGTCTCTAGATTTTATAGAGAATTTTACGCGGTTTCGGAAACCTCTCCTGATGAAGTACGCATTCAGTCCTATCTAGAAAGTGCCTTTGGGCAGAAACCGTTACCGCCAAACGAAGAAGATCTTTGCGAACTCTCTCGGCCCTTCGAGCAAGAAGAAATCCAGCGAGCCATTCAGGCGGGTAAACGTAACTCTAAGCCGGGACCGGATGGGTTACCGTATGGGTTCTATAAGAACTTTAAAGATCACTTAGTTCCCATCTTGACGGAGGTCTTTAATGAGATGCTGCAGAGGGCGAGGGTGGGACGGAGTTTTTTACACGGATCAATGAGTCTATTGTACAAAGGAGGAGATCCGACTCTGATAGGCAACTGGAGACCCATCACGGTTAACAACACCGATTACAGGATACTAGCAAGGGTCCTCAATAATAGGTTGAAAAAACTGGCTAATGCACTAGTGCAGGTTGGACAAACCAGCTCTGTACCCGGAAGGAGAATGGCGCATACCACCTGTGTTTTCAGACAGATTTTTGACCGGTTACAGCAAGAAAAGGAACATCTATGCATATTGCAGCTGGACCAGAGTAAAGCGTTTGACCGGGTTGACAGAGGCTACATGTGGGCTGTTTTAAAATTCCATGGATTGCCAGAACAGCTGATCAAGCTCCTACAGGCACTTTACATGAACGCGCAGGTTACACCAAACGTCGGAGGGTGTCGAGGGTCGCCATTTCCAGTACCCACGGGGGTTAGACAAGGATGCCCTCTCAGTCCTCTCCTGTACGTCTTGACACTAGATCCTCTTCTTAGGGCGTTGCAGAGAGATCGGTTCATCAGAGGAATTTTTCCCCACGGTTGTCCGGAGTATCGCATCACCAGTCTAGCCCACGCTGACGATTGTTACGTCATCCTCCGGAACACAGAGGAACTGCTAAAGGTGCGAGAACATTTACGGCGCTACGAAATTGTTTCCGGAGCAAAGGTGAACGAGCTTAAAAGTCAGATTTACGATCTCGACGGGCGGACGGGAAGAATGGAAGTGACTCCCATGGTGCCTACGGAGAAGGATCATAGAGACCGTGAGGAGCTGGAAGGACAGGTAGAAGGAAAGGAGAACAGACAGCATGACGACGAAGGAGGGAGCGGGACAGGAACGGGGATGCTGTCTCTGAAGATCCTGGGAGTCACCTTTTCTTTGAGAGCTGATGGCTGGAGGGATAATTGGATTGTATGGCAACAGCGAGTGTTGGAAAGACTGGACAAGTGGAAGACATGGAGATTATCCACAGCACAAAAAGTTCAATATTTTGCCATATATTGCATTCCAGCTGGCAATTACCTAGCGACAGTTTACCCTCCGCCGGAATCTACAGTAACCATCATCACCAGAGCGGTTTTTAAGTGGATTTTCGGGATGCTCCACTTACCGCTTGCGAGAGTAGTCGTTCAGAGAGGACACGGAGAAGGAGGTCTTGGGTTACCGGAGATTGGACTGTGGTTCCTATCCATCTTTCTAGTTTTTAACTGTGGAACTTGGCAGCAGAATGCGACGGGCTTGATTACGCAAGAAATGTACACCAGACAGTTCTTTATGGACAGTTGGGTAGACACCAGATGGGCAAAACGATGGTGGAAAGAAGGCTCTCTGCCGACCCGCTTGACGGCTTCGATGAAAGTACAGCTTCCTGACTTTATGGTTGAGGTAGCAAAGGGGATACAGAAACATGGCATCGAAGCCTCAGAAGTCAAGGGAACTAGCCCGGGAACTAAAGGAGTTACCGGAAAGTTGTACTGGACTGTTATGCACCGAAGTCGGTTGGTACCCTATGATGAAGAGAGACGGAAGAAGGAGACGCTTTCTTCGTATTTGAGGAACCAGATCTTTCCTATCCCCACCTTCGGTGACCGGACCATACCTTATGCCCTACGGGATCTTCGTTGGAGGACTTACCATCAGATATTATATGTGGGAAGTAAAAAGTTTGGGGCGACAGAAGATCAACAGCGTTGCCCCAGGGTGCTTTGTAGGTCTTTGAATCCACATCCCAACATTCCTGAGACCATCCCCCATGTTGTGAAGGAGTGTGTAGCTGTAAGGAGGTCGTGGGCAGGAGTAGCCAGAGCATTGCAATGGCCTTTTCTGATATCACAACACTGGGAAACGATTGTCTCGGGATTGGAGCCGACAGAAGGGTTTGGGAATCCCAGGGAGCAGGGGGGCTGTCCGGGTGAGAAGGCTGGTATTAAGGTTCCTTGGGCACTGGTTAGGTTAGTGAATCTCATCTTTGTTAGTACTGTGATGAAAAACAGAAGGGAGGAGGTGTATACCAAAAAGGCAGTACCCTTAGTTGAAACGGTACATACTGTAACAGATTATTTGGCGAAAATTAAAAGGTGGGAAGAAAAGAGGATGAAGGGCGTGAAGTGGCTGAGCAGGTGGAGGTGGTTTCATGAGATCAACCCGCCAGTTCCTTGAAGTCAGATATAATTGCTTCCTACCTTGACTTCTCTCAAGTTGGATAGACATCTGTTGTATAACTTAATTCTTCTTTTTCTTTTTCTTTTATTTCCTTAATTAGTAAAAAGTGAAAAGTTGATAGTTAACAGTTGATAGTTCATAGTTCATACTTAATAGTTAATAATGAATAAAGTTAATAAAGTTAATACAGTTAATAAAGTTAATAAAGTTAATAAAGTTTGAAATATGAACAACCTGAATGTTGATGGCTTACATTTATGTCGATGCTTGATGCTTAATGCTTTATGCTTAATGTTAATATTTAATGGTGATATTTAATGCTAGAAATATTTAGATGCCTATATTAATATGTAATATGTACGTGTGTAGGTATGTATGTATGTATTAACTGTATTTATTGTTTCAATCGTAATTATGCATCTTGGAATTTGTTGCTTACAGTTTGTTGTAGAATGGTTATTATTAAATAAAAATCTATTTTCCTAAAAAAAAAAAAAAATCTATTTTCCTAACCCTAACCTAACCCTAACCCTAACCCTAACCCTAACCCTAACCCTAACCCTAACCCTAACCCCACCCACCTTGAATAGCAGACGTGCGATCAAGGAGCTCTCACTTCCTGGTTTGGATTTTCGCTTTTTTTACCTATTATATCTCTCAGAAAAATTTCAATTTTGGTCAGAGTTTGTTCCTAAGGGTACCCCCATCAGGGGGTCCGAATATGGAGGCCCCCCCTCCTGGGGGGGACCCCCAAATTGAGATCGAATTTTTGCCTATAGAAGACAATGGAGACAATGGAGACCATGCTTCCCAGCATGGCCTACAAGAAAAAGGCTTCCAACTTCATCTGCTGCCATCCGCTTTGGGAGTCGTGCCTTCTGACGTCACTGACAGTAAGGATGTTCGAGGGCCCCTGGGGAATATAGACCAGACCCCCAGTTTGGGTTTTGACCCCTCCCAGAAGACCCCTGCCGCTTTAAAGGAGGATTCCTTTTCCCTATTGCTTTCAATGGAACAAGCAACAGGAGAGGCCACTGTAATCTTAGAGGGGTCTGGGGATGACCTGGCCCTGGACGTGGTGGGTGAGAGTTTGAAGGACACCTTTACTCCTGAGGAGACCCGGAGCATTCGGAAACCCGTTACACGTGGCCCTACTCTTGAGGAGACCTTTCCTTCTAAGAACGCCCTGGACTCTGGGAAGGCTGTTACACGTGTACTTACTCGTGAGGAGACCTTTCCTCCTATGCAAGGCCTGAATGTGGGGGAGACTGTTACATGTGTCCTTACTCGCGAGGAGACCTCTGCGCCTAAGCGAAACTTGAATGCTGGGGAGGCCGTTACACTTGCCCTTACTCACGAGGAGACCTTCACTCCTATTCAAATCCTGAATGCTGGGGAGACCGTTACACGTGTCCTTACTCGCGAGGAGACCTCTGCTCCTATGCAAAAATTGAATGCTGGGGAAGCTGTTACACCTGTCCTTACTCATGAGGAGACCTCTGCTCCTAACCAAGACCTGAATATTGGGGAGGCTGTTACACGTGTCCTTACTCACGAGGAGACCTTTGCTCCTATGCAAACCCTGAATGCTAGGGAGGTGCTTACACGTGTCCTTACTCACGAGGAGACCTTTACTCCTATGCAAATCCTGAATGCTGGGAAGGCTGTTACACGTGTCCTTACTCACGAGGAGACCTTTGCTCCTACGAAAACCCTGAATGCTGGGGATGCTGTTACACATGTACTTACTCATGAGGAGACCTTTATAACTCAGGAGGCCCAGAAGACTGAGAACTTTATCACACAGGTCCTTGCTCCCAAGGAGACCTCTACTCCCATTCCTCATTCTGACACACCAGTGTGTTGTGATGTGATGGACCCGCTTGCTGACCCAGATGTTGACACGGCTGAACCAGATATGCAATCTATTAAAAGCCGAGATAGACTTCCGATAACAGCTGCTGTGCAAATGGAGAAACAAGGACAGGCCCTTAAACAGACAGGGGGCCCCTCCCACAGCATCAAATTTCAGGAAGACATACGGCGGTCAAGACTCTGCCCCGACCAAGGGAGTGAAGTTGAATTTATTCTTACCTCCGACTCCGACCTTGATCTTGGCCGTGTTTCCCGGGTTGACTCTATTGATGTCGCTGTTATCCAACGCCAAAGAGCAGCTTCTAAACAATCGAAGGATTCCTTTGTCCTGGGAAAGGGGGATGATTTTTCTCAGCGGCGTATGGACCGTTATCTTGACGAGGTGATGGATTTAGCTAAGTCCCCTATAGCTTGTAGAGCAAAATCGGAACCTGTTCCTTCGGAGATCCCCGTGGAGAAAGACATCGTCTCCTCTAACACAGACTTACCCCGAGAGCCCGAAGAGGAAAGGCAAAGATGGGCCGAGGGACTACGTAAAGCTCGTTACCAGCTAAAAGAAACGGAAATTTCCATTCAAAATGTGGATAAACACCTAGTGGATTGTCTGGACCTTGAACGGCGTGCTACACTCCTTAAACAGAAGGACAGATTTCTTGATATAATACTGAAAGAGACACACAAGGTCCACGTTTATGAGGACTTATTCAAACTGGCACAAGTCGATGAAGACTCTTCAAACATCGTCCCTTCCTCCCGAACGAAATGTTCTAAGGGTGTCATTGACCACAGTTCGTCCCCGGAGGAACAACCGGCTAAAAAGAAGCAGAAGCAAGGGCGAGAATCTCACTCGGCCCAAACTTCACAGGGTGCCCGAGAACATGCAGACCGACAGTCTTCCCAGAGTCTTGAACAAGAAGATTGTTCTACACATATTTATGGACAGCTCTCAGAGGAGCAAAATACGAGTCTAGCAAAACAGGGGGTTGGAATCGGGGACTTGTCTCCGGCCCTGTCTCTGGAATGTGGAACCCCAGGGATAGAATCTAATGCTGTCCGGAATGTTAGAGAGATCCAATTGACTAATGCCTGGGAGAAGATAAAGTTTGGTCCCATGTCTAAGGGTCTGGACCTTTTGGTTCCACAACAAATGAATAAGCTCGATTTGGCAAAGTTCTGGGGTTTTCTGTTGACTCATGTGGGATGGGTGATGGTACCCACGCCTTCGTTAACTAAGAGAAGCAAGGACTCGATGATAGACTTGCTTGATAAACAAAGGGAGGTGTTGTTTACCTATCTTACTGATGGAGAGGAAACCGGACAAGAGCCGCCGCCGCAAAATCTTCTTTATGCCAGATCCCTATCGATCAACATCGTTGATAGGCTTGTCATAGGACGTCGGAGTCGTACTTCGACGGAGACCTATCCCTCCTGGTTGACGGAGGAGGGACTTACGAAACTTCTCAAAGGTATCTGTCGTCGTGCTGAAGAAAGACCGCCGGCGGAAGGCACGGGATTTCTTGACGAACCTGGCAAGAGAGCGACAGAAATGACACAAAAAGATTTGATACACTGGTGCGTCCAAGTGTTGCATGTTTTCAAAGTCCGTGTTCAACGACTAAAGGGAGAGGCGGAGACGTCGACTGGAAGGAGTGTTGCGCCCAGGAAAGGAAGGCTTGAACGGAAAACTGTGTCTAAGATGATGACGGATACGACTCAGCTGGCTAATCCTGTGACGATTCCATCGCATGCTGAATTATCTGCCATGATAGCAGCACAAGATGCCCGAATGTGTCGCCAGGGAGACTCTGCTTCGCAGAGTCTCCCGCAAACGGGTGAGGGTCACGGTCGTTTCTGTTCTGTGGATAAGAGGCTCTTTCTAGAAGATGAAGAGGGACGTAGGAAGAAAGGAGAGAGAGGGATGAAAGATGAAAAGGGGACTGAAAAGGAAGGAGAGGGAGGAGATGAGGACAGCGGGGGGTTATCTGGCTTATCTGGCATAGAATCTCTCTCTAGTTCCGAAAGGGAAGAGGAGGAAGAAGAGGAGATGGAGTTAGCCCCTACTAAGGAAGGTGGATGTATATCAGATAGGGATATTAAGAGAAAGGAAGTAGTTTCTTCGGAGAGATGTGGAGGGAAGCCGCAGAGGGAGGGGAGAAGGGAGGGGAGAAGGAAGGAGAGCAGGGAATTAAACTTTAGGGACAAGGCACCCCTGCGGGGGAATGTTTCGCAAGTGGATACTGGGTCTTCGGGTCTTCTTTCTCTTCCCGATACAGCACAGACCAGCCTGTCATCTGAAGGGAAGGGAGAAGCTGTTAGCTTGACCTCAATGACTAGGACTCTGAACGAGACAGTTCTACCGATGCAGACAGACATGCAATCAGAACAGGACTCCCTTCTGATCACCGTGCAAGGAAACTTACCTGTGACGACTGAAGATATCTCGATAGGGAACTTCGTCATGGACACGGATTCGGAATTGATTGAACTGCGACTTAATACAGGACCTGTGAGTAAAGAAAACATACATGAGACATTTGAGACATATGTAAATCCTTCTGCAGGAACTTCAGTGATCTTGCAGGAGGATCCTTCCAATCATGTAACATCAGAGACAAACGGAAAGCGGGAACGTGATACACAAATATCGGTATGCACGGTTAGGGTTGAAAAGGGAGCCCAAGGTTTGGGAATTGGAGTAGGAGATGCTGATGTGTCACAAGGTACGCCAGTGGGGATAGCATTGGGAAACCAAGGAGAACCTAAGAGGGATGTGGTCCTACCGGTTCCTAGAAACCCGGGAGTAACTGTAACAACACCTAGGTTACCTACGAGTAATACTCTTCCTGACGCAATGCCTAAGGTTTCAGCAGCAAGTTTTAGAGAATCTTTAACAACAGATTCTAGGGAACCTCTAACAACGGGTTCTAGCGAATCCTTACCAGCCCACACACCTTCCGTTGGGAGCGCAGGAACGTCTTATGCAGACATGTTGAGGGGAACCGGTAGGAGGCCAAGGGACCCGGGATCACGGAGGGAGGGGGAAACGGATGGAGAACCCCCCCGCCGTCGGACGGATTTTGAAAAGGAGAGACTGGAGGATGAAGAATTCTTAGAGGATTTCTTCAATATGAGAGAAGATGAAGGAGAATTTGATCCGAGGCAAAGATTTGTTATTCGGTTCAGGTATAAAGGCTCAGATCCACAAAAGCTCACTGAAGAATACATGATAGAGGAGGTGCTTTTAGGGATAATGGGAATTCCACGAGGCGACATACTGGCAGTTATCATGCCGCCGGGGCTTAGGGAAACCGATGTTTGTTTTGTGTCAGAACGAGGATACCAGAAGGGTTGGGGGAGGTTGAGAGAAATCATGAGGTCGACTCCGAATCCCTTTGGTGACTATGACATTATTCCCCTCTTCCGAGGAGAATCGAGGGTTCTGACGGTGGCGTTCAGAACGACAAATATTCCAGCAGAGGATGTGGAACAATGGCTGGGCAGATTTTGCAAGGTGTTGTTACCCCCCCAAAAGGCCCTCAATTCGTGGGGCATTTGGAAAGGCGAATATAAGACTGTCGTCTCTTTGCAAAGAGATTTCAGGAGTAAACTACAACATATTCCTAAATATTTTTTTCTGGGAGGAGATAGAGGGATCACCAGGTACAGTGGGCAACCCCCAGCATGCTTCCAATGTGGGGGGTTTGACCATATTAGGCAACACTGTGCCACACCTTTGTGTTCTGTCTGTGGGAGGAGGGGCCATAACTCCACACAATGTACAACTGGAGTGGTCTGTAACCTTTGTGGCCGCCAAGGCCACACGTACCTTCTGTGTCCCGACGCGCATTATAACAAGTGGTATCCAAACTCGTACTCAAAACTCGTTCGCTGTCACCCTCATTTAAATCGAACAGATGAGGATTCATCGACTAGCCAATTTTCAGAGGGTGCTACTGCAAAACACGGGGAGAAGGACAGTAACGAATGTTTACATGAAGGGGGTTGGCAGGAGGTAAAGAGGACTTCGCACGATGTCCTTAGAGGCAGGGTAAGACGGGGAGTGTATAACCCGATACGAACGATGGTCAGCAACCGATTTGAAGCCTTGAATGTGACAGAAGAGGAAGGTACGCAAGATACGCCTCTGGCCTCCTTTACTACCGGATCATGTATCAACCCGGAACAAAAACAAAGAGATGACATGCAGACCGATAGAAAGGCGGGATCGGAGAAACCTAAGATGAGGAAAGAGTCAAGGAAAGAGTCAAGGAAAGAGTCGAAGAAAGCCATATTCCGTACATACGAAAACCTTACAGAAAAGGAACTCCAGGTAATTTCTGAAGAACTCAACGAAAAGATCCAAAAGGTGACCCAAGCACTTTCCGCTGCAGAAGGTGCATCTGAGGAGGTACAACTACGTTTAAGTCAAAAGGAGCATTATTGGAGAGACGAGGTTACCTGCATACAACGTGAACTGGCTAGAAGAAGGGACCGAGACCCAAACCTTACCGAGGAACCGTTAAGTGACTCCCAGATGATGATGGTGGAAGAAGCGCCAGAACAGGAGGCGATGCTGAACCAGGGAGACACACAGAACCAGGAACAGATACCTATGTATACAGATGGACAAAGACATGAACAAATTAGAGAGCGAATTGCAGAGATAAGCGAGGACCTTGAAGGAGGGAAGACAGAATCGATGGAGTGGATAAGTGGAATATCATTGGTGGAAAAGAACCCTGTGACAGGCGACCAGTCTGACTCTCCTCCTGACCAGGAAAAGGTTCCTCAACAGCACGAGTATCCTCCTCCTGTTAGCTTACCCGACTCAAGGGGAAACATTTTGACGCCGTGCGCGTCATTTCCATGTAAGGCCACGCCTCCTGATCCGCAGGAGGAGGTGGAGACGATGAGTTTAGAAACTGTAGTGGAAGGCACGGAGGAAGACCGGCGAGGTTTGTAGGAAAATAATAGGAAGAGGAAAGATAAAATGACAGTCGATAAGTTCAATGGAACTGGATTTAAGATGGCTTATGGTTTTATTGCTATTGCTGCTATCTTATATTCATTAACAATACCAATGGAGTTGAACATACTTACCTGGAATTGTAGAGGGCTACGGCAGTCGGTGAGGAGAGAAGATGTTTATTACCACATTAGGAGGCTAAAGGCTGATGTTTTTGTCCTGCAAGAAACTAATATTAGTACTCCTAGGGAGAGGAGTGCAGCGCAGAATTCCTGGACTTGGGGGCCTTCAATTTGGTCTTTGAAAGAAGAGGAAGGAACGGGAGGTGTCGCGGTTCTCTTCTTATGCAATCCTGATCTTCAAGTTGTGAGGACCATCGATGCTATGCCGGGTCATCTTATAATAGTGGACTTCAATCTTAAAAACCCGGCAAAAGCGTTAGACAGCAAGTTTAGGTTGTGTGCCCTCTATGCTCCTGTGAAGGCAATTCATAGACGACAGCTGTGGCAAACATTGGAGGATCATATTGGTACAAAGAGGGCTCTACTCGTGGCGGGAGATTTCAATGTTCGCTCCGAGCGAGAGGATAGAATTAATTTGAGAGCCGGTGCTCAAATGGGAACGTCTGCCCCTGTATTTAAACAGCTGACAATGGAGGAAAAAAGACTGAAAGCCCTTCTTAAAGATCGCCTTGGCTTGATGGATGCGGGGCTACAGAATGATGGGGAATTAGATTTTCTCCCTACGCATCACCGGGCAACGTTCCGACGTAAATTCACAGCAACCTTAGGGTGTAAGATGACTTATTATCACCCTATGTCGACAAGTAGGCTGGACAGAATATGGGCCCCAGCGGCTCTCCCCCTTACGGGATGTAAGATTATTTTGACGCCGTGGTCAGACCACGCTATTCTTCAAGTATTATTTGCAGGACAACCCAATAGGAGGAATCACAAACCAGCTTGGCGACTCAGTGAAGCGGACCTCAGGACCTTTCGGATGGAACCGGAAATTGTTCTGACGCTTGAATGCCAGAAGCGTATAAAGTCTGGGATGGATGTCCTCGATTGGTGGGAAAGGACGAAAGATGCCATACGATATGCTTCGGTTCGGGCCAGGAGAGTGCAGGGCAGTTATGAACTGTCACAATATCACAGAGCGATCCAGAACGTACTTGCATGCAGATGGAGAATGAACAAGGGCCTTGACGTTGACAATGAACGGCTTCGACGCAATCAAGAAGTTATTAAAACTTACCGCCTTACCCAACGTCGACGGCGTCATATGGCACGGGTGGCTAGAGCATCGGGGCCGTTAATTGAGAAGGGAGAATGGCAAAAAGATCGCCTGCCTCGATACAACCAGACTCTGTCCGCGTTAAAAGGAGGTCCGTCAGATGGACTACTTCAAGAACCGGTCGAGATAGCAGAAGAGGTCTCTAGATTTTATAGAGAATTTTACGCGGTTTCGGAAACCTCTCCTGATGAAGTACGCATTCAGTCCTATCTAGAAAGTGCCTTTGGGCAGAAACCGTTACCGCCAAACGAAGAAGATCTTTGCGAACTCTCTCGGCCCTTCGAGCAAGAAGAAATCCAGCGAGCCATTCAGGCGGGTAAACGTAACTCTAAGCCGGGACCGGATGGGTTACCGTATGGGTTCTATAAGAACTTTAAAGATCACTTAGTTCCCATCTTGACGGAGGTCTTTAATGAGATGCTGCAGAGGGCGAGGGTGGGACGGAGTTTTTTACACGGATCAATGAGTCTATTGTACAAAGGAGGAGATCCGACTCTGATAGGCAACTGGAGACCCATCACGGTTAACAACACCGATTACAGGATACTAGCAAGGGTCCTCAATAATAGGTTGAAAAAACTGGCTAATGCACTAGTGCAGGTTGGACAAACCAGCTCTGTACCCGGAAGGAGAATGGCGCATACCACCTGTGTTTTCAGACAGATTTTTGACCGGTTACAGCAAGAAAAGGAACATCTATGCATATTGCAGCTGGACCAGAGTAAAGCGTTTGACCGGGTTGACAGAGGCTACATGTGGGCTGTTTTAAAATTCCATGGATTGCCAGAACAGCTGATCAAGCTCCTACAGGCACTTTACATGAACGCGCAGGTTACACCAAACGTCGGAGGGTGTCGAGGGTCGCCATTTCCAGTACCCACGGGGGTTAGACAAGGATGCCCTCTCAGTCCTCTCCTGTACGTCTTGACACTAGATCCTCTTCTTAGGGCGTTGCAGAGAGATCGGTTCATCAGAGGAATTTTTCCCCACGGTTGTCCGGAGTATCGCATCACCAGTCTAGCCCACGCTGACGATTGTTACGTCATCCTCCGGAACACAGAGGAACTGCTAAAGGTGCGAGAACATTTACGGCGCTACGAAATTGTTTCCGGAGCAAAGGTGAACGAGCTTAAAAGTCAGATTTACGATCTCGACGGGCGGACGGGAAGAATGGAAGTGACTCCCATGGTGCCTACGGAGAAGGATCATAGAGACCGTGAGGAGCTGGAAGGACAGGTAGAAGGAAAGGAGAACAGACAGCATGACGACGAAGGAGGGAGCGGGACAGGAACGGGGATGCTGTCTCTGAAGATCCTGGGAGTCACCTTTTCTTTGAGAGCTGATGGCTGGAGGGATAATTGGATTGTATGGCAACAGCGAGTGTTGGAAAGACTGGACAAGTGGAAGACATGGAGATTATCCACAGCACAAAAAGTTCAATATTTTGCCATATATTGCATTCCAGCTGGCAATTACCTAGCGACAGTTTACCCTCCGCCGGAATCTACAGTAACCATCATCACCAGAGCGGTTTTTAAGTGGATTTTCGGGACGCTCCACTTACCGCTTGCGAGAGTAGTCGTTCAGAGAGGACACGGAGAAGGAGGTCTTGGGTTACCGGAGATTGGACTGTGGTTCCTATCCATCTTTCTAGTTTTTAACTGTGGAACTTGGCAGCAGAATGCGACGGGCTTGATTACGCAAGAAATGTACACCAGACAGTTCTTTATGGACAGTTGGGTAGACACCAGATGGGCAAAACGATGGTGGAAAGAAGGCTCTCTGCCGACCCGCTTGACGGCTTCGATGAAAGTACAGCTTCCTGACTTTATGGTTGAGGTAGCAAAGGGGATACAGAAACATGGCATCGAAGCCTCAGAAGTCAAGGGAACTAGCCCGGGAACTAAAGGAGTTACCGGAAAGTTGTACTGGACTGTTATGCACCGAAGTCGGTTGGTACCCTATGATGAAGAGAGACGGAAGAAGGAGACGCTTTCTTCGTATTTGAGGAACCAGATCTTTCCTATCCCCACCTTCGGTGACCGGACCATACCTTATGCCCTACGGGATCTTCGTTGGAGGACTTACCATCAGATATTATATGTGGGAAGTAAAAAGTTTGGGGCGACAGAAGATCAACAGCGTTGCCCCAGGGTGCTTTGTAGGTCTTTGAATCCACATCCCAACATTCCTGAGACCATCCCCCATGTTGTGAAGGAGTGTGTAGCTGTAAGGAGGTCGTGGGCAGGAGTAGCCAGAGCATTGCAATGGCCTTTTCTGATATCACAACACTGGGAAACGATTGTCTCGGGATTGGAGCCGACAGAAGGGTTTGGGAATCCCAGGGAGCAGGGGGGCTGTCCGGGTGAGAAGGCTGGTATTAAGGTTCCTTGGGCACTGGTTAGGTTAGTGAATCTCATCTTTGTTAGTACTGTGATGAAAAACAGAAGGGAGGAGGTGTATACCAAAAAGGCAGTACCCTTAGTTGAAACGGTACATACTGTAACAGATTATTTGGCGAAAATTAAAAGGTGGGAAGAAAAGAGGATGAAGGGCGTGAAGTGGCTGAGCAGGTGGAGGTGGTTTCATGAGATCAACCCGCCAGTTCCTTGAAGTCAGATATAATTGCTTCCTACCTTGACTTCTCTCAAGTTGGATAGACATCTGTTGTATAACTTAATTCTTCTTTTTCTTTTTCTTTTATTTCCTTAATTAGTAAAAAGTGAAAAGTTGATAGTTAACAGTTGATAGTTCATAGTTCATACTTAATAGTTAATAATGAATAAAGTTAATAAAGTTAATACAGTTAATAAAGTTAATAAAGTTAATAAAGTTTGAAATATGAACAACCTGAATGTTGATGGCTTACATTTATGTCGATGCTTGATGCTTAATGCTTTATGCTTAATGTTAATATTTAATGGTGATATTTAATGCTAGAAATATTTAGATGCCTATATTAATATGTAATATGTACGTGTGTAGGTATGTATGTATGTATTAACTGTATTTATTGTTTCAATCGTAATTATGCATCTTGGAATTTGTTGCTTACAGTTTGTTGTAGAATGGTTATTATTAAATAAAAATCTATTTTCCTAAAAAAAAAAAAAAATCTATTTTCCTAACCCTAACCTAACCCTAACCCTAACCCTAACCCTAACCCTAACCCTAACCCTAACCCCACCCACCTTGAATAGCAGACGTGCGATCAAGGAGCTCTCACTTCCTGGTTTGGATTTTCGCTTTTTTTACCTATTATATCTCTCAGAAAAATTTCAATTTTGGTCAGAGTTTGTTCCTAAGGGTACCCCCATCAGGGGGTCCGAATATGGAGGCCCCCCCTCCTGGGGGGGACCCCCAAATTGAGATCGAATTTTTGCCTATAGAAGACAATGGAGACAATGGAGACCATGCTTCCCAGCATGGCCTACAAGAAAAAGGCTTCCAACTTCATCTGCTGCCATCCGCTTTGGGAGTCGTGCCTTCTGACGTCACTGACAGTAAGGATGTTCGAGGGCCCCTGGGGAATATAGACCAGACCCCCAGTTTGGGTTTTGACCCCTCCCAGAAGACCCCTGCCGCTTTAAAGGAGGATTCCTTTTCCCTATTGCTTTCAATGGAACAAGCAACAGGAGAGGCCACTGTAATCTTAGAGGGGTCTGGGGATGACCTGGCCCTGGACGTGGTGGGTGAGAGTTTGAAGGACACCTTTACTCCTGAGGAGACCCGGAGCATTCGGAAACCCGTTACACGTGGCCCTACTCTTGAGGAGACCTTTCCTTCTAAGAACGCCCTGGACTCTGGGAAGGCTGTTACACGTGTACTTACTCGTGAGGAGACCTTTCCTCCTATGCAAGGCCTGAATGTGGGGGAGACTGTTACATGTGTCCTTACTCGCGAGGAGACCTCTGCGCCTAAGCGAAACTTGAATGCTGGGGAGGCCGTTACACTTGCCCTTACTCACGAGGAGACCTTCACTCCTATTCAAATCCTGAATGCTGGGGAGACCGTTACACGTGTCCTTACTCGCGAGGAGACCTCTGCTCCTATGCAAAAATTGAATGCTGGGGAAGCTGTTACACCTGTCCTTACTCATGAGGAGACCTCTGCTCCTAACCAAGACCTGAATATTGGGGAGGCTGTTACACGTGTCCTTACTCACGAGGAGACCTTTGCTCCTATGCAAACCCTGAATGCTAGGGAGGTGCTTACACGTGTCCTTACTCACGAGGAGACCTTTACTCCTATGCAAATCCTGAATGCTGGGAAGGCTGTTACACGTGTCCTTACTCACGAGGAGACCTTTGCTCCTACGAAAACCCTGAATGCTGGGGATGCTGTTACACATGTACTTACTCATGAGGAGACCTTTATAACTCAGGAGGCCCAGAAGACTGAGAACTTTATCACACAGGTCCTTACTCCCAAGGAGACCTCTACTCCCATTCCTCATTCTGACACACCAGTGTGTTGTGATGTGATGGACCCGCTTGCTGACCCAGATGTTGACACGGCTGAACCAGATATGCAATCTATTAAAAGCCGAGATAGACTTCCGATAACAGCTGCTGTGCAAATGGAGAAACAAGGACAGGCCCTTAAACAGACAGGGGGCCCCTCCCACAGCATCAAATTTCAGGAAGACATACGGCGGTCAAGACTCTGCCCCGACCAAGGGAGTGAAGTTGAATTTATTCTTACCTCCGACTCCGACCTTGATCTTGGCCGTGTTTCCCGGGTTGACTCTATTGATGTCGCTGTTATCCAACGCCAAAGAGCAGCTTCTAAACAATCGAAGGATTCCTTTGTCCTGGGAAAGGGGGATGATTTTTCTCAGCGGCGTATGGACCGTTATCTTGACGAGGTGATGGATTTAGCTAAGTCCCCTATAGCTTGTAGAGCAAAATCGGAACCTGTTCCTTCGGAGATCCCCGTGGAGAAAGACATCGTCTCCTCTAACACAGACTTACCCCGAGAGCCCGAAGAGGAAAGGCAAAGATGGGCCGAGGGACTACGTAAAGCTCGTTACCAGCTAAAAGAAACGGAAATTTCCATTCAAAATGTGGATAAACACCTAGTGGATTGTCTGGACCTTGAACGGCGTGCTAAACTCCTTAAACAGAAGGACAGATTTCTTGATATAATACTGAAAGAGACACACAAGGTCCACGTTTATGAGGACTTATTCAAACTGGCACAAGTCGATGAAGACTCTTCAAACATCGTCCCTTCCTCCCGAACGAAATGTTCTAAGGGTGTCATTGACCACAGTTCGTCCCCGGAGGAACAACCGGCTAAAAAGAAGCAGAAGCAAGGGCGAGAATCTCACTCGGCCCAAACTTCACAGGGTGCCCGAGAACATGCAGACCGACAGTCTTCCCAGAGTCTTGAACAAGAAGATTGTTCTACACATATTTATGGACAGCTCTCAGAGGAGCAAAATACGAGTCTAGCAAAACAGGGGGTTGGAATCGGGGACTTGTCTCCGGCCCTGTCTCTGGAATGTGGAACCCCAGGGATAGAATCTAATGCTGTCCGGAATGTTAGAGAGATCCAATTGACTAATGCCTGGGAGAAGATAAAGTTTGGTCCCATGTCTAAGGGTCTGGACCTTTTGGTTCCACAACAAATGAATAAGCTCGATTTGGCAAAGTTCTGGGGTTTTCTGTTGACTCATGTGGGATGGGTGATGGTACCCACGCCTTCGTTAACTAAGAGAAGCAAGGACTCGATGATAGACTTGCTTGATAAACAAAGGGAGGTGTTGTTTACCTATCTTACTGATGGAGAGGAAACCGGACAAGAGCCGCCGCCGCAAAATCTTCTTTATGCCAGATCCCTATCGATCAACATCGTTGATAGGCTTGTCATAGGACGTCGGAGTCGTACTTCGACGGAGACCTATCCCTCCTGGTTGACGGAGGAGGGACTTACGAAACTTCTCAAAGGTATCTGTCGTCGTGCTGAAGAAAGACCGCCGGCGGAAGGCACGGGATTTCTTGACGAACCTGGCAAGAGAGCGACAGAAATGACACAAAAAGATTTGATACACTGGTGCGTCCAAGTGTTGCATGTTTTCAAAGTCCGTGTTCAACGACTAAAGGGAGAGGCGGAGACGTCGACTGGAAGGAGTGTTGCGCCCAGGAAAGGAAGGCTTGAACGGAAAACTGTGTCTAAGATGATGACGGATACGACTCAGCTGGCTAATCCTGTGACGATTCCATCGCATGCTGAATTATCTGCCATGATAGCAGCACAAGATGCCCGAATGTGTCGCCAGGGAGACTCTGCTTCGCAGAGTCTCCCGCAAACGGGTGAGGGTCACGGTCGTTTCTGTTCTGTGGATAAGAGGCTCTTTCTAGAAGATGAAGAGGGACGTAGGAAGAAAGGAGAGAGAGGGATGAAAGATGAAAAGGGGACTGAAAAGGAAGGAGAGGGAGGAGATGAGGACAGCGGGGGGTTATCTGGCTTATCTGGCATAGAATCTCTCTCTAGTTCCGAAAGGGAAGAGGAGGAAGAAGAGGAGATGGAGTTAGCCCCTACTAAGGAAGGTGGATGTATATCAGATAGGGATATTAAGAGAAAGGAAGTAGTTTCTTCGGAGAGATGTGGAGGGAAGCCGCAGAGGGAGGGGAGAAGGGAGGGGAGAAGGAAGGAGAGCAGGGAATTAAACTTTAGGGACAAGGCACCCCTGCGGGGGAATGTTTCGCAAGTGGATACTGGGTCTTCGGGTCTTCTTTCTCTTCCCGATACAGCACAGACCAGCCTGTCATCTGAAGGGAAGGGAGAAGCTGTTAGCTTGACCTCAATGACTAGGACTCTGAACGAGACAGTTCTACCGATGCAGACAGACATGCAATCAGAACAGGACTCCCTTCTGATCACCGTGCAAGGAAACTTACCTGTGACGACTGAAGATATCTCGATAGGGAACTTCGTCATGGACACGGATTCGGAATTGATTGAACTGCGACTTAATACAGGACCTGTGAGTAAAGAAAACATACATGAGACATTTGAGACATATGTAAATCCTTCTGCAGGAACTTCAGTGATCTTGCAGGAGGATCCTTCCAATCATGTAACATCAGAGACAAACGGAAAGCGGGAACGTGATACACAAATATCGGTATGCACGGTTAGGGTTGAAAAGGGAGCCCAAGGTTTGGGAATTGGAGTAGGAGATGCTGATGTGTCACAAGGTACGCCAGTGGGGATAGCATTGGGAAACCAAGGAGAACCTAAGAGGGATGTGGTCCTACCGGTTCCTAGAAACCCGGGAGTAACTGTAACAACACCTAGGTTACCTACGAGTAATACTCTTCCTGACGCAATGCCTAAGGTTTCAGCAGCAAGTTTTAGAGAATCTTTAACAACAGATTCTAGGGAACCTCTAACAACGGGTTCTAGCGAATCCTTACCAGCCCACACACCTTCCGTTGGGAGCGCAGGAACGTCTTATGCAGACATGTTGAGGGGAACCGGTAGGAGGCCAAGGGACCCGGGATCACGGAGGGAGGGGGAAACGGATGGAGAACCCCCCCGCCGTCGGACGGATTTTGAAAAGGAGAGACTGGAGGATGAAGAATTCTTAGAGGATTTCTTCAATATGAGAGAAGATGAAGGAGAATTTGATCCGAGGCAAAGATTTGTTATTCGGTTCAGGTATAAAGGCTCAGATCCACAAAAGCTCACTGAAGAATACATGATAGAGGAGGTGCTTTTAGGGATAATGGGAATTCCACGAGGCGACATACTGGCAGTTATCATGCCGCCGGGGCTTAGGGAAACCGATGTTTGTTTTGTGTCAGAACGAGGATACCAGAAGGGTTGGGGGAGGTTGAGAGAAATCATGAGGTCGACTCCGAATCCCTTTGGTGACTATGACATTATTCCCCTCTTCCGAGGAGAATCGAGGGTTCTGACGGTGGCGTTCAGAACGACAAATATTCCAGCAGAGGATGTGGAACAATGGCTGGGCAGATTTTGCAAGGTGTTGTTACCCCCCCAAAAGGCCCTCAATTCGTGGGGCATTTGGAAAGGCGAATATAAGACTGTCGTCTCTTTGCAAAGAGATTTCAGGAGTAAACTACAACATATTCCTAAATATTTTTTTCTGGGAGGAGATAGAGGGATCACCAGGTACAGTGGGCAACCCCCAGCATGCTTCCAATGTGGGGGGTTTGACCATATTAGGCAACACTGTGCCACACCTTTGTGTTCTGTCTGTGGGAGGAGGGGCCATAACTCCACACAATGTACAACTGGAGTGGTCTGTAACCTTTGTGGCCGCCAAGGCCACACGTACCTTCTGTGTCCCGACGCGCATTATAACAAGTGGTATCCAAACTCGTACTCAAAACTCGTTCGCTGTCACCCTCATTTAAATCGAACAGATGAGGATTCATCGACTAGCCAAGTTTCAGAGGGTGCTACTGCAAAACACGGGGAGAAGGACAGTAACGAATGTTTACATGAAGGGGGTTGGCAGGAGGTAAAGAGGACTTCGCACGATGTCCTTAGAGGCAGGGTAAGACGGGGAGTGTATAACCCGATACGAACGATGGTCAGCAACCGATTTGAAGCCTTGAATGTGACAGAAGAGGAAGGTACGCAAGATACGCCTCTGGCCTCCTTTACTACCGGATCATGTATCAACCCGGAACAAAAACAAAGAGATGACATGCAGACCGATAGAAAGGCGGGATCGGAGAAACCTAAGATGAGGAAAGAGTCAAGGAAAGAGTCAAGGAAAGAGTCGAAGAAAGCCATATTCCGTACATACGAAAACCTTACAGAAAAGGAACTCCAGGTAATTTCTGAAGAACTCAACGAAAAGATCCAAAAGGTGACCCAAGCACTTTCCGCTGCAGAAGGTGCATCTGAGGAGGTACAACTACGTTTAAGTCAAAAGGAGCATTATTGGAGAGACGAGGTTACCTGCATACAACGTGAACTGGCTAGAAGAAGGGACCGAGACCCAAACCTTACCGAGGAACCGTTAAGTGACTCCCAGATGATGATGGTGGAAGAAGCGCCAGAACAGGAGGCGATGCTGAACCAGGGAGACACACAGAACCAGGAACAGATACCTATGTATACAGATGGACAAAGACATGAACAAATTAGAGAGCGAATTGCAGAGATAAGCGAGGACCTTGAAGGAGGGAAGACAGAATCGATGGAGTGGATAAGTGGAATATCATTGGTGGAAAAGAACCCTGTGACAGGCGACCAGTCTGACTCTCCTCCTGACCAGGAAAAGGTTCCTCAACAGCACGAGTATCCTCCTCCTGTTAGCTTACCCGACTCAAGGGGAAACATTTTGACGCCGTGCGCGTCATTTCCATGTAAGGCCACGCCTCCTGATCCGCAGGAGGAGGTGGAGACGATGAGTTTAGAAACTGTAGTGGAAGGCACGGAGGAAGACCGGCGAGGTTTGTAGGAAAATAATAGGAAGAGGAAAGATAAAATGACAGTCGATAAGTTCAATGGAACTGGATTTAAGATGGCTTATGGTTTTATTGCTATTGCTGCTATCTTATATTCATTAACAATACCAATGGAGTTGAACATACTTACCTGGAATTGTAGAGGGCTACGGCAGTCGGTGAGGAGAGAAGATGTTTATTACCACATTAGGAGGCTAAAGGCTGATGTTTTTGTCCTGCAAGAAACTAATATTAGTACTCCTAGGGAGAGGAGTGCAGCGCAGAATTCCTGGACTTGGGGGCCTTCAATTTGGTCTTTGAAAGAAGAGGAAGGAACGGGAGGTGTCGCGGTTCTCTTCTTATGCAATCCTGATCTTCAAGTTGTGAGGACCATCGATGCTATGCCGGGTCATCTTATAATAGTGGACTTCAATCTTAAAAACCCGGCAAAAGCGTTAGACAGCAAGTTTAGGTTGTGTGCCCTCTATGCTCCTGTGAAGGCAATTCATAGACGACAGCTGTGGCAAACATTGGAGGATCATATTGGTACAAAGAGGGCTCTACTCGTGGCGGGAGATTTCAATGTTCGCTCCGAGCGAGAGGATAGAATTAATTTGAGAGCCGGTGCTCAAATGGGAACGTCTGCCCCTGTATTTAAACAGCTGACAATGGAGGAAAAAAGACTGAAAGCCCTTCTTAAAGATCGCCTTGGCTTGATGGATGCGGGGCTACAGAATGATGGGGAATTAGATTTTCTCCCTACGCATCACCGGGCAACGTTCCGACGTAAATTCACAGCAACCTTAGGGTGTAAGATGACTTATTATCACCCTATGTCGACAAGTAGGCTGGACAGAATATGGGCCCCAGCGGCTCTCCCCCTTACGGGATGTAAGATTATTTTGACGCCGTGGTCAGACCACGCTATTCTTCAAGTATTATTTGCAGGACAACCCAATAGGAGGAATCACAAACCAGCTTGGCGACTCAGTGAAGCGGACCTCAGGACCTTTCGGATGGAACCGGAAATTGTTCTGACGCTTGAATGCCAGAAGCGTATAAAGTCTGGGATGGATGTCCTCGATTGGTGGGAAAGGACGAAAGATGCCATACGATATGCTTCGGTTCGGGCCAGGAGAGTGCAGGGCAGTTATGAACTGTCACAATATCACAGAGCGATCCAGAACGTACTTGCATGCAGATGGAGAATGAACAAGGGCCTTGACGTTGACAATGAACGGCTTCGACGCAATCAAGAAGTTATTAAAACTTACCGCCTTACCCAACGTCGACGGCGTCATATGGCACGGGTGGCTAGAGCATCGGGGCCGTTAATTGAGAAGGGAGAATGGCAAAAAGATCGCCTGCCTCGATACAACCAGACTCTGTCCGCGTTAAAAGGAGGTCCGTCAGATGGACTACTTCAAGAACCGGTCGAGATAGCAGAAGAGGTCTCTAGATTTTATAGAGAATTTTACGCGGTTTCGGAAACCTCTCCTGATGAAGTACGCATTCAGTCCTATCTAGAAAGTGCCTTTGGGCAGAAACCGTTACCGCCAAACGAAGAAGATCTTTGCGAACTCTCTCGGCCCTTCGAGCAAGAAGAAATCCAGCGAGCCATTCAGGCGGGTAAACGTAACTCTAAGCCGGGACCGGATGGGTTACCGTATGGGTTCTATAAGAACTTTAAAGATCACTTAGTTCCCATCTTGACGGAGGTCTTTAATGAGATGCTGCAGAGGGCGAGGGTGGGACGGAGTTTTTTACACGGATCAATGAGTCTATTGTACAAAGGAGGAGATCCGACTCTGATAGGCAACTGGAGACCCATCACGGTTAACAACACCGATTACAGGATACTAGCAAGGGTCCTCAATAATAGGTTGAAAAAACTGGCTAATGCACTAGTGCAGGTTGGACAAACCAGCTCTGTACCCGGAAGGAGAATGGCGCATACCACCTGTGTTTTCAGACAGATTTTTGACCGGTTACAGCAAGAAAAGGAACATCTATGCATATTGCAGCTGGACCAGAGTAAAGCGTTTGACCGGGTTGACAGAGGCTACATGTGGGCTGTTTTAAAATTCCATGGATTGCCAGAACAGCTGATCAAGCTCCTACAGGCACTTTACATGAACGCGCAGGTTACACCAAACGTCGGAGGGTGTCGAGGGTCGCCATTTCCAGTACCCACGGGGGTTAGACAAGGATGCCCTCTCAGTCCTCTCCTGTACGTCTTGACACTAGATCCTCTTCTTAGGGCGTTGCAGAGAGATCGGTTCATCAGAGGAATTTTTCCCCACGGTTGTCCGGAGTATCGCATCACCAGTCTAGCCCACGCTGACGATTGTTACGTCATCCTCCGGAACACAGAGGAACTGCTAAAGGTGCGAGAACATTTACGGCGCTACGAAATTGTTTCCGGAGCAAAGGTGAACGAGCTTAAAAGTCAGATTTACGATCTCGACGGGCGGACGGGAAGAATGGAAGTGACTCCCATGGTGCCTATGGAGAAGGATCATAGAGACCGTGAGGAGCTGGAAGGACAGGTAGAAGGAAAGGAGAACAGACAGCATGACGACGAAGGAGGGAGCGGGACAGGAACGGGGATGCTGTCTCTGAAGATCCTGGGAGTCACCTTTTCTTTGAGAGCTGATGGCTGGAGGGATAATTGGATTGTATGGCAACAGCGAGTGTTGGAAAGACTGGACAAGTGGAAGACATGGAGATTATCCACAGCACAAAAAGTTCAATATTTTGCCATATATTGCATTCCAGCTGGCAATTACCTAGCGACAGTTTACCCTCCGCCGGAATCTACAGTAACCATCATCACCAGAGCGGTTTTTAAGTGGATTTTCGGGATGCTCCACTTACCGCTTGCGAGAGTAGTCGTTCAGAGAGGACACGGAGAAGGAGGTCTTGGGTTACCGGAGATTGGACTGTGGTTCCTATCCATCTTTCTAGTTTTTAACTGTGGAACTTGGCAGCAGAATGCGACGGGCTTGATTACGCAAGAAATGTACACCAGACAGTTCTTTATGGACAGTTGGGTAGACACCAGATGGGCAAAACGATGGTGGAAAGAAGGCTCTCTGCCGACCCGCTTGACGGCTTCGATGAAAGTACAGCTTCCTGACTTTATGGTTGAGGTAGCAAAGGGGATACAGAAACATGGCATCGAAGCCTCAGAAGTCAAGGGAACTAGCCCGGGAACTAAAGGAGTTACCGGAAAGTTGTACTGGACTGTTATGCACCGAAGTCGGTTGGTACCCTATGATGAAGAGAGACGGAAGAAGGAGACGCTTTCTTCGTATTTGAGGAACCAGATCTTTCCTATCCCCACCTTCGGTGACCGGACCATACCTTATGCCCTACGGGATCTTCGTTGGAGGACTTTCCATCAGATATTATATGTGGGAAGTAAAAAGTTTGGGGCGACAGAAGATCAACAGCGTTGCCCCAGGGTGCTTTGTAGGTCTTTGAATCCACATACCAACATTCCTGAGACCATCCCCCATGTTGTGAAGGAGTGTGTAGCTGTAAGGAGGTCGTGGGCAGGAGTAGCCAGAGCATTGCAATGGCCTTTTCTGATATCACAACACTGGGAAACGATTGTCTCGGGATTGGAGCCGACAGAAGGGTTTGGGAATCCCAGGGAGCAAGGGGGGCTGTCCGGGTGAGAAGGCTGGCATTAAGGTTCCTTGGGCACTGGTTAGGTTAGTGAATCTCATCTTTGTTAGTACTGTGATGAAAAACAGAAGGGAGGAGGTGTATACCAAAAAGGCAGTACCCTTAGTTGAAACGGTACATACTGTAACAGATTATTTGGCGAAAATTAAAAGGTGGGAAGAAAAGAGGATGAAGGGCGTGAAGTGGCTGAGCAGGTGGAGGTGGTTTCATGAGATCAACCCGCCAGTTCCTTGAAGTCAGATATAATTGCTTCCTACCTTGACTTCTCTCAAGTTGGATAGACATCTGTTGTATAACTTAATTCTTCTTTTTCTTTTTCTTTTATTTCCTTAATTAGTAAAAAGTGAAAAGTTGATAGTTAATAGTTGATAGTTCATAGTTCATAGTTCATAGTTCATAGTTAATAGTTAATAATGAATAAAGTTAATAAAGTTAATACAGTTAATAAAGTTAATAAAGTTAATAAAGTTTGAAACATGAACAGCCTGAATGTTGATGGCTTACATTTATGTCGATGCTTGATGCTTAATGCTTTATGTTTAATGTTAATATTTAATGGTGATATTTAATGCTAGAAATATTTAGATGCCTATATTAATATGTAATTTGTACATATGTAGGTATGTATGTATGTATTAACTGTATTTATTGTTTCAATCGTAATTATGCATCTTGGAATTTGTTGCTTACAGTTTGTTGTAGAATGGTTATTATTAAATAAAAAATCTATTTTCCTAAAAATCTATTTTCCTAACCCTAACCCTAACCCTAACCCTAACCCTAACCCTAACCCCACCCACCTTGAATAGAAGACGTGCGATCAAGGAGCTCTCACTTCCTGGTTTGGATTTTCGCTTTTTTCACCTATTATATCTCTGACAAAAATTTCAATTTTGGTCAGACTTTGTTCCTAAGGGTACCCCCATCAGGGGGTGCGAATATGGAGGCCCCCCTCCTGGGGGGGACCCCCAAATTGAGATCGAATTTTGGCCTATACAGGACAATGGAGACAATGGAGACCATGCTTCTCAGCATGGCCTACAAGAAAAAGGCTTCCAACTTCATCTGCTGCCATCCTCTTTGGGAGTCGCGCCTTCGGACGTCACGGACAGTAAGGATGTTCGAGGGCCCCTGGGGAATCTAGACCGGACCCCCGTTTTGGGTTTTCAACCCTCCCAGAAGACCCCTGCCGCTTTAAAGGAGAATCCCTTTTCCATATTGCTTTCAATACAACATGCAACAGCAGAGGGAGCTGTAACCTTACAGGGGTCCGGGGATGACCTGGCCCTGGACGTGGTGGGTGAGAGTTTGAAGGACACCTTTACTCCTGAGGAGACCCAGAGCACTCGAAAACCCGTTACACGTAGCCCTACTCTTGAGGAGACCTTTACATCAAAGAACGCCCTGGCCTCTGGGAGGGCTGTTACACGTGTCCTTACTCACGAGGAGACCTTTGCTCCTACGCAAAACTTGAATGCTGGGGAGGCTGTTACACGTGTCCTTACTCACGAGGAGACCTTTGCTCCTACGCAAAACTTGATGGCTGGGGAGGCCGTTACACTTGTCCTTACTCGCGAGGAGACCTTCACTCCTATACAAATCCTGAATCCTGGGGAGGCCGTTACACGTGCCCTTACTCGCGAGGAGACCTTCGTCCCTATGCAAATCCGGAATGCTGGGGAGGCCGTTACACGTGTCCTTACTCGCGAGGAGACCTTTGTTCCTATGCAAAACTTGAATGCTCGGGAAGCTGTTACACGTGTCCCTACTCATGAGGAGACCTCTGCTCCTAAGCAAGACCTGAATGTTGGGGGGGCTGTTACACATGTTCTTACTCGCGAGGAGACCTTTGCTCCTATGCAAACCCTGAATGCTAGGGAGGTGCTTACACGTGTCCTTACTCACGAGGAGACCTTTACTCCTATGCAAATCCTGAATGCAAAGAAGGCTGTTCCACGTGTCCTTACTCACGAGGAGACCTTTGCTCCTACGAAAACCCTGAATGCTGGGGACGCTGTTACACATGTACTTACTCATGAGGAGACCTTTATAACTCGGGAGGCCCAGAAGACTGAGAACTTTATCACGCGGGTCCTTACTCCCGAGGAGACCTCTACTCCCATTCCTGATTCTGACGCACCAGTGTGCTGTGATGTGATGGACTCGTTTGCTGACCCAGATGTTGACACGGCTGAACCAGATATGCACTCTATTAAAAGCCGAGATAGACTTCCGATAACAGCTGCTGTGCAAATGGAGAAACAAGGACAGGCCCTTAAACAGATAGGGGGCCCCTCCCACAGCACCACATTTCAGGAAGACATACGGCAGTCAAGACTCTGCCCCGACCAAGGGAGTGAAGTTGAATTTATTCTTACCTCTGACTCCGACCTCGATCTTGGCCGTGTTTCCCGGGTTGACTCTATTGATGTCCCTGTTATCCAATGCCAAAGAGCAGCTTATAAACAATCGAAGGATTCCTTTGTCCTGGGAAAGGGGGATGATTTTTCTCAGCGGCGTATGGACCGTTATCTTGACGAGGTGATGGATTTAGCTAAGTCCCCTATAGCTTGTAGAGCAAAATCGGAACCTGTTCCTTCGGAGATCCCCGTGGAGAAAGACATCGTCTCCTGTAACACAGACTTACCCCGAGAGCCCGAAGAGGAAAGGCAAAGATGGGCCGAGGGACTACGTAAAGCTCGTTACCAGCTAAAAGAAACGGAAATTTCCATTCAAAATGTGGATAAACACCTAGTGGATTGTCTGGACCTCGAACGGCGTGCTAAACTCCTTAAACAGAAGGACAGATTCCTTGATATAATACTGAAAGAGACACACAAGGTCCACGTTTATGAGGACTTATTCAAACTGGCACAAGTCGATGAAGACTCTTCAAACATCGCCCCTTCCTCCAGAACGAAATATCCTAAGGGTGTCGTTGACCACAGTTCGTCCCCGGAGGAACAACCGGCTAAAAAGAAGCAGAAGCAAGGGCGAGAATCTCACTCGGCCCAAACTTCGCATGGTGCCCGAGAACATGTAGACCGACAGTCTTCCCAGAGTCTTGAACGAGATTGTTCTACACATGTTTATGGACAGCGCTCAGAGGAGAAAAATACGAGTCTAGCAAAACAGGGGGTTGGAATCGGGGACTTGTCTCCGGCCCTGTCTGTGGAATGCGGAACCCCAGGGATAGAATCTAATGCTGTCCGGAATGTTAGAGAGATTCAATTGAGGAATGCCTGGGAGAAGATAAAGTTTGGTCCCATGTCTAAGGGTCTGGACCTTTTGGTTCCAGAAGAAACTAATAAGCTCGATTTGGCAAAGTTCTGGTGTTTTCTGTTGACTCATGTGGGATGGGTGATGGTACCCACGCCTTCCTTAACTAAGAGAAGCAAGGACTCGATGATAGACTTGCTGGATAAACAAAAGGAGGTGTTGTTTACATATCTTACTGATGGAGAGGAAACCGGACGAGAGCCGCCGTCGCAAAATCTTCTTTATGCCAGATCCCTATCGATCAACATCGTTGATACGCTTGTCATAGGACGTCGGAGTCGTACTTCGACGGAGACCTATCCCTCCTGGTTGACGGAGGAGGGACTTACGAAACTTCTCAAAGGTATCTGTCGTCGTGCTGAAGAAAGACCGCCGGCGGAAGGCACGGGATTTCTTGACGAACCTGGCAAGAGAGCGACAGAAATGACACAAAAAGATTTGATACACTGGTGCGTCCAAGCGTTGCATGTTTTCAAAGTCCGTGTTCAACGACTAAAGGGAGAGGCGGAGACGTCGACTGGAAGGAGTGTCGCGCCCAGGAAAGGAAGGCTTGAACGGAAAACTGTGTCTAAGATGATGACGGATACGACTCAGCTGGCTAATCCTGTGACGATTCCATCGCATGCTGAATTATCTGCCATGATAGCAGCACAAGATGCCCGAATGTGTCGCCAGGGAGACTCTGCTTCGCAGTCTCCCGCAAACGGGTGAGGGTCACGGTCGTTTCTGTTCTGTGGATAAGAGGCTCTTTCTAGAAGATGAAGAGGGACGTAGGAAGAAAGGAGAGAGAGGGATGAAAGATGAAAAGGCGACTGAAAAGGAAGGAGAGGGAGGAGATGAGGACAGCGGGGGGTTATCTGGCTTATCTGGCATAGAATCTCTCTTTAGTTCTGAAAGGGAAGAGGAGGAAGAAGAGGAGATGGAGTTAGCCCCTACTAAGGAAGGTGGATGTATATCAGATAGGGATATTAAGAGAAAGGAAGTAGTTTCTTCGGAGAGATGTGGAGGGAAGCCGCAGAGGGAGGGGAGAAGGGAGGGGAGAAGGAAGGAGAGCAGGGAATTAAACTTTAGGGACAAGGCACCCCTGCGGGGGAATGTTTCGCAAGTGGATACTGGGTCTTCGGGTCTTCTTTCTCTTCCCGATACAGCACAGACCAGCCTGTCATCTGAAGGGAAGGGAGAAGCTGTTAGCTTGACCTCAATGACTAGGACTCTGAACGAGACAGTTCTACCGATGCAGACAGACATGCAATCAGAACAGGACTCCCTTCTGATCACCGTGCAAGGAAACTTACCTGTGACGACTGAAGATATATCGATAGGGAACTTCGTCATGGACACGGATTCGGAATTGATTGAACTGCGACTTAAAACAGGACCTGTGAGTAAAGAAAACATACATGAGACATTTGAGACATATGTAAATCCTTCTGCAGGAACTTCAGTGATCTTGCAGGAGGATCCTTCCAATCATGTAACATCAGAGACAAACGGAAAGCGGGAACGTGATACACAAATATCGGTATGCACGGTTAGGGTTGAAAAGGGAGCCCAAGGTTTAGGAATTGGAGTAGGAGATGCTGATGTGTCACAAGGTACGCCAGTGGGGATAGCATTGGGAAACCAAGGAGAACCTAAGAGGGATGTGGTCCTACCGGTTCCTAGAAACCCGGGAGTAACTGTAACAACACCTAGGTTACCTACAAGTAATACTCTTCCTGACACAATGCCTAAGGTTTCAGCAGCAAGTTTTAGAGAATCTTTAACAACAGATTCTAGGGAACCTCTAACAACGGGTTCGAGCGAATCCTTACCAGCCCACACACCTTCCTTTGGGAGCGCAGGAACGTCTTATGCAGACATGTTGAGGGGAACCGGTAGGAGGCCAAGGGACCCGGGATCACGGAGGGAGGGGGAAACGGATGGAGAACCCCCCCGCCGTCGGACGGATTTTGAAAAGGAGAGACTGGAGGATGAAGAATTCTTAGAGGATTTCTTCAATATGAGAGAAGATGAAGGAGAATTTGATCCGAGGCAAAGATTTGTTATTCGGTTCAGGTATAAAGGCTCAGATCCACAAAAGCTCACAGAAGAATACATGATAGAGGAGGTGCTTTTAGGGATAATGGGAATTCCACGAGGCGACATACTGGCAGTTATCATGCCGCCGGGGCTTAGGGAAACCGATGTTTGTTTTGTGTCAGAACGAGGATACCAGAAGGGTTGGGGGAGGTTGAGAGAAATCATGAGGTCGACCCCGAATCCCTTTGGTGACTATGACATTATTCCCCTCTTCCGAGGAGAATCGAGGGTTCTGACGGTGGCGTTCAGAACGACAAATATTCCAGCAGAGGATGTGGAACAATGGCTGGGCAGATTTTGCAAGGTGTTGTTACCCCCCCAAAAGGCCCTCAATTCGTGGGGCATTTGGAAAGGAGAATATAAGACTGTCGTCTCTTTGCAAAGAGACTTCAGGAGTAAACTACAACATATTCCTAAATATTTTTTTCTGGGAGGAGATAGAGGAATCACCAGGTACAGTGGGCAACCCCCAGCATGCTTCCAATGTGGGGGGTTTGACCATATTAGGCAACACTGTGCCACACCTTTGTGTTCTGTCTGTGGGAGGAGGGGCCATAACTCCACACAATGTACAACTGGAGTGGTCTGTAACCTTTGTGGCCGCCAAGGCCACACGTACCTTCTGTGTCCCGACGCGCATTATAACAAGTGGTATCCAAACTCGTACTCAAAACTCGTTCGCTGTCACCCTCATTTAAATCGAACAGATGAGGATTCATCGACTAGCCAAGTTTCAGAGGGTGCTACTGCAAAACACGGGGAGAAGGACAGTAACGAATGTTTACATGAAGGGGGTTGGCAGGAGGTAAAGAGGACTTCGCACGATGTCCTTAGAGGCAGGGTAAGACGGGGAGTGTATAACCCGATACGAACGATGGTCAGCAACCGATTTGAAGCCTTGAATGTGACAGAAGAGGAAGGTACGCAAGATACGCCTCTGGCCTCCCTTACTACCGGATCATGTATCAACCCGGAACAAAAACAAAGAGATGACATGCAGACTGATAGAAAGGCGGGATCGGAGAAACCTAAGATGAGGAAAGAGTCAAGGAAAGAGTCAAGGAAAGAGTCGAAGAAAGCCATATTCCGTACATACGAAAACCTTACAGAAAAGGAACTCCAGGTAATTACTGAAGAACTCAACGAAAAGATCCAAAAGGTGACCCAAGCACTTTCCGCTGCAGAAGGTGCATCTGAGGAGGTACAACTACGTTTAAGTCAAAAGGAGCATTATTGGAGAGATGCGGTTACCTGCATACAACGTGAACTGGCTAGAAGAAGGGACCGAGACCCAAACCTTACCGAGGAACCGTTAAGTGACTCCCAGATGATGATGGTGGAAGAAGCGCCAGAACAGGAGGCGATGCTGAACCAGGGAGACACACAGAACCAGGAACAGATACCTATGTATACAGATGGACAAAGACAAGAACAAATTAGAGAGCGAATTGCAGAGATAAGCGAGGACCTTGAAGGAGGGAAGACAGAATCGATGGAGTGGATAAGTGGAATATCTTTGGTGGAAAAGAACCCTGTGACAGGCGACCGGTCTGACTCTCCTCCTGACCAGGAAAAGGTTCCTCAACAGCACGAGTATCCTCCTCCTGTTAGCTTACCTGACTCAAGTGGAAACATTTTGACGCCGTGCGCGTCATTTCCGTGTAAGGCCACGCCTCCTGATCCGCAGGAGGAGGTGGAGACGATGAGTTTAGAAACTGTAGTGGAAGGCATGGAGGAAGACTGGCGAGGTTTGTAGGAAAATAATAGGAATAGGCAAAGATAAAATGACAGTCGATAAGTTCAATGGAACTGGATTTAAGATGGCTTATGGTTTTATTGCTATTGCTGCTATCTTATATTCATTAACAATACCAATGGAGTTGAACATACTTACCTGGAATTGTAGAGGGCTACGGCAGTCGGTGAGGAGAGAAGATGTTTATTACCACATTAGGAGGCTAAAGGCTGATGTTTTTGTCCTGCAAGAAACTAATATTAGTACTCCTAGGGAGAGGAGTGCAGCGCAGAATTCCTGGACTTGGGGGCCTTCAATTTGGTCTTTGAAAGAAGAGGAAGGAACGGGAGGTGTCGCGGTTCTCTTCTTATGCAATCCTGATCTTAAAGTTGTGAGGACCATCGATGCTATGCCGGGTCATCTTATAATAGTGGACTTCAATCTTAAAAACCCGGCAAAAGCGTTAGACAGCAAGTTTAGGTTGTGTGCCCTCTATGCTCCTGTGAAGGCAATTCATAGACGACAGCTGTGGCAAACATTGGAGGATCATATTGGTACAAAGAGGGCTCTACTCGTGGCGGGAGATTTCAATGTTCGCTCCGAGCGAGAGGATAGAATTAATTTGAGAGCCGGTGCTCAAATGGGAACGTCTGCCCCTGTATTTAAACAGCTGACAATGGAGGAAAAAAGACTGAAAGCCCTTCTTAAAGATCGCCTTGGTTTGATGGATGCGGGGCTACAGAAGGATGGGGAATTAGATTTTCTCCCTACGCATCACCGGGCAACGTTCCGACGTAAATTCACAGCAACCTTAGGGTGTAAGATGACTTATTATCACCCTCTGTCGACAAGCAGGCTGGACAGAATATGGGCCCCAGCGGCTCTCCCCTTTACGGGATGTAAGATTATTTTGACGCCGTGGTCAGACCACGCTATTCTTCAAGTATTATTTGCAGGACAACCCAATAGGAAGAAACACAAACCAGCTTGGCGACTCAGTGAAGCGGACCTCAGGACCTTTCGGATGGAACCGGAAATTGTTCTGACGCTTGAATGCCAGAAGCGTATAAAGTCTGGGATGGATGTCCTCGATTGGTGGGAAAGGACGAAAGATGCCATACGATATGCTTCGGTTCGGGCCAGGAGAGTGCAGGGCAGTTATGAACTGTCACAATATCACAGAGCGATCCAGAACGTACTTGCATGCAGATGGAGAATGAACAAGGGCCTTGACGTTGACAATGAACGGCTTCGACGCAATCAAGAAGTTATTAAAACTTACCGCCTTACCCAACGTCGACGGCGTCATATGGCACGGGTGGCTAGAGCATCGGGGCCGTTAATTGAGAAGGGAGAATGGCAAAAAGATCGCCTGCCTCGATACAACCAGACTCTGTCCGCGTTAAAAGGAGGTCCGTCAGATGGACTACTTCAAGAACCGGTCGAGATAGCAGAAGAGGTCTCTAGATTTTATAGAGAATTTTACGCGGTTTCGGAAACCTCTCCTGATGAAGTACGCATTCAGTCCTATCTAGAAAGTGCCTTTGGGCAGAAACCGTTACCGCCAAACGAAGAAGATCTTTGCGAACTCTCTCGGCCCTTCGAGCAAGAAGAAATCCAGCGAGCCATTCAGGCGGGTAAACGTAACTCTAAGCCGGGACCGGATGGGTTACCGTATGGGTTCTATAAGAACTTTAAAGATCACTTAGTTCCCATCTTGACGGAGGTTTTTAATGAGATGCTGCAGAGGGCGAGGGTGGGACGGAGTTTTTTACACGGATCAATGAGTCTATTGTACAAAGGAGGAGATCCGACTCTGATAGGCAACTGGAGACCCATCACAGTTAACAACACCGATTACAGGATACTAGCAAGGGTCCTCAATAATAGGTTGAAAAAACTGGCTAATGCACTAGTGCAGGTTGGACAAACCAGCTCTGTACCCGGAAGGAGAATGGCGCATACCACCTGTGTTTTCAGACAGATTTTTGACCGGTTACAGCAAGAAAAGGAACATCTATGCATATTGCAGCTGGACCAGAGTAAAGCGTTTGACCGGGTTGACAGAGGCTACATGTGGGCTGTTTTAAAATTCCATGGATTGCCAGAACAGCTGATCAAGCTCCTACAGGCACTTTACATGAACGCGCAGGTTACACCAAACGTCGGAGGGTGTCGAGGGTCGCCATTTCCAGTACCCACGGGGGTTAGACAAGGATGCCCTCTCAGTCCTCTCCTGTACGTCTTGACACTAGATCCTCTTCTTAGGGCGTTGCAGAGAGATCGGTTCATCAGAGGAATTTTTCCCCACGGTTGTCCGGAGTATCGCATCACCAGTCTAGCCCACGCTGACGATTGTTACGTCATCCTCCGGAACACAGAGGAACTGCTAAAGGTGCGAGAACATTTACGGCGCTACGAAATTGTTTCCGGAGCAAAGGTGAACGAGCTTAAAAGTCAGATTTACGATCTCGACGGGCGGACGGGAAGAATGGAAGTGACTCCCATGGTGCCTATGGAGAAGGATCATAGAGACCGTGAGGAGCTGGAAGGACAGGTAGAAGGAAAGGAGAACAGACAGCATGACGACGAAGGAGGGAGCGGGACAGGAACGGGGATGCTGTCTCTGAAGATCCTGGGAGTCACCTTTTCTTTGAGAGCTGATGGCTGGAGGGATAATTGGATTGTATGGCAACAGCGAGTGTTGGAAAGACTGGACAAGTGGAAGACATGGAGATTATCCACAGCACAAAAAGTTCAATATTTTGCCATATATTGCATTCCAGCTGGCAATTACCTAGCGACAGTTTACCCTCCACCGGAATCTACAGTAACCATCATCACCAGAGCGGTTTTTAAGTGGATTTTCGGGATGCTCCACTTACCGCTTGCGAGAGTAGTCGTTCAGAGAGGACACGGAGAAGGAGGTCTTGGGTTACCGGAGATTGGACTGTGGTTCCTATCCATCTTTCTAGTTTTTAACTGTGGAACTTGGCAGCAGAATGCGACGGGCTTGATTACGCAAGAAATGTACACCAGACAGTTCTTTATGGACAGTTGGGTAGACACCAGATGGGCAAAACGATGGTGGAAAGAAGGCTCTCTGCCGACCCGCTTGACGGCTTCGATGAAAGTACAGCTTCCTGACTTTATGGTTGAGGTAGCAAAGGGGATACAGAAACATGGCATCGAAGCCTCAGAAGTCAAGGGAACTAGCCCGGGAACTAAAGGAGTTACCGGAAAGTTGTACTGGACTGTTATGCACCGAAGTCGGTTGGTACCCTATGATGAAGAGAGACGGAAGAAGGAGACGCTTTCTTCGTATTTGAGGAACCAGATCTTTCCTATCCCCACCTTCGGTGACCGGACCATACCTTATGCCCTACGGGATCTTCGTTGGAGGACTTACCATCAGATATTATATGTGGGAAGTAAAAAGTTTGGGGCGACAGAAGATCAACAGCGTTGCCCCAGGGTGCTTTGTAGGTCTTTGAATCCACATACCAACATTCCTGAGACCATCCCCCATGTTGTGAAGGAGTGTGTAGCTGTAAGGAGGTCGTGGGCAGGAGTAGCCAGAGCATTGCAATGGCCTTTTCTGATATCACAACACTGGGAAACGATTGTCTCGGGATTGGAGCCGACAGAAGGGTTTGGGAATCCCAGGGAGCAAGGGGGGCTGTCCGGGTGAGAAGGCTGGCATTAAGGTTCCTTGGGCACTGGTTAGGTTAGTGAATCTCATCTTTGTTAGTACTGTGATGAAAAACAGAAGGGAGGAGGTGTATACCAAAAAGGCAGTACCCTTAGTTGAAACGGTACATACTGTAACAGATTATTTGGCGAAAATTAAAAGGTGGGAAGAAAAGAGGATGAAGGGCGTGAAGTGGCTGAGCAGGTGGAGGTGGTTTCATGAGATCAACCCGCCAGTTCCTTGAAGTCAGATATAATTGCTTCCTACCTTGACTTCTCTCAAGTTGGATAGACATCTGTTGTATAACTTAATTCTTCTTTTTCTTTTTCTTTTATTTCCTTAATTAGTAAAAAGTGAAAAGTTGATAGTTAATAGTTGATAGTTCATAGTTCATAGTTCATAGTTCATAGTTCATAGTTAATAATGAATAAAGTTAATAAAGTTAATACAGTTAATAAAGTTAATAAAGTTAATAAAGTTTGAAACATGAACAGCCTGAATGTTGATGGCTTACATTTATGTCGATGCTTGATGCTTAATGCTTTATGTTTAATGTTAATATTTAATGGTGATATTTAATGCTAGAAATATTTAGATGCCTATATTAATATGTAATTTGTACATATGTAGGTATGTATGTATGTATTAACTGTATTTATTGTTTCAATCGTAATTATGCATCTTGGAATTTGTTGCTTACAGTTTGTTGTAGAATGGTTATTATTAAATAAAAAATCTATTTTCCTAAAAATCTATTTTCCTAACCCTAACCCTAACCCTAACCCTAACCCTAACCCTAACCCCACCCACCTTGAATAGAAGACGTGCGATCAAGGAGCTCTCACTTCCTGGTTTGGATTTTCGCTTTTTTCACCTATTATATCTCTGACAAAAATTTCAATTTTGGTCAGACTTTGTTCCTAAGGGTACCCCCATCAGGGGGTGCGAATATGGAGGCCCCCCTCCTGGGGGGGACCCCCAAATTGAGATCGAATTTTGGCCTATACAAGACAATGGAGACAATGGAGACCATGCTTCTCAGCATGGCCTACAAGAAAAAGGCTTCCAACTTCATCTGCTGCCATCCTCTTTGGGAGTCGCGCCTTCGGACGTCACGGACAGTAAGGATGTTCGAGGGCCCCTGGGGAATCTAGACCGGACCCCCGTTTTGGGTTTTCAACCCTCCCAGAAGACCCCTGCCGCTTTAAAGGAGAATCCCTTTTCCATATTGCTTTCAATACAACATGCAACAGCAGAGGGAGCTGTAACCTTACAGGGGTCCGGGGATGACCTGGCCCTGGACGTGGTGGGTGAGAGTTTGAAGGACACCTTTACTCCTGAGGAGACCCAGAGCACTCGAAAACCCGTTACACGTAGCCCTACTCTTGAGGAGACCTTTACATCAAAGAACGCCCTGGCCTCTGGGAGGGCTGTTACACGTGTCCTTACTCACGAGGAGACCTTTGCTCCTACGCAAAACTTGAATGCTGGGGAGGCTGTTACACGTGTCCTTACTCACGAGGAGACCTTTGCTCCTACGCAAAACTTGATGGCTGGGGAGGCCGTTACACTTGTCCTTACTCGCGAGGAGACCTTCACTCCTATACAAATCCTGAATCCTGGGGAGGCCGTTACACGTGCCCTTACTCGCGAGGAGACCTTCGTCCCTATGCAAATCCGGAACGCTGGGGAGGCCGTTACACGTGTCCTTACTCGCGAGGAGACCTTTGTTCCTATGCAAAACTTGAATGCTCGGGAAGCTGTTACACGTGTCCCTACTCATGAGGAGACCTCTGCTCCTAAGCAAGACCTGAATGTTGGGGGGGCTGTTACACATGTTCTTACTCGCGAGGAGACCTTTGCTCCTATGCAAACCCTGAATGCTAGGGAGGTGCTTACACGTGTCCTTACTCACGAGGAGACCTTTACTCCTATGCAAATCCTGAATGCAAAGAAGGCTGTTCCACGTGTCCTTACTCACGAGGAGACCTTTGCTCCTACGAAAACCCTGAATGCTGGGGACGCTGTTACACATGTACTTACTCATGAGGAGACCTTTATAACTCGGGAGGCCCAGAAGACTGAGAACTTTATCACGCGGGTCCTTACTCCCGAGGAGACCTCTACTCCCATTCCTGATTCTGACGCACCAGTGTGCTGTGATGTGATGGACTCGTTTGCTGACCCAGATGTTGACACGGCTGAACCAGATATGCACTCTATTAAAAGCCGAGATAGACTTCCGATAACAGCTGCTGTGCAAATGGAGAAACAAGGACAGGCCCTTAAACAGATAGGGGGCCCCTCCCACAGCACCACATTTCAGGAAGACATACGGCAGTCAAGACTCTGCCCCGACCAAGGGAGTGAAGTTGAATTTATTCTTACCTCTGACTCCGACCTCGATCTTGGCCGTGTTTCCCGGGTTGACTCTATTGATGTCCCTGTTATCCAATGCCAAAGAGCAGCTTATAAACAATCGAAGGATTCCTTTGTCCTGGGAAAGGGGGATGATTTTTCTCAGTGGCGTATGGACCGTTATCTTGACGAGGTGATGGATTTAGCTAAGTCCCCTATAGCTTGTAGAGCAAAATCGGAACCTGTTCCTTCGGAGATCCCCGTGGAGAAAGACATCGTCTCCTGTAACACAGACTTACCCCGAGAGCCCGAAGAGGAAAGGCAAAGATGGGCCGAGGGACTACGTAAAGCTCGTTACCAGCTAAAAGAAACGGAAATTTCCATTCAAAATGTGGATAAACACCTAGTGGATTGTCTGGACCTCGAACGGCGTGCTAAACTCCTTAAACAGAAGGACAGATTCCTTGATATAATACTGAAAGAGACACACAAGGTCCACGTTTATGAGGACTTATTCAAACTGGCACAAGTCGATGAAGACTCTTCAAACATCGCCCCTTCCTCCAGAACGAAATATCCTAAGGGTGTCGTTGACCACAGTTCGTCCCCGGAGGAACAACCGGCTAAAAAGAAGCAGAAGCAAGGGCGAGAATCTCACTCGGCCCAAACTTCGCATGGTGCCCGAGAACATGTAGACCGACAGTCTTCCCAGAGTCTTGAACGAGATTGTTCTACACATGTTTATGGACAGCGCTCAGAGGAGAAAAATACGAGTCTAGCAAAACAGGGGGTTGGAATCGGGGACTTGTCTCCGGCCCTGTCTGTGGAATGCGGAACCCCAGGGATAGAATCTAATGCTGTCCGGAATGTTAGAGAGATTCAATTGAGGAATGCCTGGGAGAAGATAAAGTTTGGTCCCATGTCTAAGGGTCTGGACCTTTTGGTTCCAGAAGAAACTAATAAGCTCGATTTGGCAAAGTTCTGGTGTTTTCTGTTGACTCATGTGGGATGGGTGATGGTACCCACGCCTTCCTTAACTAAGAGAAGCAAGGACTCGATGATAGACTTGCTGGATAAACAAAAGGAGGTGTTGTTTACATATCTTACTGATGGAGAGGAAACCGGACGAGAGCCGCCGTCGCAAAATCTTCTTTATGCCAGATCCCTATCGATCAACATCGTTGATACGCTTGTCATAGGACGTCGGAGTCGTACTTCGACGGAGACCTATCCCTCCTGGTTGACGGAGGAGGGACTTACGAAACTTCTCAAAGGTATCTGTCGTCGTGCTGAAGAAAGACCGCCGGCGGAAGGCACGGGATTTCTTGACGAACCTGGCAAGAGAGCGACAGAAATGACACAAAAAGATTTGATACACTGGTGCGTCCAAGCGTTGCATGTTTTCAAAGTCCGTGTTCAACGACTAAAGGGAGAGGCGGAGACGTCGACTGGAAGGAGTGTCGCGCCCAGGAAAGGAAGGCTTGAACGGAAAACTGTGTCTAAGATGATGACGGATACGACTCAGCTGGCTAATCCTGTGACGATTCCATCGCATGCTGAATTATCTGCCATGATAGCAGCACAAGATGCCCGAATGTGTCGCCAGGGAGACTCTGCTTCGCAGAGTCTCCCGCAAACGGGTGAGGGTCACGGTCGTTTCTGTTCTGTGGATAAGAGGCTCTTTCTAGAAGATGAAGAGGGACGTAGGAAGAAAGGAGAGAGAGGGATGAAAGATGAAAAGGCGACTGAAAAGGAAGGAGAGGGAGGAGATGAGGACAGCGGGGGGTTATCTGGCTTATCTGGCATAGAATCTCTCTTTAGTTCTGAAAGGGAAGAGGAGGAAGAAGAGGAGATGGAGTTAGCCCCTACTAAGGAAGGTGGATGTATATCAGATAGGGATATTAAGAGAAAGGAAGTAGTTTCTTCGGAGAGATGTGGAGGGAAGCCGCAGAGGGAGGGGAGAAGGGAGGGGAGAAGGAAGGAGAGCAGGGAATTAAACTTTAGGGACAAGGCACCCCTGCGGGGGAATGTTTCGCAAGTGGATACTGGGTCTTCGGGTCTTCTTTCTCTTCCCGATACAGCACAGACCAGCCTGTCATCTGAAGGGAAGGGAGAAGCTGTTAGCTTGACCTCAATGACTAGGACTCTGAACGAGACAGTTCTACCGATGCAGACAGACATGCAATCAGAACAGGACTCCCTTCTGATCACCGTGCAAGGAAACTTACCTGTGACGACTGAAGATATATCGATAGGGAACTTCGTCATGGACACGGATTCGGAATTGATTGAACTGCGACTTAAAACAGGACCTGTGAGTAAAGAAAACATACATGAGACATTTGAGACATATGTAAATCCTTCTGCAGGAACTTCAGTGATCTTGCAGGAGGATCCTTCCAATCATGTAACATCAGAGACAAACGGAAAGCGGGAACGTGATACACAAATATCGGTATGCACGGTTAGGGTTGAAAAGGGAGCCCAAGGTTTAGGAATTGGAGTAGGAGATGCTGATGTGTCACAAGGTACGCCAGTGGGGATAGCATTGGGAAACCAAGGAGAACCTAAGAGGGATGTGGTCCTACCGGTTCCTAGAAACCCGGGAGTAACTGTAACAACACCTAGGTTACCTACAAGTAATACTCTTCCTGACACAATGCCTAAGGTTTCAGCAGCAAGTTTTAGAGAATCTTTAACAACAGATTCTAGGGAACCTCTAACAACGGGTTCGAGCGAATCCTTACCAGCCCACACACCTTCCTTTGGGAGCGCAGGAACGTCTTATGCAGACATGTTGAGGGGAACCGGTAGGAGGCCAAGGGACCCGGGATCACGGAGGGAGGGGGAAACGGATGGAGAACCCCCCCGCCGTCGGACGGATTTTGAAAAGGAGAGACTGGAGGATGAAGAATTCTTAGAGGATTTCTTCAATATGAGAGAAGATGAAGGAGAATTTGATCCGAGGCAAAGATTTGTTATTCGGTTCAGGTATAAAGGCTCAGATCCACAAAAGCTCACAGAAGAATACATGATAGAGGAGGTGCTTTTAGGGATAATGGGAATTCCACGAGGCGACATACTGGCAGTTATCATGCCGCCGGGGCTTAGGGAAACCGATGTTTGTTTTGTGTCAGAACGAGGATACCAGAAGGGTTGGGGGAGGTTGAGAGAAATCATGAGGTCGACCCCGAATCCCTTTGGTGACTATGACATTATTCCCCTCTTCCGAGGAGAATCGAGGGTTCTGACGGTGGCGTTCAGAACGACAAATATTCCAGCAGAGGATGTGGAACAATGGCTGGGCAGATTTTGCAAGGTGTTGTTACCCCCCCAAAAGGCCCTCAATTCGTGGGGCATTTGGAAAGGAGAATATAAGACTGTCGTCTCTTTGCAAAGAGACTTCAGGAGTAAACTACAACATATTCCTAAATATTTTTTTCTGGGAGGAGATAGAGGAATCACCAGGTACAGTGGGCAACCCCCAGCATGCTTCCAATGTGGGGGGTTTGACCATATTAGGCAACACTGTGCCACACCTTTGTGTTCTGTCTGTGGGAGGAGGGGCCATAACTCCACACAATGTACAACTGGAGTGGTCTGTAACCTTTGTGGCCGCCAAGGCCACACGTACCTTCTGTGTCCCGACGCGCATTATAACAAGTGGTATCCAAACTCGTACTCAAAACTCGTTCGCTGTCACCCTCATTTAAATCGAACAGATGAGGATTCATCGACTAGCCAAGTTTCAGAGGGTGCTACTGCAAAACACGGGGAGAAGGACAGTAACGAATGTTTACATGAAGGGGGTTGGCAGGAGGTAAAGAGGACTTCGCACGATGTCCTTAGAGGCAGGGTAAGACGGGGAGTGTATAACCCGATACGAACGATGGTCAGCAACCGATTTGAAGCCTTGAATGTGACAGAAGAGGAAGGTACGCAAGATACGCCTCTGGCCTCCCTTACTACCGGATCATGTATCAACCCGGAACAAAAACAAAGAGATGACATGCAGACTGATAGAAAGGCGGGATCGGAGAAACCTAAGATGAGGAAAGAGTCAAGGAAAGAGTCAAGGAAAGAGTCGAAGAAAGCCATATTCCGTACATACGAAAACCTTACAGAAAAGGAACTCCAGGTAATTACTGAAGAACTCAACGAAAAGATCCAAAAGGTGACCCAAGCACTTTCCGCTGCAGAAGGTGCATCTGAGGAGGTACAACTACGTTTAAGTCAAAAGGAGCATTATTGGAGAGATGCGGTTACCTGCATACAACGTGAACTGGCTAGAAGAAGGGACCGAGACCCAAACCTTACCGAGGAACCGTTAAGTGACTCCCAGATGATGATGGTGGAAGAAGCGCCAGAACAGGAGGCGATGCTGAACCAGGGAGACACACAGAACCAGGAACAGATACCTATGTATACAGATGGACAAAGACAAGAACAAATTAGAGAGCGAATTGCAGAGATAAGCGAGGACCTTGAAGGAGGGAAGACAGAATCGATGGAGTGGATAAGTGGAATATCTTTGGTGGAAAAGAACCCTGTGACAGGCGACCGGTCTGACTCTCCTCCTGACCAGGAAAAGGTTCCTCAACAGCACGAGTATCCTCCTCCTGTTAGCTTACCTGACTCAAGTGGAAACATTTTGACGCCGTGCGCGTCATTTCCGTGTAAGGCCACGCCTCCTGATCCGCAGGAGGAGGTGGAGACGATGAGTTTAGAAACTGTAGTGGAAGGCATGGAGGAAGACTGGCGAGGTTTGTAGGAAAATAATAGGAATAGGCAAAGATAAAATGACAGTCGATAAGTTCAATGGAACTGGATTTAAGATGGCTTATGGTTTTATTGCTATTGCTGCTATCTTATATTCATTAACAATACCAATGGAGTTGAACATACTTACCTGGAATTGTAGAGGGCTACGGCAGTCGGTGAGGAGAGAAGATGTTTATTACCACATTAGGAGGCTAAAGGCTGATGTTTTTGTCCTGCAAGAAACTAATATTAGTACTCCTAGGGAGAGGAGTGCAGCGCAGAATTCCTGGACTTGGGGGCCTTCAATTTGGTCTTTGAAAGAAGAGGAAGGAACGGGAGGTGTCGCGGTTCTCTTCTTATGCAATCCTGATCTTAAAGTTGTGAGGACCATCGATGCTATGCCGGGTCATCTTATAATAGTGGACTTCAATCTTAAAAACCCGGCAAAAGCGTTAGACAGCAAGTTTAGGTTGTGTGCCCTCTATGCTCCTGTGAAGGCAATTCATAGACGACAGCTGTGGCAAACATTGGAGGATCATATTGGTACAAAGAGGGCTCTACTCGTGGCGGGAGATTTCAATGTTCGCTCCGAGCGAGAGGATAGAATTAATTTGAGAGCCGGTGCTCAAATGGGAACGTCTGCCCCTGTATTTAAACAGCTGACAATGGAGGAAAAAAGACTGAAAGCCCTTCTTAAAGATCGCCTTGGTTTGATGGATGCGGGGCTACAGAAGGATGGGGAATTAGATTTTCTCCCTACGCATCACCGGGCAACGTTCCGACGTAAATTCACAGCAACCTTAGGGTGTAAGATGACTTATTATCACCCTCTGTCGACAAGCAGGCTGGACAGAATATGGGCCCCAGCGGCTCTCCCCTTTACGGGATGTAAGATTATTTTGACGCCGTGGTCAGACCACGCTATTCTTCAAGTATTATTTGCAGGACAACCCAATAGGAAGAAACACAAACCAGCTTGGCGACTCAGTGAAGCGGACCTCAGGACCTTTCGGATGGAACCGGAAATTGTTCTGACGCTTGAATGCCAGAAGCGTATAAAGTCTGGGATGGATGTCCTCGATTGGTGGGAAAGGACGAAAGATGCCATACGATATGCTTCGGTTCGGGCCAGGAGAGTGCAGGGCAGTTATGAACTGTCACAATATCACAGAGCGATCCAGAACGTACTTGCATGCAGATGGAGAATGAACAAGGGCCTTGACGTTGACAATGAACGGCTTCGACGCAATCAAGAAGTTATTAAAACTTACCGCCTTACCCAACGTCGACGGCGTCATATGGCACGGGTGGCTAGAGCATTGGGGCCGTTAATTGAGAAGGGAGAATGGCAAAAAGATCGCCTGCCTCGATACAACCAGACTCTGTCCGCGTTAAAAGGAGGTCCGTCAGATGGACTACTTCAAGAACCGGTCGAGATAGCAGAAGAGGTCTCTAGATTTTATAGAGAATTTTACGCGGTTTCGGAAACCTCTCCTGATGAAGTACGCATTCAGTCCTATCTAGAAAGTGCCTTTGGGCAGAAACCGTTACCGCCAAACGAAGAAGATCTTTGCGAACTCTCTCGGCCCTTCGAGCAAGAAGAAATCCAGCGAGCCATTCAGGCGGGTAAATGTAACTCTAAGCCGGGACCGGATGGGTTACCGTATGGGTTCTATAAGAACTTTAAAGATCACTTAGTTCCCATCTTGACGGAGGTTTTTAATGAGATGCTGCAGAGGGCGAGGGTGGGACGGAGTTTTTTACACGGATCAATGAGTCTATTGTACAAAGGAGGAGATCCGACTCTGATAGGCAACTGGAGACCCATCACGGTTAACAACACCGATTATAGGATACTAGCAAGGGTCCTCAATAATAGGTTGAAAAAACTGGCTAATGCACTAGTGCAGGTTGGACAAACCAGCTCTGTACCCGGAAGGAGAATGGCGCATACCACCTGTGTTTTCAGACAGATTTTTGACCGGTTACAGCAAGAAAAGGAACATCTATGCATATTGCAGCTGGACCAGAGTAAAGCGTTTGACCGGGTTGACAGAGGCTACATGTGGGCTGTTTTAAAATTCCATGGATTGCCAGAACAGCTGATCAAGCTCCTACAGGCACTTTACATGAACGCGCAGGTTACACCAAACGTCGGAGGGTGTCGAGGGTCGCCATTTCCAGTACCCACGGGGGTTAGACAAGGATGCCCTCTCAGTCCTCTCCTGTACGTCTTGACACTAGATCCTCTTCTTAGGGCGTTGCAGAGAGATCGGTTCATCAGAGGAATTTTTCCCCACGGTTGTCCGGAGTATCGCATCACCAGTCTAGCCCACGCTGACGATTGTTACGTCATCCTCCGGAACACAGAGGAACTGCTAAAGGTGCGAGAACATTTACGGCGCTACGAAATTGTTTCCGGAGCAAAGGTGAACGAGCTTAAAAGTCAGATTTACGATCTCGACGGGCGGACGGGAAGAATGGAAGTGACTCCCATGGTGCCTACGGAGAAGGATCATAGAGACCGTGAGGAGCTGGAAGGACAGGTAGAAGGAAAGGAGAACAGACAGCATGACGACGAAGGAGGGAGCGGGACAGGAACGGGGATGCTGTCTCTGAAGATCCTGGGAGTCACCTTTTCTTTGAGAGCTGATGGCTGGAGGGATAATTGGATTGTATGGCAACAGCGAGTGTTGGAAAGACTGGACAAGTGGAAGACATGGAGATTATCCACAGCACAAAAAGTTCAATATTTTGCCATATATTGCATTCCAGCTGGCAATTACCTAGCGACAGTTTACCCTCCGCCGGAATCTACAGTAACCATCATCACCAGAGCGGTTTTTAAGTGGATTTTCGGGACGCTCCACTTACCGCTTGCGAGAGTAGTCGTTCAGAGAGGACACGGAGAAGGAGGTCTCGGGTTACCGGAGATTGGACTGTGGTTCCTATCCATCTTTCTAGTTTTTAACTGTGGAACTTGGCAGCAGAATGCGACGGGCTTGATTACGCAAGAAATGTACACCAGACAGTTCTTTATGGACAGTTGGGTAGACACCAGATGGGCAAAACGATGGTGGAAAGAAGGCTCTCTGCCGACCCGCTTGACGGCTTCGATGAAAGTACAGCTTCCTGACTTTATGGTTGAGGTAGCAAAGGGGATACAGAAACATGGCATCGAAGCCTCAGAAGTCAAGGGAACTAGCCTGGGAACTAAAGGAGTTACCGGAAAGTTGTACTGGACTGTTATGCACCGAAGTCGGTTGGTACCCTATGATGAAGAGAAACGGAAGAAGGAGACGCTTTCTTCGTATTTGAGGAACCAGATCTTTCCTATCCCCACCTTCGGTGACCGGACCATACCTTATGCCCTACGGGATCTTCGTTGGAGGACTTACCATCAGATATTATATGTGGGAAGTAAAAAGTTTGGGGCGACAGAAGATCAACAGCGTTGCCCCAGGGTGCTTTGTAGGTCTTTGAATCCACATACCAACATTCCTGAGACCATCCCCCATGTTGTGAAGGAGTGTGTAGCTGTAAGGAGGTCGTGGGCAGGAGTAGCCAGAGCATTGCAATGGCCTTTTCTGATATCACAACACTGGGAAACGATTGTCTCGGGATTGGAGCCGACAGAAGGGTTTGGGAATCCCAGGGAGCAGGGGGACTGTCCGGGTGAGAAGGCTGGTATTAAGGTTCCTTGGGCACTGGTTAGGTTAGTGAATCTCATCTTTGTTAGTACTGTGATGAAAAACAGAAGGGAGGAGGTGTATACCAAAAAGGCAGTACCCTTAGTTGAAACGGTACATACTGTAACAGATTATTTGGCGAAAATTAAAAGGTGGGAAGAAAAGAGGATGAAGGGCGTGAAGTGGCTGAGCAGGTGGAGGTGGTTTCATGAGATCAACCCGCCAGTTCCTTGAAGTCAGATATAATTGCTTCCTACCTTGACTTCTCTCAAGTTGGATAGACATCTGTTGTATAACTTAATTCTTCTTTTTCTTTTTCCTTTATTTCCTTAATTAGTAAAAAGTGAAAAGTTGATAGTTAATAGTTGATAGTTCATAGTTCATAGTTCATAGTTAATAATGAATAAAGTTAATAAAGTTAATACAGTTAATAAAGTTAATAAAGTTAATAAAGTTTGAAATATGAACAGCCTGAATGTTGATGGCTTACATTTATGTCGATGCTTGATGCTTAATGCTTTATGCTTAATGTTAATATTTAATGGTGATATTTAATGCTAGAAATATTTAGATGCCTATATTAATATGTAATATGTACGTATGTAGGTATGTATGTATGTATTAACTGTATTTATTGTTTCAATCGTAATTATGCATCTTGGAATTTGTTGCTTACAGTTTGTTGTAGAATGGTTATTATTAAATAAAAAATCTATTTTCCTAAAAAAAAAAAAATCTATTTTCCTAACCCTAACCCTAACCCTGACCCTGACCCTGACCCTGACCCTGACCCTGACCCTGACCCTGACCCTGACCCTGACCCCACCCACCTTGAATAGCAGACGTGCGATCAAGGAGCTCTCACTTCCTGGTTTGGATTTTCGCTTTTTTGACCTATTATATCTCTCAGAAAAATTTCAATTTTGGTCAGACTTTGTTCCTAAGGGTACCCCCATCAGGGGGTGCGAATATGGAGGCCCCCCCTCCTGGGGGGGACCCCCAAATTGAGATCGAATTTTTGCCTATAGAAGACAATGGAGACAATGGAGACCATGCTTCCCAGCATGGCCTACAAGAAAAAGGCTTCCAACTTCATCTGCTGCCATCCGCTTTGGGAGTCGTGCCTTCTGACGTCACGGACAGTAAGGATGTTCGAGGGCCCCTGGGGAATATAGACCAGACCCCCAGTTTGGGTTTTCACCCCTCCCAGAAGACCCCTGCCGCTTTAAAGGAGGATTCCTTTTCCCTATTGCTTTCAATGGAACAAGCAACAGGAGAGGCCGCTGTAACCTTAGAGGGGTCTGGGGATGACCTGGCCCTGGACGTGGTGGGTGAGAGTTTGAATGACACCTTTACTCCTGAGGAGACCCGGAGCATTCGGAAACCCGTTACACGTGGCCCTACTCTTGAGGAGACCTTTTCTTCTAAGAACGCCCTGGACTCTGGGATGGCCGTTACACGTGTACTTACTCGTGAGGAGACCTTTCCTCCTATGCAAGGACTGAATGTGGGGGAGACTGTTACATGTGTCCTTACTCGCGAGGAGACCTCTGCGCCTAAGCAAAACTTGAATGCTGGGGAGGCCGTTACACTTGCCCTTACTCACGAGGAGACCTTCACTCCTATTCAAATCCTGAATGCTGGGGAGACCGTTACACGTGTCCTTACTCGTGAGGAGACCTCTGCTCCTATGCAAAAATTGAATGCTGGGGAAGCTGTTACACCTGTCCTTACTCATGAGGAGACCTCTGCTCCTAAGCAAGACCTGAATGTTGGGGAGGCTGTTACACGTGTCCTTACTCACGAGGAGACCTTTGCTCCTATGCAAATCCTGAATGCTAGGGAGGTGCTTACACGTGTCCTTACTCACGAGGAGACCTTTACTCCTATGCAAATCCTGAATGCTGGGAAGGCTGTTACACGTGTCCTTACTCACGAGGAGACCTTTGCTCCTACGAAAACCCTGAATGCTGGGGACGCTGTTACACATGTACTTACTCATGAGGAGACCTTTAAAACTCAGGAGGCCCAGAAGACTGAGAACTTTATTACACAGGTCCTTACTCCCGAGGAGACCTCTACTCCCATTCCTCATTCTGACGCACCAGTGTGTTGTGATGTGATGGACCCGCTTGCTGACCCAGATGTTGACACGGCTGAACCAGATATGCAATCTATTAAAAGCCGAGATAGACTTCCGATAACAGCTGCTGTGCAAATGGAGAAACAAGGACAGGCCCTTAAACAGACAGGGGGCCCCTCCCACAGCACCACATTTCAGGAAGACATACGGCGGTCAAGACTCTGCCCCGACCAAGGGAGTGAAGTTGAATTTATTCTTACCTCTGACTCCGACCTCGATCTTGGCCGTGTTTCCCGGGTTGACTCTATTGATGTCCCTGTTATCCAATGCCAAAGAGCAGCTTATAAACAATCGAAGGATTCCTTTGTCCTGGGAAAGGGGGATGATTTTTCTCAGCGGCGTATGGACCGTTATCTTGACGAGGTGATGGATTTAGCTAAGTCCCCTATAGCTTGTAGAGCAAAATCGGAACCTGTTCCTTCGGAGATCCCCGTGGAGAAAGACATCGTCTCCTGTAACACAGACTTACCCCGAGAGCCCGAAGAGGAAAGGCAAAGATGGGCCGAGGGACTACGTAAAGCTCGTTACCAGCTAAAAGAAACGGCAATTTCCATTCAAAATGTGGATAAACACCTAGTGGATTGTCTGGACCTCGAACGGCGTGCTAAACTCCTTAAACAGAAGGACAGATTCCTTGATATAATACTGAAAGAGACACACAAGGTCCACGTTTATGAGGACTTATTCAAACTGGCACAAGTCGATGAAGACTCTTCAAACATTGCCCCTTCCTCCAGAACGAAATATCCTAAGGGTGTCGTTGACCACAGTTCGTCCCCGGAGGAACAACCGGCTAAAAAGAAGCAGAAGCAAGGGCGAGAATCTCACTTGGCCCAAACTTCGCATGGTGCCCGAGAACATGTAGACCGACAGTCTTCCCAGAGTCTTGAACGAGATTGTTCTACACATGTTTATGGACAGCGCTCAGAGGAGAAAAATACGAGTCTAGCAAAACAGGGGGTTGGAATCGGGGACTTGTCTCCGGCCCTGTCTGTGGAATGCGGAACCCCAGGGATAGAATCTAATGCTGTCCGGAATGTTAGAGAGATTCAATTGAGGAATGCCTGGGAGAAGATAAAGTTTGGTCCCATGTCTAAGGGTCTGGACCTTTTGGTTCCAGAAGAAACTAATAAGCTCGATTTGGCAAAGTTCTGGTGTTTTCTGTTGACTCATGTGGGATGGGTGATGGTACCCACGCCTTCCTTAACTAAGAGAAGCAAGGACTCGATGATAGACTTGCTGGATAAACAAAAGGAGGTGTTGTTTACATATCTTACTGATGGAGAGGAAACCGGACGAGAGCCGCCGTCGCAAAATCTTCTTTATGCCAGATCCCTATCGATCAACATCGTTGATAGGCTTGTCATAGGATGTCGGAGTCGTACTTCGACGGAGACCTATCCCTCCTGGTTGACGGAGGAGGGACTTATGAAACTTCTCAAAGGTATCTGTCGTCGTGCTGAAGAAAGACCGCCGGCGGAAGGCACGGGATTTCTTGACGAACCTGGCAAGAGAGCGACAGAAATGACACAAAAAGATTTGATACACTGGTGCATCCAAGCGTTGCATGTTTTCAAAGTCCGTGTTCAACGACTAAAGGGAGAGGCGGAGACGTCGACTGGAAGGAGTGTCGCGCCCAGGAAAGGAAGGCTTGAACGGAAAACTGTGTCTAAGATGATGACGGATACGACTCAGCTGGCTAATCCTGTGACGATTCCATCGCATGCTGAATTATCTGCCATGATAGCAGCACAAGATGCCCGAATGTGTCGCCAGGGAGACTCTGCTTCGCAGAGTCTCCCGCAAATGGGTGAGGGTCACGGTCGTTTCTGTTCTGTGGATAAGAGGCTCTTTCTAGAAGATGAAGAGGGACGTAGGAAGAAAGGAGAGAGAGGGATGAAAGATGAAAAGGCGACTGAAAAGGAAGGAGAGGGAGGAGATGAGGACAGCGGGGGGTTATCTGGCTTATCTGGCATAGAATCTCTCTCTAGTTCTGAAAGGGAAGAGGAGGAAGAAGAGGAGATGGAGTTAGCCCCTACTAAGGAAGGTGGATGTATATCAGATAGGGATATTAAGAGAAAGGAAGTAGTTTCTTCGGAGAGATGTGGAGGGAAGCCGCAGAGGGAGGGGAGAAGGGAGGGGAGAAGGAAGGAGAGCAGGGAATTAAACTTTAGGGACAAGGCACCCCTGCGGGGGAATGTTTCGCAAGTGGATACTGGGTCTTCGGGTCTTCTTTCTCTTCCCGATACAGCACAGACCAGCCTGTCATCTGAAGGGAAGGGAGAAGCTGTTAGCTTGACCTCAATGACTAGGACTATGAACGAGACAGTTCTACCGATGCAGACAGACATGCAATCAGAACAGGACTCCCTTCTGATCACCGTGCAAGGAAACTTACCTGTGACGACTGAAGATATATCGATAGGGAACTTCGTCATGGACACGGATTCGGAATTGATTGAACTGCGACTTAAAACAGGACCTGTGAGTAAAGAAAACATACATGAGACATTTGAGACATATGTAAATCCTTCTGCAGGAACTTCAGTGATCTTGCAGGAGGATCCTTCCAATCATGTAACATCAGAGACAAACGGAAAGCGGGAACGTGATACACAAATATCGGTATGCACGGTTAGGGTTGAAAAGGGAGCCCAAGGTTTAGGAATTGGAGTAGGAGATGCTGATGTGTCACAAGGTACGCCAGTGGGGATAGCATTGGGAAACCAAGGAGAACCTAAGAGGGATGTGGTCCTACCGGTTCCTAGAAACCCGGGAGTAACTGTAACAACACCTAGGTTACCTACAAGTAATACTCTTCCTGACACAATGCCTAAGGTTTCAGCAGTAAGTTTTAGAGAATCCTTAACAACAGATTCTAGGGAACCTCTAACAACGGGTTCTAGCGAATCCTTACCAGCCCACACACCTTCCGTTGGGAGCGCAGGAACGTCTTATGCAGACATGTTGAGGGGAACCGGTAGGAGGCCAAGGGACCCGGGATCACGGAGGGAGGGGGAAACGGATGGAGAACCCCCCCGCCGTCGGACGGATTTTGAAAAGGAGAGACTGGAGGATGAAGAATTCTTAGAGGATTTCTTCAATATGAGAGAAGATGAAGGAGAATTTGATCCGAGGCAAAGATTTGTTATTCGGTTCAGGTATAAAGGCTCAGATCCACAAAAGCTCACAGAAGAATACATGATAGAGGAGGTGCTTTTAGGGATAATGGGAATTCCACGAGGCGACATACTGGCAGTTATCATGCCGCCGGGGCTTAGGGAAACCGATGTTTGTTTTGTGTCAGAACGAGGATACCAGAAGGGTTGGGGGAGGTTGAGAGAAATCATGAGGTCGACCCCGAATCCCTTTGGTGACTATGACATTATTCCCCTCTTCCGAGGAGAATCGAGGGTTCTGACGGTGGCGTTCAGAACGACAAATATTCCAGCAGAGGATGTGGAACAATGGCTGGGCAGATTTTGCAAGGTGTTGTTACCCCCCCAAAAGGCCCTCAATTCGTGGGGCATTTGGAAAGGAGAATATAAGACTGTCGTCTCTTTGCAAAGAGACTTCAGGAGTAAACTACAACATATTCCTAAATATTTTTTTCTGGGAGGAGATAGAGGAATCACCAGGTACAGTGGGCAACCCCCAGCATGCTTCCAATGTGGGGGGTTTGACCATATTAGGCAACACTGTGCCACACCTTTGTGTTCTGTCTGTGGGAGGAGGGGCCATAACTCCACACAATGTACAACTGGAGTGGTCTGTAACCTTTGTGGCCGCCAAGGCCACACGTACCTTCTGTGTCCCGACGCGCATTATAACAAGTGGTATCCAAACTCGTACTCAAAACTCGTTCGCTGTCACCCTCATTTAAATCGAACAGATGAGGATTCATCGACTAGCCAAGTTTCAGAGGGTGCTACTGCAAAACACGGGGAGAAGGACAGTAACGAATGTTTACATGAAGGGGGTTGGCAGGAGGTAAAGAGGACTTCGCACGATGTCCTTAGAGGCAGGGTAAGACGGGGAGTGTATAACCCGATACGAACGATGGTCAGCAACCGATTTGAAGCCTTGAATGTGACAGAAGAGGAAGGTACGCAAGATACGCCTCTGGCCTCCCTTACTACCGGATCATGTATCAACCCGGAACAAAAACAAAGAGATGACATGCAGACTGATAGAAAGGCGGGATCGGAGAAACCTAAGATGAGGAAAGAGTCAAGGAAAGAGTCAAGGAAAGAGTCGAAGAAAGCCATATTCCGTACATACGAAAACCTTACAGAAAAGGAACTCCAGGTAATTACTGAAGAACTCAACGAAAAGATCCAAAAGGTGACCCAAGCACTTTCCGCTGCAGAAGGTGCATCTGAGGAGGTACAACTACGTTTAAGTCAAAAGGAGCATTATTGGAGAGATGAGGTTACCTGAATACAACGTGAACTGGCTAGAAGAAGGGACCGAGACCCAAACCTTACCGAGGAACCGTTAAGTGACTCCCAGATGATGATGGTGGAAGAAGCGCCAGAACAGGAGGCGATGCTGAACCAGGGAGACACACAGAACCAGGAACAGATACCTATGTATACAGATGGACAAAGACAAGAACAAATTAGAGAGCGAATTGCAGAGATAAGCGAGGACCTTGAAGGAGGGAAGACAGAATCGATGGAGTGGATAAGTGGAATATCTTTGGTGGAAAAGAACCCTGTGACAGGCGACCGGTCTGACTCTCCTCCTGACCAGGAAAAGGTTCCTCAACAGCACGAGTATCCTCCTCCTGTTAGCTTACCTGACTCAAGTGGAAACATTTTGACGCCGTGCGCGTCATTTCCGTGTAAGGCCACGCCTCCTGATCCGCAGGAGGAGGTGGAGACGATGAGTTTAGAAACTGTAGTGGAAGGCATGGAGGAAGACCGGCGAGGTTTGTAGGAAAAGAATAGGAATAGGCAAAGATAAAATGACAGTCGATAAGTTCAATGGAACTGGATTTAAGATGGCTTATGGTTTTATTGCTATTGCTGCTATCTTATATTCATTAACAATACCAATGGAGTTGAACATACTTACCTGGAATTGTAGAGGGCTACGGCAGTCGGTGAGGAGAGAAGATGTTTATTACCACATTAGGAGGCTAAAGGCTGATGTTTTTGTCCTGCAAGAAACTAATATTAGTACTCCTAGGGAGAGGAGTGCAGCGCAGAATTCCTGGACTTGGGGGCCTTCAATTTGGTCTTTGAAAGAAGAGGAAGGAACGGGAGGTGTCGCGGTTCTCTTCTTATGCAATCCTGATCTTAAAGTTGTGAGGACCATCGATGCTATGCCGGGTCATCTTATAATAGTGGACTTCAATCTTAAAAACCCGGCAAAAGCGTTAGACAGCAAGTTTAGGTTGTGTGCCCTCTATGCTCCTGTGAAGGCAATTCATAGACGACAGCTGTGGCAAACATTGGAGGATCATATTGGTACAAAGAGGGCTCTACTCGTGGCGGGAGATTTCAATGTTCGCTCCGAGCGAGAGGATAGAATTAATTTGAGAGCCGGTGCTCAAATGGGAACGTCTGCCCCTGTATTTAAACAGCTGACAATGGAGGAAAAAAGACTGAAAGCCCTTCTTAAAGATCGCCTTGGCTTGATGGATGCGGGGCTACAGAATGATGGGGAATTAGATTTTCTCCCTACGCATCACCGGGCAACGTTCCGACGTAAATTCACAGCAACCTTAGGGTGTAAGATGACTTATTATCACCCTCTGTCGACAAGCAGGCTGGACAGAATATGGGCCCCAGCGGCTCTCCCCCTTACGGGATGTAAGATCATTTTGACGCCGTGGTCAGACCACGCTATTCTCCAAGTATTATTTGGAGGACAACCCAATAGGAGGAAACACAAACCAGCTTGGCGACTCAGTGAAGCGGACCTCAGGACCTTTCGGATGGAACCGGAAATTGTTCTGACGCTTGAATGCCAGAAGCGTATAAAGTCTGGGATGGATGTCCTCGATTGGTGGGAAAGGACGAAAGATGCCATACGATATGCTTCGGTTCGGGCCAGGAGAGTGCAGGGCAGTTATGAACTGTCACAATATCACAGAGCGATCCAGAACGTACTTGCATGCAGATGGAGAATGAACAAGGGCCTTGACGTTGACAATGAACGGCTTCGACGCAATCAAGAAGTTATTAAAACTTACCGCCTTACCCAACGTCGACGGCGTCATATGGCACGGGTGGCTAGAGCATTGGGGCCGTTAATTGAGAAGGGAGAATGGCAAAAAGATCGCCTGCCTCGATACAACCAGACTCTGTCCGCGTTAAAAGGAGGTCCGTCAGATGGACTACTTCAAGAACCGGTCGAGATAGCAGAAGAGGTCTCTAGATTTTATAGAGAATTTTACGCGGTTTCGGAAACCTCTCCTGATGAAGTACGCATTCAGTCCTATCTAGAAAGTGCTTTTGGGCAGAAACCGTTACCGCCAAACGAAGAAGATCTTTGCGAACTCTCTCGGCCCTTCGAGCAAGAAGAAATCCAGCGAGCCATTCAGGCGGGTAAACGTAACTCTAAGCCGGGACCGGATGGGTTACCGTATGGGTTCTATAAGAACTTTAAAGATCACTTAGTTCCCATCTTGACGGAGGTTTTTAATGAGATGCTGCAGAGGGCGAGGGTGGGACGGAGTTTTTTACACGGATCAATGAGTCTATTGTACAAAGGAGGAGATCCGACTCTGATAGGCAACTGGAGACCCATCACGGTTAACAACACCGATTATAGGATACTAGCAAGGGTCCTCAATAATAGGTTGAAAAAACTGGCTAATGCACTAGTGCAGGTTGGACAAACCAGCTCTGTACCCGGAAGGAGAATGGCGCATACCACCTGTGTTTTCAGACAGATTTTTGACCGGTTACAGCAAGAAAAGGAACATCTATGCATATTGCAGCTGGACCAGAGTAAAGCGTTTGACCGGGTTGACAGAGGCTACATGTGGGCTGTTTTAAAATTCCATGGATTGCCAGAACAGCTGATCAAGCTCCTACAGGCACTTTACACGAACGCGCAGGTTACACCAAACGTCGGAGGGTGTCGAGGGTCGCCATTTCCAGTACCCACGGGGGTTAGACAAGGATGCCCTCTCAGTCCTCTCCTGTACGTCTTGACACTAGATCCTCTTCTTAGGGCGTTGCAGAGAGATCGGTTCATCAGAGGAATTTTTCCCCACGGTTGTCCGGAGTATCGCATCACCAGTCTAGCCCACGCTGACGATTGTTACGTCATCCTCCGGAACACAGAGGAACTGCTAAAGGTGCGAGAACATTTATGGCGCTACGAAATTGTTTCCGGAGCAAAGGTGAACGAGCTTAAAAGTCAGATTTACGATCTCGACAGGCGGACGGGAAGAATGGAAGTGACTCCCATGGTGCCTACGGAGAAGGATCATAGAGACCGTGAGGAGCTGGAAGGACAGGTAGAAGGAAAGGAGAACAGACAGCATGACGACGAAGGAGGGAGCGGGACAGGAACGGGGATGCTGTCTCTGAAGATCCTGGGAGTCACCTTTTCTTTGAGAGCTGATGGCTGGAGGGATAATTGGATTGTATGGCAACAGCGAGTGTTGGAAAGACTGGACAAGTGGAAGACATGGAGATTATCCACCGCACAAAAAGTTCAATATTTTGCCATATATTGCATTCCAGCTGGCAATTACCTAGCGACAGTTTACCCTCCGCCGGAATCTACAGTAACCATCATCACCAGAGCGGTTTTCAAGTGGATTTTTGGGACGCTCCACTTACCGCTTGCGAGAGTAGTTGTTCAGAGAGGACACGGAGAAGGAGGTCTTGGGTTACCGGAGATTGGACTGTGGTTCCTATCCATCTTTCTAGTTTTTAACTGTGGAACTTGGCAGCAGAATGCGACGGGCTTGATTACGCAAGAAATGTACACCAGACAGTTCTTTATGGACAGTTGGGTAGACACCAGATGGGCAAAACGATGGTGGAAAGAAGGCTCTCTGCCGACCCGCTTGACGGCTTCGATGAAAGTACAGCTTCCTGACTTTATGGTTGAGGTAGCAAAGGGGATACAGAAACATGGCATCGAAGCCTCAGAAGTCAAGGGAACTAGCCCGGGAACTAAAGGAGTTACCGGAAAGTTGTACTGGACTGTTATGCACCGAAGTCGGTTGGTACCCTATGATGAAGAGAGACGGAAGAAGGAAACGCTTTCTTCGTATTTGAGGAACCAGATCTTTCCTATCCCCACCTTCGGTGACCGGACCATACCTTATGCCCTACGGGATCTTCGTTGGAGGACTTTCCATCAGATATTATATGTGGGAAGTAAAAAGTTTGGGGCGACAGAAGATCAACAGCGTTGCCCCAGGGTGCTTTGTAGGTCTTTGAATCCACATACCAACATTCCTGAGACCATCCCCCATGTTGTGAAGGAGTGTGTAGCTGTAAGGAGGTCGTGGGCAGGAGTAGCCAGAGCATTGCAATGGCCTTTTCTGATATCACAACACTGGGAAACGATTGTCTCGGGATTGGAGCCGACAGAAGGGTTTGGGAATCCCAGGGAGCAGGGGGACTGTCCGGGTGAGAAGGCTGGTATTAAGGTTCCTTGGGCACTGGTTAGGTTAGTGAATCTCATCTTTGTTAGTACTGTGATGAAAAACAGAAGGGAGGAGGTGTATACCAAAAAGGCAGTACCCTTAGTTGAAACGGTACATACTGTAACAGATTATTTGGCGAAAATTAAAAGGTGGGAAGAAAAGAGGATGAAGGGCGTGAAGTGGCTGAGCAGGTGGAGGTGGTTTCATGAGATCAACCCGCCAGTTCCTTGAAGTCAGATATAATTGCTTCCTACCTTGACTTCTCTCAAGTTGGATAGACATCTGTTGTATAACTTACTTCTTCTTTTTCTTCTTTTTCTTTTATTTCCTTAATTAGTAAAAAGTGAAAAGTTGATAGTTCATGGTTCATAGTTAATAGTTAATAATGAATAAAGTTAATAAAGTTAATACAGTTAATAAAGTTAATAAAGTTAATAAAGTTAATAAAGTTTGAAACATGAAACATGAACAGCCTGAATGTTGATGGCTTACATTTATGTTGATGCTTGATGCTTAATGCTTTATGCTTAATGTTAATATTTAATGGTGATATTTAATGCTAGAAATATTTAGATGCCTATATTAATATGTAATATGTATGTATGTATATATATGTATGTATATATTAACTGTATTTATTGTTTCAATTGTAATTATGCATCTTGGAATTTGTTGCTTACAGTTTGTTGTAGAATGGTTATTATTAAATAAAAATCTATTTTCCTAAAAAAAAAAAAATCTATTTTCCTAACCCTAACCCTAACCCTAACCCTAACCCTAACCCTAACCCTAACCCTAACCCTAACCCTAACCCTAACCCTAACCCTAACCCTAACCCGATTGGCTGTCTGAAGAAGGACTTAAGGATACTTTGCGGATTTTTCAGAGGTATGCGGAGGAAAGCGTACAGGAAGAGTTTGCGGGCATTTACGACTGCCCCGATGATGAAAACTCTGAACTTACTTATGAGGACTGGGTGGCCTGGTGCGAGCAGGCTTTCTACTGGATCGACGTTCGACTTCGGAAGATGGATCGGGCGATGGAACCCACGGGAATGGAAAACAAGACTGGAGACAAGGGACCATCTGAAGGGAAGGCCGCGGGAAAGACGGATGGTCCGGCGGTCGTTCCGTCACAAGCCCAGATGACCACGATGACTGAGATACAAGAGGCCCAGATTGGAATTCAGGGAGACTCTGGTTTACAGGGTCTCCCGGAAACGGGTGAGGTTTTAGTTGCCGTTTCCTTGCCCAGAATCAGCAAGACGCTTTTTACAGAAAAGGGCGGGGGAGGTCAGGGTGGGAGGGGAAGTGGAATGGACGCTGAGGGCACTAGTGAGGATGATGGGGGTTTGTCAGGGGTGGAGTCTGCTCCTGCCTCGGATGGGGAACTGGAGGGTATTCCAGCTTTGGAAGATGAACAAAGGGGAGGGAAACAAGATTGGGAAGTGGAAGGACTAGTCCTTGGGAAAAGAAGTGTGCAAGAGTTTCCTGAGGGAGGGTATGCAGAGAGCACAGAAGGACTAGATATTCAAAACAATGAAGGAGAAGGTGGGTGTGACAGGGAAGAAAGGAGGGAAATACAAAAAGTGGGGGTACCGGGGTTGACAGAGGCACAACCCCCTCGAGGGGTAGTTGATAGGGAAGATACTGGGCCTGCGGGCGTTTTTGCTTTCTCTCTTACAGTTGAGCCTCGGTTGTCACAGACAGAGGCAGGAGGGAACAGAATTTTGGATGGAGCGGCTCCTGACCAAAAGGGACTAAATGGAGCAATTTCTACTCACGATGAGAGGAACCAAAATAGGATTGCTAACCCTGTGACTACTCCTATTGGGACTGCTGCTCCTGGGACTGCTGCTTCTGGGATGTTTGCTCCTTTGATTTTGGAAGATGTTGAAAGGACAAATACGATGGGACTGCACGAGACTCGTTCAGGGGAGATAACGGCAATGGACATTAGTTCTACTGCATTATTTTCTGTAAGTAAACTCCATGTGGCCCTGCCTGCAAGACCTCTGGGAGCCTTGCAGAAAGAACCTCCCGTGAATAAGGTTAATAATGTTACAAAAGGCACAAAGGCTGGGGAGGGATTGAGTATAGGGTCAGCTATGATTACTGCAGATGATTTGAACCCCCAGGCAGTTCCAACCACATCAGGTAGAAGCTCTGTGTTAGCCTCAGGGTCGTCTTATGCCCAAATGCTTAAGGGCCCAGCAGGGAAACAAAAAGGGACAACGGGACCAAGGGGAGGAGAGAATATCGGGGAGCCTCTTAGACGTCGGGTAGATTTTGAAAAGGAGAAATTGGAGGATGAGGAATTCCTGGAAGAGTTCTTTAATATGAGGGAACAAGAAGAGTCTGAATTTGATCCTAGGCAGAGATTCGTGGTTCGGTTTAGATATAAAGGAACAGACCCTACAAAATTGACAGAGGAATACATGATGGATGCTCTGCTAGAATGTTTAAAAGTTTCCCCCCAGGACATACTAGCTATTCTTATGCCCCCTGGTCTGAAAGAAACAGACGTATGCTTTGTGACTGAGGGGGCTTATCAATATTTCTGGCAAGTACTTAAGGCGTTCCAAAAATCTGAGAGGAATCCCTTTTCTGACTTTGATGTGGTGCCCCTATTTAGAGGCGAGTCGAGAGTTCTCACTGTTGCCTTTCGGACCACTAACATTCCAGAGGAGGATGTTGAGCGATGGCTTGAGAGACATTGCAAGGTGTTGCTACCCCCCCGGAAAGCCATGAATGCGTGGAATGTGTGGAAAGGGGAGTATAAGGCAGTCGTGTCATTACAGAGGGACCACCGTAGCAACATCAGTCACGTTCCAAAGTACTTTTACTTAGGGGGTGACAGAGGTGTAACGAGATATAGTGGGCAGCCTCCTGCTTGTTTCCAGTGTGGAGGTTTTGATCACATTCGACAAGATTGCACGTCGTCTTTGTGTGCCGCTTGCGGAAGGAGGGGCCACGATTCAATCCGCTGTACTTACGAGGTTACCTGTAATTTGTGTGGTGGGGAGGGACATACTTATTTACTGTGTCCAGATGCCTATTATAACCGGGCTTACCCTGAGGCTTACGAAAAACTTAGGCTGGCCCATGTCCATAAACAGAAGTCCCCTCAGGATACAGCTACTGAGGAGGAGAGACCCTCTGTGAATCAGGAAAGCACAATGCAAAAACAGAGGCAGGATGACGGGGAGGAGGGAGGATGGACACAGGTGAGAGGATCATCCCGAGGTAAGGTGAGGAGAGGGATATACTCTGTTACCCAGAAGTTAGTACCTAATAACAGAAATAGATTTGGAATACTGGGAGAGTGCGAGGAGATGGAGACTGAGTCAGAAGGAGAAGGAGGAGGAGATGGTGAGATTCAGACGGTGAGGCCCAAAGCTAGAAGGGAGACAAAAAGGGAGACAAAAAGGGAGGCTCAGGTTGAGGCAAAGAAGTCACTTTTCCGTACCATGGAGGATATGAGTGAGAAGGAACTCGAGGTGTGGCGTAATGAGACTAAGGAGAAGTTGGAGGGAGTGACTCAGAAGCTTCGGCAGTGGGAGGAATCTGGAGGGTCTCAGGAGGAAGGAAAGAGGTTGAAGGACAAACAGCAATTTTGGAGGGATGAGATCAATTTTTTAGCATGTGAAATAGAAAAAAAGAATGGAACGAAGGGCGAAGAAGGTGAATCTTCACAGACACAGGAAGTGGATTCGGAGATGGTAGTAGAGGAACAGGGGGAGGAACAGAAGAGAGGTGGAAACAAGGAACAAAGTAAAGACAATGAACCAAGTAAAGGAGAGGAAAGGGAGCAAAGAGGTGCCTCAGCAGTGTCATCCTGGGAGTCTCCCCCCTCTGGTAATTTACAAAAGGACTATTCGGTGAAGTTTGGACCCTCGCCTCCCCCCCGTAAGACAGGGGAACCCCTTGGTAACCCCCCTGGAACTTAAGTTTACCTTTTACCTTTTACTCCTTTAAGTTAGGCCACACCTGCTATGATTTAGTAGGGGGTGGAAATAAAGAGACAGAAGTAGAAAATACATTTGAAGTAAAGTAAGTTTATTCTTACAAGTGTTGAAGTCTTTATGTACTTTATGTACCTTGTTTTTCTTCAGTACTGTTTTCTTCATTACTGCATTCTTCATTACTGTAACGTTCAAATTTCAAAGTGCAAAGTGCAAAGTTTTATTGTTCTTTATTGGTTTTTATTGTTCTTTAATGTTCTTGATTGTTCTTTAAAGCTTTTTCTTGTGTATATGTAGAATGGTATTAATATATAAAAAATCTACTTTCCTAAAAAAAATCTATTTTCCTAACCCTAACCCTAACCCTAGTGCTGCAGATTCAAGAGAAGGTCCAGATGCTAGTGCTTTTTTGTCCAACCAACAAATAAGAAGACAAACTTCACAAATAACTCGAGAAGATGATGATGATGAACCCTGAAAAGGTACGAGCGCTATTTAGAAACTGACATGGAGCTAGCCAAATCTCCTAGCGATGCCCAGAAGGATGGCTTTTCTCCTGTTCTGATGCCGACAGTTACAGTTCAGATTCCCATGTCAGAAAAGGTCAAATGTGAGGAGATGAGGGAAAAACTTGACAGAGAAGCGGAAGAAGATGAAGTGAATTTTGTTAATGAAAATTGGAGTGACAGTCCAATGGTGGAATTCAAAGAGGCTTTCATGGAAGGTGCAACTCGTCTGTGTGACAGTAAGAACCCTGTTTGTAAAGACCTTTCTGGTCACAGTAAACATAATGGGCAGAGATATGAAGTAGAGGAATCTCTCTATGCAGAAATAGATGAAGCGGTTAGAGTCGTGGACAGATTCCAGTTTCTATCAGAGATGGAAACACATACACAGACACAAGTCAATAAACAACAGGAGATATTGACCCAAGAAATGTTGGAGAATAAGAGGTTGCGAGTTTCTCCAGACGATCATCCAAAGAAGAAGATGAAGAACCAAAAAACTCTGCTTTTGGAGCATTCTAGTCGGGATGTATCGCCTGCATCTTCTGCAACAGGAGCAGACACAGATGTGGATCTCGATAGTCAGGGTAAAGACAAAGACAAAGACAAAGTTAAAAATAAGAAGGGGACAAGCTTGAAGGATGCCTGGCAGAAGCAGAGGACTCAACCTATGAATAAGGTCAGTGAGTTCTTACTATCTAATGAGATGCAAAAACTAGATCTTGCTAAGTTCTGGGCCTTCCTTGTAACGCATATTGGTCTATCTACAGTAGATACTATCACGTTAGATAAACTAAGTAAAGACAGTATGATTGAGAAACTGGACAAAGTGAAGACTCGGCTTATAGATAGCATGACTGGGATGTTGGTGGAGCGCCAGGATCTGGACAAAGCTGCATATGCCAAATCGTTAACTATCAAGACTGTCGACAGGTTAGTCTCTGGCCGAAGAGGACGTACATCGACGGAGAATTATCCGACATGGCTGACTGAAGAGGGACTTAAAGAGATCCTGGAAAATTTACAGAGTTATGCAGAGACACAGCCGCAGGAGGATGAGTTGGGTATAGAGAACCACCCAGATATACAAGACACTAACCTTTCCTTTGAGGCTTGGGTAGCCTGGTGTAGGCAGGCGACCCAATGGATGGACACTCATATTCAAAGAAAGGAAGCGATGTCAGCACCAACGAGGACAATGGACACCAGGAGAAAAAAGGATGGGACAGGGCAGAGCGAGTCACACGTCAAGAGTTCGGCACCCACTGTGTCGCATGCCCAGCTGACTGCCGTGATTGGGAGACCAAATGCTGGATCTGGAGGTCAGGGGGGCTCTGTTTCTCAGAGTCTCCCAGAAACGGGTGAGGTTTCGGGTCCCTTACCCAAAATTGGCAGGAAACTGTTCGTGGAAGAAGGCGGAGGAAGAGAGGGTGGGAAGGGAAAGGGAATAGGGGAGGAAGGGAAAGGGGAGGATGGAGAGGATGAGGAGAGCGATGGGGTTGTGTCTGGGGTGGAGTCTGGGGTACAGTCTGTGGCTACATCAGATGGGGAGCTGGAGGCTATTCCTGTGTCAGAAGACTTGGATGCTCAAGAAGGTGTGGGAGAGAGAGGGTGTGGAAGAGTAGGTGAGAAGAGTAAACTTGAGGCAAAAGATCGGGGAGCAATAGGGTTACAACCCCCTCGAGGGGTAGTTGAAGGGCATGATACTGGGCCTTCAGGCGTTTCTGCTTTTTCTTCTTCAGTCAAGCCCTGGTTGTCATGTGTGGAGGCGGGAGGGAACACAACATTGGATGGAGTGGCTCTTGACCAAAGGGGTCTGAAGGGAACAAGTTCTACTCAAGAAGAGAGAAATAAAAGTACGACTGCCGCCCCTGGGACTAATGTTCCTGAGACTGATGTTCCTGAGACTACTGTTCCTGAGACCACTGCTACAGTGACTACGGCTCCTGTGACGGCCACTTCCCTGACTTTGGAGAATGTTAAAGGGACAAATATAAGGGGACTGTACGAGACTGGGATTGGGGAGATAACAGCAATGGACATTAGTACTTCACTATCTACTGTAAATAGACTTCATGGAAATCTTCCTGCAAGACCTCTGGGAGTCTTGCAGAAAGAGCCCCCCAGGAGTATACTGCAGCAACAACAAAGTACAGACTCTAATAACGTTACAAGAGGTACCAAGGCAGGAGAGGGTCTGAGTACAGGATTAGTTATGACTGCTGTAGATGATTTGGACTCTCGGGCATGCCCAACCGCACCAGGCGGAAGCTCTGTGTTAGCATCAGGGACGTCTTATGCTCAAATGCTTAAGGGCCCAGCGGGGAAACAGAAGGGAACAGGAGGACCAATGGGAGGGGAAAACACCGGGGAGCCCCTTAGGCGGCGGGTGGATTTTGAAAAGGAGAAATTAGAGGATGAGGCATTCCTGGAAGAGTTTTTTACCATGAGGGAACAAGAAAAGACCGAATTCAATCCCAGGTGGAGATTTGTGGTCCGTTTTAGATATAGGGGAACGGACCCTACAAAATTGACGGAGGAATATATGATGGAGGCTCTGCTTGAATGTCTTAAAGTCTCACCCCGGGATATACTGGCTGTTCTTATGCCCCCTGGTCTGAAAGAAACAGATGTATGTTTTGTGACTGAACGGGCCTATCAGAATTTCTGGCAGGTACTTAAGGCGTTCCAAAAATCTGACAGAAACCCCTTCTCTGACTTTGACGTATTACCCCTATTTAGAGGTGAATCGAGGGTTCTCACTGTTGCTTTTCGGACCACTAACATTCTGGGGGACGATGTGGAACGATGGCTAGAGAGACACTGCAAGGTACTGCTACCCCCCCAGAAAGCCATCAATGCGTGGGGCATGTGGAAAGGTGAATACAAGGCGGTTGTGTCATTGCAGAGGGACCACCGTAGCAACATCAGACACGTTCCAAAGTATTTTTACTTAGGGGGTGATAGGGGTGTAACTAGATATAGCGGGCAGCCTCCTGCGTGTTTTCAGTGTGGAGGATTTGATCACATTCGACAACACTGCACATCTTTTTTGAGTGCCGCTTGTGGAAGGAGGGGTCATGACTCAATCCGCTGTACTTTTGAGGTTACCTGTAATCTTTGTGGTGGGGAGGGACATACTTATTTGCTGTGTCCGGATGCCTATTACAACTGGGTATTCCCAGAGGCCTACGAAAGACTTAGGTTGTCCCATATACACAAACAGAAGTCTCCTCAAGCTACACCCACTCAGGAGGAAGAGGGGCGTCAAGAGAGCACATTGCAGAAAGATAGACAGGATGGCGGGGAGGAGGGAGGATGGACTGAGGTGAGAGGAGTGTCTCGAGGCAGAGTAAGGAAAGGGGTATATACTGTTGTACAGAAGGTGACACATAATAACACAAATAGGTTTGGGATTCTGGGAGAGTGTGAAGAGATGGAAACTGAAACCCAAGAGGAGGTAGGAGGTGGTGAGACTCAGAGATTGGTAAGGGAGCTAGTACAAACAAAGGTGCAGTGACCAAAGTTGCAAAGAGAGAGAAAAAAGGGGGCGAAAGGAGAGACAAAGAAGTTGGAATTTCGTACCAGGGAAGATTTATCTGAAGACGAGCTTCGAAAGTTGTGTAGTCAAATCAAGTGTAAACTGCAACAGGTGGATCAGGAGCTTGAACGTTTGGAAGAATCAGGAGGAGCTAACGGATCAAGTGAGAGGTTTCAGAAGTTAAAGAAACAGCAGGATGATTTGAGGAATGAAGTCAATTCTATCGATCATTTAATAGGTGAAAAGGTAGAGCGAATGAGAAGAGAGTGTGATTCTCTACAAAGGGACAGCTCAGATTCAGAGATGGTAGTGGAAGAACAGCTCCAGCAAAGCACAGAACAAAGCAAGAGACAGATGAAGAGTAAGAAAATGTTGAATGGAAAGGCTGTGGAAGAGAAGGGAGAAGAGAACGGAGTGAAGGAAAGAATCCAGGAGGGAGTTCCAGTAGCCGTTGACCTTGTCGCACCTCTTTCTGTTAACCCATCGAAGGATGATGCAACTGAGCCTGGATCCTTGGTCGTTCCTCAAGGGAAAAGGGGGCCCTTTGGGAACTCCCCGGATCACATGTACCCCTCTCCTGTGATCCTACAAAATTCAAGTGAGGATACTGTGATGGCCACCCCATCGCCATCATCCCTTTGTAAGGCCACGCCACCTGTTTTACAGGAGGAGGTGGAAGCTCAAGTTGAAACACCGATGGACTTAGAGTCGACTGATGTTGTTACAAACGTTTAAACTGTTAAACTGTTAGACTGTCAAACCATTTTACTGGAGTGGATCAATAACCGTTATAATAATAGCACTAATTCTCACTAATTCTCTTTCTTAATGGATACATTCAAGACTTATAAGATCCCAAAGCTTTTTTCTTTGTCTTTCTTTTTTGTTTTACTAACAATAACCCTCATAGCATTGAATATTGTTACTTGGAACTGTAAGGGTCTGCGTCAGGCCATGAGGAGAGAGGATATATTTTATCATATTTCTAAGATGTCGGCAGACATAATAATTTTGCAAGAGACAAATATTGCCACTCCACGAGATAGGTCTTCTGCACAAAAGGACTGGACTTGGGGTCCTTCTGTCTGGTCTCTCAAGACGGAGGATGGAACGGGCGGAGTGGCGGTTCTTTTTGCAACTAAATCCGACTTGAAAGTAGTGAAGGTTATAGACGTGGTACCGGGCCATTTGCTTATTGTTGACTTTAATTTGAGGAATGCAGCCTTTGAAGCCGCTGAACTTAGGTTCCGTTGATGCGCATTGTATGCTCCTGTGACTGCCAACCAACGGAAAGATTTTTGGAGATCGTTGGAGGATTTCACCAATACCGGGCGATCCTTGCTTGTGGCAGGAGACTTTAACGTCACATCTGAAGTGAACGATAGGTTTAACCTACGTAATACGGTGATCTCTGGGGAGGCAGCAGCTCCTCCGCCTGCTTTGAAGAAGTTAACTAAAGAAGAGATTGGATTGAAGGCCATGCTGAAAGATCGCCTCGGGTTGGTGGATATGGGCCTGCAAATGGATGGAGAACTGGACTATTATCCTGTGTATTTTTGGGAAACTTTTTTGAAGAAATACCCGGCGGATTTGGGCACCAGAATGACGTACTATCACCCCTTTTGTGTTAGTAGGATTGATCGTTTTTGGGCCCCGCCAGAATTTCCCGTCACATCCTACAAAATTATGGTTACCCCGTGGTCAGATCATGCCATCCTTTGCTGGACAATCTGGGAAGAAGAAGCGTAGGTTCCCCTGGCGGCTTAGAGAGATTGATTTACAGACTTTTCATATGGAGCCGGAGATCCTGATGGCATTGGAATGGCAGAAACTTTTGAAACCGGAGATGGATATCTTAGACTGGTGGGAGAAGACTAAAACCGCTATAAAACATGCAGCTATGTGGGCCAAGAGAACTCAAGGGACATACGAGTTGTCTTCGTATCACAGAGCTGTACAAAATGTGCTTGTGTGTAGATGGAGAATGTCTAAAGGTCTCGGAGTTAATACCGACCGGCTCAAAAAACATCAGGAGGTGATTAAAAATTATCGCCTGGCATTACGACAACGCAGGAATTTATCACGGGCGGCCAGGACATCGGGGCCAATCATTGAGAAGGGGGAGTGGCAGAAGGATCGCCTCCCTCATGCCAGTCAGTCTTTATGCATATTAAGGAGGGTGGACTCAACAGAGGAGCTTATTTGAGATCCGGTGGAAATTGCAAAGCAGGTCTCTAAATTTTACAAAGACTTTTACGCCCTTCCTGAACATCCCCCGGGTGACTCTTACATCAGGCAATATTTGGAACATCAGTTAGATTTAGAATCAACACCAAAGGATGATCTTAGTTTTTTTTCTGATCCTGTCTTAGAAGAGGAAGTCATCGTAGCTCTCCAAGCCGGTCGAAGGAAATCTGTGCCAGGACCGGATGGTCTACCCTACGGCTTCTATAAAGACTTCAAAGAACACCTTGTCCCAATTTTAACAGAAGTCTTTAACTCGATGTTGGAGGGCTCCCAAGTGGGAAGGAGTTTTTTGGATGGTACCATGAATCTATTGTACAAAGCAGGTAATCCCACCATCATTGGGAATTGGAGGCCTCTTACCGTGAATAATGCAGACTATCGCATCCTTACGAGAGTGCTTAACAACAGGCTCAAAAAGATCGCTGACCAACTCATCATCGTCGGACAGACGAGTTCGGTACCGGGCGGAAGGATGGCTCATACCACATGTATATTCCGGCACATTTTCCACCGCTTACAGAGAGACAAAGAACATCTACGTCTTCTGCAATTAGACCAAAGTAAGGCCTTCGACCGTGTCGACCGGAAATACATGTGGGCAGTGCTGCGATTTCATGGTGTCCCGGAACCCTTTATTGATCTGCTATGTGCCCTGTATACGGACGCCAGGGTAACTCCGATTGTTCAGGGATGTCAAGGCTCCCCCTTTCTGGTGCCGACAGGTGTGAGACAGGGATGCCCCCTTGGCCCTCTTTTGTATGTGTTGACCCTGGACCCTTTCCTTAGAGCTTTGCACAAAGACCAACTTTTCAGGGGGATTCTACCATTGAATGACTCTACCTGTAGAATGGTTGCTGTAGCCCATGCCGATGACTGTTATGTGTTTCTTTGGAGTCAAGGAGAGCTTCTGAAAGTACAAGATCATCTGCGTTCTTACGAGAGAGCCTCAGGAGCAAAGATTAACAAAGGAAAAAGCAAGCTCTACGACTTGGATGGTCGCATGGGAGTCATGGAGATGAGGCCTATGGAGTTTACGACAGAGAATGAGAATGAGGAGAGTGTACAGGAAAGCGAAGGGACAGGAAGGATTGAAATCACAGAGCTGAAGATTTTAGGGGTGAAATTTTCTGTTAGAATTGATGGTTGGAAAGCTAATTGGGAAGGATGGAAATGCCGTGTGCTTGAATACTTAGAGAGGTGGAAAAACTGGAAACTATCCACCGCTAAAAAAATACAGTTCTTTGCTACTTACTGTGTCCCCGCAGGGAATTACCTGGCATTGGTGTATCCCCCTCCAGAAGCGACGGTGTCTGTTGTTACCAAAGCTCTTTATAAGTGGATCTTCGGTTCTCTTCATTTTCCCTTGTCCAGATTGGTCGTCCAACAGAAACACAAGGAAGGAGGCTTGGGACTGCCTGATGTTGAACTCTGGTTTCTTTCAATCTTTTTAGTGTTTAATTGTGCACCCTGGACACAAACGGCACCTCTGGAGGTGTCGCAGGCAACCTACACCAGACAATTTTTTATGAACAGCTGGACGGAAACCAAATGGGCTCAGAAATGGTGGGTGGAGGGATCTTTCCCCACACGGTTTACAGCCTACATGAAGGGACAGCTTCCTGATTTTTTGGTGGTGATGGCTGGAGGAATACAAAGATATCGCATTAATGCGTCAGAGGTTCTGGAATGCCTTTCTGGCGTGAGGGGCGAAACTGGGAAATTATACTGGACTATCTTACAACGTGCTAAACTGACCCCCTACGATGAACAGAGACGCTGTAAGGATTCGCTATCTTCCTATCTTAAGGACCAGAAATTTCCCATCCCTACCTTTCAGGATTGCACCATCCCTTATGCCCTCCGGGACTTAAGATGGAGAGCTTATCACCAGGTGTTGGAGGTAGGAATGAAGAGATTTGGAATATCAGAGGAGGAACAACGCTGCCCCAGAATAGCTTGTAAGGTTCTCTACCCCGAACAGCACATACCAGAAACCATCCCCCATGCGGTTAAGGAATGTGTGGCGGTGAAAAGGGAATGGGCTGGGGTAGTTAGAGTGCTCCAATGGCCTTCTTTAATTAGCCAGTCTTGGGAGACTGTGGTTTCTGGCTTAGAACCAATAGAGGGCTTTGAGGGTCCTAAAGTAGATTGGCGGAGAGGGAAGGAAGGAAGGGAACCCAGACAAACTGGAGTGAGGAATATCAGGACTCCATGGGCTATAGCCAGATTGGTGAATCTTATTTTTCTTAGTGTCATTATGAGGAACAGGAAACAGGAAAATTATACTAAACAACCAATTCCCCTGGTGCAAACTATCTCTTATGTAACCAGCTATTTGGGGAAAGTGAGGAGATGGGAGGAAAGGGCAACAAGGGCAACCAAGAAGGCACTGTGGTGGAATAGATGGAGATGGTTTGCGGAGGTTAATCCCCCGGTTCCCTGAATTAATAGACATTAATAATACTCAATAAATACACACAGAAGCATATTTTTGCGTTTAAAAAAAAATAGAAAGTAGTTTATTGATTACAATTATGCTTAGTATTTTGTATTTTGTATTGTATTTGATGTTTGTATTTGATGTTTGCTTCTTCACAGTTCTTCAGTTTTTCAAGTTTTTCAAATTTCTTCATACTTTTTCAATGTTTCTTAAAGTTATTCACTGTCTTTTAAAGTCTTTTATAGTCCTTTCAAAGTACATCTCTGTAACAACAAGTTGAAATAAGTAAGTTTTTTTGCATGTATGTAGAATGGTATTTATAAATAAAAATCTATTTTCCTAAAAAAAAAATAAAAAATCTATTTTCCTGGTCCACAGGCTCTGTAGCCTTACAAGCCACAGAGGGAAAAGAGCAAGCCAGCCAGCAAGCAGCCACGCCTCAACAGTTGCTTCCAGCATGAGGCTCTGCTAAAGCGAAAGTAATCCTGGGGAGGCCCCGCCCACTCCCTCCCAGGAAGGACAGGGAGGCTGCCTTGTGAACCAGCAATCTGGGCTGTTCAATCACAGCCCACGGAAGAGACTGCACCAATGAATGACCAGGGCCCACTTTAAACTGACCAATCAAGGACAAGTGCTGGCTTTGGGAAATGCAAAGCAAACAGCATAGACAAAAAAGTTCTTTCGAGAAAGCTTCATTGCAAACGTCTCCCATTCTAGAGCCAAGTGATAGGAAATGAAAGCGAAAGAGATTTCAGTGGCTGAGCAGACAATCCCAAAAGGGGCCAAGAGAGTAAAGAAGTCAAATTGCCCCACAGCAGCCCCCATCCCCATTTCACAAGAATGTCTCTGAACTTTGTACAGGAATGAAAGCAGGACCCTGATTCTCCAGGGGTGACCGGCCCTCACAGCTGCCAGGAAAGTCTCGTTTGCCAATGGCCTTAGCGGCTGACTTTCCTAAACCACATGACCAGGAAAGTCACACAGCAGTGGCCGTGGCCAAGCCCAGCGAGACAGGACACACAATGGCTCACCTGCTGCTGCCCCAAACCTGCTCCATCTTGGCCAAGCAATGGCCACCGCTGGCCTCTGCAAGCCTTGTCAGCTGGGGGAGTGGTAGGTGGGGGGGAGGCGGTGGCCTTTCAGGGGGCATTTTGTTCACCTGGTCTGCCTCCTCGCCAAGTTTCAAAAACCATAGTAAAGATTGCATTTCCAGGCAGGAGAGGAGAGAACCTCGGTCACGATCAGGAGGAGCACTCAAGGCAGTGACTCTCACAGGGAGAATAAGGCCTCTTTAAATAAGCAGAAGGGTCATTGTTTTGTTTGTACAGCAGGATTCGAGTCCAGTGGCACCTTAAAGCCCAACAATAGTTTCTGGGGATCAGCTTCAAGAGTTAAGACTCTGAAAAGCCGTTCCTCTAAAAATCTTGCTATTCTTCAAGATGCTCCTGGACTGAAATCTTGCTGATCTACTGCAGACCAACACAGCTACCCACCTGAATCTGTGTTTCTGACTGTTGGCTGTCTTGGGGACTTAGTAGAAAGGCAACATAGAAATGTTTTAAATAAATAAATAATAGTGCCCCATAGAACAGTGGCCTAGAAGCCAAGCAGACATCTCCCAGAAGCATCTGTTGAAACCTCCCTTCCAGAAAGGACTCGAACCTGTCTAGCACAACACCAGTCAGGCCCACCTCTGCCACATGGTTCAGAAGTTCTGTTACCCAAATGGCTACCTGTTCTGCACCCCTTCCCTTAATGACTACTCTCAGCATGTCTAGGGCACAGAACAGAAACCAAAGAGTTAATGTAGAGTGGGAATCTCTTCCTATATCTACTGGGGTCCTGGGGAGGGTGCTCTTCATGTTACTGACGAAAATGACAACAGGGATGGGGGTGGAGGGGAAGGAGACCCCTGGGCTTGCTGCCTCCTGGTAACTCTGCTAACACAGGGGAGAATTAACCAAGCAAAAGCATTTAGGATGGGGAATTAACCAGACACAACACTTAAGGATCCACTGGTGATGCAGTAGAGTCGTTGCCTGACAGCTGTGGTCAAATGGCTGAAAGGAAACAAATTGAAATTGAACCCAGATAAGATGGAAGTGATGCTGGTTGGGAAGGCAAAGACCTTGAAAACATTGGGCTTCCCACCATCGATGGGGCTCAGCTGACCCCGGCTGACTCAGTGAATTCCACCATGGATGTCCTGGATCCATTTCTGGGGTTCACCAACCCAGAGTTTGCAATTCAGTGGGTGAAGGGGACACCAACTGTGCATGCCATCCGCCTACATCATCGTGGCGGTGTGGCGGACAGAGCAGCCTTTGGGATATAAAACTTCCCTCGGGCCCAACTAGCTGGCTTCCGGTTATGGAGTTAGCAAATATGAATGCTGCGCCGTCACAGGATGGCCTTGTCAACACTATCAAAAGGCACTGGGAGACAAACAGGGCGCACCAGGGACGCCGCCTCCCAATCAGAGGACCAGTGAAGAACATCCAGCAGGGCAACCAATGATGATTGTCTGCCATGAGATGGGCAATAATCAGACTGAAACGGATCATCTTCATCGGTTTCCTCAGGAAATGCCTGGAGCCACATCACCTCCCCTTTCTCCAAGAGCAGGACTGAAAAGGGCATATTTGATGCTGGGCTTGTGCCATTTCCCCACAGTTGCTGCAGTGCAGTGGCAAGAGGGCTCCACGTGCCAGATTTCTCTGTAGTTTCTCTGGCTCATTCCCCCAGCAGTGGCCTGGTCATCCCTCACAAACTGGCACGCTGTGCCACCGTCATTTTTTAATTTTTTACCCCCCAAAAATCAGCAATTGACTCTATCATTATAACATTACAACAGTGTGTCTTGCAGGCTCTCCATATTCTCAGCTTTCATTTTTAAAACCCTAATCCCCTTTCTTGGGTAGATATGCTTTTCATATATCTCTGCAATGAAAGAGGCCAGGACACTTTAAAAATCAAAGCTGTGAATTCAGAGAACCTGAAAGATACACTGTTATAATGTTAGGACAATTTAAGGGGATTCCATTGCTTGTTTTTGTTTGTTTTAAGACCCTGGGCCAGAGGGAGGGAATTACTGCTGCTGTGGTCAGGGGAAGGGGAAATGGCTGCCATGTGGGCTGTGCTGGGAAAATCTGAGCTTTCCCACCTACACGTCAGCTATCCAGGGTTTGCTAAGATCGTTCCCAAAACTTTGCATGAGAAGCAGGTTCAGGAAAGATCAGAGACAAGCAGGGGGAAAACCCAGGCAGTGCACAAGCACACACCACAATGCCACAGGGAAGCCGGGGGTGGGGGGACACTTTCCAAACAGCATCAAGCCTGGGCCAAAGGCCCTTTGTGGTCATGGCTGGGAGACATCCTAAGCAAATCTACTCAGCAGTAAGTCCCATTTTATTCAGTGGGGCTCTGTCCTGGCCATGTGTTCACAGGCTTGCCACCTCCTGCATAAGGGAAGCGTTCTGACATCTCTGCAGCAGCTGAGCTCATCAGTTTCACATTGCTGCGCCCGTGCCTGAAAAGGTCACTGCTAACATGGTTCATTCCTCTTCGTGTAGGCCATAGGATGCCTCTCCTCCTGAGCGTCCCTCCATGTTTGCTGTCTTATTCCTATTAGGACATTAAGACCCACATCATAAAATCCTAGGACCTTTAAAGTTCTCTTTGACTTAGCAACGGGGGGGGGGGGGGCAGGGGGGCCAAAATAACCATGGAAAAGGTATTTCACCTCCGCCGGTCCCATCCCTCTTCCAGCAGCACCACCTCATCTGATGGAGGTCCCCCAGTTGATAGGCTAATGTGTAAGTACAAGCCAGCAGTGGCAGCCAGCACCACAATGAAATAGATCACAACCTGCAACAGTAGGGACTAGCATCTTAACATAGGTACTGGAAAGTACAACACACAATTATGGTAGAAATTACCAAACACTTTAATGAATAATATTTATCACAAAAGGCCAATAGCCTACTACTTTTCAATTCCAAAAAACACAAGGAATGTACAACAATGAACCAACACTCCCCCAAGGGAACAGCGTCCCGAGAATGTCTCTTAATGAGAAAGCATTACTTCTTAAATGCGGTGGTCAATCGATGAACACATTCTAGTGACCAGCCCCTAGTTGGGAGACTCCGCAGAAAGGATGCCAAGACAGCAGGGAGGACAGAAAGCCACCATGCGCTCAACAGGGCGCAAGCTGAACCCCTGTTTCGTATCCTCTTTTTCAAAAGCGCTATATGCTGGTGTTTGTGCCTATGAAAAGAATAATGTGTGTACAAATAAAATAACAATACAAGCATATAAATTAAACCATTCCTGAAAGCAATGTATTTCTCTTATGGTTCCGCAAAGCTGCACTCTCTCCTCTAGCTCCGAAATGGATATCCGTTATCAGGTGTAAACAATCAGTCAAGAGACAGTATAAATACCTTTACTTAAAAGGGAAATGCCCCAGAGACACATTCAGCAATTTACCAGCTAAGTTTTTACAGATTCAAGCAGGTGCCCATTACAAGTAGCATGACCAGTCCCGATTTTGATCAAGCCCCTTTAGGTGCCAACGAGTCCAATTGGAAAATCCAGAAGGGTGTTCCCTTTTGAGTAGTTCTTTCTGCGCTTCGCCTAAACCAGTGGGTTTTACAACCTCCAACACCGAGAACCGAAAATCCCTAGCATTTCTGTGTTGTTCTGCAAAATGTTGCACTAGGGGAGCCTCCAGCACCTTATTCCTAATGCGGGGATCTTCACTGGACGACTGGTACTGCCCACGTATATCAGCGAGCAAGTACATTCAATGATGTAAATTACATGGGCTGTGTTGCATGTGGAGAAATCCCGCAGGTGGATCACTCTTTTACTAGCACTAACTGTAAAGGAATTTCCTTCACAAACCTCCACAACCCCCCCCCCCCAAAGTTACTTGTTCCTGTATATTTGTTGAACAGATGGCTGTATTTGTGCCTATATACAAGTGGTTGTATGAACACCTCCTAGTCTGAGGAGAGAAACATTTACCTCAGAAAACCAGCCTGGCAAATGTGCTCTCTAATGCTACTTCCAATAATGACAGTATAATGTTGAAGGGCGGTGTACATATTTTTCGTTTCGTGCCTAGCCACCTCCTGATAGGCCTCTCTTTGAGAGCCCTGACTTTGAGCCTGTGTGCAATATGATAGTACAGTGGCGTGCCCTGTGTGTGTGTGTTGTAAGGCTTGCTGAGACACTGCTGTGCTTTTATTTTTAAAAAGCACTATTGCATACGGCATGAAAATACAGACAATACTGTAGGAGGAGGCTGGCAAAAGGTTTAGCTGGTGTTAGACCTGTACTAAGATACCCTGTGCCCTGAATGGGCATTCACACTACAGACCGTATCCAGGCTTTGCACTTGGTATCTGGGATTTGCTAAGGAATACGTGGTGCTGCTCAGCTCGGTGCTCAGGGTCACAGAATGAACTGTGAATCTCCTACAGCCAGTTTGAAGCAAAGTATCGCAAGCCCTCTAATATTCTATTGCAAGAAGAGACATTTGACACCCCCCCTGTCCCCCCCACACACACACAATGGCACAAACACTCCATTCTCACTACCTATGGATGTGCTCTGTAGTGGTCTCTTCTGCATGGGCTTCTGATGGGGGGGCAAGAAATACTTTTGCTGGCTTAGCCGTTAGTACTCCCCTTCAGACACCTGCTGAGTCAGATGCCTTTACAAGAAGAGTGGCCACCATCATGATGGGCAGCTCTGTCAACAGCTGCAGCAACTAAATAGAACCTCCAGCTGCAGAGGGAGTCCACCTGGCCACAAAGAGCAGCGCTGGGCCGCGGGAGCTTCTCTGGACTGGGCAGCGCAGTAAAGCCGCTGATCACTGGGCACGAGCCGCAGCCCTGGTGGTGAGTGATGCTCCAGCGCTTCCCCTCCACTCCACGCGCTTCTCTGTGTCCCCCCCCCCGCCGCCCATTAGCGGGGATGGTGCTTTCCGGCCCGGCTCCTGAAGGCTCCTGCTGGGCATCCTTGGTCCCCTCCCTGCCTGCCTCCCTCCTGGAGGCGTCTCTGGGGTGAGCTGCTGCTCTGGGGCTGTGCTTTGCACTGCCCTCTGAGCCCCTGGACTGCGCCACCCCCTCTCCGCCGGGCCCACCCGGGAAAGCCTCCACCGCGGCCGGCAGCAGGTGCGATGCGTTGGCGGGCACCTCCTTTCTCGCCCGCCCAAGCCTTGCTCTCGACCCCCCTCATTATTGCCTGGCAGGGCCCGAGGCGGCTGGCTCTCTTAGGGGAGTCTCCCATTGCCTTGAGTTTTAGGGGAAACGGTTCAAATGCAAACGCTGTAAGAAGCTTGTAGCTGTAGGGGTAACTGTGAATGGAGGTAGATGTTTCAGTTTCCCTGTGTGCCAGTGGATTGGTAGGGAAAATGAATGGTGAAGGTACAAAACAAGTTCTGTAGTAAATAAAAGTCTTTCCTACACAGAATAAGAAGGGCTGTCAGCATGTTTGGATATTAAGCTAAACTTTGTAACATTTAACACACTGAAACAATTTAATTATGTATTATCAAGCAGATTGTGTGTGGGCATGGGGGGGTACTGTTAAGTGCTGGAGGGCGTGCCTTCTTTTACTGAGTCCAGCCGTCTCATTTTTGGTCTTCCTCTTTTCCTACTGCCAGTTTTCCCAGCATTATTGACTTTTACAGAGAATCTGGTCTTCTCATGATGTGACCAAAATACAACAGCCTCAGTTTTGTCATTTTAGCTTCCAGGGAGAATTCAGGCTCGATGTGATCTAGTCCCCACTTATTTGTCTTTTTGGCCATCCATGGTACCCACAAAACTCTCCTCCAGCACCACATTTCAGATGAATCAATTTTCTTTCCATCAGCTTTCTTCACTGTCCAACAGTCACATCCATCCATACATAGTAATGAGGAATACCATAGTTTGGATTATCTTGATCTTGGTCCCCAGAGAGACAACCTTATTTTTAACGATTTTTTCTAGTTCCCTCACCTGCTGCTCTTCCAAGTCTCAATCTTCTGATTTCTTGGTTGCAATCTCCCTTTTGATTGATAATTGAGCCAAGAAATAGAAAATCTTGAATAATTTCAGTTTCCTTATTGAGATAGATCAAGATGGGTAGATGTGTTTGTCTGTAGCAGTAGAAAAAAGCCAGAGGCCAGTAGCACCTAGAAGACTAACAAAATTTGTGGTAGGGTATGAGCTTTTGTGAGTCGATCTGTAAGCATCTGAAGGACCATTTAGTAATCCGAGGAAGTCAACATGGTTTTGTCCCCAACAGATCTTGTCAGACCAACCTGGTTTCCTTCTTTGATTGAGTGAGGAGCTTACTGGATTGTGGGAACTCTGTCGAGGTGATTTACCTGGATTTCAGTAAAGCTTTTGATAAGGTTCCCCATGACATTCTAATGAGTAAACTGGAAGACTGCAGACTGGACTATAGGACAGTTCGGTGGATAGGGAACTGGTTAGAGGACCACACCCAAAGAGTGGTGGTCACTGGCGTTTCATCAGATTGGAGGGAGGTGTCCAGTGGGGTGCCACAGGGCTCAGTTTTGGGCCCGGTACTTTTCAATATTTTTTATTAATGATCTGGATGAAGGGGTAAATGGGCTACTCATTAAATTTGCTGATGATACCAAATTGGGAGGAGTGGCAAACATCCAAGTAGATAGAGTTAAAATTCAACAAGACCTGAATACTCTGGAGAAGTGGGCAGTTGTGAACAGGATGCAATTCAACATAGATACTGAGAGATCTCTGTCTTTTGGTGACACTGAGAGATTTCTGTCTTTTGGTGCTACACCTCTGAAGATGCCAGTCACAGCTGCTGGCAAAACATCAGGAAGTACAATGCAAAGACCACGGCTATACAGCCCGGAAAATCCACAACAACCAACATAGATAAGTGCACAGTATTACATCTGGGCCACAAAAATGGGAAGCACAAATACAGGATGGGGAATACACTTCTGGGTAGTAGTGTATGCGAAAGAGATCTTGGGGTAAGAGTGGACTGTAAACTGAATATGAGCAGTCAGTGTGATGCAGTGGCAAAAAAAAGGCAAACTCAGTCATGCATTGTATCAAAAGGGTCATTGCATCGAAATTGCAGGAAGTCATAGCCCCTCTCTGCACTGCCTTGGTCAGGCCGCACCTGGAGTACTGTGTGCAGTTGTGGAGGCCTCACTGCAAAAAGGATGTGGACAAAATCGAGAGGATGCAGAAGAGAGCGATGAGAACGATCAGGGGTCTGGACACTGAGCCCTATGAGGAAAGGCTGAGGGCCTTGGAAATGTTTAGTTTGGAGAAGAGATTGCACTCTTTAAATATTTGAAAGGCTGTCATTTTGAGGAGGGCAAGGAGCTGTTCCAGATGGCAGCAGAGGATAGGACTCAAAGCAATTTGAGTCCTATCCTCAGCCAGTCCTGAATATTTGTCAGGGATGCTTTAGGCTCATCCTACATTGGGCAGGGGGTTGGACTAGAAGGTCTGTATGGTCCCTTCCAACTCTGTGATTCTGTGAATCACCGCTCACTTCTTCAGATATAGGTGCTACTGAACTCTTGCCAGTTTCTCATTGTCACCTTTACAATTGTGTAATTCCTCATTAGCCATTATTTTTGTCATCTTGATGTTCAGCTGTAATCCTGCTTTGGAGCTTTCTTCTTTAATCTTCATCATTAGTTGTTTCAAGTCTTCATTATTTTCTGCCAGAAACGTGGTGTCATCTGCATATCACAAATTGTTAACGCCCTACCTGATTTATATTAATGATTTGGATGAAGGGGTAAATGGGCAGATCATTAATATAAATCACTCTCATTGTCAGCCAATCAGAAATCTTTACAAGCTTTACATGTGGTAAGTTTTGTGGTAAGAAGAACTCAGACTTCAGTGAAGCAGAAAGTTTATGAAAATAGCAAAGATTTATTTATGTACAAGTTGTTCTTAAAGAACAGGTCAACAGCCCTTGTCTCCCAACATTCAGAGTTGAATGTATTGTCGAAGGCTTTCACGGCCGGAGAACGATGGTTGTTGTGGTTTCTCCGGGCTGTATTGCCGTGGTCTTGGCATTGTAGTTCCTGACGTTTCGCCAGCAGCTGTGGCTGGCATCTTCAGAGGTGTAGCACCAAAAGACAGAGATATCTCAGTGTCACACACACAACAACCATTCAGAGTTGAAACTTGGCTGAGGAACATAAATTTAAGCTAGTTACGGCTTCATAGTGTCAGGTCCAGACTGCTTTCTTGTATGCTTTTGCTTAACTGACTCCATTTTAATCCTTTCAGTGTGTAAGTGCTCTCTTCCAGGTGCCAAGGTTCCCAGGCAGCTATCTCGCAGAAAAGGATTGTTTTGGCTACCGACGTTCCACCAAGAACCGGCCTTGGGAGCTTCTCGCTCTTCCGACTTCAAAGGGGTTGTTTTGAGAACTGTGGGGGGAGGTTGGGCCTGCTGTGATCTGTTACTCTGTACCTCATGCTTTGCTTGTCATTGGTAACAAGATATATGTACCATCCTGAATTTTGTATTCAGGCTCGTGGACTATAATGAACTAATTCTTCAGTAAAAGCCTTTTGGAAACAATGGACTGTTGTCTAATTGCAGGAGGTAGTCTGGAGTAAGGACGTTATCTAGCCACAAGTCTGACACATAGAATCAGAGTTGGAAGGGACCTCCAGGGTCATCTAGTCCAACCTCCTGCACAATGAAGGAAATTCACTACTACCTCCCCCTGACTAACCCAGTGCCCAGAAGATGGCAAAACACTGTCAGGATCCCTAGCCAAACTGGCCTGGGGGAAATTGCATCTAAGAAAGAGCCACATGAACTAAGCACTGTTGTAACCCTTCCTGCCCTCCCTCTCATGATCTGCCCAGGTTCACACAATCAACATTGCTGTCAGAGGGCCATCGAGACTCTGCCTTAAAACCCCCAAAGAAGGAGAGGGTGTGATTGTGATTTTAATTCCTCTTTATGCTTCAAATACAAACAGGCTTTCACTGACTAGCCATCAGGTCAGAACATTTTGCACACCCGATTTCACCTACACCACCCAGCCCTTTTCAAAGAATCATACTAAAGGATACAAGGGCTTCTCATCACCAGAGACAGTTCTCCCAACTCTGTCCTCTCCCTGAGGAAGAGTTAAACTACGCTGCCACCACACCAGGCAGAGCAGTATACTAAACTGACTGCCCTCTCACGCAGGCACACCTGAACTGAATTGCTGCTACGTTTCTCTGGAGCAGCACTCCTATTGGCTCAGGTATAAAACAAATAAGGGTCAAGCTATGTGTGGATTTTTTAAAGTTCCCTGCACCACGCAGCAGCTTTGAGGAACAGCTGTTTAAAAGGAGAGCCCGAATATCTGCAGAATTCCTCCCTCCCTCCTCAAGATGTTTCCCTGTGTTAAAACATCATAGGGAGAGTCCCCCCCCCTTCCCCTCCCCACGTGGAGCAGGAAAAATGGGGGGGGGGGACTCCTCCCCATGCTACTGTGACGTGGAGAAACAGCTTGAAGGGGGAGACGTCCTGAGGCCGTTTGGTCTCTCCTTTATTTTTAACAGCCGTTCCTCAAAACTGCTGGGTGGCTGCAGGGAGCCTGAGTTAGGGCTGGGGAACCTCGACCCAATTCTTTAAAAACCTGCATGTCCAGCGTGACCCCATGTTGTTGTTTTGCCTTTCAGAGGAAGGGCCGCCACCTTTCTGTCCCAGGATTCCCTCTTGGAAATCCAGGTGAGGTCAGTCAGGGACACTTATACTTGATTATGCCTCAGTGATATTAACAAGCAAGATAAGCATTGTTTTGCAGACACAGAATAAGAAAACAGAACCTCAATAACACTTTTAATACTTACATTTTTATGGAAACCTTTTCTTTTGGTTTATTTTATTTATCATTTATGATCCACCTTTCTCAATGAGACTCAAGGCGGATTACACAGTGTGAGATTAGTACAATCAGTATCAAGGACATTCCCATACAGTATCAAGGACATTTCCATAAACAATGCCATAGGATTAGTAAATACAAGTTTACAAAGACATAGCATTAGCAAGGATCCAATAAAGAGTTGAAGGAAAGCTGAAACAGAACCTAAGCAATTCTAGGGCTGACATAGGAGCACACATTTAAAGCAATAGATAGTGCACAAGGCAAGATGGTGTGACATCTATGGATGAAGTCCATGGTCTCTAACTCATGAGGTTCAGAAAACACCTTTGGGCTTTCATGCTCCTGAATAAAGTGTTCTCCACTACATTTTCATAACCATTGATATGAATGATGTCAAACTCAAGGCCCTGGAGCATGAAGCTCTACCTCAGCAATTTGCCATGACTGCTATTAGTGTTGTGTAGCCAGCATAGGGGAGCGTGATTTGTGAGCAGGGTAAACTTTTGCTCCCACACATAAGGCCTTTCCCTGGAGTTCGTATAATAGCCAAAAGCTCCATTCTCCAGGAACAAGGAACTGGGAACAACCTTCAGCTTTGTGACTGCCCAGCCAGCTTGTCAGGGGTGCTGTAACTAGGGATGCCCTAGACTCAGCAGGAGCCTGCACTAGACGACCCCATGGTACCGTTCGACTTGACTAGTATAAGATTCTGTATAACCCTCTACCAGCTTTAACGGTGGCATCTGATTAGAATGCACAACTAAGTGGCAAACAGTCCCTGCTACTTCCTTCCACTATTTCATTTTGTTTTAATAATCATTCTGCCTTGGTATGTTAGTTGTAGTTCACATAAAATAAAATGAGGCAATAATTCTCCAGTGCCTACAGGAAGCATTAAGGATTCCACCCCCCACCCCCACCCCAAGACAAAGTCCTCTTTCAAGAAGCAAACACTTTGCCACCAGCAGCAGCCCAAGTATGAAACGTGATTGCATCAGCTCTATACAGGTCTGCTGTGATCTCGGTTAGAGAGAGGCGTGCCTGACATTGCAAAAGAATATGATCTGGAGTTGTTGTCAGCATTTTCAAAAGAACCTTTGCTCTAGTAGTCCAAGGATCTCTTCTTCTAGAGGCACTTCTGCAGATCCTTGCCTTTCAGGAAAACAACTTGACGAAAACACACAAATCCACAAACTTCTGAACAAAAAATGAAGCTTTCTTGCATCAATTTCTTCTTCATGATTTTCTGCAGCGTTTTCCTACTGAAAGCAGGTGGGTTTAATTTTAGATAGCACTCCATGAAGGGACATGTCCTGTGGCTGATCTAAAAGGGGAGGTATCCATTTGACAACTCAGATGGATAAAATGCAAAAAGAATACTTTGAATATGTATGTAGATCCCAAAGCTACTCAGCTCCTGTTCATGGTACACTGAATGAAAGGAAGGCTGGCTAGAAGCACATCTGTGATGCTTCTGTTTAGGAACTTCATTGTTTGAACTGAAGAACCCTTCACATGGAAGCAAATAGTTTAGTCTTTGACATCATTCTCAAGTCTCTCCAGCATAGGTGCTTGCAAGCCAGCAAGGATGCTGCAGTAAATTGAATGTCTGCTCTCGAGGCTTGGTTGTGGGCCTGTGTCTGAGCACTTTGCCCTGAGGCCAGGGTCTGCAGGAGGTCTGTGGCGAGAGCCTAAGGCATCAAGGTCATGCACGAGCTGGACAGGACAGTAAATCAGCCCCTGTTGAAAAGCCTTTAGGGACTGTTTGCTATCAGCCTCAGAAAGCCAAGTTGTAAAGAAGAAAGGCACGTGTTGCCTCTCCCTATCTGCTGAATGGGCTCAAATTGGCACTTGCTGTGTCAGACAGGAGAAGTGGGCACCATGCAAAACAGATGAGAAAGAGATTTAATGGCAGACATTCCTAAAAAACAAAGAACCCGGCCAGCAGCAGAGGGGACAGGATCCCATGACACCCGAGACTGGATAAAATCAAAGCAGCCTGAAAACGTTTTCATATCTTTATTTTATTAGAATATTTCTCCTGAAAAGTCACGACCCAGTGCATGTAACAACCAGAGCACAAATACAGTCAGTATTAAATAAGTTAAACTCTTCAAGTATGCGGGGCCCTGGGAGGTTATGAAGAGTGTTACAAGTGAGCACTAGCATGAGGTTGAATCCTGTTTAAAAAAATATCTGTGCATGAAAGGAGGGGGGGGGGGTTCAATTAGTTTCCCCTCGTGAAGCAGTCTTGCTGCTGTGGGTCCTCCCCCCCCCCCACACACACCCAGGAGCAGTTTGAGGGGTTATTTCAGGCTGCAGAGTGAAGTGGGGAAGTTGCACTTCCATGCTGTTGGAGAAATTGTCGTTCTGCAACCAGGGACCAGTCTACTAGTTGCCGTCGGTTTGCTGCTTGGGCTTGCCTCTTACCATAGGCATGTAAAGAGTGCAACCTCACTTGATCTTTCCCTAGTACTAAACTGATGTCTCTGCTAAGAATAATGTGCCAGCAGCAAGAAGGTCTTAAGCAAGACTGGAAGTTTTTATTTATAAAGGCAAAAAAAACCAGTTGGGCAAGTCACCAGACCTGGGCCCAGCCCACTGACCACTAAAGCGCTATAGAGATAGATACAGAACACAAGTTAGCATGCAAGGCACAACAATACTATAAGATAACTACAAAAAGAGCCTTCCCCCCCATTCCAGAGCTCTGGGACCCCTCTGTTGCACAGAAGCAAAGCTTGAGCTAGCTTCTGCGTGTTGGCAAGCGAAGGGTACCGAGTGCTTGGTTTGTCCCTCTTTTATAAGGAGTTATCAAAGACTTGCTTCATTAACATCCTAATCAATTACATTGTCTTTGTTCTTGAAAGACAGTTCCGTTGAGGGTCTTTCATGTAAACATACGTCTACACATCCTCTGCCTATATGATAGACTGCATCTTTGATATGTATTTGACTACATTGTAAATTACAACGGAATGTTCACACCTCACTAGCTAAAGGTTTGAGATGTCTTGTCCTTCCTGAAGATAAGCTGTTTGTTGTTTGTTCTGGTCCCTCCTTTGGTGATTTATATGTGAAAGGCCAGAGGACCCTTCAAAAGGTCCCAAACAACTAACAACTTTTATGGCCTTATCTGTTCTCTATCACAGAGGGTGAAATCTTGTCAGGAAATGCAACTTTATTTTGCAGGGAGGGAGGGAGAGCTAATGGAAGATTTCTTTCCCCCAAAATATAGTTGGTTCTCTGTTTCTAACATGAGCCAAAAAGGCCTGGTTCCGACCCACTAACAAATTCTGACAACACATGCATGGATGCTTTTCCCATGCATGGATGTTTTCGATGGTATCCAACCCATAGTCTTGACCACTAGAGCCTGGTAACAAGCAGGCAGCTGCATTTTGCATCAGCTGGAACCTCCAAATACTCTTCAGGCAGGAAGGGCTACATCAGTGCTTAGTTCCTGTGGCCCCTTCTTACATGCCCAGGGTAATGCCAATTGCCACTTTGGGGTCAGGATGGGAAGCAATTTTCCCCAGGCCAGTTTGGCTAGGGATCCTGATGGTGTTTTGCCATCTTCTGGGCATGGAGCAGGGGGCACTGGATGTGTGTGTGTGGGGGGGTAGTTGTAAATTTCCTGCATTACGCAGGGGGCTGGATTAGATCAGGGCTGTTGCCACCATTGAGGCGGTGAGGCTGGTGCTGTGGGCGCCGCGGGGCCGGAGGGGGTGCCGGAGGGGGTGCTGGGGTGGAGGCATGCTGGCCCGCAACTGCTGCATGGCTGGCCCACAACTGCTGCATGACTGGCCTGCAACTGCTGCAGCCGGCCAGCCCCACGTCACTGCCATTGCCACACGCCCCCAGCCGGGCACAGCCACTGCAGGCCAGGCACAGCAGGCGGGTGGCACTGCCCCAGCCACCTGTCGGCCAATGGGCCTGGCTTTGCTGAGTGATGATGTCATCATGTGGTGACATCAGCACGCAGTCTGGGGGTGCATGCGCACTGCGTGCGCACGCACAGGGGGGTGGCCACGGGTGCCAGAAACCCTGGTGCCAGCAGTGGACTAGATGATCCTGAAGGTCCCTTCCGACCCTATGAATCTATGATTCAAGGGCAACTCCATGTACAGCATATTATAATATCCCAGCCTCAAGCTTACTAAATCATGAGTCGGCATGGCCATATTGGGTGTCTGAAAAAGACACAGTCACAGTTGTCATCACCTGTTTCTCTGGCAGGTCAAAATCCAACATGAGTTCATCTTTCAGTCCATCACTAAGCAAGTGTTGCTGGCTGCAATGAAAGAAACTGGCTTCTTTTAGGGTATTGCACTAGCATGTTGTACTATTCTATCCTAACAAATCCAGTTTAGCTTAGCAAGATTTACCTTTTGTATTGTACAGAGTTTATTCCTGACTCACATGAATGTTCCTTCTAAGTTATTTTTGAGTCTGTAATTGGGCAAAAGTGTTGCTGGTAAAGGAGGCGAGGGGACTTCTTCTCAGAAGAGCATTCCCTTGGAGTGCTGAGAGTTCCAGGCAGCCACCGCCCTGTTCCTTCAGGGGTTAAACTCCCAGCATGAGAGGAGCTTGGGCAGGGTTAGGTCGAAGGAAAACAAAGGCTTAGTCATGGCAGTTTGGCGAGTGGCATAGCTGAGCCCAGCCCAGCTCCGCTCCAGGTGCTGTAGAGGCTTGTACCAGCACAACCTCAGCTTCCCCCTGCTCTGTACATGTAGCATATGTCTCACCAGAGGGCGGTTTCAAGCTCCACTGACTCTGAATCCGGCTATGCACAGGTCCAGCCACGCAGACAGAGGGAAGACCGCTTTCCTTCCAAGAAAGCGTAAAGTAGTGAAAGGTGCTTTAATAACTTATAATTGTAATATAATCAAAGTCTGTGTTTCCAACCAAGGCACTAACAGCCGCTTACAGTGAATGAACCAAAATACCTTGCAGACATATAATTAAAATTAAAGCAGAACTGTAAGCTAAAGGAACAGGCTGCCAAGAGGTCTCAGAAGGGTCGGCCAAGCAGAGGTGTTCAGTGTCCACAAGACGGCTACTGTGGAGCTGGCTTGGCAGCTTTGGGAGGTCAGGGAGTGCATAACAGAAGCACTGCCCTATAAGCAGCTTTATATCTGACTGCAGGTGGTAGTTGCACCTGAAATGAAATCTCTTAACTGGCTGAACTCCAACTGACCGTATGATTATGAGAGAAAGCACCCTTCATAGTATCCAGGAAGCAGGCCACTTGCTTTTCAAAAGACAAAACTGAAGCACAGCAACCAGTTCTGATGAGCAAGACAAGGTGCTATGTGATGTCGATATTCAGCTCCAGGAGTAAGCAACGTGGCCACAGCTTCGAGTTCTAAAACATGCAGTGTTCAGCAGACCATTCAGCAGAGAGGTGGCCCAGCATATGCAAGACAGGTTCCAAGCTGCTTATCTCCCAAAAGAGGTGCAGCTGACATATTTGCCAAAGCAAGGCCTCCAGAAGCAGTACCGGATCCATGCCCATTCCCTCTGTGACCATGTTCCTTAAGGAGAAGCATGACCCTGTCAAGAATGAGCTTCTCCAGGCATTCAGGCTCCCACTCCTCATCATCTTGAGTGTCAGAATATGCAGCTTTGTCCAGCCTATTGGCAGCCTCAGAATCCTCCATGCATGACTCTCTGCCGCACCCATATACAGCAGAAAAGTTGGATGTTAGTAATTTAATGATGGCAGCATGCTCCATCTCCAAATAACTATGTCCTGTGGTTTCCTATAGAACTTTAAAAGCATGGAAGACAAGATGCACACTGGAAAACATTGTAAAATAATTCCCACACCGAACAGGCTGCCTATTCGAACCATCCCACAGAGTAGGAACAGATGCAACACACTTCAGGGCTTTCCACTTCCAGTCCGTGCCAGTGGTCCAGAAGGATACCAGATCATCGTGGTAGTAAAAGCCCCCGAGAGATCTAGGTAAGCTGACGAGGTCATGCTTCCCTTATTAAGCCCCTTGATAGTATATTAGACAAGAAGTAAAGATTGTTCCTAAGGCAAAGATCATCAGGAAATATGCCAGCAAATCTAAAAGGGTACCCTTGTGCTCAATAACTCAAGCCAGGGATGCCAGAAAAAGGCAAAGAGGCTTATTTTAAAAAGTGGGAGGTTTCTGTGATCAAAGTAAACGGAAAGGAATACACGCTTTGGCAAAACAAATGTAAATTGTCAATAAAGTGAGGAGAGGAGACTTTTGAGGAGCAGATTGCTGAAAACATCGACAATAAAAGCAAATGTATCAGGAGAGGGGAAACTAGCTAGGGAGGCAGTTGGGCCTTTTGGTGAGCCGGTTTGGAGAGCCAGTTTGGCGTAGTGGTTAAGAGCGGCAGGACTCTGATCTGGAGAGCCAGGTTTGATTCCCCACTCCTCCGCTTGAAGCCAGCTGGGTGACCTTGGGTCAGTCACAGCTCTCTCAGAGCTCTCTCAGCCCCACCCACCTCACAGGGTGTTTTGTTGTGGGGATAATAATGACATACTTTGTAAACCGCTCTGAGTGGGCATTAAGCTGTCCTGAAGGGTGGTATATAAATCGGATGTTGTCGTTGTTGTTAGTATTGGATGACAAAGGACTGCTTAAGGAACAAGAGGAGATAGTAGAGAAATTGAATTACTTCTTTTCATCTGTTATCACTGTGGAAAATGTGGAGGATACATCCATAACACAGCACCAGTTTTTGGCAAGGCTGTCTGAAGAACTGAGTCAATTTGAGGTGACGTGAGGTGAAGTTCTAGGACTACTAGGCAAACTGTAAGCCAATAAATAGCCTGCTGGTCCAGATGACATACACACAAGGGTTCTTAAAGAACTCAAATGTGTAATGGTTGATCTAACAAGTATATCTAACTTGTTGCTAAAATCAGTGTCTGTGTCAGGTGAATGGAAAATAGCAAATGTCATCCCAATTTTTAAATAGAGGGCCAGAGGTGATCCAAGAAATTGCAGAGGGCGGGGAGGAGAAGTGCATCTGTGCTTCACACCAGGGCCAGTTCCTTAACCATCAGCCCCAAACACCACAATCTGGAAGTTATATCACAGCAGGGCATGGAGGTGCACACATCCATTTTTCCTGGCTGTCTGATGGTGGCAGACGATCACCAGGTGGCTTGCCTCAGAGGAGCAAATCAGTGGGCACCTGGCAACCCTCCACAGGTGGAAGAAATAATTTTTTGTAGGAAGCTTAATATTGTTAAGTGGTTGAACAAGGATTGTCAGTTCCCAAGTGTGTGTGTGTGTGGGAATCCCCCTGCCTCTTTCCCACCATTACTCAAGGCAGTTGTGGGAGAAAAATGTTTATAATGGCCATCAGGCCAATGGTGCAATGTCAAATCTGGAAAAAACTAGACATTGTTCCTCTCTAGGAATCACTGGAAAATCTATAGTAAAACCACAGAGTTTTTAGAAGTGATGTCAGCCCTTCCTTGGAATCGCCAAAAATCCTATGATTTCTGCCACAAAGTTTCTAGCAATTCCTAAAGAGGTGTTGATGTCAAGTCTGGATTAAATTCCCAGCCATCTCTCCATGTCCCTGCCCCCCTCGCAGGTCTCCCACTGGGTTTGGCAACCCTAGGTTGGGCTTGGTATTTGTTCTCTTCATCAGTTGTTGTTCTATTATATTTTAAAATTGGTTGTTGTAGATTTTCCAGGCTGTATAGCCATGGTCTTGGCATTGTAGTTCCTGACGTTTCGCCAGCAGCTGTGGCTGGCATCTTCAGAGGTATAGCACTCTGTCTTTTGGTGCTATTCCTCTGAAGATGCCAATCACAGCTGCTGGCGAAACGTCAGGAACTACAATGCCACGACCACGGCTATACAGCCCGGAAAATCCACAACAACCATCATTCTCCGGCCGTGAAAGCCTTCGACAATACATATTTTAAAATTGCTTGAGCATATTCAGAAGTTGCTGGGTGTTTTCTATTTGTAAACCAGTTTGAGCACTCTTAGGAGAGGAAGGTGAGATGAAAATATTTTAAACAAATAACAAACAGTTATGAAAAGTACAAAAGGCAAATTTGCCCTACTCTGCCTCTGGGGTACCATTAAAAGGGAACAGCTCATAGTATGACATTCTAATGCTCCAGATTGGAGTTGACCACCAAGAAAAGCCAGCTTCTGATGGAATGTATATATTTACAACATGGAGACATGCAAAACTCATAGAGGAGAGGAATCTCACCCTCCACTTTGCCCATGCTCTCTTAACAGCTTTGTCCTCTCTCCACTCTGTTTTTCATTTCCCCATCCCCCTCACCATTTCTCTGGTGCTTCCTTCAAAGTTTCAACCAGATGGGGGTTGCCTAGGCCCAGATTCTATTGTCTTGGTTGCTAGGGAACCCCATAGTGCCAACTGTGATCTCAGAGCTTTTGGGATATTTGTCAGCATTCTTCATTTAGAGGATTTTTTTTTTAAAAAAACCCTATCATAATTCTGTGTATTGTGTATTTGTATTTTACATTGTATTTATTTATTTATTTGCAAACTTGGGAGAAGGGTATCACATGTCTGTAGAAAAACATATGGTCCTTTTTTGGTAGTCTGTACATGGCCTTATAATTTAGATTTTTCAATCTACATTTTTGTCTATATTCAGAATTAAAAATGAATCTTTTATTAAAATATTTCTATGGAAGTCACATAAGATTGAATTTAAAGTAGGGCCTCACTAGTGACTCTGACATTTTGAGGAGGTTCCTACAAAAGGAACACCTGAACCGTTTGGGATTTCAGGGGTCAAGGCCAATACTTAGAAAACACCCTTCATAGTTGTTTTACAAGAGATGTCATATGTTTGTGCTAACTTGTACTCATCTGTACCCACTGAAGTTTCTGAACCGTCCTCACGGTGCATGTTAAACTAGTCTTTGTAGAAACCATTCACTGACATGGCTTCCCAATGCCAGTCTGGCAAACCAGAGTTGCCTGAAAGACAATGGGCAAGCCTCTGTCTTCGTGCTGCTGGTCTACCAGTCAGAGCCCAGCAAACGACACTCCTGTTCTCAGCCATCATCTGGGCACGCAGAAGTAAAACCACGTCCAGGAGTGTGCGTGGGTGGGTGTATTTCTTGCAATAGAGAAGCACTTCAAAGACTGGGTGGTTCTTCTTCAAAATAGGGCGTAAGGGTTACAGAATGCTTTCTTGGAAAAGCAAGTGTGAGGGTGGAGCAGCCGGGGACATAATCAGAGGTGGAGGACATTGCACCAGTTGGGACAGTGATACGTTTCAACACATCATCATAGCAAATGCAACAGAAAACAACTTCCTAGAAACATTCAACTTGGAATCAATTCAAGGAAATATACCAATCTCAGGGAGAAGGGGGACTCCCCCCTCCCCCCCAAATATGATCATCCTTGTGCATTGTGGCAAGAGTTAATCAGGTTTTGTTGTGTTAATATTTTGTTTATATATTGTGTTGTGTTTATATATACCCACCTGCCAGATGTGATCTTCATCAGCAGGGCCGGTGCCAAAGTTTCTGGTGCTTGAGGCTGGAGGCAGCTTCAGGGCTGTTGCTGCCCCCGTGCACGTGTGCGTGCATGCACGCACGCACACCCAGACTGCTCAGTTGCCCCACACTGCCCTGGCCCCCTGCCGTGCCTGGCCCACAGCTGTGTGCTGGCGGCAGCAGCAGCAGCAGTACGGGGCAACTTAGAGCCAGACCAAATGAGATGAGGGTCGCGCAAGTTTTCTTGGGAAACGTAGGAGATGCCTTCCCCCCTCTGCCGCTGCTCACTGCCCTCTCTGAACGTGCGTGTTTATGTGGGGGGGGGGTGGAGCCCCGAAGCATTTCCCCCCTTATCTCCTGCCTGTTGCCTCACAAACCGGAACGGAGCGGAGGAAAAGTGATACGTTTCTTTTGGGGTGCTGGAGGGGGATGGGATGGAATAATGACCGAAGAAAGCAAAGGGGAAGGGAAAGGAGAAAGCGGGAAGGACCTGGAGAAACAGCTGCGCCTCAGGGCGTGCGCTTTGAAGGAGCTGCAGAAGACGCAAATCCTTCTTCCAGGCACGCGCCTGCTGGACACGAGGGCATCCAAAGACCGTTCCAGGGTGGGCTGCTGCTGCTCTCTCCCGGGGCACCCTCGCGTGAGGGGGGGGGAGGGGAGGCGCGTGCCTGGAAGAAGGATTTGCGTCTTCAGCAGCTCCTTCAAAGCGCACGCCCTGAGGCGCAGCTGTTTCTCCAGGTCCTCCCCGCTTTCTCCTTTCCCTTCCCCTTTGCTTTCTTCGGTCATTATTCCATCCCATCCCCCTCCAGCACCCCAAAAGAAACGTATCACTTTTCCTCCGTTCCGTTCCAGTTTGTGAGGCAACAGGCAGGAGATAAGGGGGAACGCTTGGCATGCATACGTCCTCCCAGCCCTCCCGCTCAGTTGCTACACAGCGCACGCCCCTGCCCCCAGCACCCCCTCCGGTGCCTCTGTGCTCAAGGCGATTGCCGGAACTGCCTCCGTGGACGCACTGGCCCTGTTCAGCAGTGGCCTTGCACGGTGTGCATAACAGCAAAGTTTCAATATATGTGCTCCAGACATGGTGAAGCCCTTCCCACAGAAGTTCACCTAGCACCAAATTGGCAATCTTTTAAGCACTAGGCAAATACTTATTTTGTATGTTTGTGTATGTTATATGTCATCAAATCACCTCCAACTTTTCTGATCTGCCTTGCCTGGCCTTGAGTTGTCTTGCCTTGGCTTGGCTTGGCTTGGCTTGGCTTGGCTTGGCTTGGCTTGGCTTGCCTTGCCTGGCCTGGCCTGGCCTGGCCTTGACGTGACGTGAAGTGCCTTGCCTTGCCTTGCCTTGTCATGAGGTGACCAAAGTACAATAGTCTCAGTTGAGTCATTTTAGTTTCTAGGGAGAACTCAGGCTTGGTTTGATCTAGAATCCTCTTACGTTCATGGTATCCCTAAAGCTCTTCTCCATCACCACATTGTGAATGAATAAGTTTTCTTCCTGTTAACTTTCTTCTTTGTCTATTTTTTATATCCATACACAATAATGGGGAATATAGTATGTATTGCCTTGATCTAGGTCCTCAGTGTTATATTGTTATCCTAAGGATGTTTTCTAGCTCTTTCATGGCTACCCTTCCAAGTCCCCTTCTGATTTCTTGATTGCAGTCTCCCTTATTGTTCAGCCTTTAAACAATTTTACATCTTTTACCTTCTTGTCTGAATACTGTCCCACTTGAAACTTTTAATTGTCCTTTTATAGGCTTTTCAAACTAGACTTACGGGATTTTGGGTCCATTTTATGCCCTCCAGAATGTTTCTATTAACCCTGCCACTCTGCTTTTAACTTGGATACTATTTTTATTGCTTTTTGCTGTGTCTTGGATGTGCATTTATCTTACTAGTCTTTTATTTTTGATTTCTGTATAGTGTCTTATCATTTTAAGATACATTGCAAACCATGTTTGTATATGGTTTGATATTAAAATGTATATAATTATTTAAATAATAATTTCAATTTTCATACAGGAGCCCAACGTTCTTGCTCAAATCAGTGTGGGAGATCTCTTACCAACTGTTCGTGTCGAGCAACATGTGAGTCCTTGGGAATCTGCTGCCCTGATTATTGGGCGTTCTGCTTGAATATCTCTCCTTATTCAGGAACTCTCCTGGGAGGAAAAGATTTTACCATTTTAAATGTGACCTTTGACAGCTCTTCTGATATAAAGTGCAGGTGAGTTGAAAAACCTCACATGGCTCCATGGAGTACATGTCCAGGGAGTCGTTCTGCATGCTGCCTCCCATTCCCCGCCAGTCTCGGCCACTCCCCTCCTGCTCGCCAGCTCTCCTGCCTGCCAGCTTTGCGCCACTCTTCTAACGCAGCATGGAGCTTGTCTCCACTTCAGGCCACCCACTCGCCCCTCACTCACTGCTCCACTTCGGCTTCAGTGGCCTCTGCAGCCAAGTAATTTGGCCCGTCAGGGTCTGGATCCCCAGATCCGATCCAGGATTCTCCAGTGTGATCTGGCATTGCTGAATTGTGCTGGATTGGCATAAATCCAGCTATTTAGCTGACTCATGGATCAGGAGTCTGGGACAGCACTTCTTGGGGTTCCGTTTCATAGAAGCATAGAGTTGGAAGGGGCCATATAGACCATCTAGTCCAACCCCGTGCCCAGTGCAGTTTCCAGACTATGGTTATGGACTGCTAAGTCTGCAATCCGTTTCCTGTTTGTGCGGAGAAACTCTTCACTCAGTCTTACTGCATGCTGTTGGGAGACGTTGAAGATTTCTGAAATAGCTGGCAATGCTATACTCACTTCTTTGGAAAGTAATGCTATGTAAATGTATTGGATTTATTTGTGAGCAAATTAGTATTAGATTTTTAAACTACAGTCCTATTCACACTTCATTGAAGTTTTAAGGAAACCCTACAGGAGTGTAAACATGCATTCTCTTTAATGGGCCCCACCTGATGGAGTGGCCTGCCTGAAGTCTGGAAAGCTCCCACCCTCCGGAATTTCTGCCAACTGGGCAAAACCAAATTATTCAGGAGGGTTTACATATCAGGTTATCAGGCTTTGCTGTAAGGAAATGGCTCAAAGATTGAAAGGATGGGGATTGTAAACTATACTACTGTGCTCCGGCAAATTGCTTACGGTTTATTTCAACATTGGCCATTTCCAGATGGCTTACCTGCCTCCGGAACATCGCGCCATCTTGCAGGGAAAACGCGATATTTCACGTTTTCCCCGCAAGATGGCGTGACGTTCCGGAGGCAGGTAAGCCATCTGGAAATGGCCATTGTTTCAGCTCTGTATCAGCTCCGTCCATTATTAACAAACCCTCTGAAGAGCAATCTTTGCTGGCTAGAGAGAGGTGGAATTCAAACTACGCTTCCCGGCTAACATTGCGTCTCCCTTCACTTGAGCGTCCTCATGTAATTCATCTCATGTAGTTTAGCTCTCAATGATTATTTCCCAGTGAGCTCTTCCTTCTAGGTAGAATGACAGAATCCTAGAGTTGGAAGGGGCCTTACAGACTATCTAGTCTAACCCCCTTCCTTATGCAGGAACAGCCTAAAACATCCCCGACAGGTATTTGACCAGCTGCTTCTTGAAGACTGCCAATGAGGGGGAAGCCACCACGTCCCCAAGCTGCTGGATTACTCTCAATATGAATAAGTTTTTCCTAACATCCAGCCAGTACCTTCCCTCCTGTAGTTTAAACCCATTTTTGCAAGACCCATCCTCTGTTGCCAACAGCAACAGCTCTCTTCCCTCCTCTGACAGCCTTTTAAATACTTCAAGAGAGCAATCATGTCTCCCCTCGGTGTCTCCTTTTCTCCAAACTGAACATTCCCAGGCCCCTCAGTCTTTCCTGGCAGGGCTCGGTCTCCAGGCCCCTGGATCATCCTGGTTGCTCTCCTCTGCACCTGTCCCAATTCGTCGACATCCTTTTTGAAGGGAGACCTCTAGAACTGCACACAATGCTGCAGGTGGGGCCTGACCAATGTAGTGCGGCAATGACATCCTGTGACTTCAGTGTTATGTTTTTGTCAATATACCCCAAGACTGCTTTTGCCTTTTTTGCTGCTGCATCACACTGACTGCTCATATTTAGCTTCCCATTCTCCCATACCCCAAGATCTTGTTCACACACACTCCAGTGCAGAAGTGTATCCCTCATCCAGTATACACGCTTTGCATTTTTGCTACCCAGGTGGAGAACTCAGCACTTATCCATGTTAAATTGCATCTTATTCAAATCTGCCCACTTTCCCAGTGTGTTCAGATCTCATTGAATTCTATTCCTGTCTTCAAAGGTGTTTGCTACTCCCCCCAGTTTGGTGTCATTTGAAAATTTAATGAGAAATCCCTTCACACCCTTGTCTAGATCATTTATAAAAATATTGAAAAGTACTCCATTTCTTGTGTAGCATATACAAACAATCACTGTAACATAGAAATAGCCCCACAGCCCCCATTTCCGACAGGATCCTGTGATAAGCAAAGAACTGTATTTCATTTAAATTATTTTAATCTGGCCATTTTCCACATAAATTTAAGGCAGCTTAAAATTTATTGAAAAAACAGACAAAAATCACAAACAATATAAATAGAGGAAGAACTCTCCTTTAAGAAGAAGAAGAAGAAGAAGATTTGATTTATATACCGTCCTTCAGGATGACTTAACACCCACTCAGAGTGGTTTACAAAGTATGTCATTATTATCCCCACAACAAACACCCTGTGAGGTAGGTGAGGCTGAGAGAGCTCTGAGAGAGCTGTGACTGACCCAAGGTCACCCAGCTGGCTTCAAGTGGAAGAGTGGGGAATCAAACCCGGTTCTCCAGATCAGAGTCCCGCGCTCTTAACTACTACACCAAACTGGCTCTAGCTCTTTAAAATCTAGCTACTTGTACTAAAAATCCCTTGCACAACTTCCAAAATGGTAACCAAGTGGAACCCTTTCTCACATGTCCTAGAAGACTATTCCACAAAAATGGGGCAATCACAGAGAAAGCCCATAGGTTGGTGGAGGTTCATCTCACCTGATTGCATAATAGGATCCCAAACAAGCAGCCATGATCACAGTAGGTTGCCCCAGGGAGTTCGAACGGAAGACGTGATCCTTCAGGTATCCAGGTCCCAAACGAATGAGCTTCTGAGAATTTGCCAAATATTTATTGTGGCCCCTAAAAGACTGACAGACTGATTGTAGCATAAGCTCTCAGGGTCTATGCGGCACAAGCTCTCAACCCATTCAGTGTTCAGATGCCAGAAGAGCTTCTTGTTGATTTCTACTTACTCTCGTGTGCTGTCCAGAAAATCCTACTCGTTGGTGTGTCAGGCAGCCTTTCTCATTCCCCTTCACAAACAGAAAGCTAAGAGACAAGAAGATTCACCAGATAACTGACTATTGCAGGCTAGCAAGGGAGTTCGTGGTTGAGGTAGTTGGATTTGAACTTGAGCTCCCTTGGTGATGGGCAGGTGGAAGCAGTTACCAGCTGGATCTTTACCCCTTATTTCTGTTAGCCATAGCAGGCTTTGTGTTTAATCTTGACAGGTTTGTGCAGGAAATTGTAACCAGTGGCTATGTCGCTGAAGATGGACGTGCTCACTGCATCTCTCCTTTGCTCTACCAAACAGGCATGATTAGCCTGGAGATTTCTCGTGATGGCGGGCAAACATATCCTCATTCAAGTGTTTGGTTCTCAGGTGACTTATTAATTTCCATTACTTTTTTCACATGCAGTCCTCTGCAGAAGAATAACAAGCACACTTCCTATTTGCTTGGCTGCTCTGTCTCCTTCTTCAAGAGACAGAGCGCTCTAAAAAGAGGAAGACTCAAAGCAAGATGGCTAGATTCAAAAAAAGAAGCCACGTTCTCCAGTTTGCAAGATCTGAGCAAAGCTGTTAATGATAGGACGCTTTGGAGGTCTTTCATTCATAGGGTCGCCATAGGTCAGAGGCGACTTGATAGCATATAACACACACACACACACACACACAAATGGAATTACCCTTGTTCCCACTTTGGTTTCCCCCAAGACAGTGAAAGAAGGAAAACAAAAATGGACAGGAGGAATAATTTGGGGCACACCATACTGCCGAACAGTAGTACCCATTGGTCTCCTTACACAGGTGAGGGAGGAGGGAGGTGGTCCCATCTGCACATAAAGGAAAAGTTCCTGCTTGTCATTAGGGAGGTGCAGGGAGCTCAGCTTTCGAAGAGACCAGAGCTCCCTCCCTACGTGCCTGTCTGCAGAAAATGGCTCTTTTGCATGCCTTTAGGAGTATCATTCATGACAGCATCTTTGTTTGGTAATGCAGATCATCACAGCAAAGTTGCACCTTCGGAAAAAAGCACCCTGGTGAATGAAACTCAGTGGCAATACTATGGCACTCCTGGGACTGGTGGGGAGCTGACGGTGACCTGGAACGATCAGACGCTGCAAGCCAGCCATGTCAACATAGAACTCTGGGGATATCAGGAAACTGGTAATTCTGCCTGTTTAGCAAAAGTGCCTCTATATTTGGTCTGATGCTATTCAATTTATTCAAAAGCCATCACCAGTCATGATATCAGCAGTAAGGCAGCTGAAGTTGTGGACCACACTAAATGATGCTCACGTGGACTCTAAACAGCTCTGCAAAGGTCTCTCCTGGGCAGCCAAACAGATAACAATAGAGCAAAGGAGGGTCAAAGTACGTCAGGTTGGGGCAAAAATTCCTAAATGTGTACGTATGCATTGGTGGGACCTGAACTGGCAGCGATTAACTAAAAAGGAGCTGTAAGCAACCATACGGATACAATAATGATTGCCTGGCAAAGGGAGTTTATAGTTGTGACTCAAGGAAAACATCGATTCCATGTGCAGCAGTGTGAAAAAGGCAAATTCCATGTTAGGGATTATTAGAAAAAGGATTGAAAATAAAATGTCCAGTACTGCAGGACCCTTATGTGATTAGGACAAAGATAGATATATAATTTTATTTATTTCATTTACTTTTACTTCCAGCCCCCCAGTTCCTAAGACTGATGGGGGCCTCAGAGTGAAAACACCAGTAGAATTGCAGCACTGGTGGCTGAAATCCAAAGGACCTTCCACAGGTGCTGCTGAAGGCCCTGATCCAGTATCAATGGGGCCAGGAGCACAGAGAGAGCACTGGGGTCCCCCGCAACCGTGGCGCCTTTGCTAGAGGATCCCATAGCCATGAGTGAGAGAATGGCCACAGCCAGACACCAAGTTGCATCTGTCTGCCATGCCATTGCATTGCTATCATCCACATGGTGAATGTTTGTGGGCAGAGAGCAGTACCATGGCCTGGGCACTCTTCCATACCAAGGAAGTAACCCCATAAAGAGCCAGACACCCAACTCACCAGCCCCAAGTGTTAACATGCAATTAATACAAATCACCAGCCATGGTCTAGAGCACCCCTGTCCTAAGACAGAATAAGTCTGGGGTGCTCACCATTAACTCCAGCTAGAAACAGTTCATCCCCAGTGCACAAGTGAGGATGTCCACGTGGTATGTCCCAGCAGTAGGAGGCTGGGGATATCCCTGCAACAGGGCAAAAGTAGTGGCAACCAGAGCACCACTACCCCCTCCCACTAGGCTGCACATGCTCAGTCCATAGCAACTTTGGCCAGCCACTCCTGCTGCAGGCCAGGCCCGGAGGCCAACACCTCCCCCTGCAGCTCACAAACAGCCTGCAGCACCTCAAACACCTGCTCCCACTACAGCTGCCCCTGAGCAACAGCATCCTGCCAAGCCTCAGCCGTCTCCAGCGGTTCCTTCTCAGTTGCCACTCCCATGGCTGTTTGCATGGGCAGGAGGTGCTGGCCAAGAGACACAAGCATGCAGGCCCAATCTCTTCCAGGGAAGTACCTGCCATCTCTGGGCCAGCACCTGTGTGGTCCTCAAACCCCACTCACCTTCCAACAGCATCCCCAACCCATCACTTCTGGGGAGGTGAAGTTGGTCGACTCAGAGCACCCCCTCCCTACCATCCCGTAGCTCTGGCAAATAACTGCACCTGCTACTAGATGCAGTTTCCAAGAGTTGCAGATACTAAGAATGGCTGCTGTGAATGCAGTCATGACTGGTCTTGGCCAGGCTCTGGGATGGGGGCGGGGGGTCCTTGTGCATTGCGGTTGCAATAAGAGGCTGGCTGTGCCTTAGAGGCACTGTCCCTGGAGAGTAGCAGCCACTCCTGCTCTGATGGGCTGGCAGCAGATGGCGCCCTCCTCCTGATGCCATGAACCTGTACAGTAACTGCTAGATTCTGGCCATACAGCTGTTAACAGCAGTGCCCTTACCAGTTCAGGGTTCCTACTGCCTCCCTGGGATTGGCTGGAAGCACAAGATAAAGCTGAGCATCATCTGCATTTTGGTGACAGCTCATCTCCAGATGACCTCACCCAGCAGTTTCATGCAGATCTTGAAAATCACAGGTGACAAGATGGAGCCCTGTGGCACCCCCTGAGCCAAAGGCCAAGGAGCTGGGCAGCAGTCCCTCCACACCTCCTTCTGAAACCTCCTCTCCCTGAACAATGCAGGGAATTCACAGCTACCTCTCACCCTCACCTCCCCAGTAACCCCTGCTCTGTGCCCAGATGCTTCAGCCTTTCCCCACAGGAAAGAGGTTCCAACCCCCTGATCACCTTGGTTGCCCTCTTCTGTACTTCTTCCAGCTCTGCAATGTCCTTTCGGAGATACGGTGAATAAAACTGCGCACAGTATTCCAGATGAGGCCGCACCATAGATCTATACAGGGGTATTATAATATTGGCCATTTTATTTTCAGCCCCTTTCCTATTTGTGCCCAACAGGGTTAGGGTTAGGCTGCAGCACACTGGATTGACGTTGTCACTGAGCTCTCCACCGCAACGCTCCCCACCCCCGGGTCTCTTTCGCTCCCAGTCTTGGGAAGTTCAGGCCCTATTGGCATATACCTGAAGACGGGTTTTTTTGTTGCAGTGTGCATCACCTTACGTAGTCGCCCACCCACCCAATTTGTGGAGAACCTCCTGGAACTTGCCACAGTCAGCCTTGGTTTTCTCCATCCTGAATAATTTTGTGTCAGCTGCAAACTTGGCCACTGCACTGTTAACTCCCAGTTCCAAATCATTTATGAACAAATTAAATAGCACCACCCCCAAAACTGATCCTTGTGGGACACTGCTTACATCCCTCACCTTGTTCAAGCATGGAACACTTGAGGCAGGACAATAGTTATTGAGCCGGGGGGCGTGGCGTCGCTGGCGGGAGAGATGGACGCCTAATGAGTCAGCTCCGTCTCAACCCCACCACAAAGCCTTCCGATTAACTCCCATCGTGTTCCAAAATACCTGGCATGAAGGGCAAACAGGAGCAACAGAACAGGAAGCAAAACCAGAAATCATTAAAGTGCTTGCAGGGGTATTTCGTGGCATCACAGAGGGAGGCTGAGACAAGGGGGATGACGGAGGCAGAAACAAACATGGCAGCCGCGGGAAATGCCGCTAGTGCCCAGAGCGCCCTTTCAACTGATCCAGCACTTAAAATATTACTAAAAGAGCTGGAACTAAGTATTTCTGACTGAATTTCTACTCTAATGAAACCTTTAACTGAGCAACTTACAGAGTTAAAAATAGCTATGGATAATGTTGCACGCAAAACAGATCAAGCCTTAGATCATAATACTGCAACGCAAGAAATCCATATGCTACATGCAGAAAATGAACGAATGCAAACTAGAATTGTAAATCTGGAACTCCAAGTACGTAGCCATAATTTGAAGCTCAGAGGGATGGATGAAGCTTTAACAGCCGAAGTAGATCTCCCTATTTTTCTAGCTACTTGGCTAAAAGAATTACTTCAGCTGGAGTCTGATGCAGCTTCAATGATATCAAAAGCTTAGAGAGTTGGCCCTTCTAATCCAGACAAGCAGAAGGGACCACAGGATATCATAGTAGTCTTCCTTGATTGGAGACTGAGAAAAAAAAGTTCTTGACTTAGCAAGATCACAAAAAACTGTATCCTGAGGAGGTTCTTTTGCATACAGATACAGTGAAGCCTCCCTCCATTAGCATTCCACACCCTGGGAAACTCTTACAGGATGACTCAGCCCAACCCCACCCCTCCTGAGTAGATATAAATGACCTGCCAACATCTTTCCCACATGTATTGTCGAAGGCTTTCATGGCCGGAGAACGATGGTTGTTGTGGGTTTTCCAGGCTGTATTGCCGTGGTCTTGGCATTGTAGTTCCTGACGTTTCGCCAGCAGCTGTGGCTGGCATCTTCAGAGGTGTAGCACCAAAAGACACTGCAAGTGACACTGAGAGATCTCTGTCCTTTGGTGCTACACCTCTGAAGATGCCAGCCACAGCTGCTGGCGAAACGTCAGGAACTACAATGCCAAGACCACGGCAATACAGCCCGGAAAACCCACAACAACCATCTTTCCCACAGTGTGACACTGAGAGATCTCTGTCTTTTGGTGCTACACCTCTGAAGATGCCAGCCACAGCTGCTGGCAAAACGTCAGGAACTACAATGCCAAGACCATGGCTATACAGCCTGGAAAATCCACAACAACCATCGTTCTCCGGGAATGAAAGCCTTCGACAACTTTAAACAGGCTATAAAAGCAATATATGCAAATCCAAGAGCCAAAATTAAAATCAACGATAGATCTTCAGATTTTATTTCACTTCAAAGAGGCACAAGCCAGGGCTGCCCCCTATCCCAGATCCTATTTGCGGTCGCTATAGAACCACTAGCAGAAGCAATAAGGGGGAATGCCCATATTCATGGTATAGAACTTAATAATAAGAGCTTTAAGTTAAGTTTATTTGCAGATGATATTCTGTTATATATCACACGTCCAGAAATATCTTTAAAATCTATACATGAGGAACTTGCAAAATTTGGCCAGGTCTCAGGACTACAAATTAATCAAGCTAAATCTAACCTATTACCCGTATACTTAGCGGATAACATATTGAAAACAATACAAAAAACATAAATTTCAGTGGGTCCAGAACTTACCTTATTTAGGTATAACACTCACCCTTAATTTGTCGCAACTTCTTCAAACTAACCACCTGCAGAAAATAAAAGAAATTAAAACTACATTTCATAAATGGAACAGATTACAATTGTCGTGGTATGAAAGATATAATTTGATAAAATCATTTATTCTCCCTAAATTGATCTTTTTATTTAGAACAATTCCAATTTTTATTCCCTCAAAAATTTTAAGACAATGGCAGAAGCTTTTTGACCAGTTTCTTTGGCAATACAAATGACCTAGAATTGCATTTAAAACATTAAGGAAAAGATAGATACAAAATCAAATTGCTACCTAAAATATCCAGGTATTCAACTGTCACATCCCAGAAACGATTTCCTACTCAGTTTAGTATCTCTACTCTGAAAGAATGGGAATGTGTAAAAAACTTGAGATTGTTAGATATCACAACAAAAAATGGCATAATGGAAAAAATTGATATTGAACATAAAATAGGACAGGAAATACCCTGGTTTTATTACTTTAAATTAAATTACTTGCTGAATGGTTTAAGAATTAAGGATATAATGAATAGCCCGAAACCAGAAATTGAAATGATTTTAGGTTCTTCAAATTATGTTCATAAAGGTTTACTTTCAAGGATATATAATATTCTTGTATGTATTAATAGCACACCAAATACAAAACTTCAAAATAGATGGCAACAAGATTGTGAAGTTGATCTAACAAATACAGATTGGGAGAAAGTGTGGTTATTCAAGACAATTAATTCGAACGAGATAAATATAAGGTTGCAATCTTTCAAAATCATTCAAAGATGGTATCTTACCCCACAAAAACTGGAGAAGATTGATCCAAATAGGACCCCAGCTTGCTGGAAGAAATGTGGTGAGCAAGGTTCATATTCGCATTGTTGGTGGAAGTGCAAGTTTGTGGAAGCATTTTGGCAATCAGTCTTACATCAAATTTTCTTCATTACGTCCTATAAAGTGCCCCTAAGACCAGAATTGATATTTCTGGATATATGGAAAGGGCAACATACACAGTGCTTGCATAGAGATCGAATATCTTCGCTGTTGACAGCAGCAGCTAAGAATGCCGTAGCGTCAAGATGGAAATCCCACTTTCCTCCAAATTTGGATACATGGTACCTCAAGGTCTGGGAGCAACTTAGCATGGAGAAAATTACAGAAAGAATTCAAACATCGGCAGATCCTCTTAAATCTGTACGTTTCTATGAGAAATGGTACCCTTTTTTGGACTTTCTCTCTAGGAATGACTTTCTAGTTACTAAATTACCTCATTATAACATCATTAATCCAGAAATTTGAATTTGTGTCTTTCAAGCTCAATATCACACTCTGTAACTGTTGAATGTTGTTGTTGTTGTTTGTAAATTTTAATAAAAAGTTTAAAAGTAAAAAAAAAAAGTTATTGAGCCCTCCTGAGTCCAGCTTAGACATCTTTAGTAGTGGGTGCATTGCAGAATGTTTCCAGGCTTGGGCAACCATCCTCCCTCTCAAAAAGGCATTAACCACCTCTCAGACACAGTCTGGCAGCAAGCCTGCCCACCCCAGAGGTAAGTAGCCAGGAAGAGCCAGGGCCATCCAAGCAGGTGGTAGGCCCCAGACCTTCAAAGGTACTGTCAACATCCTCAGAGGGAATAAATGGAAAAGTATCCGGAGCAGCTGGACAAGTTGGCAGTCTGGCACCATCTGACTAGGGGTGTGCGCTTCGGATTTCCTATTCGGGTTATTAACCCGAATAGGACCAGATTTGTATAGATTCGGGGGTTCCCAAATCGGCCCCAGCATTGCTGAGCCGATTAGGGCAGCCCGAAGCAAAGCTTTCTAAAGCATTTCGGAACACTTCAGAAAGCTTTGTGTAGAGCAGCGGCAGCAGCAGCAGCACTTCCCTTGCCCTTTGCAAATGCGAGAAAATGCGAGAAAAGTGCTGCTGCTGCGTTCAAAGCTCCCGACATCTTTTTCACCGGATGGGAGGGGGGAAGAGGGAGTTCCCTCTTCCCTCCCATTGAATGAAAAAAACCAGCCTGGGAGTTTTAAAAGCTCAAAGCTGCTGTTTTCAGGGCTGCTTTGAGCTTCCAAAACTCAAGGCAGGCTTTTTCATCCAGTGGGAGGAGGGAAGAGGGAACTCCCTCTTCCCCCCCCTCCCACCCGGTGAAAAAGCCTGCTTTGATCTTTGGTGGGCTCAGAATATTTACGGAGCATACCGAAGCAGTTTAAATACCCAAACCCGAAGCAGCTTTCTGCATCAGGTTTAGAGTTATTCCGGATTTTTTTCCAGAGCACACCCCTACATCTGACCCTCTGTAGAGTCCAAGGAGTATGGCTGTGAGATTGTATCTGCAAAGTGTTGAGTGAAAGGGTCTATTCAGCAGAACTAAGCAAAGATTAAAGAAAAGTGAAAAAAACACAATTCGCTCTACACCTGTTCTAACCTTGGCCTTAATAGATGTTAAAATAAGAGAAGGCACTTTCTTCGCAGAGGTAGAAGATCTCAGAGAAGGTCCATGATCTAAGTTGTAAATTCTGGGACTTCTCCCATTGTCCCTGGACATGCGATCAAGACGGAGTTCCGAGCTAAAGGCTGAGTCCTGAATGGCTTGAGACAAAATGTCCAAGAGCAACTCAGCAGGGTTTGAGTCCAGGGGCACCTCGGAAACAACAAGAAGGGAGCTCTGACTCGCGAATGCTCACACTCTGAAAATCTTGTTGGTCTCTGAGGTGCCACAGGACTCAAATCCTGTTGTTCTACTGCAGACCGGCTGCCCATCTAAAAGAAGCACATCTCACTGCTTCTTCCTCTTGGGTCAGAGAATGTATAATCTCCCCTTGTGGGTCATCCTTCTCTTCCTGGTCAAAGGGAAGGGAGACTCTCTATCCTTCCATCATTTAAATAGTGTATTCCATGGTGGGACTCTTCAGCTGGGGTGTGGCTGTTCTCTGCAGCTTGCGTCATTTGCCTTTGCGAGGCACCAAATTTCTCTGTGCCTGTCACGAGTCATAGAATCACAGAATCATAAGAGCTGGACGGGGCCACACAGAGACCATCTAGTCCAACCCCCTGCCCAGTGCAGAATCAGCCTAAAGCATCCCTGACAAATATTCATCCAGCCTCTTCTGGAAAACTGCGAGTGAGGGGGAGCTCACCACCTCCCTAGGCAGCTGATTCCACTTTTGAACTACTCTGACTGTGAAAAAGTTCTTCCTAATATCCAGCCGGTACCTTTGTGCATGTAATTTAAGCCCATTGCTTCGCGTCCTACCCTCTGCTGCCAACTGGAACAGCTCTTTGCCCTCCTCCAAATGACAGCCTTTCAAGTATTTAAAGAGAGCAATCATGTCCCCCCTCAACCTCCTCTTCTCCAAACTAAACATTCCCAAGGCCCTCAGCCTTTCCTCGTAGGGCTCAGTCTCCAGACCCCTGATCATCCTCGTCGCTCTCCTCTGCACCCTCTCGGTTTTGACCACATCCTTTTTGAAGCGAGGCCTCCAGAACTGCGCACAATACTCCAGGTGCGACCTGACCAAGGCAGTATAGAAAGGGGCTGTGACCTCCTGCGATTTCGATGTGATGGCCCCTTTGATACAACCCAAGACTGAGTTAGCCTTTTTTGTCACCGCATCACACTGACTGCTCATATTCAGTTTACAGTCCACTCTTACCCCAAGATCCCTTTCACATATACTGCTGCCCAGAAGTGTATCGCCCAGCCAGTATTTGTGCTTCCCATTTTTGTGGCCCAGATGTAATACTGTGCACTTGTCTTTGTTGAATTGCATCCTATTCACAGCTGCCCACTTCTCCAGAGTATTCAGGTCTTGCTGAATTTTAATTCTGTCTTCTTGGGTGTTTGCTACTCCTCCCTATTTGGTATCATGCCCGGGCTGCTTTGCTCTGGTGTATCAACTAGCCCTGAGAGATGTTCATTGCTTCCTCACCACCACCCTGTAGTGCAGACCAAATCACAATGTTCTGTAATTCTGGGGTGTGTGGCATTTCTTCACACAAACAATAGGAGAGGTTACTTGCCTTCATGTGCAAACAGCTGCTTTTGACCTTCTAGAGTTGGGGGGGAGGGTAAAGAACCTGTGGCTTCCAGATTAGGTAGACCCTTGCCACACACCCGGCATGGAAGTTCTCATACAGCAAGGAGAGGTTCTCCACCTGGACTTAGCCGAGATCTTAGTTGCCATCAGATGGGCTGTTGCCTCTGCACCGATTGATTTTTTTTTTACCTTCCATTAACAGGCCAGCCGTACTCTGAAAACTGGGCTGCTGAATGGAAGTATCTGTACACTCTGAAAGAAAACGCTTCTAACACAGGAATCTTTACTTTCCTGCCTGCCCCTTCTGCTGCCTACAGTGCCTGGGAACTGGGGGCCCTGAGAATCACTTCCAGCGGCTCTTTGGAGGGGCAGAGGTGAGTCGCGAGGGTTCTGTGGGCAGGCTGTGTCCTTCCTGCTGCTGGGGCAAACGGACTGCCTCACAAAAGGGTTGATCAGAGGCAGAAGGCGACTTGTTTCCACCGGCCACTCACCACCTGTGATGCACAAGAACGCCACGAGCCTTTCCCCCTGACCGCCCCCTCCCAACAGCTCTCCTCTGACACTGTCCGAAGAGCACCTAACTGCCTCAGCAGGGAACTGTGCCGCTGCCCAAGAGCTCTGAGCAAGCATGTTAACCTACCTGCCCTCACCCATCTTCCCTATAATTTCAGCCCTTTCCCCCCCCCTCATTTCCTGTTGCTTCCAGCAGCTGTTTGCACGCCTCTGTAGATTTGATACCATTGCTAACTTAATCTGAGCAAATAGCACTGAGGCAGCCACGCCTGTGCTCAGCGATGGAGTCCCATGGCCTTGTAGATGATGCACCTTTTGGTGCAACCTGACTCAGCAGAAATGGCTTCTGGTCTCATAGCACGACATGGCGGTCCATCTTCAAGTCCTTCTCCTTCACTGGGGGGGAGTCACCCTTCTCTAGGTTGGCAGCTCCACTCGCTCCAAGACAGGGCTGATGCTCATTCAGGTGATCCTCAAGGGGACCGGCAGGGACGGGCCTTCCCTGTTCCATGGCACTGCCCGCTTTGCTTAGCCACCTCTGTCTTGTAGGCCTCAAAAAAGTCCTGCAGGCCTCTAAACAAAAGCAAAGAAAATGGGGAGACCATGAGAGATTTGTTTCCCAGTTCGCTTTGCTGAAGGCAGTTGGAAAATCATTGAAATCTATTGCCAAGGTTCTAGCTGCAGCGACCAACAGAAAGCAGGCCAAGGCCTCGTCACAGGCGGATTCTTTGCACCACACTGCTTCAGAACAGTGCCAGGCTGAGCCGTCATCACCACAGACCCGGGCCTGTGACAACTGGGCTGTCATCACCTGGTGGTCCCCCCCCCCAGCTCTCCCCAGCAGCAGCAGCAGCCGAGGCTCCAGTTCTGCCTTGTCGGGCGTCCCTTGTGCTAATAGGGTTGCCGGGTCCCTGTGCCCTCCTGGTGGCGGGCGGGGTGGGGGTGGGGGCAGGACCTACAGGTGTGCTCCCAGCACTGACACCGTGTCATCACATCCAGAAGTGACATCCTTGTCCTGGCTGCCAGAGTGCCCCCATGCCCTGTAGGGGCCCCAAATCTGCCCCCAGTGAAGTGAGGCAGCACACCTGCAGCTGGCGCGATGGCATTACTTCTGGGAGTGACAGGGTCACACCCACCTGAAGCATCATCATCATCATCATCATCATCATCATCATCATCATCATCATCATCACAACATTCGATTTATACACCGCCTTTCAGGACAACTTAATGCCCACTCCGAGTGGTTTACAAAGTATGTCATTATTATTCTCACAACCACAAACACCCTGTGAGGTGAGTGGGGCTGAGAGAGCTCTGAGAGAGCTGTGACTGAACCAAGGTCACCCAGCTGGCTGCAAGCAGAGGAGTGGGGAATCAAACCCGGCTCTCCAGATTAGAGTCCCGTGCTCTTGACCACTACACCAAACTGGCAGGCGTGCTGCTCATGTTCCTGGGGTGCCTACCAGCAGCAACAATGAAGTAAACAGGCAAACTGCCACCGGCAGGCCACTGCATCCCCTACATGCTGGCAAGCCTTTCCAGCCGCCCCCTCAAGGCCAAAGTGGGAGCCAGCATGCAGCTGTGCTCTGGATTAGCTCTGGCTTCTTCATCAGCAGAGGTAGCGCGCCCCCCCCCCCCCCAGTGCAATGATGGGAGCGGCCTCTCCTTTTGCTGCCTCCGTGCCTTCAGCTCAAAGCTGTGCAGGTACAGCAGCTCCCTCAGGGCTGCCCCCCAGTGTAACGGGAATGTTGCCATTCGCTCCGTGCACCGGCTCCCTGCCGTTTCTGAGGGCCTTCAATGGTCGCAGGAGGGCTTCAGAGGGCCCCACAAATGCTCTTTCTGCCATGCTTGCCAGTCCTCTAGCTTCTCAAGCAACTTCTGGCCCCAAGGATTTGTGCTTCGGCAATTTTCCACTCAGCCATGGGAGAAATCCAAGAGGGGAAAGCGTGAGCACAGGCCATGTACGAGGCAGCATTCAGACTCATCCTAATCTCAGGCGGTCTCCTGTACACGACAAAGATGCCCTGGCAGGTGCACAGGGAGTGCTGCGTTCTTGGCCTGATCACTGGCTGATTCTGCAGGCTCCGCTCCAGATCCCAGGGAGGTGTCTCAGGGAACGGGCCATTCACGGTGGGGTTTTCAGTCAAACTCCCCTTTGTCTGGAGAGCCACCTGTGCCTGCCAAGTATGAAGCACTACTGCCATCTACTGACTATGAGGAGGAACGCCACTCTGCAATGGGAACAGAATTTGTGCTAAAGAGCAAGCTAGACGTGCAGGTTTTTAAAGAGCTGGGTCTGGTTTCCCCAGACCCAGACCCAACCCAGTTCCCCAGACCCAACTCAGGTTTCCGCAGCCATACAGCAGTTTAAAAAATGGCTGCTAAAAAATAAAATGAGCCCAAATGGCCTCAGAATGCCTCTGCAGGAGAAGGGCATGTTTCCCCATGACACAATGCCACAGGAGATTTTCCCTCATGTTTTTACTGCTCCGTATGCACAGAATTCTCCAGGGCAGCAGAAATAACGTGGGGGGGGGAACCTCCCTCCCCTGCTATTTTGACAAAGAGAAATGGCTTGAGGGGGAAGTCAGGAGCCCCTCCTCCCCCTATGGAGGCATTCTGAGAACATTTAGGGGCTCCTTTATTTTTAAGTTATTTCCCCAAAGCTGCTGTGTAGCTGCAGGGAATCTGAGTGGGGTCTGGGTTTTAAAACCTGCACGTCTATCTTGGCCCTGAGATGGAGGGAGGCAAGTGGTCAGGGAGTGACCCCCCAAACCTCTACTAGATGGTTTCAGGCATTGGGGCGTTGACTTCCTTTCGAAGTCCAGTATCTCCACAAAAAAATTCCTTGGCCAGAAGCTTTTTGGGTATCCAGTTCTGGGGAAGGTTTTAGCTGGAATCAAGGAGAAAAGGGAGGTTATGCCATCCAGCTCCTCTTCCTCTGTTAGAGACAAGAACTGGGTCCAGGTCCAGGGCTGGATCGATGGAGGGGCGGGGGGTAGTCTGCCCCCGGTGCCACCAAAGGGGGGGGGGGGCGCTGGGCGCAGCTGCCATCCCCGGGAGTTCGCGGGCAGCAGGACAGGGGGCGTGCTTGCCATGCACCCCCTGTCCTGCGGGGCAGGCGAATGGCGTGGGCGGCCTCCCAGCCACTTGCACTGCCGCTGCCAGCTCCACAGTGCGCTGGGACAGCCAGCTTGCTGCGGGGTGGCACGCACCGCCCTGCGTGATGACGTCATGGAAATGACGTCATCATGCAGCGCTGGGAGTGCACGCGCGCTGCACATGCAAGTAGCCAGTCTTCGGTTGCCCTGGGTGCCGGCAACCGTAGATCTGGCCCTGTACAGTTCACGGAGTTGTTCCCTCTGTCCCTTTTGCTCCTCCTTCTAGGGAAAGGACAATAGGGACAACAGAGACGAACAAGGCTCAGCCTTCATCCCCCAGTCGACCCAGAAGAACCATCAGTTCAGCAAAAAGTCGGGCGCCACCTTACTATACTCTTAGAGGTGCTGCTGCAGCGGTTCAGCCCATCCATGCAAGACAGATGGGTCAGAAAAATTATTCAGCCGGGTTAGAAGATGGAGTCCGTAAGCCGTCCTTCCTTCAAGTTTGTCCCTTCCTCCAAATCCAGGAACCCTCCGCAACCCTCCCTTATGTTTCAGGCCACAGTACATCTCTTGCAGATTGGAGCCATAGAACCAATGCCTCAAGATCAGCTCTTCAAGGGAGTCTATTTCAGCCTTTTTCTGGTGCTGAAGGAATCAGGTAAATGGCGAGCAAACCTGGATCTGAAGTCTTTAAACAAGATGGTAGTCAAATCCCTCATTCCATTCTAGAAGTTCTCCATCAAGGCAAATCTTTTACCTCAGTTGACCTCAGAGAAGTGTACCTGCATGTTCCAATGTACCCAACTACCAGGCGATTCCTACACATTACTCCAAGGGTTTGCACTGTCAGCGTATTGCTTTTCTTTATCTCCCAGGGTGTTCACGAAGCTCATGATTGTCTTGGTGGCATCCCTCTAGATTCAAGGTTGCCACATATATGGCAACCTGGACATCCCGCTGACATGATCCCTCTCCAGGGAGGGCACTCAGCAGGCTCCAGGCAAGACCCTGTGCCTTCTGCATCATCATAGTTTCCTAGGGCTCGTCCCCCGGAGCAATCTGAACCTGACGCAGGGCATTACTCCTCTGGGGCCAAGTGCTTTTACCTCTCAGGTGAAGGTTTTCCTTGCAGAGGAGAAGTGGGTCAGCCTAATCCAGGCTGCTCAGAGACCTACAAGCAAGAAGGAAGAGGAATGTCATGGCTTTAGCCAAACTGGGCACCACACACCTGTTTCAATGGGCCTGTTTCCACCCACTTCCCCGCCTATGGACTCTTCTACAGTTCAAAAAGGACATTCTAAGTTTTCACAAGAGATTGTCAATATCAGAAGAAAGGTGCCTTAACTCTTGAAAGTTTATACTCTGAAAATCCTGTTGCTCTCTAAGGTGTCACTGGACTCAAATCCTGCAATATCACCAAAGTTACACAGATCCTGACTTTGTGGTGCGACTGGCTCAGTTTGGACAGGGGAGTGGCTTTCATTTGTTTGATGCCCCTGGTTCTGACAACCCACGCCAGTCTTCTGGGCTGTGGAGCCCTTAGCTTCGTTCAGCTGGCTCAGAGGAGTGGGCATTGAGGGAATGGAACTGCAGCATCAATTGACTGGTTCTGCATGCAATCAGGTTATCACTGCTAGCCTGCAAGCATCGAAGAGTCAGAAGGCACCTTCCAGTCAAGATGGGTATTACAGAAGAAGCACACATCAGCTGACAAGGCAGGACACAATTCCACGTGCCGCAGATGAAGGTGTCTCGACTCCTGAATTGGGCAGAAAAACGCTTCGCAGGCATTCAAACTCAACATTTCCATGTGCCCCAAATATAGAAGGCAACTCACTGAGCAGACAGCAGATAGACCCAGGGGAGTAGTCAGTGATACTTTGATGGTGTATCACTTCATGAATCCTTGTCTCGATCTTTTCGTGACTGCAGAAGATTGCAAAGTTCCCAAGTTCGCACCTCAATTCAAACCCTCTCAAGTAGCAGCAGAAGACGCTCTAGCTTATCCATGGCAGGAGGTCTCCTGTATGGCTTTCCACCCTTTCTGTTGTCTGCCAAACTTCTCAACAGAGCTTGGAGGGAGGTGGTCTTAGTGATTCTCTCTGCCCCTTCTGGCCCAGGAGGCAGTGGGTTTAGGATCCAGTCAACATGGCAGTAACTCAGCATTGGAGGATTCCGCTGTTGCTAACCCGACTACAACAGGGTCCTCTTTTCTCTCCCCTGGAACACAAATGGCTACAACTAGCCAGGTGGAAATTGAAAGGAAAACCTTAGAGCTCTTCTTTCTAGGTTAACCAGCAGGTCATATTGCCCTCCTTCTTTCCTGTCCCAGTACATGAAAAGGGAAAACTGTAGCACAAGCTGGAAGTTTGCAGAGTCCTGTGTTTTATGTCAAGAGGGCAGCCCTTCTTCGATGTTCACTTGCCTTTCTCACAGTACTTGCTATCATTGCCTCTTGGATTTGGCAATGTATTTTCAAGGCATATGAAGTGTTGTACCTCCCTGCTCCCAAATTAGTAATGGCACATTTGACCAGAGCAGCAGCAATATAGGCATTTTTTTCCTCTAGTAACCCCATTGATGAAATATGAGGGCAGCCACCTGGTCATCTTTTCCCACCTTTGCTAGGCATTACAAGATTGACAGCGTGGCCTCGACTGAAGCTGCCTTTGGGCACAGAGAACTGCAGCGGTGGTAGATGGTTAATCCTGAGGTCCTTCCTCCTAACTTGGCTTACTTCTGGTACACCCCAGAAGAGGAGGACATCCCCCCCACCCCGCTGGAGGAGAATTACATGTGGAGCTACCAGGAAGGTTTTTTCTCTTCCTCACCCACCCGATTGGGACTGCGTGGGAGCCTCGCTCAGATCTCGTTGTATATAGTTCAGTTCCAATGCAATGGGCCCATTGACTGGTGCAAGTCTGGCTTGCCAAGTTGCCTGGTGTTTTCTAGCATCCCCGTTCTCTTTCACGGAGCTTGGCTTTTGCAGGACTGAGAAGGCCCCTCCCCTGCCAGTCCTCTTAACAGTGAGCTCCGTTAGCATAAGCTCTGCCTTGGAGCAAGTGGGAGGCGTTTCCCGGAGGAGGAGGAGGACCTCGCCCCCACTGAAGAGAAGAAACCTTCATGGTAGGTCCAGCATTTCTTCCCCTCCATCTGATTGCAGGGACCCCATCACTCCAGTCTTGGCCCGTCTACACTGGTTCTCAATCTCTTTCCAGGGTTAGGGTTCAGGCTGCTGACATTGACCTTTAAAGCCGTATATGGCTTGGAACCAACAGGCCCCCTATTCCCTTAAGAACCTACTTGACCACTAAGGTCATCTTTGGAGGCCCTGCTTTGGGTGCCCCCATTTTCTGATTAGGTGGTGGCAATCAGGGAAAGGGCTTTCTCAGTGGTGGCACCAAAACTCAAACTCCTTCCCCGGGAAGACTCGTCCATCCCATTCTGTTGCCATCTTCCACCAGCTAGTTAAGACTTTGTTTTGTTTGGCCTCTCTCAGTGATCCCTCCTTCCTGCCCAATATTTTCATTGTTGTTTTTATGTCTTTGAATGCATCTTAGCACTGGTTTTAATCATGTTAATGATGTGTTTTTGTTGGGTTTTATGGGTTTTCAGATCTGATTTTATTATGTACGTTTTTAATTTGTTAGCTGATGGTATAATAGTGGGGTATAAATTTTGTAAATAAAAACAAATAAATAATGCCTGTCTCTGTCTGATCCTCCACCCTCAGCAATGTGGCCGCCATCTGGAGCTCGGAGCATGCCTTGGCTTGGCACCTGGAAGAGGCCTTTAGGGAAGACTCAGCTGCGTGGGCAGCAGCCAAGTGCCACGCGTGGGATGCCAAAGAGATGGGCCTGCCCAGTTTCCTGACAGAGATTATTGACTGCCCCTGCACTTTGGCCCAGGCCAGGGCAGACACGGGTCGATTTCATGTATGTTGCTAATGAGATCCACACTACCCTGCCTCTGACTGCCTTATGCTGACTTACATTAGGGACTTCATAAATAGAAAATATCTTTACTGAGAGCAAAACTGCACGTAATGTGGAGATTCTGTGATGGAATTTCAGCAGTGTCATTTGTGCCTAAAAAGCAGCCACTTGGTAAGAGGCTGGGTTTTCCATAAGTCTCTCTCTCTCTCTCTCTCTCTCTCTCTCTCTCTCTCTCTCTCTCTCTCAGAGGGTGGTGCGGTCTGTTCTGCCACCACATTCCCTAACTAATATCTGGGCCAGGAACACACGCAGTGGGGAATCAGTGATTTGTGGAAGGGAGGTGGGTGTTAAACCTTTTCTTGCCTGCCAGTTCTGTCCCTCAAACACACCCTGCCCCAAGCTGGACTTGTTTCAAGAGCTCAGCTAGGAATGGAAGTATTGCCAGGGGGGCAGTGCCCTTGTTGGGGGAAACTGCTGGGCAAGGAAAGATTTAACCCTCCCCTCCCATGCCTGCATTAGCATTAGGAGGCAAACAGAGGATCGGGGCCCATATTTTGCCAGGCAACATGCTTACTTGCTGATGATTCCACATGGTAAAGATTCTCTGCGTTGCTTTCACATCCCCTAAGAACGCATCCGTGCTGGCGGCGGAGCTTGCGCACAGGGAGTTCTTCTGTCTGCTCTCTTCTTTTTTTCTGATTTTTCCCTTCTGCATCGGATCTCGGGAGTGTGGTCGTCATGGCTGCAAAACTTTTTTTGTTCTCCGTGTGAGTACTCTAACACATTGTAATAATTTCTAATCAGATTGCAAATACATAGGTGGAAACAGATTCTTACAGGGTGTACTGCAATATTGACGTACAAATAGTATTTCTCCAGCCATTGTGCAACTTCTCCCCATTCTTTTCAAGGCTGCTCCTTTTTCCTTCTAGCTTCTTTATTTTATTTTTTTTAAAAATGAAAATGGAGAATTCAGAGGACCGAGATAAGTGACGATGGAGTGCTGTGGCACAATTGTAAGTGCCAGAGTTTTATTCTTTTTAAGCCTGCAAAAAAACTGGTGATGTCATGGCAGGAAAGATATTGGGGAAATGGTGTCCAAGAAGTGTTGGTGATGGGAAAATGGCACCAAGGAGGGTAGGACCATCGTAGCACCATTCCTTCTACATGGCCTTCTTATGCACAGGAGCATCAGTCTTCCCAGAATGATTGGAATAAAGCAGGTTTGGGAAAGAACACATTGGCGATGGGGGAAACAGGGAAAGAGGATGATTCGGGCACGACGTTGGGTGGTTACTTAAAAAGAAAAGCATGTCCACTTGGAAGCCAAGGCAGAGAAAAAACACTCTGTGTGGAAGCAGCCGGCCTTGCTCTTAAAGCAGAGGCGGTTGCCATCTTACCTTTCGATTTGTTGCAGTTCTTTTGGGCTGTGAAGAAGCCATGGCTCGTGAACAGGAGAATTTGAGTGAGGAAGCACTAGGAGAGATTCTGAAACTCATGGACTTTCAGGTTAAGAAATGGCCTGTTTCTGGGCACAATTCAAAGTGTTCATTCTTATCTTTAAGGCCCTAAGAAGAGACTTGACACTGAGGGTCCCTCTAAACATACGTTCCTTCACGAATTCATCACGGAGCCAACCTGGGCTTGCTCAGACACACGGCAGCTCTAGGGAATGGCTTGCATAAAAAAAGGAGATCCCAAACAGGCTTGGAAAGCCACCTGGGGAAGGAGAGCTCCTCCATGCAAAACAGTGTGTGTGTGGGGGGGGGGGGAGACAGTTTTCCTGTTGCTGCTGCCACACATGCACAAAATATCTCCACCTGGAGCAGATGAAGAGGGGAAGCTCTCCCCCACCCACACTCTTTTTGCACAGTGATCAGCAAACTCCCCGAAGTTTGCCCCATGCCCACAGATCACTAGTGAGCAGCAGGAGGTGGCAAGTCACTCGGCGATTATCTGCCACTGGCAGGCAACCTGGGCAAACACGTGGTGTGGGCCCTCCCGGCTGGGGTGTGATGATATCACTTCTGGAAGCGATGTGGTCATGCTGGTTGTGGGAGTGCTCCAAATTTCGGCCCCAAACAGGTCGATTCTTAGAGCACTCCCACAGCTGGTGCGATGACATCACTTCCAGGCGTGACATCGTTATGCTCAGGTTGGGAGCACGTCCCTGCGAAGGAAAGACCACCAGCGAGTGCTGCCCTCCCCGCCAGTTGCTAGGAAGATCTGGCAGCCCCGCCCCATACTGTCCAGCCCACCAGTTAAGATCTGCCTCTCAAGCCTGGCAGGCTCTGCCCTCCTCAACTTCAGAGGTGAGACGGGTGGCAAGTAGACCCAAGGCATTTTCTGTGGCAGCATCATGCTTCTAGAACACCCTCCCCTTCAAGACTTGCCTGGTGCCCGCTTCACTTTTTTTAAGGCACTGGTCCAAAACATGTATTTGAACCCAGGCTTTTAATTAGGAGTTTTTATCCTAACCAGCTTTTTAACGGCCTGCTCTATTTTGTTAATAGTTTTTATGCTGCTTGTGTCTAATAGCTTGTGTTTTCAATGGCTTTTTATATTTTTTATTTTAATAGCCTTCAAGCAAGATTCTGAAGAGGTGGCATGGAAGTGCCCTAAATAAATAACCCCTAAATAAACAATTAAACAAGGGAGTATGGGAAACAGGTGTCCATGTATGCAGTGAACTGGCGATTTCTAGCCAGGCATGTATACTGAGCACTTTGGAGGCTCACTCGTCCTTGTGGCTCTCTGTCAAAACAGCCAGGCCTCCAAACCCCCTTTTTGGCATTAGCCCAGATTAACTGACCACTCACAGTTTTTAAGCACACCAATAAAATATTGTCCCTGTGATTTTGATCAATGATTGTATGCCTGGTGTTGTATGAAAGAGCCATTCTAATCAGTTGTAGCAGTTATGAATACTGAGCTCGGGGTGTGAGTTCCTGTGGCGTCCTTTATCTAGACATCTCCCACTTGGAGTGCATCAATCACTTGTTTCGCTCGTGTCAAGTCAACTCAGGGCAGAGTATGTGGCATCCTCTTTCATTCTCCCAACAACCCTGTGAGGCAGGTTACAGAGGCTGATCCTACCCCAATACTCTAAACACTACCCCACACTGGAGCTTTGATTATTTATTTATGTTTGTTATTTAGAGTCCAGAGTGAAGGCAGATTATACAATGTAAGAAAATATGATCAGCAGCTAGGGCATTCAAGAAACAATGCAGTAGGCTATTCAAATGCAGCATTTCTAGAAATTTGAAAACAAGCAAAAATCTGATCCAGAGCTGAAACAGGGCAGAAACTACCCAGTAGGAACATACTTACAGCAACGGACAGTATTCAGCAGTATAATCTGTGGTCCCTATCCCTTTACCAATGATAAGTCCCTATTATTTTTGAACCGTTTCCTTACAGTGCAGCCGTCCTACTCATATAAGAAAGCCCTCCTGAATAATTCAGTTTTGCATCCCCCTCACCTTGGTTTCTACTGATATACTCTATATTGGCTACCAGTTCCCACCCATGAGATATTTGGCTAGGTTAAGCAACATGGGCTGCCTCCTGAGTTTTGAGTCTACTGAATTTTGTCTTTTAAATGTGATTTTATTGTGCTTTTATTATATGATGTTATCTGTTATTTGTGAGAGCTTTCCTGGACTCCTCAGGCTGGTCATTCTGCAAGGGGAGGGCTACAACACAGAATGTGCATGTATGGGCAGCTGTTGATTGTGCCCATGTGCAGAGCAGCACCTGCAGCAGGCCCTGTTGAGCCATTCTCTGTCTTTCTCTCGCTCTCATCTCCCCCCCCCCCACTCCAAGTTAACCTTTGATAGAAGCACAAGCGATATAACTATTGGGAGAATTGCGCTTGGTGTCTGCAATCCCCCACACCTAATCATTGTCCCAGTCTGATTGTCCTGGCCAGTGTGCTTGGCTTCCTGGGAGACTCCACCAGTTGTAAACTGGTGTTATAGTACAAGTGCATGACAGTTTTCTCACACCATTCCTTTGAGGACAGAGTACATGGTTCTCTGCTAGCATTTGTCCTTCGATTGCATGAAACAAGCTTCAAGGCTTAATTGAGTCTGGACAGAATGTTCCTGTGTTTCACTGTAGTTCTCCTAAAAGCTAGAGGAAACCCTTCCGCAATCCTGCCAGGGTGGCGGCGGTGCTACAGCAGTATCCTAATAAGAATGGCTGCACGGTTTAGCTTGGCTTTCCCCCGTCCCAGCCCGTCTTCTTCGTCTGTTGTCAGCATCTCTTCAAAGTCCAGCACCGAGGCTCTGAAACCCCGGCCAGCCCTCGATCAGACAGCAGGCCCTTTTGGGAGAGCTCAGCACAGCCTACCAGGGCCAAAGCCAGTTTGCTGACCCCCAGGAGCAGAAATGCAGTGGAGGCATTCCCATTAGGAACAACTTTGTGTAACACAGTGGAAAAGTGAGCTCTCGTAGGAAAAGATGCAACACAAACTACTCGGTTAAATTACAAGACAGTAAGGGGCTGCAGTGCTCCAGACCGCCCAGGCTGACAAGGATCCATCGCCAATGGTTGGGGTCTGTATCTGAACAATATCCCTTCTCTTCTTTGCAGACAGATTACGGCTGTGATATAGAGAAGGGAAGTGTGTGCACTTACCACCCGGGAGCTGTGCACTGCGTAAGAGGCATTCAGGCCAGGTAAGGCTTTGTTTTCAGCAGCAGGCCTAGCTGTTTGTGCCCGGAACCTGTGATTTCCTTTGCGAAGACCTGTGAATGCTGCAGGCTTTCAGCCTCAGCCGCTGAGCCAGCCCTGACTTCCTGTTCTCTCCCTCTCTCCAACCAGCCCACGTTACGCTGCTGGGCAGCAATGCTGCTATGACGCCACAGGAGTGCAGGTCCTCACCGGAGACTCCACTGGAGGAAGCACGCCTGATCGCGGGCATGACTGGGGGTCTCCTCCTTACAACAAGCCCCCCCGCATCCCTGGCTTTTCCCACTGGCTCTATGACGTCCTCAGCTTCTACTACTGTTGCTTATGGTCTGGGAACTGTTCTTACTACTTCAAGCACCGTCCTTCAAGTGGCTGCAAGCGCTACCGACCCCCTAGAGCGGGTATGTGGTTCCCCTGTCTTTAACTACCCCTTTCCAGAATGTAGCAGAAGCTTATGGTTCAAAATGGTTCAACAATTTATTAGCACCAAAACGTTTCAATCATTTATGCAGCCTGCTTATGTAGACTCTGAGTTTGGGAATGTGTATTTAGTTGGAGAATTTTTTAAATGGATAGATTTTAGCTAATTAATGCATTAATGCATTATGTAATAAGATTCAATTTTTAAAGCAATTCCTTTACAATGAACAATGACCTGAATACCACCACTGGAAATAAAGCAAGACAAGCTGTTCTCTTAGCTAAGCCTCCACTTGCTGGAATCCCGCACCACCTCCTTGTCATTAACATCCCGTGCTTCCTCTTAACAGCTTCCGCTTTTGGAGATCCTCACTTCATCACATTCGACGGGACACATTTCACATTCAAAGGCCTTGGTGAATACACAGTGTTGGAATCCCACCTAACTTCCCTGAGAGTGCAAGGGAGAACTCGCCAAGCATTACTGAATGGTAAGGTTGGAGCACTTGTTACCATCATCTTCTACTCACTTTAGATTTAGACACTAGGAAGGAACTAAGAGGCCCTTTTCCCAGCCTAATCTTGCAAGGTAACTTTCTCCATCTGCCAACCCTCCACATCCAACTTGTTCTGGCCACACCTTGTCTTACTTTACTCCAACCCTCATAGCTTCACTTTGAGAGGTTTGGCAACTTCTGAACTTTGCTGATCTGGACACACTGATTGATCTATGCTTCAGTAACTTTGAGGCTAGACTGTTGCAATGCATGCTGCAGGGGGCTGCCCTTGAAGACAATCAGAAGCTGCAGTTGGTACAAACCACTGCTCCTTATCTGTTGACAAGAGTCCAGAGGTGTGATCGTGTCACTTCTATTTTACCCCACCTCTACTGATTACTCGTATTCTTCTGAATTTAACTCAAGGTGGTAGTTAGTACCTTGAAAGCCTTACATGATTTGAGACCCAAATAGCAGGACCATCTGTTCTGGTATGAACCTACGCACCATCTTAAATCTTAAATCTGACCGTTCCCTCCCTGAAGCTCATTATATTCTCCACTGCCCAAACTCAGAGGAATACAGCAATTAGTAGAAGCCCACATAGACTTTTTTCTAGAGTAGATCCTGCTGGAGCGAACTTGGCGCTCTTTTCAAATTGCTAACTTAATAGATCATGAGGATTATGTTGATTCTGGCAAAGCATTTGACAAAATGTCCTATGATAGTTTGGTTAGCAAACTGGTCAAACGTAGGCTAGGATATAATGCCTGTAAGGGGGGCTCCCAATTGTTTGAAGAATGCTACTCGGCGGCCCTTCAGCAGTTTAGGGAGATCTTGGGAGGGAGTGCCAGAGGGAGAGAGAGCAAATACCCTTGGCATTCTTGGTTTTAGAATGTTGGTCCTGGTTTTCAATTAATTTGGTGTTTAATAGTTAATTTTGTTGTATCTTTAATAAGATTTAATACTGTTTCATTATCTGGTTTTATGCTGGTTTGAGGACCTAGTAGCCCAAAAAGTCAAATATATATTTTAATATAGATTTCAAAAGATTCCTAGGGATCTGATGTATTACACGGATTGTCCTAAATCTCTTGTAGGAACTGAGGCCAAGGTGACAGGCTTCGCTGCTATTGCAATGCAGGAGAATAACTCAGATGTGGTCGAGATGCGCATTCCTGAGCATTCCAACACGTTGGAGGTGCTCTTGAATCACAGGGCCGTCAACTTCTCTGAGCAAACATGGATGGACTTGAAAGGTAGGGCAACTGAATAAATGCAGCAACAGATTCCTCTCTGAGTGAAAACAAGGGGTGGTGGTGGAGTGACTTATGGTGACCCCGAAGGGTTTTCATGGCAAGAGACTAGCAGAGGTGGTGTGCCATTGCCTGCCTCTGCAGCCCTGGTCTTGGTTGGAGGTCTCCCGTCCAATTACTAACCAAGGCTGTCCCTGTTTAGCCTCTGAGATCTGATAAGATCAGGCTCACCTGGGCTATCCAGGTCAAGGCAAAAACAATGATCAGGGGAAGACCTGATAATTTCTGTCAACGAGACAGAAAATAGTGAGATAAATAAGCAAAAGCTACTACAGCAAAAGAGAGGCAACATAAAAGTGGCAAAGAAATAGAAGGACTACCTCTGAAGCCAAAGGGAAGAGGCTGGGGATTGGGCATGGAAGACACTGCCTCAGACCCCTGCCGAAGTACCTTGCAGCTCTCTGTGCCGTCTTGGACAAACGGCCTCTCTTGGGCAGAATAAACAAAACTTGGACCCTGGAACGTACTGTACAAATGTCAAATCATAATCGACTCTCGGGATGGAGCAAACAAGATGAAGGAAAGCAGATGAAAAGATGATGTGCACAAACAGCACGCCCGGCAGCAAAGACGAGGAGAATCTGAACAAGAGCCGCATTCGAAGGGTCCCCTCCTCAGCAGTTATACATGGCTAAGTCAACTGGAGTCAGTGCTTTGGACGGCAGTGTAAATGTACTTATTATTACTTATTTGCTTGGAAAATTAACGAAAATCAATAAAAACCCAGCCAAGAATATGCACCACAAAAAAAGAACCCTCTGAACCCTCAGAATGATTGGGAGCTTTGGCTCAGTGAGCAAGTATGGAAAGAGGCAACTTTATCAAACAAGAGTAAAACTGCCCGGGGCCAAGGGAGCCAACCACTAGGCAGAAACGGCTGCACATTTGGAGTAGAGTTCTGGCTAGCCAACATCAGCCTTTTGGACTTTTTGCAGTGCCATCCTGAGCAGAGTTACTCCAGATTGATTTTTCCAGACACTCTTGTCTTCTCATGATGTGATCAAACTACGATAGCTTTAGTCTTGTCATTTTAGCTTCTAAGGAGAATTCAGGCTTGATTTGGTCTAGTACCCACTGATTTGTCCATGGTATCCACAGAACTCTCTTCCAGCACCACATTTCAAATGAATGAATTTTCTTCCTGTCAGTTTTCTTCACTCTCCAACTTTCACATCCATACAGAGTAATGGGGAATACCACAGTATGGATTATCTTGATCTTGGTTCCCAGAAAGACATCTTTATCTTTAAGGATCTTCTCTAGTTCCCTCACAGCTGCTTTTCCGAGTCTCTGTCTTCTTCTGATTTCTTCATTGCAGTCTCCCGTTTGGTTGATGATTGAGCCAAGGAGCAGAAAATCTTGAACAATTTCTGTTTCCTCATTGTCAACTTTAAAATTGTGTAATTCTTTGGTAGTCATTACTTTTATCTTCTTAATGTTCAGCCGTAATCCTGCTTTGGCGCTTTCTCCTTTAACCTTCGTCAGTAGTCGTTTCAAGTCTTCACTATTTTCTGCTAGTAAAGTGGTGTCATCTGCGTATCTCAAATTGTTAATGTTCCTCCCACCAATTTTCATTCCACCTTCTTCTAGATCTAATCCATCTTTCCTTATGAGATACTCTGCATAGAGGTTGAACAGGTAGGGAGATAATATGCATCCTTGTCGGACACTCTTGCCATTTGGAAACCATTCTGTTTCCCCATATTCTGTCCTGACTGTAGCCTCTTGTCCAGAGTACAGGTTGCGCATCAGAACAATCAGATGTTGTGGCAACCCCATTTCTTTTAAGCTTTTCATGATCCATACAGCTGATCCATACAGCTGATCCATACAGTTTTGCTGTAATTTATAAAACACAGGCTGATTTTCTTCTGAAATTCCCTAGTATGTTCCATTAGCCATTGTAAATTTGCCGTGTGATCTCTGGTGCCTCTTCCTTTTCTGAATCCAGTTTGAACATCTGGCATTTCTCGTTCCATATATGGTAAGCGTCTTTGCTGTGCAATTTTGAGCATCACTTTGCTTGCATGGGAAATTAACGCGATTGTCTGATAGTTGCTGCATTCCTTGGTATCCCCTTTTGGGGATTGGAATGTAGACTGCGCATTTCCAGTCTGTGGGCCATTGCTTTGTTTTCCATATTGGTTGACGTATTGTTACGATTTTGATGGACTCTATTTCTGTAGCTTGAAGTAGCTCTATTGGTATTCCATCTAATCCAGGTGCTTTGTTTCTCCGAATTGCTTTTAGTGCAGTCTTTACTTCACTTTCTAGGATTTCTGGTTCTTCATCAAAAGATTCTTCATCAAAAGTATCTGTCACCCTTCCATCTCTTCTGTATAGTTCTTCAGTGTATTGTTCCCATCTCTCCTTTATTTTGTCCTGATCAGATACTGTATTTCCATGTTGATCTTTCAGCATCCCAAGACGTGGCTTGAATTTCCCTTTGATTTCTTGGATCTTTTGGAACAAGTCTCTTGTTCTTCCTTTTTTGTTGTTCTCTTCTATCTCTTTGCACTGGTTATTATAATAAATTTCTTTGTCTCTGCATGCAAGCCACTGAAAAACTGCATTTAGAATTTTGACCCTAGTTCTGTTGCCTTTTGCTTTTCTCGTCTATCTTTAGCAATTTTAAGTTTCCTCAGTCATCCATTTAGACTTCTTTCTTTTGGCTACAAGAATAGTATTTGCACATTCTTCCTTGATAATATCTCTGGTTTCAGCCCACAGTTCTTCTGGCTCACGATCAAGAAAACTTAGTATTGCAAATCTGTTCCTTACCTGGTCTTTAAATTCTTCAGGAATATTATTTAGATTGTATGTTGGCACTATGATTCTGTTAGTGTTTCTCTTCAGCTTTATTCTAATTTTTGATATTAGCAACTCGTGATCTGTATCGCAATCAGCTCCTGGTCTTATTTTAGCGGAGAGAATAGAGCTTCTCCATCGTCTGCTTCCAATTATGTAATCTATTTGGTACCTGTATTGGTCACCCGGTGATTTCCACGTATACAATTGTCTTCTTGGTTGCCTGAAGCATGTGTGAGCAATGAACAGGTTGTTGGCTTCACAAAATTCTATGAGCCGCTCTCCTGCTTCGTTTCATGATCCTAGTCCAAATTTTCCAACAATGTTGTATTCTGCCTTATTGCCTACTTTTGCATTCCAATCACCTATGATTATCAGCATATCTTGTTTAGGTGTACAATCAATTTCTTCTTGGACACTTGTGTAAAAGTTTTCAATTTCTTCCTCCTCAGCAACTGTAGTTGGAGTGTAAACTTGAAGGATGGTTATGTTAATAGACTTTCCCTGAAGTCTGATTGATATTGCTCAATCAGGATTTGCGTTGTAGCTCTTAACTGCTTGTGCTGTGCCTTGCCTCACTATTAGATCAACACCATTTCTTTTGAGTTCATTTCCACAGTAAAACACTATGTGATTTTCTGACTGAAAATGTCCTGAGTCGGTCCACATTAGTTCACTCACACCCAGGACTGCAATGTTTAAATGTTCCATTTCTTGTTTTACGATTTTTAACTTACCTGGCTGCATGCTTCTCACATTCCATATTCCCATTGTGTGTGTCACACAGCTTTGGACATTCCTTTTGCATCTATTCATGTCCGCAACTGGACGTCCTTTCAGCTTTAATCCAGTCCCATCATTAAGAATAGCGCTATTCATACTTGTCTTTGGCTCTTCCCCAGTTGCTAATTGAGTGCCATCTGACCTGGGGGATCCTGTCTTCCAGCATTATATCTTTTTTTCATTGTGGATTGTCTCATCATAGGGTTTTAAAGGTAAGAGATTAGCAGAAGTAGTTTACCATTGCCTTCTTCTGCTTCACTATACTAACCAGAGTTAGTTGAAGTGACGCTGCCGTTGTCTGTGAAAGATCCTCTGCCAGTGTCACCTTCCACTACTGCTGATGCCCAGTAGCTAACCTTCAAGAGTTCTTCTGCTCCCATCACCATTGGAACATCCAGTTCTCTTCTGCCGATGTGACCGTTGATTCCTGAAAGGGGTGGAGGCATCTTTGTCTGGTGTCCCAGCATTGACCATTCCACCTTGAGTGGCTCTTCCAGTTTAGACTCTTAACCAAGGCTGTGCTCCTGACAGTGTTGCTCTCTCTCAGCTTCACTAACACACTCAAACCCCCTCACCTCGTTAAGGTGTGTATCCAAGAGGGAGATTCTGAACATACCTGGTATGAATTTTAGCCTGATGGTGTGACTGAACTACAAAGAAATCTTCCAGCTGGGTAAGTCTGTTAATTTTATGTAAAACCAAGAATCTTTATGTACTTTGACTGTTGAGGATCATTACAAAAACCAGTCCTATTAAACAACATGGAACTACCCAATAGAAACATACTTACAGCAACAGAAAATACACAGTAGTAGAGTCTACAGTCCCTAAACCTTTTGGCACTTCCAATTATCAACAGGAGGGCTGGGCGTGTGTGTGTGTGTGATTGCTTCTTTGACCCATAAGTGCATGCCCCATAACTCTGCCCACAGAGGTGGTCACTTGTCCTCTCTGCCACAGGTCTCTTTCTGTACGCTGTACCTGGGCTGAGTGCGACTGTGATGTTCTCCTCCGGAGCTGGAGTAGAAGTGAGAGGAAGTGGGACGTTGCTGGGCGTGACTGTTCTGCTGCCTGGGCAGTTTCTGGGCCACACGCAGGGCCTCTTTGGAGTCATGAATAACAATCCAGAGGACGATTTTACCCTTCGCAATGGAACGATTCTTCCTAGCAACAGCAGCAGCAGCAGCAGCAGCACCTCGGAACAGCTGTTCGCATTTGGAGCAGATTGTAAGTGGGAATTTGGCCTGTTAATTTCATCTTGCTCCCGGAAATAAATGGATTTCTGAGGAGACGTGCAAAGAGGCCAGTAGACGTGCACTAACAGAGTTTCTCCCCAACATTCGGGGTTGAAGGGGGGCAGGATATCTTTGTTCTGAGGGGATTCACAGCTCGGGCGGCCAGGCCTCCTGCTAGGGTGGGAGGCCTTCTGCCGGCAGTACTGGTTGCGTGCCACTGCTCCAGGTGGCAGCAGGAGAAAAAGAAATGTACATGGCGGTGTCAGCTATGTTGCAACCTCACTTCCGGAGAAAACTCTATGGTTCTACCATGGAGTTTCCAGCAATTCCTCGAGCTACCCTGTGTTGCTTCTGTGTTTTCCTCAACAGCGACATAGCAATGCAGCTGATGTTGTTCCCAACCCATCTCCTCACCCCTCCCTTTCAGTATGGCTACCCTACTCAGAGCAACTCTGATGGGCATTTACTGTCGCAAGCTTTAGGCCCCATACCGATTTGATTTCTGTCTCCCACTCACCCTCCTTTTGCAAGTGACTTTGCAGAATTTCTGAGGCCTTGCTCCGGAGAAACGCCTTACATAGGGTTGCCAGGTGCCCATTGGCTACCAGTGAAAGGGGTCCTCGCAAGAGCCATGCTATTCATGAGCATGCCTCTGCATGACAACGTTGCTTTTAGAAGTGGGTGACATCATTGCAGTGGCCACAGGAGTGCTCCTGCGCTTTGAGGGGGCCCATTCTCAAAGAATCACAAAGTACGGGAACAACTCACATGGCCGGTGCAATGATGCCTCTTCTGGAAATGATGTCATCATGCCCCCCGCCAGGAACGTGCACACTGTGCATTTGCCTGGGTTGCCCGCCACAGGTGGGTGATCAGCAGGCAGTGGGGCAAACTCCTGGGTGGGGGCGGGGGGTTCCCTGCCACTGACAGACACCTAGAAGCCCTAACCTTCCAGCTTCAATAAGCAAAGCAAAACACAGTAGCTGAATTGCTTGATGGCGGCAGTTTTGTTATTCTCACCAAAAGCACATACCGTGATCGCCCTGTCAAACCACTTCCAGCCGAGGATGCTTCTCTACCCCAGTTTTTCACACCCTTCCCTTTCTGCAAAAATTCTTGCATATGCAAAAGTACTTCCAGCATCTGAAGAAGGGAACTTTGACTCTCAAAAGCTTATACCCTGAGAAATCTCGTTAATCTCTAAGGTGCCACTGGACTCCAATCCTGCTGGAGGATTTTGGTCACTGAGGGAGGGGGGGCGGCGGCGGCTGTGAATTGCTTGCATTGTGCAGGGGGTTGGACTAGATGATCCTGAGAGTCCCTTCCAGCTCTGTATCTCTATGTTTAAACAGAGCTCTTTGGTAATGGGTCCAGTGTTTCTACGCTGGGTTATGAAAATGCCTAGATGCTGTAGAAATCAGGGTTTCCAAGCCTCCCTGGCACACATAAGTTCATCTCCATATAACTGCAGAGGAGTTAGCCGTGTTGGTCTGTGGTAGCAAAATCAAAAAGAGTCCAGTAGCACCTTTAAGACTAACCAATTTTATTGTAGCATAAGCTTTCGAGAATCACAGTTCTCTTCGTCAGACGCATGATACAGAGACTGGTCAAATACAGAGAGGAGGGAAAGAAGGGGAGGAGAGAGAAGAGGCAATTAGGGGGGGGAAACCAAAACATTCCTTTGCTAGTATATGTAAACATCTCCTTTCGGTGTGTGGATCAGTTGGCTTCAAAGGAGTTTGCCCTGTTAGTTTGTAGCAGCCAAACAGCTAGACCATCCAATTCCAATGCAGTATGAGCCTTCGATAACCACAGCTCTCCCTGCCAGATGCATCTGACAAAGAGATCTGTGTTCCCCGAAAGCCCACGCCAGGTGTCACTGGGCTCCCCCAGACCCCGCCTCTGTAAAGGAAATCTGTTACCTGTGATAATGTGATAACCATTCATAGTCCCTATTCAGTCCCAGCTTGACAGAGTCAAATTTGCATATGAATTCCAGTTCAGCAGCCTCCCGTTGGATTTTGTTTTTGAAAGGTTTCTGTTGAACTACAGCGACCTTTAAGTCTTTGATGGAATGTCCTGGTAGATTGAAGTGTTCTCCCACTGGTTTCTGGACGTTTCCATTTCTAATGTCAGATTTGTGTCCATTTATTCTTTTGTGTAGAGGTTGGCTGGTTTGTCCAATGTACAGAGCAGAAGGACATTGTTGGCACATGAGGGCATATATCAGATTGGAGGATGAGCAGCTGTAAGAGCCAGAGACAGTGTAGTTGATGCCATTGGGTCCTGTAATTGTATTCCCTGGGTAGATATAGGGGCAGAGCTGGCATCTGGGTCTGTTGCAGGGCATGGTACCTGTGCTGGTGACTCTGCTGGCCGATTCATGGTTGTGAGTGAGAAGTCGTTTAAGGTTGGGGGGCTGTCTGTAGGCAAGGAAAGGTATATAACTGTCACCCTTTCTTAAATTAATAGTCTTGTCCTACTCTTAATCCATGACAATGCCAACCCAACAGAAAGGTTGCAGGAAAATTAGGATATTTTAAAATCAGTGTCAAGAGGGAAATGTGAGAGCATAGCATCATACCATTAAAAGCCAAGACAAAGAGATAATTATCCTGCCAACCAAAAACACATCAAGCAAAGGAAGATTAATAGCAAATAAATAACATGATAATTACTTGGAACTTTTAAAATAGAGCACTGTCCTCTGCTTAATACAGCTAAGAGATCTGGGTTGTAGAGTCCTCCTGATACCAGGTGCTCTAGTTTAATTTTATGTTTTTAATCTTTTTCTTATGGTTTGGTTTGGTTTCTTTAGGGGAGAAAGAAATTGATCTGTAGGAATGTAGTACGCTGCTGAGAAGGAGTTTCTTCTGACCCGCTGTTGTTTTCTCCTTTTTTGGCTTGTTTGGGCAAGAGAGTTGGTCAAGCTGGCATTGTTTATGAGAGAGAAGGTCATTTAGTATAACTAGTCATTGGTCAGATAAAGTATTTGATCTGCTTTTAGTCTTTGCTTTGTTTGTTTTTGTTTATTTATGTTATCTTTGTTATGATATTTGCCTAACTGTAAGAGGACGTAAAGCCTCCAGCTGTAATTTAGGTGTGTGAAGGCAGCGAGTGGCAGTGGATAGTGCCGTGCTGTATTTTTATAGTTTTAGTTTTACCCCGTCTTAGTTTATTTGGAGGGCTACATCCTAGGCAAGATTTTCAAGGTAATTCTGTGAAGGAACCATCTACTGAGTTGAATGCAAATATGGGGTAGAACTCAGGATTTACATAAACTAGCCTCAGAGAAAATGGACGCGCAGCTGAACTCACGGTTCCAGGCTGTGTCTGGCCAGAGAGTGATCTTGCCGTGGGGGTTTGTCTTCCCCTATCAGGGATGATTTATATATTGGGGAACTACGTGGCAGGCAAGGAGACATTGGGCTTATTTATTGTATCCATCTTATGTTGATCTTATGATGGTAGAAGGGATACACAGCCTCATTTATCACAATAGAGTTACTTTTTCTGCCTTTAGGATACCTTCATTACTTCTGTTCCAGTGGGACCATCTTAGGAGATATGATATAATTCTGTTAAGATTTTTTCAAGATCCTACAACAAAACCATTTAAAGAAGGGCTATGGTCAAAGACCTCAGGCTAATAAGAATTTTTTCACCTCTGTTTACATCTCAGTATCCTCCAATCTAACAAGCACTCAGAGCCAAGCTACAAGTGACAGATTACACTTGCCCGGCAAGTAAACAGACTCACATGCAGGGCTTTTTTTCAGCGGGAACGCGGTGGAATGGAGTTCCAGAACCTCTTGAAAATGGTCACATGGCTGGTGGCCCCGCCCCCTGATCTCCAGACAGAGGGGAGTTTAGATTGCCCTCCATGCCACTCAGCAGTGCGGAGGGCAATCTCAATTCCCCTCTGTCTGGAGATCAGGGGGTGGGGCCACCAGCCATGTGATCACTTTCTCCAAGAGCAACCCACTGAGTTCCACTACCTCTTTTCCCAGAAAAAAGCCCTGCTAACATGTATTCCTCCCTGTTCACTTGCCATTCACTTGCACTCCACTTGATCAAGTGGAGAGCAAGTGAATGGCAAGTGAACAAGGAGGAATACACGCGAGTTTGTTCACTTGCCAGGCAAGTGTAATTTGTCACTTGTAGCCTGGCTCTTAGTTTTCTTGGAATAAGTCCAGTTTACTTGGAATAAAGTGATTCTTTTCAAATAATCTATAAGATATTTCAACAGGAAAGAGTGTCCAACTTTCCTCTTTCATACTTAAATGCTAAAGGGTGCAGGAGTACGCATTACACAACTATGATAAAAGTTTATAATTAGCTGTTATCTTTTTGTATGTAGATAAATTTATTTAGATTATTTTTGTACTCCATCTTTCTCCCAAGACAGCCAGGGCCCAAGGAAGTTTGTGTGTGTTATGTGTCATCAAGTCACTTCCAAACTACAACAATAAATAAAATACAAAATTGTTAATATTCAATTCACTGAATACAGTTAAAAATGAATAATTAAAAATAAACAGATATCCAATCAGTTAAGTCCAAGCCCATTCAAGCTGCCCCATAAGCCCTTTTAAATGATAGAATCATAGGGTTGGAAGGGATCTCTAGGGTCATCTAGTCCAAATAAAATAAAATAAATAAAAATAAAAAAACCCTGCACAATGCAGGAAATTCACACTTACCTCCCCCCTGGCCTGGGGAAAATTGCTTCCTGGCCCCAAAGTGGTAATCAGCATTACTCGGGGCATGTAAGACGGGGCCACGAGAACATAAGCACTGATGCAACCCTTCCTGCCCTCCCCCTCATGATGTGCCCAGGTTCACAGAATCAGCATTGCTGTCAGATGGCCCTCTAGCCTCTGCTTAAAAGCCTCCAAAGAAGGAGAGCCCACCACCTTCGGAGGAAGCTTCTTGGTGCCTCCTTTGCCACCTTCAGAAAGAACCCCAGCTGCTTGGTTTACACCAGAGCTGGGGGTTGTAGAGAGGGCTGGCAGATCTAGAGTGACAGTGAGTGGCTGGGTCGAACAGAAACATGCTATAGAGCCCTCACTGTGAAGCCTGCGAGGGGGCTGCGACAGTGGCAAAGAAATGTTATTTCTCTGGGGTGGGGGTTGTTAGTTGAATTGCATCCTGCATGTATTGTTATAACGGTAAGTTGCTATAACTGTAGGGAAATGATTATTTTTAAGACATTGCAAAAGCCCTGGGGGTCCAACTGGGGGATGGCCACTTCTGGTGCCAGGAAAAGCAGCACAGTTTGAAAAGTGTTTTGCTCCAGGCTCCACACACACACACCCAGCGCTTGGTTTGCTCCACCAATGCCTGCCTCTGCCCCCTAACTCTGGGTCAGCCTGGGCAGGGCTCTTCAGTTTGAGCCATGGAAGGGGAAGGGACCCTAACCCTTTATAACTGAGCAGGATGCTTGCTCTCTGAATCAGAGGGAAAGGGATAAACACAAACCTCTATGAAGACAAGCAAAACAAAGTACCAAAGTTCTAGAGGCTGTAACAATAAAACTGGTAGCGAATATTTTATTTCCAGACCCTTTCAATTTGGGTTTGAATACAGGAATGCTGGTTCTGGGCAGACCGGTCCTCGGAAACAGGATCGGGAGAGGGGAGAGCTGAGGGGCCCGACAGACCAGTCCCCTCTTAGAGGCATTCTTTATTTGCATGGTTTATTTATTGCATATTCATTTATAAATATGCAACAAATAATAGGTGGGTTTTGCAATGTATTGGTCTTGTGGACGTTTAAAGAGTACTACTTATTGTCTATTGATATGGATGTTTTTTTTTTATCTACCCAGCATCCTAATGATGAGAGGAGAAAGAGAAGCATATAAGTATTTTAAATAAAATTCTGGGAGGGACAATTCCATTCCCGCTCCCCGGACAGCAGCCTCACAACACTTGTACTCCTATGAATACGAAAGGAGGCCCTTCTTTGGGGATCTCCAGGACTTTCCTCACGTTCCTTAGGAGTCACATGGTCCATTTTTCCCTTTGCAGGGGCTGTTAGAAACTCAACATCGCTTTTGACATACGACACGCCACACTTACTGCACAGCTTCTTCTATGGACCAAAGCACAACACCTCCTTTGTGCCAGTGTTTTCTCCCTCCGAGGACCCCGCCGACCCCCTGCAAAAGGAGATGGCTTTGCTCTGCCAGACGGACCCTTTCTGCAGGTTTGATGTCATGACCACCAGGGATCTTGCGGTGGGGAACAGCACTAAATGGTCGCATCAGAATTACAAGCGTCTCAAGGAGAATTTGCAGCCAGGTGAGTAGAGCCTGTGAATGCTGCCGTGGAAGATTTCCGTGAGTAAGTAGGCAGTGGCAGAGGCCAAAGCCCTCAGGTATTGCTCAGAACTCGCTTCAAAGGTACCTTCACTTGCAGTACAAACCATTCAGTGCAGCAAGAGAAACACCTGGAAAAGGAACAGATAAAAATCTCTTTGGTGCCTGAGATCAGTTGGCTCCCGAAAAATCTAGCAAGACAGTCTCAAGGAAAGGAATCTCTTTCCACAAGCCAAGCCACCACCCCAGACCAAGCTCATACCCCAGAGCCCATGCTACCCTTAAGTTGCTGCCATTAAGGTGCTAGTCCATGGGATACACAGGTGCAGTAAACTCAATTCTTCTGCCATCGTTTCTTACATCATAGATTAGAATTAACATTTTGTGTTGGTTGTTGGGGGTTTTCCGGGCTGTATTGCCGTGGTCTTGGCATTGTAGTTCCTGACGTTTCGCCAGCAGCTGTGGCTGGCATCTTCAGAGGTGTAGCACCAAAAGACAGAGATCTCTCAGTGTCACAGGTGTGGAAAAGATGTAGGTCATTTGTATCTACTCAGGAGGGGTGGGGTTGAGCTGAGTCATTCTGTAAGAGTTTCCCAGGGTGTGGAATGCTAATGGCGGGAGGCTTCACTGAATCCTGAGGAGGTTCTTTTGCATATGGATTGGTGCTTGATGTGCTAATCTTCTCTGCAGGGCTATTGTCGGGTGTGGAGTGTTTTGTTGGCCTGGTGTTTTTCAGAACTGGAGCCCATGCTCTGTTCATTCTTAAGGTTTCTTCTTTCCTGTTGAAGTTTTGCTTATGCTTGTGAATTTCAATGGCTTCCCTGTGCAGTCTGACAAAGTAGTTGGAAGTGTTGTCCAGTATTTTGGTGTCCTGGAATAAGATACTGTGCCCTGTTTGAGTTAGGCTATGTTCAGCCACTGCTGATTTTTCAGGCTGTCCAAGTCTGCAGTGTCTTTCATGTTCTTTTATTCTTGTCTGGAAGACAAGAACATGAAAGACACTGCAGACTTGGACAGCCTGAAAAATCAGCAGTGGCTGAACATAGCCTAACTCAAACAGGGCACAGTATCTTATTCCAGGACACCAAAATACTGGACAACACTTCCAACTACTTTGTCAGACTGCACAGGGAAGCCATTGAAATTCACAAGCATAAGCAAAACTTCAACAGGAAAGAAGAAACCTTAAGAATGAACAGAGCATGGGCTCCAGTTCTGAAAAACACCAGGCCAACAAAACACTCCACACCCGACAATAGCCCTGCAGAGAAGATTAGCACATCAAGCACCAATCCATATGCAAAAGAACCTCCTCAGGATTCAGTGAAGCCTCCCGCCATTAGCATTCCACACCCTGGGAAACTCTTACAGAATGACTCAGCTCAACCCCACCCCTCCTGAGTAGATACAAATGACCTACATCTTTTCCACACCTGTGACACTGAGAGATCTCTGTCTTTTGGTGCTACACCTCTGAAGATGCCAGCCACAGCTGCTGGCGAAACGTCAGGAACTACAATGCCAAGACCACGGCAATACAGCCCGGAAAACCCCCAACAACCATCGTTCTCCGGCCGTGAAAGCCTTCGACAATACAACATTTTGTGTGTTTTGGCACTGCACCTATTGGGCAAATAATCGACTTCAAGTTCCAGGTGCCCAGGTGAGCAGTTGCCTTGCCTAGCCCAGCTCTAGAGCGAGAGAAGAGAATTGGGCTCAGCAGCTCTGACCCCCGTTTTGATGCTCCTTCTCTTGAGTGGTTATCAGAGGACGAGTTCTCTATATTTCCCCCTCATACATGGCCAGCCCGATAGTCCATCCAGGCCAACGAGGTCCCAAAAGGTAATCCACAGCTGGAGATCCCATCTTGGAGGAGATGTGGAGGCTGAATCGGGAATTGTTCATAGCCGCCATGTCACTGTGGTACGCCCAGGGCTTTCCTGCTTTGTAAATCATGAGAGACTTTACCAATAGCAGGTTTTTCTGCCCCCTCTCTTAGTGGTTTCTTGTGACTGGCTGGCACTCCCCACAAATGGTAGGAAAGACAGCACCAACTACTTAGCAGGCTCAGTCGTCCGCTTCTGTTGCAATCCCGGATACACCCTTGCAGGATCCGCAGAGAGGACGTGCCAGAGCAACGGGGAGTGGTCCGGAGACGCAACCACTTGCTTCCCAAGTGCAGGTAGGTTGTGGTGCAGAGCCGCTGCCACGCAGTATTTTGCCACTCCAGCCTGCTCATTTCAGCAAAAGACACCGCTATAAATGCCATCAAAAACTCTTGGCTTTATGGGCTAAGCACAAAAGGATTTGAAGAAGCCCTTTGAATTCCAAATACAAAAGGGAAGGGAGGATGAAAATATGTAAAACCGATTAAGTCGTATATGATTGAGTTAACGGATGAAATGCCATAAATGGGGCAGGGCCCAACAGCAAGCGTCAGTGAAAGGAGGAAGCCCCCCCCCCCCGGAACCAAGAGGGCCCTTTCTGTGCAGCACTGGCAGCAGCTCGGGTTGACTGCTGGCAGGAATGCTGAGAGTCAAGGAGGGTGACAGTAAGAACAGCAGAGCACATAGAGAAGCCACACTAGAGAGCAACGCGCTAAAACAAGGCCTGTTCCCTGGGAGCCCAGCATTGCGTGCAGAGAGCACAAGCTCGCCCCACCTGTCCAGGGGGCAGGTGATCATAGACATGGCAGGACACCGGATGGCCCCGATCCCCCTGCCAGCATCTGCCTTCAAGGCTCTTTTGTTACTTAAAGTTGCAAGCCTTCAAAGGAGTGGGGCATATGTTGTAACACGCTGAAGGAACTAACTTTGACGAAAGTGGTCTGCAGCACAGATCCAGCCAAGCTCGATCCGTGCTGGAGAGCACTTTCATTAAAGTTGATTCCTTCAGTGCCCCACTCCTTCAGTGCCCCACTCCTTTGAAGCCTTGCAACTTTAAATTAGTTGGGCATGTAGTTAGGGCCCCTTTCCTGCGAGGAAAGGCTAAAGGGTCTGGGACTTTACAGTTTAGAAAAGAGACAGCTAAGGGGGGACATCTGGAATCCAGCATCTGGAATCACGTCTGCCAGTTTCTTACATCCACAAGCACAAGCAGAGAAGCAGACAAACAACATGCACAAGCTTTACATCTCCCCCCCACCCCTGCCCCTTCTCTTTTGCAGGAACCAAGCAACAGCCCCCCTTCGGCACCATATTTGGAATCCTTGGCTTGGGGAGTCTTGCAGTCCTGGTATTCTAGCCCATTGTTTGCCTCTCCGTCATAGTGGAAGGGATCCCTTTGAGAATTTGCTTTGACTGTCAAACCTCTGCTGCAGAAGGGGCAGCACAGAGGAACATGCAGGCTGAACATTTTGGTTCATGTTTTTTGGCAATTTGATCAGGCTTAAACTGTGACCTCAGTTGACTGACTCATGTCAGACAGTAATAGCCTCACTGGTGCTAGGCTTGCTGGCCACTTGTGATTGGATCCCGTTGCCTCAGCTAGCTCTGGCCCGTGCTGTCTCCGCCTGCTACTTTTGGAATGTGTCCGTTCATTCACCTGTGAAATCTCTGCCACCCTCTGCAGTTTCCATTTCATTCTTCTGATGAAGGAGGCCCCAGTTTTGAGACTCATGCTACAATAAAACCGTTTGTCTACTAGATTCCTCTGAATTCTTGGTTTTTATTGCTGCAACAGGCTAAAGTGTCTCTTTAGCTGCAACCGACTGTTCTGCAAATGAAGGTCTTTTTGTGCTCTCTGTGGGGTTACTTGCATTGTACAGGGAATTTTGCCCAGTGTCGTTTCTTCCATCACAGTCATGTTCAGTTTGCCAACTTGGTGGGAGTGTCTGCTGCCAAAGATTTGCTGTATGGTGCTTCTCCAAGAGGTAGCAAGGAGCCCCATATATTTCTCAACAGAAAAGATTAGAACTGACCCCAGATATCCACAAAACTGAAGGTAACCATTCTCGCTCTGTAGGTAGCTGGTCTCCAAAAGCAACACTTTGAGTCCATTCCATGAGAAATCATTTAAACCAGTGTGAGGCACATCACTTGATGCCTGTTCTGTCTCTAAATTCAACAACAACATTTAATTTATATACCGCCCTTCAGGACAACTTAATGCCTACTCAGAGCGGTTTACAAAGTATGTCATTATTATCCCCACAACAATCACCCTGTGAGGGGGTGGGGCTGAGAGAGCTCTGAGAGAGCTGTGACTAGCCCAAGGCCACCCAGCGGGCTTCAAGTGGAGGAGTGGGGAATCAAACCCGGTTCTCCAGATTGGAGTCCCACGCTCTTAACCACTACACCAAACTGGCTCTCAGGATACAATGATCTACTGTATCAAAAACTGTAAAGGTTCAGGAAGAGTAACAAAGGATCCTGGCCTTTGTCTGCATTCAGAGAGGTCATCCACTAAAGCCACCAGAGCCCTCTCTGTCCCAAAGCACAGCTTGAACTCAGCCTGAAAAGGGTCCAGAACACAAGAGTTATCCAAGAAAAGCTGCAGACCTGGTGCTGGTCTGCTGTGTGTGTTATGCGTCATCATGTTGGTTCTAAGTTTTAGTGATCCAAATTTTATTTATTTATAGTCTGCCTTTCTCACTGAGATCCATGGCAGATTACACAGTGCAAGTGAAAATACAATATAATTAATGGCTAGGACATTCACTGAGAAAATTACCCAACAGAAAGAGAGCATACGGTATGGAAGCAGAAAAATGGGGGGGGGGAGCACAAAGCCAACCACAGAGATGAAATCTTTCTGAAACAAAGCATAACTAAATTATGTGGCATATGAATGAACAACCTCCAAAACATCCTTTTGTTAACAGCCTGGAAGTTGTGGTTTGCAGGTGAGTGCTAAGTGGGGGAGTAGAGCGGGGATGTGGCACGGCGACAAAAACACACGGACACAGTGCTGGAGGTAAAGAAGGCCACAACTTTATTGAGATTACAGCTCAGGGAGTGAAGGCGTGCAATGGGTGCAGATCCGAGCATTGGCTGACCCGCCAGCCAAGCCAATGACACACATGCCCCCTTAGACCCCTGCTGAGGGGGGGGACCAGGGGATGACAGCCAATGGGATGCCACAGGGGTATATGCCCCTGTGTGAAACATCCCCTGCCTCCTGGGAGTGAGGCGACTGACAGCCCCTGACTGGCCATGCACCGGCCATTCCTCACGCCCCAGACCCCTTATGGGGATCCCCATAATAGGGAAACTGAGCCTGAGGGCCCTGCTTCCCCCCAAACGGATCGGTGCCCAATGCCAATCCACCACAAGAGCCACAAAATGGCTCACCGCCAACACTCCAGAGCTGCAAAACCAACCAAGCAGGGCCCTCAATGTCCTGAACATCTTCTCCACACATTGACACTGAAAGATCTCTGTCTTTCGGTGCTACACCTCTGAACATCACCAGATCCTGTCACCCTCCATCACTGCGAATGGGTCAAAACGATCCCTAAAAAGAGCAGATGGTGTATTGAGCATTCCTTCTGCCTGGAACCCAGATCAGAGCGTATTCCGGCAGCAAGGGACTTTGCGCAGCTAATTGTTCCTGAGACAGCAAAGGTCCTGATTTAGGAGTCAAGCAATGTTAAGATGTCCGGAGCAGTTGGGGTTGCTGATTCAATGGTTGCAAAGAAATAACATTTATTTGCCGCCAGCAGCACTGCTTCATGGGACTTCCAATGGTCAATGAACAAGCAGAAGGCATAATCTATCCTTAGCCCCCAACAAAAGAAGCATACCGTCAATGCCACCTACAGTTTGTACCAGGAGTCTGCAGAGCTTGAAGGACTCCGGGGGGATAACGACAGCACCCCCCCCCACCCACCCAGCCACCTGTGTGAGGCTGGTGGAGGACTGCATAACCAGGCAGAGTTAGTCGGGACAGACACACTACATCATTTTCTTCTACCCGAGTCTCTGTTATGCAAGCCAGACCAATTGCCTCTTTCTGTAGCATTCTGGAGAGTCATGCAGGGCTCATGTGCCCCACTGATCTGGTATAGAAAAAAGGTGAGGGAAAGAGGGGCCGTGCAGCCTCACCTCTCCGGATGCTACAGCAATTAGAGAGGCAGAGAGAATCCTTGCCAGATACTGGGCATCTTTGAAAAATCTCAACCCCCCCACCCCCGTCTCTCCCATGCGGGCTGCAATAGCCCATTCATCAAATGTCCTGCTGAGAGCCACAGGCCAGGAGCCCACAGCCCTTGTGTCCTTGCCCTTCATAGGCAGCAGTATTTGCAAATCTGAAGTCTTGTGCATGCTAAGCGGACACTAATGAATAAACAGCTACCCTGAAGAGAGTTTGAAAGAATTCTTAATCAGCCTGAGAACCAGAATAAATTATTGTATGAAGAAGAAGATTGGTTTACAAATTGAAATGGGGAAAGGATCTGTTAAATAATATCTCTGAGCAATAAAGGTATAACTTACATAGAGATATTAAGAGAGGCTCACGTAATACGAATGTGAAGGAAAATTTTGCAGAAAATCTTGTACAGGCTGAATCAGACACTAGAAAGGATTGCAAAGATTGGCAAGACAGACTCCGAAGGCTTTTGGAGATGCCAAAATAAATGAGGAGACTTCTTGCGTCTTTGATGGCTTTACCCATTAAGAATATCTTGGTTGTAGCATGTAAGGCTTAGCTGAGTATTGGAAAAATGCTAGTCTTCCTCACACTAGTGTGTGGTTATGTAAAGTATGGACTAGTATGATTATGCATAAAATAACAGTAATTGGGCAGTTGTAGGACAGGACAAAATGGTACAAGAAAATATTATTAAAATGTGGTGGTTAGTTAAGCTCCAGCTCTCCTGACTTTCCACAAACGATACAACAATGAATGATTCGAGAGGGCTTTTTTACTCATAGGAACATAAGAGAAGCCATGTTGGATCAGGCCAGTGGCCCCTACAGTCCAACACTCTGTGTCACACGGTGGCCAAAAAACCAGGTGTCCTCAGGAGGTCTGCCAGTGGGGAAGGGACACTAGAAGCCCTCCCACTAATTGCCCCCCAAACACCAAGAATACAAAGCATCACTGCCCTAGGCAGAGAGTTCCAGCTATACCTTGTATGGCTAATAGCCACTGATGGACCTCTGCTCTGTATGTTTATCCAATCCCCTCTTGAAGCTGTATATGCTTGAAGCTGCTACCACCTCCTGTGGCAGTGAATTCCATGTGTTAATCACTCTTTGGGTAAAGATGTACTTCCTTTTATCTGTTCTAACATGACTGCTCAGCAATTTCATTGAGTGCCCACGAGTTCTTGTATTGTGAGAAAGGGAGAAAAATACTTTCTCTACCTTCTCTATCCCATGCATAATCTTGTAAACCTCTCATGTCACCCCTCAGTCGTGTTTCTCCAAGCTAAAGAGCCCCAAGCACTTTAACCTTTCTTGGTAAGTTTAACCTTTCTTCTATACTCAGATAGGAGAGCGGTATATTAAAGAAGCCGTCTCAAAGAATTGCTTCAGCAGGCTCAGGGAGTGACTATAGACATTACTACTGCTACTTTAAGTACTTTAAGGCTTTGATCTTACAGGTTAGTGCCTATAAGGTTTAATCTGTCAGTCTTAGAATTGCTTGTGCTCTGCTTCAGTGTTTCTTGAACTCTGTATTGGATTTCTATTGGTTTAAATCTTTGCAAACTTGCATGTATATTTTTATTGAAATGTCTACTGGCCCACACTGTGTAATCTGCCTCAAGACTCAGCGAGAAAGGTGGACTATGACTGACTGACTGACTGACTGACTGACTGACTGACTGAGTGAATGAATGAATGAATGAATGAATGAATGAATGAATGAATGAATGAATGAATGAATGAATGGGCACCAGACAGGCAGCAGCAGGATGACACACAAATTTTACTATCTAAACTCTCAGGGGCATCTGGGCAGGGAGTTCAGAAAAACGATTGTCCTGTATACCCTTTTCCCTCCAATCCACTAGCTCAATGTACCAATGAGGAGGATACCCAATCTAGGACTTTGACATGGCAAGGCATAATTTGAAAAAAGAGTCACTACATAAGCTTTGGAATTGTTCAGTAATAAGCCGAAAGTGCTATGTGTACAAAAATGTCACACCTGCCATCACTGGTTCACCAAAACCAGATGCACTCCAAGACAACAGTTTTTAAAAAGAGGGCTTGTCTTAAGTACATAAGCCATAGTACCTCTACTTACAAAAAGTAAGACTTTTTAGAATTTCTCAGAACATGTCTGAAGTGCCTTTATTTTATTACTAAATAACCATATCCGATTTTCAGACAACAAGCTTAAAGGGCAGACAGAGAAGATTGGGGCACAGCATAGTTCCTATCAAGAGCAACACAGTTCCTCTCTCGGAGTTGTTAGTCTTGTGAAATAATGAAAAGTGCAGGGGGGGGGTCTCAGAGCATGAACAGAATACATTGACTTCATCCATTGTCACCTGCCGTGTTTGGGGGGAGGCATGTTTCCGTGGCAGAGGGGGGATTTTAGGAGTGTTGAGTTTCCCTTTATGACTATGGACTATGTTACAGAAGTCTCAAACTGAGATAAGGTTAGCTCAATGGAGAGGGACGTGAAAAGCAGCTAATTAATGAAAGCTAGTTTGGAGGTGGGGGAATGAAAGCCAAACATCTCGGCTCCAGGCCCCAGCTTAACCCTGGCCAGCCCGAAACAGCCCTGCTGAGGATCGGAGAAAGACGTCTGGCCTGGGCGGCCCTGGGGTCCGGCACGTTGGAATCTGCTCTAGCAGGGGGACTTGCTGGGCGGCCACAGGGCAGTTGCTCTTCCTCAGCCTCATCCACTTCGGCAGGGGGGCGGGGGTGGTGTTATTGAGAGGATAAAATGCTGGGTGCTTCTTTGGATCCCCACAGGGGAGAAAAGCAGAGTATAAAATATCTGAATAGATAAAATTCTTGACATGAATCAATGGCCAAATTTCCCTGAACAAGCTACAGGCTGCCCCTAATGAGGACCGGGCGCGGGGGGGGGGCAGAAGCCTGGACTCAGATCAGCAGGGTGTTAAGCAAAATCCGAGGCCCGCAACATTCTCTAAAGCGGTGGTTCCCCTCCTTCCACACCCTACCAACCACCCTATCAAGGCACTTGGGTCCCACCATCATACGAAGAAACAAAGAAATCCCCTTTTTCTGAGAGTGACATTTATACCTTTAGAGGCATTCTGTTATATTTATCATTTATGGTAAGTTTTAAGGAGATAAAAACTGCAGTGGTGTTGTTGGGAGTACCTTTTATTGCTATGGCTTTAAAACAATGCAACAAAAATAAATATTTCATTAGTAGCTGAAAATGGTAATAATGCCAACCCTTGAGTATACTTTTTGCTGTTAAAACTGTGCAATGCATAGGGGAAGGGCAGACGCACAAGTGATAATCTGTGGCAGGCAGGACCACCTGGAAGTGGAACATTAAAGACACTGCTGGTGGGCAAGAGACATGGGGTAGCAATTGGGATAAACAGTGTCCAAGGATACCACTAGCATTCTGGAAGGTCACAGATAGGAAGTCACCCATAGGAAGTAGGGTTGGCAGGATACGGCCATGTCATGCTTGCGGGTGGACGTGGGGATTGGGGGAGAGCGATTTTATAGTATATCAGCATTAATCTAGATAGGGCACAGAGGTCAAATAATTACTATAAAATCACTCTCCCCCAATCCCCACGTCCACCTCCAAGCATGACATGCCGTAGCCTGCCAACTCTACTTCCTATGGGTGACATACATACATATATATCACCAGTTGAGAACCCCTGAACGAAAGGAGAGGCTACTGGCATTCAATGGCTATCAAGTCTTGCTTCCTCTCAGCACTATCTTACAGCCTGAGATGATGCCGGGCCAGATTCTGCCCAGGGCCCCAGACGTGCAGCTGCTGTCATTGTGGTTCCCAGAGAGAGAGAGGAGGAGTAAAGGGTTTGTGTGACTGATTTAGAAAGTCTTTTGAGCTCAAAACCTTGCCACCCCTTTGGGTCCTAGCCCCTGATTTTGGGGCAGTGGCTGCTCTCTCATTACTGATGGGATTCAGGCGCTCGACTGCAATTCATCCCACAGACTAGGTGACTACTCCCACCAAGCCCCACCAAAACACGACTTCCTTGCCAAATGGCCAAGCAGGGAGGGGGGGATTGGGGGGAATCTATTGGTACACCTGTTGGTCCCTGCACACTTCCATGACAGCGAGGGCCTCCTGGACCGGCACCAGAAGGCATCTCCTTTATGGCGAGGCACCAAATCACATGAAGAGTGAAACAGACAGGATGGATCCTTCGAGTTTGGTGGTGAGTGCCCTCAGGTCATAGCTGGCTTATGGTGACCCCTGGTGGGGTTTTCATGGCAAGAGATTAACAGAGGTGATTTGCCATTGCCTGCCTCTGCCACGCTGGTCTTCCTTGGAGGTCTCCCATCCAATTACTAACCAAGGTCTTCTAGTTTAAGCCCCAATTAACATGCTGTTCCTCCAAACAATTCCCAGAGGGAATTCCCAGTCTACATGGTGGAGTGGTGCTAGTTCTCATTACTGAGTGCCAATTTGTCTGCCTTTAATACATTTTGTGCTATTTGTATATGAAGCAAAGAGTTCTAGCCCTCCGGGACCACCCTCAGCAGGAAATGACAGAATTGGGAAAAAGAGGCCAAAACCAGTCTTTGGAGGCATCCTCGCTAGATGTTGTTGGTTTTGAGGCTGTGGCGGTCATGGGCGCCACTCCTTGCGGTTGGCCAAGGTGAAGCCTGGCAGCAATTTTGCCAGTGGTCCAGTAGCCCAAAAAGGTGCAACGGATACAAAGGAACAAAGTATTTATTGTTTAAAAGCTTTCCTACAAATCACGCCGCACTGGACAACAAAGACATGGCCCTTGAGCCTCCCTCCCTTTCTTGCCTCCTGCCCCTTCCACACAGGCTCAAGAGAGGCTTGGCCCAGTGGCCTACAGAAGGACATGGGATAAAACGGACACACAAACCTGGAGACGACAGAGTCATTGCAAACGGAGAACAACTTCTAAGGGAATGACTCAGCCCCTCCCAAACTCCAGCCTGTTGCAGGGAGGCCATTTGCTGGAGAAACCTACCTGTGCCCTCACACAGAACTGGCAGCACATCTAGCGTACTGAAGACATTCACACATGTGGATGGATGCTTGCGTGGTTGACAGAGCTACTTGTTGATAGGGAGGCGAGAGGAAGGGACTAACGTTCCTCTCGTCACCCCTCCCAGCCACACTCCCGTCACCTTTGCCAGGCCTCTTGGCTGTCTGCCTCTGCAGCAGTCCTGGGGAAATCTCCTGCCGCAGCAGATCATAGAGCCTCTTTGTGTTTCTTGCCCATGCAAGGGGATGCTGGTGGTCTGCGTGCTGCTCTCTGTGCACCTTGGGGAAGAGCTGTGGCTCACCGGAAGAACACCCGCTTGGCACACAGAAGGCCCCCCGTTCCACCCCTGGCAGCCGCATCTCCAGCTAAAAGGATAAGGGAATCGGTGGCATGAAAGACCTCTGCCTCAGACGCCAGAGAGCTACTGCTAGTCGGAGAGGCAACTCTGACCCTGGTGGACCAAGGCTCTTCACGTCGTCGCCTTGCCTTCCAGGAAGACCAGAAGACTTGCTTTGGCAAGAGGGGGAGAAGGAAGACGGGGTGGCAGGCCACCGCTCCCCACTCAGCCTCAGGGCCAAGCTATGCGTAAATAAGCAGACCCTCACCTGAAGGAAGAACAGCTTTTAGTGGGCAGATGTTTGGAGAATAGGGAGCAGCCCAACTCCTTCCTAGCTTGCTACTTTCCCACTGCAGTTTCCCTTCCCAGCTAACTGACTCTCCACACATTCAAGACTCATGTTTGTCCCCAGCAATCTTTTGGGAGGCTACCACTGCACAACCAATCACAGCAGAGACACTTTGCTTGAGGGTGGAAGTCTCCTCCTCTCCTCCAAGCTTTGCAAAAAAGTGCAGATGTAGCAAAGATTAGTGTGCATGTATTAGCTACAACCTTTGTTTTCTTACATGTGCAGCTTCAGAAATACAGAGCCAAAACACACGTTAAGAAATACCTAGGTTCAGCACGTGCTCTCTTACCTCAAGGTTTGCCGGGATCTGTAGGCATCCTGGAAGCTTAAAGTTTAGCATTTACAGAGCAGCAGGGAGGGAAATACAGGCGCCTGTATTTCCCTTCCCCTTCCTGCTGCTCTGTAAATGCTAAACTTTAAGCTTCCAGGACGCCTACAGATCCCGGCAAACCTTGAGGTAAGAGAACACGTGCTGAACCTAGGTATTTCTTAACGTGTGTTTTGGCTCACAGTGGGGTCCCGTCTAGACTCCTGCTTGGTCTGCATATCTATTTATCTGCATCTACTAGATGACTGCATTATCCTGAGGCCACCATTCACAGGAGGAGCGCGTTAAGTGGGGCTTGCTGCAGCATAACCTCTCTGTGCTATTCATTGCCTCTAATGAACCCGTGTTGGCAAACTGGAGGAACTGCTGCAGAGAGATCTGGCACTGGGCATGATTTTGGACAGGCCAGTATCCAGGTACGTGCTCGGCCATTTTTCTGGGAATCTAAAGAGCACCCCACATTCTGCCATTTACGCTTTGCTACACTTACACACACACACACACACACAATGGGCTGTACTGCAGCCAACCAGCAACTCTGAGAGATAAGACTGCGCTACGAGAGCCAATAGCACTTCAAGGACCGACTGCTCCTCTACAGCCTTTAATTCCGCATTCTCTTTCATCGATGCCCTGTCCAGGGAACATATTGGCAGCCCTCAAACACCTTTTCAAACTCCAACTTTCATCACATGGTTGCTCCCTGGTGGTATTTTCTCTCCAACTGTTTACAGGCAGAACCGACGGGCTGGGCAATGGCACAGTGGAAGAGCATCCGCCTGGCATGCAGAAGATCCCAGGTTCGATGCACGGCATCTCCAGGTAAAAGGAGCAGCAAATTCTTAATCAACAACATGGTGAACGCAGACTGAATTTCCACACAAGCGCCATCCTCTGCTTTGGGGATGAGAGGTGACAAAATAAACTCAGACCTTGAGTTGGATCCCACAGAAAAATTCACAGAAGCCCACGAAGGGACGAAGGGTCTTTCCCTGATTCCTGCCCATTCTCGCAATACTCCACCCTGTGGTACTGTTTGCTCACAAGGCCCTCCTGATACTCAGACAGGAGCCTCAGGACGAAGGGCCCCCTGGCGAAAGATCCACTCGGCCAACTCCTTCTGTGGGGTCCTCCCCTGGGTCCCACCCACTGCGCTGCTATTATTCCAGCCCTTCCTCAGGCTGTGAAGAGGAAGGCCATTATTGCTTCCCCTGCATCCTTCAGGAAGGGGCAGCCCCTCTGCCAGCCTCAGCGTGCCCCTGCCGAGCCTGGACCAGTAGCAAGAGGCGTCTTCAGTGATGCGGCAGGGGGGCGGGTGGGTGGGGGGTGGATGTCCGAACGTATTCCCTCCACTGGGCCATTCCTCTCCCCTCTGCACCATCAGCATGGTCTTCTGCAGGGAGGCAACCTAACATCTATCCAGTCCTCCCTCCTTCTGTCATTATCCCCCCACCCCCCTATTGGCAAACCTTCAACGGGCCGCCTGCAGTCCTCGGATCATGGCCTGAGGAAGACAAAGAGGGGCTGGCCTGCTGAACGGCACGCTTGCCAATGACCGGGCACCCAATGGATGTGGAAGCAGAGGTCAGGCAGCCCATGCATGTTCCCTCCCTTCCATGCTGAAAGCAACACCCAAGCGCTGAGGAGTGAAAGGTGGCGGGGGGGGGGGGAGTACCGCATTCCAGGGAGGCTTTTCCTTAAGGGAGGGCTGGGCCAATGTTCTGCTCATGTCCAGGCTGCAAAACAGCCCCCATAACCACCAACAGGCCTGCATTTCTTACTCCCTCCCCCGCCCTCCTGGCCCACTACAAATGGCACTAGGGCAGAGGTGGGGCCCATAGCTAGTGCCAGGCCAGGCGCCTGCCCTTCGTTTTGCTACGACTTCGTCCCAGCTGCCGGGGGGGGGGGGGGGAGCTCCACCATGAGAAGCTCGGCATTTCCTCTCCTGATGCTCAAACCGCTCAAATCCCCTTTGGCTCAACTTAACTGCAAGGCAAGAGAGGAGCAGCCGTGCTCCACAGCATGGCTCAGCTCACAGCAGAGAGACTTGTGGTCGGGGGAGGCTGATTTGGCTGTCCTGTGAGCAGACCGCAAGGACCCGGAGCTTAGCATCCCAGAAGGCTCATCGGCAGACCCAATCGAGGGCTCCGTCAGCCCCAAGTCAGCCGGAATGGAGGGGCACAGCAGGAGAGAGGGGCAATGGGAAGTATTCCAAATGCCGCTCCGTTTTCAATCCTCTCTCCTGGCCTGGGCGGAAAGGCTGATCCTGCAGCACAGCAAGGAGCAGCTCAGGGGTACAGTCCAGCTGGGGGGCTTCTTGCTAAGCACGCAGGCTACACATTTTGGCAGCCAGAAAAACTCCCTGGCATTCTCAGCCCAAACTGGGTTCTCTGTGGCACCGGGCAGAGCACTGTGGTACTCAACAACTGTCCCTCAAAGCTCCTACCTCTTGCTGGCCAGGGGGTGAACGAGGGCTAGCCTCTTTCAACACAGCTTTGAGGGGGAAGGCACCGGAAGTCCTGCCTCCATGCCGGGCCGGGCCTTGGAAAGAGAAGCGGGCCGCACTGCGGCCGGGATGTGACCAAGGGGCAGCCCCGCCCAGAAGACTGGGAGACCAGGGCACACATTCCAAGCGCCACCCGTCCTGTCAGCTGTGCCACACTGAGCGTGCTACTGTATTCCCCCCACCCCCCCACCCCCAATTCCAGGTCTCTGCAGCCCTCACAGACCCAGTTGCCCGTGTCCTGGTCACGCGATTCCTAGTGCCCCACCGAGCATTCAGGGAAGGCAGAGTGGGACCCACCCACAGGAACCTGTCTTAGTACCATTCCCTTCCCCAGAATGACATGAAGACAAAAGGGGCGTTGTGTGTGCGTGCGTGTGCGTGTGCGTGTGCGTATGCACGCAGGCCTTGTTCTCCTAATGAAGTGAGTGAAATGCGAGTAGAAACCCCCGTTGCCTCCTGGCCTGGAATGGTCTGAGGAGAAGTACGCTCCGGAGAGGAAAACCACCCTAGAGCCGCTGAGACTCGAGCGGCCAGTGGCGCCCCCCTGGCCAGTCATGAAGCAGGTCCATTTTCTAGGCAACAGGGATCCAAGGAGCACTGATGTGTCCCCCAGGAGATCCTGCTCCAAGCGGCTTATGTGTTGCGCACCCCAAGCGACTGTTCCAGCTCTTGCCGTCGTTGCTGGATCTGAAAAATAGAGAGAGCAGCAGCCGTGCTTACTTGGAGATGGGTGGGGGGAGGCACGGCAGCCAGCTGGCCCACACTGCCCTGCCTCTGGCGCCTTACCTTACAATAGAAGTATCTGCTTACAGCCTCTTGGGACCAGGGCTCATGGTAGAAATCCGCTCGCCGCTCTTCCTCGGGATTCCCAACAACGTCCGTCATTACCTGCAATGCAGCGGGAAGTCAGCACATAGGCGACAAAGCCAGGAATCATAGAATCCCAAGGCTAGAAGGGACCTCCAGGGCCACCGAGTCCAACCCCCTGAAAAATTCAGGACATTCCCAAATACCCCCTCCCCCCCCCACACACACAGTGACCCTAACTCCATGCCCAGAAGATGGCAAAACGCCATCAGGATCCCTAGCCAAACTGGCCTGGGGAAAATTGCTACCTGACCCCAAGGTTGCGACTGGCCTTACCCTGGGCATTCAAGAAGGGGCCACATGAACTAGGCACTGATGCAACCCCCTTCCTGCCCTCTCTCTCATGATCTGCCCAGATTCACAAAGTCAGCATTGCTGTCAGATGGCCATTTAGCCTCTGCTTAAAAACCTTCAAAGAAGGAGAGCCCACCACCTCCCGAGGAAGCCTGTCCCACCGAGGGAATACTCTGTCAGGAAGCTGTTCCTAACGTTTAGCCAAAAACACTTTTGATTTAGTTTCAACCCGTTGGTTCTGGTCCGACCTTCTCGGGCAGCGGAAAACAACTCCACGCCATCCAGCCCTTCAAGTACTTGAAGATGGTTATCGTATCACCTCTCAGTCGTCTCCTCTCCAAGCTAAACATACTGAGCTACTTCAACCTTTCCTCACAGGACTTAGTCTCCAGACCCCTCACCATCTTCGTTGCCCTCCTCTGGACATGTTCCAGCTTTATATCCTTCTTAAATTGTGGTGCCCAAAACTGAACACAACACTCTAGGTGAGGTCTAACCAGAGCAGAGTAGAGCGATACCATCACTTCTCGTGATCTGGACACCATGCTTCTGTTGATGCAGCCCAAAACCGCATTGGCCTTTCTAGCTACTATATCACACTGCTGACTCACGGTCATAGATCCAGAGGAGTTAGCCGTGTTAGTCTGTGGTAGCAAAATCAAAAAGAGTCCAGTAGCACCTTTAAGATGAACCAATTTTATTGTAGCATAAGCTTTCGAGAATCACGTTCTCTTCGTCAGATGCATGGAGGGCAGAAGGAAACTGGTCATGGTCAGTGTATGGTCTACTAAGACCCCTAGATCCCACCTCATTCATGCCAGCAACAACTGTATTCTGGTCAATTACAAACCTGAATTTCCAGGGGCTACAATACCATTGTGTAGTGATTGGTTTTCAATAATATTAAACCATGAATGGATAGCAATGGTCACTTTTCCTATTTCTCCCCCTTCACACAGCAAGGCCACAATTCACAAAGTGTGTCTACGAAGGACGTGCACAGGCACTTGGGCGCCTAAGTCCCCACAGCTGCTACAAGTGGTGTCCAAAGCTGCCGCCTCTCTGCTCTGAGCACCCAAACCACAGACCAGAGGTAGTATGAGGGGGAAACCAGTCCTGACCGAGTGCCTGATGTCAGCTGGGATACGCTACCTGGTAACATGACTGCTGAGAATTTAGTTAACCATGCAGCCTTCTCCCTTACATTAGCCCTAAAAGCCAAAGAAAATGTTACCTTCAGGTCTCTACTCTGAGATCGGAGAAGATCTTGGATATATCCTTTCGGGTCTTTGGAGAAGCTCAACATGAAATCTCGCTGTATCTTTAGCTGGTTGATGGATTCGATTGTCTCATGAATCTGCCCAAGAAAACAGAATGTAAGTAATTTGTACCAAAGCCCCAAATTAACCTCTTTGATTGCTACATGACCCACTTGGCACAGAGCTGAGGTGCCACCAAGCCACCAGTAGTACCTTGTGGGAAAAGGAGAACCCAAAATACCAGGTCAGGCCCGAAGTGAATCCGGCACGGCTGCGGAGACTTGCTCGATCCCCCTAGAAGCAGACCCCTCAAAAGGGATGGCTGCTGGCTTAGACAGTTTCAAAAGCAGGTCAAGCAAGTTATGAGGATAGCTCTCTTCCTGGCCATTTGAACTTGAGGGGGAGGGGGAGGGCTGCTGCCAGTGGGCTCTGCTTGCAGATTTCCTGGTGGGATCTGATTGGCCACTGCTGGAAGGAAGGTGCTGGGCAAATGGACCAGCGGTCTGATCCAGCAGGGCAACAGGCTTATCCTTATGTCTCGGAGTCAATGGGGCCAGACCCTCTTTCGGGCCTACTTCACAGACACGGCTGCGCTTGCAGAGGCAACACCAAGAGCCCACGTCAGGCTCCCCGCCGCCCTGCCCCAGAGCACCTTGTTGTCCAGGGCTGTGATCTCCTGCTGATTTGCTGTTGAGAGAAGGAAGCTGCTCATCTGCCCTTTCAGGGGATCTTCAACCTCCACGTCAATGTCATAGCAAGCCGTCTTCTTCTGGTCACTGGGGTCTACGCTGTGTGAGGAGGGGGCGAGACACACAGCTTTCAAGCCACAAGCCACAGCAAGCACGTGGCTCTAAGAAGGGTGGTCCCAGATCTAAGTCGCAACCAGGAAACCACCTTTGGAGGGCTGGAACGAGAATGCCTCTTTCTGCCCCGTCCACCTTGGAGCTGCCTGGCCTGACTTAATCCCTCTTGGACAAAGGACCCGCTGGTGAGGGCCAGACCCACATTTTGTCATGGAAGCTAAGAGCCATGAATAGGGTGGCACTTTTCTGACTGGCAGCCTCTTGCGTCAAGACAGAGCTTTGTCTGGGACTAGACTGGTATGCTGGTTAGTCTACAGAGGAGGCTGAATTAGGTCAGAATCCTCATTCTGAACTTCCTTCTCCCCACTTTGGAACAGGATGATATCTGTAGACTCCAAGACCAGTCGGCAGGTATTAAGGATTTCTCCACTATCTTGGTACTGCAGGAACTTTGTACATGCTCTGAGGAACCTGCTACAATCTAGGTAAAGTGGAACTTAGCTTAGTTAGACCAACTCTGTTGCTTTTATTTGAGAGACGGTGTGCTGTGTGATGGTATGCTTTCTCTTTCATTATATTTTGCCTCCTTCCCTACTCTTTTTGAATCCAACTACCATTTCCCCCTTTTTCCTATAATAAATCTCCTCTTTAAAAAGACTTTTTTGGCTTCGATAGTACAATTACAATATATTTCTCTGAATCTCTTCCCTTCGTGCCAAACTGCACAGGCATCCTCCAGAGTTTTCACCGTGACTCTTCTGGCGCTGCACTAGAAGAGCTCCTTCTCAGCAGGTCTCAGGAGTGGTGGCAGTCAGTTGCCACCGTGCATGAAGACTCACTGTGAGTTTGGCATCTCTGAGAGCAAAAGGGCAGTCCTAGGGCCCCCAGAAGCGACAGACCATGGACCGATGAACCAGTCCGTGAACAGGAGCGGGTCTGTGAAAAGTTCACAGGGTTCAAGGGTTTCCAGGGAGCCCTTGGTGTAAGGGATGTTCCCAGCAAGGGAAGTCGCCCTCCTCCCCTTCTTAACTGTGACAGTTCGTTACCTGATGAAGGGAGCTTTGCCTGCAAAAAGCTTATAGCCGGCAAAATTATGTTGCTCTTTAAGGTGCCATTGGACTCATCTTTTGACCTACATCTGGTGGCTTTGGACTCAACATTGTTTGGCAAGATCAAGTGGAAAAAATCCAAAACCTCAGGACTCAACAGTGTTTCAGAACCTCCACTCCCTGGCCCCCAGATCAGAACATATTCAAAGAAACATGCAAAACAGTCACAATTCGAAGCCAAGTTACTAGTCGTTTGAATCTCCTCCCTTAATAAGAGTCCAAGCCACCCCCAATAATTCTGCTGGCCATGAGTCAGTTGACGCGGTGGTCCCATCGAAGCCAGACCCTTCACTGCTGTCACTGTGGCCTCTCAGGCCTTCCAAGGAGCTCGACAGCAGCAGCTCCATTGGATTCATCCAGAGAGGAGCACCACAGTCACTCTTGACCCCATCCCTCTCTGAGGTGGCCCAAGGGGCCGGGGCCTAAGCAGATGGCACTGACAACCAGCCAGCTTGGCTAGGGAGGCCTGCTGGAGCGGTCAGACGAGGCCACTCCTCTTTCTAGGCACTTCTGGCTAGACCTCTCTGCACACTGAACTGCTGTGGGCCTGCAGCCCTGAGCCTTCGGACTCCTGCATGACCCTCAAAGAACAGTGGGCCTCTTTGATGAGGGGTAAGAATGGGACACGCAGTTTGGCAGGGGGTGGGCCTCAGCTGAGAAAGGAGGGAAGCTGTATCTGGCGGAGGCCAAGGAGCAGCGGCGGGGGCCTCGTCCACTTCTTCTGGCTCCCAGCTGCTGCCAAGCTGGGAGCTACAGGAAGACGGAGGCTTCCCCCCCCCCCGGGGGTTATGGGGGGCGTCAGACAGGGGCACGCCTGAGAGAAGAGCTTGCCGGGGTCATTCTCAGAAGCCCCGACAGAGGCCGGAGCTGCAGAGTGGAGAGGCTTACCTGATGACGTGGTTGATGACAATGGGGTCTGGTGGCAGAAGTAGGTTAGTGAGTCTTTGTGGGATCTCAGAAAACTTGAGCCGTGGGCAGTCAAAGATCTGAAATGAGAAACAGCCCAGCATCAGGGGGCAGCAGACAGCGGGACGAAGATACCTGAAGCACTTGCTGCCTGTTGCTCGGCCCCCTGGCGGCCTCCAGTCTCCCTACCATCCTTTTTCTTGGAGACTAAAGACAAAAAAATCAGCAAGGAAAGCAAACCCCCACACTCCCCAGGGCTAGGAAAAGGGAGTGAGAGAGGAAGCAAGCAAATATTCCTTTGGGGAGAAACTGCATGTGACCTGTTTACTTTTGCATGTCCTTTGAATTCCCAGGGACCAAAGAGGCAGCTGACATTAGAAGGTAAGAAACAGAAGGCAAACAAGGTCTATGCGGTGATGCGGCTCCCAGTGCTGGATCAGGGGTTAGGACAATAGTGGCTGGAACTGGCTCTGAGATACAGCCCCTCCCACACGGGTGGGCTCTTCCACTGATGGCCCCGATTCCGACGAAGCGCCCAGGAGCACCCTGACCTTCACTGCCACCCACAGCTTGGCCTAAAGCCTCCAGAGACCCAAGCAAGGTTGCAGCCAGCGGTCAGTCCCAAGCACAGGGCAGCCGGAAATGCAGCAGCCGGCAGCCGGCCCTTTGGCAGGTCCACCATTACAGATCTGGGTGAAGGGGGAGCAGTTCACCTGCTGGAAATACTTGTCACAGTTGATGTATTCCTTGTCGTGGGAGTCCTGTAGCTTGTTTGTCTTGATGTACTGCCACAGTGCCTGGATAATGGCGGAGCGTGTCTGCGTGTGGATCCCCAGCAGGCGGGCCAAGCGGGGGTCAAGTTTGAATTGTGGGGGCTGGAGGAGAACAAGAAAGAGACCCGATGCTGTCAGGATTGGATCTAGCTTGTGCCAGCACACACACACACACACACACACCCAGGCGAGCAATCCAATTAGGCGCTTCCGCAATCAAGCCCAGCCTGATAAAACAGCAATTCTCCCCCCACCATTTCGCTTTAAGCGGGAGCCCAGCCGGGCGTGCCTTGCAGGGTTGCCACAAACTCCAAGCCTATCTGTGCTCCGCTTCATACTGAGACAACTCGCCCCCTGCATCCCGACCTGCCCCACTGGCCACAGCCTGGTACCTGCTCTAGCATACTTGGCTTCTCCCCAGTTTAATTTTCGGTGAGCTGGATTTTTGTGGAAGCATCTGTTCCACCAGAAAAAGAGCCCTTCACGTTGGAGGAAGCCTTTTAGGCTTGAGTGGAGTGATGCGCTTCCCTGGTGGGGGACGTGCAGGGCTTTTTCTCTGGGAAAAGAGGTTGTGGAACTCAGTGGGTTGCCAGCACAGGGGGCAACTTGTGGCGAGAGGTAGTGCCCCTGGTACCACATGTGCGCGCGCAAAGTGCACGCATGCTCCCAGGACCACACAATGACATCACTTTGGGTCAGCTGGAACAAAGGGGGAGTTTTTAAAAGTTTAAATCGCCCTCAGCGAAAATGGTCACATGGCTGGTGGCCCCGCCCCCTGATCTCCAGACAGAGGGGAGTTTAGATTGCCCAACGCGCCGCATGGCACGGAGGGCAATCTAAACTCCCCTCTGTCTGGAGATCAGGGGGCGGGGCCACCAGCCATGTGACCATTTTCAAGAGGTGCCAGAACTCCGTTCCACCGCGTTCCAGCTGAAAAAAAGCCCTGGGTACGTGTGTGTGTATTTAACAAGGGAACTCACAAAAATTGGCCTCAGGTAGCTTCAGGCTTATCACAAAAGAGGCTCTTGAGGTGCCCCCATGGCGTCTGGAGAAAGCTTCAGCAAGGCTGGCCCAGTTAACTTTCTATGGGCTGCAGAGGGGAGGGGCCAGCTCTGGAGTGGAATGTGATTGGAGGGAGAGAGAGCAGGGGTTTCGGTTTCTGTTTTATTATTCCTTCCGTTCACTGTATATTTGCCTGTGTATAGTTGGAAGTTAAATAAATGAGTTTTGGAATTTATGAAGGAAGAAAGATCTTCTGTTCCACATAGTCCCCCAACTGCTTGGGCCCACTAGCAGAGGGGTGGGTGGGTTAGGAGGCTGTCCCGCCTAACCAGGACCCCATACAGGGACAGTGGTGGCAGCAACTACCCGGAGACAGGGAAGGGAGACGGCCCCTCCAGGTGCCTGGCCAGAGGCGGAAAGGTTTAGGGGTGGGCAGAGCGGGGTCTACCCGTGGGAGGAAAGGCCCCGTTTCGCCACATCTTGGTGAGCAGCAGTGGGATAAGGACAGACAGAGGGAAAGGAAGGGAAACTGAGCCGGAAGTCTGACTGTGCAGGCCTTTAAAATTGGTGTACCCTCCAGACAGTGACGGAAGCTTTATTTTATTTTCTTGGGTTGGCCAAGCCAGGGAAAGTTTAAGTTAGTTGGGATGGAGCCTGCCACGATACGGGACATTATAAAGATGACAAAACCCCAGCTCCAGGAAGGATGCGCCAAGCGGAACCTGGAGTGTCAAAATGCGACTGTGGCAGATTTGCAAGCCCTCCTGATAGACCAAGAACCAGCAGGCAGGAGCATCTGCAGATGTGCGCCTAAACCAGCCAGAGGCAAACTTCCAGCTGCAACTGGAACTGGAACAGATGCGTATTCAGGCCGAGAGGGAGCGGAGAGAACATGAACGGGAACTCCATCAGAGGCAAGCAGAGATCCTCAGGCAGGAGCAAGAAAGAGAGGCAGACACCCGCAGGCAGGAGCAGGAGGAGCAACGGAAACACAAGCTCGAGATTCTGCAACTGAAAGCAGCCCAGAGCAAGAAAAATACAAGTCACCCCCAAGGACTTTGTGGCATACAAGGCGGGAGGAGACCCCTCCGAATACCTTTCCAACTTCGAGAAGGCAGCCAAGCAGTGGGGAGTTGCAGAGGAAGACTATACGTCTTACCTCTGTAGTATCCTGACTGGGAAACTCGCAACTATTTATCACAGCATGCCTATTGGGGGACGGCGGGATAACTTTTGCAGCATATAAAAGCCACTGTCTTTAAAAGATTTAAACTAGGGGCAGACCACTTTCGGAAGCAGTTTCGGGGCTTGGCCCCACAACAATGTAAATCGTATTATGAACTTGGGGTAAAGCTAAATGAGTTGGGAAGGAGATGGGCGGAGGAGGCAAAAGCCCGGGATTATGAGGCTTTGTTTCAGTTGTTGGTTTTAGACCAATTCTACTTTAAAATCCCCAAGGAGTTAAAATGCCTGGCAAAAGATAAGAAGCCAAAAACGGTTGCAGGAGCCTCAGAACTGATGGACGAGCTGGTGCTGAACGGGGAGGGGTTGGATTGGAGGACTTCCCATTTGGGAAGGGAAGAGAGGGGTTCCCAGAGGGGTGGGAAAGTACAACCTTCCCCAAAAAGGGAAGAGGCACCTGCCAAGGCAGAGGGTAGGAAGTCCCCTGATTTGACAAATTGGAAATGGCCCCAGGTTCGCAGGTGTTACAAATGTGGGGAGGCTGGGCGCCTGAAGTCAGCCTGCCCACAGTTGCAAGCCGAGACCTCCAAACCCCATTCAAACGTACCGGTTACGCAAAAGGGGAAAGAGGAGAAGGTGGCAGTGGTAAGCCACGAGTGCCTCTTTACCCGAATGAAGCCAGCAGAAAACTGGAGTGATTGAAAGACCGGTTGGTTTGGGGACTTGCTGAAACGGGCTCCTCGGTAACCTTGGAGAGGGCAGATCTGATGTCGGAAACTGATATTGTCCCTGATACGGCATACAGAATCCAGGGGGTTCTGGGACCGCCTGCCATGATTCCTGTGGCCCGGATACCAGTGGAATGGCGAGGGTCAGTAGGTCTCACAGAGGTGGGAGTAATGAAGGAACAGGTGGTTCCAGTGTTATTGGGCCGGGATTTGTTGGCTGGCTAGTATACCATTAATGCAGTAACACGCAGCCAAACCCTCCGAGGGAGGAGGGAGGAGGAAGGCAACTTCACAGAAGCCAAATCCGGGAGGAGGGGGTGACCCAGGTTACGGAGGTTGAGGAGAGGGTAGTCTCCCAGGAGGGGCAGAACCAGCCAGTCTCCAGCCCCGAGGGAGAGTGTTTCAAAGGGGAAGAAGGGTGCCACTCCACCCAAGAGCAGCTGGAAACTGTGGAGCCTTCCAGACTGGGAGGGGGTCAGTTGAGTAATGCTAAAAAAAAATCCAACTGAGGGAACTGAGGACACCAACCAAATCTTTGCCAAGGGTCCTGGAAACAGAGGGACTAGGGGTGGTCTAGAGGAACAGATGGTAGAAAGTCTGGGGGATCCAGAAATGTTTCTGTCAGAGGTTCAAGGAGATCCTAGTCTGGAACCACTGCTCAATGGGGCAAGGAACCTGGAAGTGGAGTTCTCAGATGCGCTTTCTGAGCAAGTAGTATGGAAGCAGGGTCAATTATATAGGCTCTGGTTACCACCTAATAGAAAAGGGTCTTGGGAAGCAGTTCGACAGCTTGTGGTTCCAGAGAAATACAGGCCCAGGCTCTTAGAGTTGGGTCATGACATACCCTGTGCAGGGCACTTAGGAGTTAACAAGACCAGGTGAAGACTCTTGCTAAACTTTTACTGGCCAAAGCTGGCTCAAGACGTGAGGGACTACTGCAAGTCACGTCCAACATGTCAAAAGGTGGGCAAGAGTGGGGGTAAAGTCCGGGCCCCTTTGCAGTCCCTTCCTATCATGGGAGAAGCATGCCAACGGGTGGGGATCGACATAGTGGGCCTGTTCCCAAAGCCGACTCAGGGGGGCAAACGGTTTATTCTGACTGTAGTGGACCATGCCATGAGGTACCCAGAAGCTGTGCCCCTAGCCTCCATCGAGGCTCCAGTGGTAGCTGAAGCCCTGATCAAGGTATTTTGTCAACTGGGATTTCCCGCAGGAATTCTGACAGATAGGGGGCACAACTTTTTGTATGAACTGATGGGAGTGTTTGTGAAAATGCTGTGGAGTGAAACACCTGAAAACTACAGCTTACCATCCTCAATCCAATGAACTGAGAGGTTTAATGGGACATTGAATGGAATGCTAAGAGCTTATGGGGACACTCACCCCCAAGACTGGGATGAAAAACTACCGCAATTGTTATTTGCATATAGGGAGGTACCCCAGGAATCTACAGGGTTTTCTCGGCAGAAAGGTCAGGGGACCTCTAGATCTGGTCAAGGAAAGATGGGAGGAGAAAATCCCAAAGGCAAAGCCATCAGTGGTGGACTATGTACTATCCTCCAGAGAACGATTGAAGGGGATGATGCAGGTTGTTAAAGAGAACTTGGCCAAAGCTCAAAGTAAGCAGAGCAGTTGGTATGACAAAACAGCGAGGTCTCGAACTTTTGAGATAGGGGACAGGGTGATGGTTTTTCTGCCCCTTCGCACAAATAAGTTGAAAGCTGCATGGGAGGGACCCCATGTAATTGTGGACAAACTGGACAATATTGCATATGCTGTGGCTATGGAGAGGTCTGGACACAAAACTAAAGTGGTGCGTGTGAATATTCTGAAACCATTCCTCGAGACGCCCATGGTGTTGCATGTAACTAGAAAGAAAGGAGAAAATGAGATGCTGGACGATGACCCCTTAGACATTCTGGCACACTTCTCAGAGCCTGCACAATGGGAAGAACTAGTGCGGTCTACGGGAATGTCCAGGCATGACAAGGAAAATATCCTTTCGGTGTTACATAAATTTGAGGACATGGACTCACACCTGGAACATTTAGCTAAAGTGTTGGAGGCCATACAACGAGCAGGCCTCACCATCAAGCTGAACAAATGCCAATTTGGAATGCCAGAGGTGGTGTACCTTGGACATAAGGTGGGGAGTGGGAGAATCACCCCAATGTGGTACAAGGTGGAGGCTATTCAAAAGTGGGAGTCCCTAAAGACTAAAAGGCAGGTCAGAACCTTCTCAGAACTGACTAACTACTACAGACGGTTTGTCCCAAACTTTGGAGCGACTGCAGACCCACTCACCTCTCTCACCAGGAAACCAGCACCAGACAAGGTGGCTTGGACTCCTAGCTGTCAGGTGGCTTTTGAGCAGCTGAAGGCAGCTCTGGTCTCTATGCTGGTACTCAGAGCCCCTGATTTTGAGAAAAGGTTCATTGTTGCCACAGATGCTTCAGACCATGGATTGGGGCTGTTCTAATTCAGAACTGGGACAGAACCAAACATCCCGTGGCCTACCTGAGTAGGAACTTATTCCCCGAGAGAAGAACCTGTCCTCAGTGCAGAAGGAATGTCTGGCAGTTGTATGGGCTCTGGACAAACTTCGGCCTTATTTGTGGGGACAAGAGTTCGCCCTCCTGACTGACCATTCCTCTTTGCAATGGTTGCAGACCATGAAAAACACCAATTCTAAGTTGCAGAGGTGGTCCTGGAGGATCCAGGAATACAACTTCAAAATTGAGCACATTGCTGGACGGCATAACGTGATTGCAGACTTTTTGTCCAGAACGAACGTGGGCACTTAGGGTGTCAGACCTTGTGGGTTGGGGGAACTTCCTGCTGGTTACACATGTTATGTTTTGTTAATGGGTTTCTCCCAGGCTGGTTGGATTCTGCTACGGGGTTCTCTCTGGATGAGGATACCCCTCCAGCTCAGAATCTAAGGAGGGGGAGGTGCGGAGAAACGCCATTCTGTTTGTGGAGTTAACTTTCTATGGGCTGCAGAGGGGAGGGGCCAGTTCTGGAGTGGAATGTGATTGGAGGGAAGGATGGCTCTGAGGGGAGAGGTAGATCTAGTGTAACCCCAGGTATGAAAGGATTGGGCCTGCCCTACACAACATCTAATTAGGGCATGAGGGAGAGAGAGCAGGGGTTTCGGTTTCTGTTTTATTATTCCTTCCGTTCACTGTATATTTGCCTGTGTATAGTTGGAAGTTAAATAAATGAGTTTTGGAATTTATGAAGGAAGAAAGATCTTCTGTTCCACATAGTCCCCCAACTGCTTGGGCCCACTAGCAGAGGGGTGGGTGGGTTAGGAGGCTGTCCCGCCTAACCAGGACCCCATACAGGGACAGTGGTGGCAGCAACTACCCGGAGACAGGGAAGGGAGACGGCCCCTTCAGGTGCCTGGCCAGAGGCGGAAAGGTTTAGGGGTGGGCAGAGTGGGGTCTACCCGTGGGAGGAAAGGCCCCGTTTCGCCACAAGAAGCAATGGCTTTGGTTGTAAAGAAGCCTCCTGCCCAATATACACAAGGAATAATAACTGATTTGTTTAAAGGAACCATTGCATTAGGAAGCGCCAGTAGCACTTTGCTAGTCTACTATGGGCAGGTAGGTGTCATGACCGTTATGTATTGCTGGAGTAGAACGAAGGCGCCCGAGGCCTACAAAGCTCTTGGTGTTTGGTGCCGGCACAGCCAATCAGAACTGTGGCTTTGTAGTCCAATCGCTGTGCTCCGAAGTAGATACTTGTATATAGTTCATGCAAACGAGGGAGTCTAGCTGCTTACGTCGTATTGGTTGTTGTAAAAGTGGGAGTGGTTCCTACAAGTATAAATTGGTTACTGTTGAGCCTGAGTTTTTAGTCTGTCTGCTTCCAGTCTCCAGTAAAGATGTGTATTATGATAAAAGAGCTGTTAATCTCAATATACAATAATGACCGTATTTTAAGCCGGGGGGGAAAAATCACACCTCAGATCTGAAAAAAGGCAAATGAATGCAACAGCAGTTGTGCTGGATCAGACCAAGGGTCCGTCTAGTGGTTATAGTCCAACATCCTGTTTGTGCAGTGAAACATACAATGACCCATGTGAAGGCGTACCAGCTGGGCACAGAGGCCACAGCATCCCCCGTGGTTGCCCCCCCCAGCACTCACTTTCAGAGAGCCCACTGGGCCTCTGTAGCTAAGAACTGTGGATCGGACCTCTCCTTCACTCCTGTGTCTAATCAGCCTTGCCCATTTTGGCTGTTAAAATCCACTAAGAACCACATAAGTGAACCACTGAGGTAAATCAATTGCTATCTCAGGGCACCTTCCCCAGGCCACTCAAAAAGGCGGTTATCCGTTCACTAATTAAAAAAACATCCCTAGACAAAAATGAGGTGGTCAATTATAGCCCAATCTCTAATCTGCCCTTTCTGGCCAAAGTGATTGTGAGAGCAATAGCTGACCAACTCCAGGTCTTGTTGGATAACTCTAGTGCCCTGGACCCTTTCCAGTCTGGATTCAGACCAGGGCGTGGGACAGAGACAGAACTAGTAGCGTTAGTGGATGATCTCCGTCTGAATATAGGCAAAGGCCATGCCTCCTTATTGCTCCTCCTGGATCGCTCTGCAGCCTCTGACACAGTAGATCATGCCATCCTGTTGAGGTGCTTGGAGACCGAAGTGGGCATCGAAGGGTGTGCGCCTTGGACTGGTTTAAACTAGCATGCCCCACCCACCCCAACCCAGCCCTAACCTGGTAATCCAGCATGAGCAGGAGCGTGCAGCGCACACTGACGTCCCCGGGCCTTTTCACCTGGAAGCCATCTGTCTCCTGGGTGGTCGGAGTCCGGTGCCACTGCAGGAGACAAGCAAAGGGAGTGGCTAAGCCCTGTGCCAGCTCAAGCCAAAGGCCACACGGCCAACAAGGGTTTCAGAAAGCCCGCTGAGATTCAGGCATCATGCTCAGACAGCCCCTCTCGTTCTCTGGGGCTTTCAGCCCCTGCCTAAGGACAGAGCATGTGAGGTGCCCAAAAGGGCTTGCTCTTTACTTATTTATAATACTTGTTCACTGCCCCTCCACACAAACAGCCACGGCACGCTGACAGCAAAAGCATACACACAAAAGCCATTCAAACACATAAAACTCTAAAATTTTCTCAGTAAAAACTATAAAGTAATTAAAAACAGAGCAGTAGTAACAATATTAATCAGGTGAAATAGACTCCACTCATTGATGGGATAGATAAAGTCTTCACCTGATAACAGGTTAGGATAGCAAGTAAGACACCAGGTGAATCTCTGTGGGGAGGGCATCTGACAGCCAACATGCCACTCCTAAGGATGCTCCACGTCTGGCTGCCACCAACTTTGTTTCAGAGAGTCAGTGGGAAGTAGTGCTCAGAGGGTTAGACTAGAATCTGGAAGGATCTGTTCAGATTGTTCCTCCGCCGTGAAGCTTTCCGGGTGGTCCTGAACCCAATGCACCCTTCAGCCGATCTTATCTCACAGGGCTGCTGTGAGGATAACATGGGGAAGGGGAAAGGGTGTTTGAGACCCTGAGCTATTTGGAGGGAGGAAAGCATAAAAATGAATGTACGGATGTAAGTTCATACGTCTTCAAACCAGAGCTTAACTGACAAGCAGCGTCTTGGTGGAGCTGCAGTCCTCAAAAGGACACTTCCCCTGGCCATTTAGGACAGCAAGGGCCAAATTCACCTCTGAACTGAGCCCAGAAACTGGTGGGCAGCAACTGTAGTTCTCTCACCGAAGTGACGCTTCGCACCCACAGAAGTTTTGAGACAGTCTCCAAAGGCAGCCCCAAATAAAGCTTGTAACAGTAATCTGACTGGTAACATAAACAGGACAGCTGCAGGCTAGCCCCATTTCCCAAGGAAGGCCAGACCTGATGGCCCAAGAGCAGCTGGTTAGCAGTCTTACGTGGCACAGAACCACAACAGCGCCTCTGTCGGTAACTCTCTCTCTCTCTCTCTCTCTCTCTCTCTCTCTCTCGCGCACACACACACACACACACACACACACACACACAAGCAAGCAACAAACTTCCTTCTTCAGAGGGAGACCCACCCCATCTCCAAGCGGAGGACTCCTTAATATTTCACCCCATCTTTGCCCCAAGCACCCTAGCCATGCCTGGACTGAACATCAGCTTGAAGCTTGGTACTAATCCAATCAAACTGAGCTTAGTACTAAACCAAGTTCACCCCCAGCACCCATTGGGCAAAATGATCCTATTGGAAAGAGCTGAGCATCCCTTTCAGACCCCCGAAGCCCCCCCCAAGCCATCTCGTGTGGGGGACAGACTTCAACCGAGGAAGGTTCCACTGCACAGACGGTGCGGCTGCCTGCACATGGCTTCGAACACCACCTTCTGGGACTGCTCAGCCAGGTGGGGGTGAAACCCCCCAACGCAGGGCTCCGGTCCCTATTCTGGCCAACCAGTCCTGAGGAGGGAGGCCACAGTGCATGGCGGTACCAAAATTTATGGTTTTAAATGGTATCTGATGTAATTTTAACTTTGCGAGCAAATTGTGATCCGCCCTGAGCCTGCTGGCGTGGGGGGGGGGCGGAATACAAATCTAATACATTAAATTAAATTGAATTGAATTAAAAGAAGCGCAGATGAACCCTCCATCCCCTCCTTTTCATCCTGGTGAAGGCCATCTATCGGAGGCAACAAGGCAGCTCCAGTCCCCAGAACAGGAAACCAGGTGGACACGGTAGACGAGCCATTCCCAGCCAGAACTAGCGTGAATTAGGGGGGGGGGGGAACACACACACACACTCACACTCACACGCTCCCTCCCTCCCTCCCTCCCAGCAGGGCAGGGCAACAGGCAAACAGGAGCCCCGGGACCGTCCCCTTGCCCACCCAGAGCCCCCGTGTGCGTGCTGCTGCTGACCTCCACCAGGTGGTTGTCGGGGCCGTACAGGTCCTTGTCCAGCTCAATGACCAAACTCTTGAAGAAGGAAGAGAACTTTCGCTTCTGCTTGCTGAGCTGTGGAACCAGAAGGGAGAAGCGGCAACATCTGTAACCTCTTGCAGGAAACGGGAGGCAGATGCAGCCCTCTTTAAAAAACAGGTCCCTGCTCTGGCACAGAGCGACTCGCAGGAGATGCTCCAATCCCACAGGGGCAGCTTCTGCTAATGCCCCCCGCCCTGCATGGCAGGTGCCCTCCAGAGTGTGCCAGAGCCGCTGTTCTGCCCAGACTGGGGGTAGGGGTGGTCCTTCCCGTCCAGCATGGCCAGGCGTCCCTTCAGCCTGCCTCCCCCGGGGCCCAAGTCGTGGGGAAAGAAGAGTGTGGCCTTGCCCGTACGTCATCTAAGAGCTTGCCCTCCACCCGCAACTCCCAGGAGGCGATGCTGCCGTCAGAGTCATCGGCATCCGATTTAGCAGGATTGAATGTGTTGGAAATATAAAGGCGCAACTTGCGTTTTTGCTGTTGGGGAAAAGACAAAAATTAGCATTGGGCAAAGACCTTCCACACAAACAACCCCGCAGACACGGAGCATAAGCCACCAGTTTGACAGAGCCCCATTCTACTGAGGGGAACCACCGCGCGCATCCTCCTTTGGTCTCTCCGTATGCTCACAGGGGAGGGGAGGGCTGCCTTGAGCCACGATCCAGCAGTGGGGGCAGCAGGAACCACACCAGCAGGTTCCAGGCTGGTCGCACCCTACCTTGATGGGAGTCCACCTGGAAGGGCGAGCGCGGTCACTGTGCTATTAACCCTGACTACAGCAATCAGAAAAGGGGAAGGAAGCCGGCTGAGCAGCTTTTCTGGCCAAACCCAGAAATTAAGCACCCAGAACACGCGAGCAGAGAGCACTGCTTGACAGTGCTCCAACTAGTTCAGCCTCACCAGTCCCTATTGGTCAGAGCAATAATTCCACTTCCCAGTTGTGCCTTACACCTTTCCGCCCCGGATGCCTTCCATACTAGGAAAGACTTTGCATTAAGAGCTTGCAGTCTCTCTCTCTCTCTCTGTGTGGGGGGGCGGGGGGCTCCCCAGCAGTGTCTAATTTTTTCACCATCTGGTGTGGCAGATTCAATTCCTTCTGAAAGGCACCCGAAGGTGGAACGACACAGGTTCTGTGTAGCCTGTGCATTTCCATTCAGTCTCCTCTGCTATGTAACGTCTACATGAACCGTGGGGTCCGTCCTCCAGTGCAGCCAGACTTCTCAGTCTGGCCTTGCTCCAGAGCACCCAGGGGGTAGCCCTGGCAAGGAGGCCAGCGTGGCGGCTTCAGTCTCTTCTTGAGAAATCTGGTCAGAGGTGGGGGGATGGCCATGTCATCTCCATGAGGTTGCCTCAGAAATGAGTGGTTTTAAATGTGGCTGCCTAACTGCTGATGGAAAACTACGGTGATGATGAATTACAGCAGTGTCCAGTGCAGCCAACAAGCCCTAATTCAGCAGCATTTAGGATAAGTCCTGGGTGCAGGGAACGGGGACTGTGCGTTCTCCCCTCTCCTTTGTTCCCATGCCCAGCCGGAAGGCCTGAACAGGCCATGCAGTAGACCAGAAATATCTCTCTATAAAGTCAACGAATAATGCTTTGACTCATTTATTAAACATTGTTATTCTTGAATGCCCTAAGCCTGATCCCTGGGAAGCCACCATGCCAACTGGTCCTTGCTGCCTGAAGTGTGGCCATGGGCAGGAGTGGTGGGTAAGCGTGCCATTCCTGAAGCACCAGCACTCAGGACTGTGTAGTTGCAAGAGATCACTCCCACGCTGGCTTACAGGGGCCTAGCAGGAGGCAATGCAAGGCCTGGGACTCCATTCAGCAGGAGATGCTCTCTGAGCTGTTGGGGGCCGCAGCTGTTACTTCTGTTTGGTTTTGGCACCACTGGGGAGCCAGGGGGAGGGATGGCCGTGGGGATTTTTCAACCAGCCGGGGGCCAACCAGAAGGAAAAGGAGGAATTCATGAATCCATTTCTTCACAGCTTTTAAAAGGCTTCTTAAACATTAAGAATGTTTAATAGAGTATTGTGTTCAGTTTTGGGCACCACAATTTAAGAGAGATACAGACATGGTCCAGAGGAGGGCAACAAAGATGGCAAGCTCAGTATGTTTAGCCTGGAGAGGAGACGAATGAGAGGGGACACGATAACCATCTCCAAGTACTTGAAGGGCTGTCATATATAGAGGATGGCATGGGGTTGTTTTCCGCTGCCCCAGAAGGTCAGACCAGAACCAACGGCTTGAAATTAAATCAAAAGAGCTTTTGGCTAAACATGAAAGTTAGAGCGGTCCCTCAGTGGGACAGGCTTCCTCGGGAGGAGGTGGGCTCTCCTTCTTTGGAGGTTTTTAAGCAGAGGCTAGAGGGCCATCTGACAGCAATGCTGGTTCTGGGAACCTGGGCAGATCATGAGAGGGAGGGCAGGCAGGGTTACCTCAGTCCTTTGTTCTCGTGGCCCCTCCTTACATGCCCAGGGTAAGGCCAATCGCCACCTTGGGGTCAGGTAGCAATTTTCCCCAGGCCAGTTTGGCTAAGGATCCTAATGGTGTTTTGCCATCTTCTGGGCATGGAGCAGGGGGCACTGTGTGTGTGTGTGAGGGGGGGACACACATGTGGTTGTTAATTTCTTGCATTGTGCAGGGGGCTGGACTAGATGACCTTGGAGGTGCCATCCAACTCTAAGTTTCTAAGATTAAAAGGGCAGACAAACACCCCTCCCTGGCCTGAGACTGGGTGGGAGGGGCTGGGAAGATGCAGAGCGTGCCCAGCCCTCCCACTGGAGCAGCCAGGAGGACGGAGGACCACTCAGGGAGGGTGGGTGGAGATTGGGAGGATCCTCAGGGAGGGAGAAAACTAAACTAAATCTTGTAGGGGAGGGAGACAAAACCTTAGAGACAAGAGCGCTAATGGCGAGCGAGGAGGGGCACGTATGCAGGGACCCACTGATTTGCAGGAAGGGACAAAAGTGAAGCAGCCAGGGGGGCTTAAACCATGGACGTTGATGTCTCTACACTAATGTGCAGAGCATGAGAAACAAACAGGAGGAGCCTCTCTGCTGGGGCCCTGGTCCGCTGTTTACCTGAAACATCTATGAACTACCTTCCCGACCCCCCCCCCCCCCGATTGCTGAAGAGTTGTACAGAGTTGTTGATATCTTTGCTGCTTTTGGATATGGCTCTATGGTTTTAATTGTGTTTGTATTGTATTATTAATTTTATACTGTAGTTATTGTCATCGTAATCTAACAATGTTAGTAAAATTTGTGGTAGGGTATGAGCTTTCATGAGCCCCAGCTCACAGCCACAGTATCTGAAGAAGTGAGCTGTGGCTCACAAAAGCTCCTACCCTACCACAAATTTTGTTAATCTTTTGTTAGTGCTACTGGACTCTTGCTCTTTTCTATTGCTACAGACAGACTAACATGGCTACTCATCTTGATCTAACCATGTTGTTACCCGTCCTGAGCCCGTTCATGGGGAGGGTGTGTTAGAAATTAAATTAAATTAAATTAGCTTGAAGTCTTAATACAGTAAGGGAACTATGACCTAACAGGCATTACTGAAACTTGTGGGGGGGGGGGTTTGAGACACACAATTGGAATATTAGAATTGAGGAGTACAACTTGTTTAAAAGGAATAGACCAATAAGGAGGGGTGAAGGAGTAATACCACATGCTAAGTATATATATTCTTGTGAGGAAACACCTGGACCTGAGCTTAGAAGGTCAGCTGAGATCCTCTGGGCAAAAATAAGAGGAGAAAGAAATAATAGTGATATTATGGTGGGGAGTCTGCTATAGACCACCAAGCCAAGCACCAGACTCAGAGGATACATTCCTAGACCAGATTACAGAATTTTCAAAGGGACCGGACAGAGAGGGGTCCTGATAAATTCCTGACTTGCCTTACTTACAATTATATACTCCAGCAGACAGAGGAGGAAACAAGGGGGTCTGCCATGCTGGATCTGATTATCACCCACAGGGAAGAACTGGTTGAAAAGGTGATGATAACGGGAACCCTGAGTAGTGGTGACCACGTCATTTTGGAATTCAAGGTCTTGAGGAAAGGGAAGGCAGAATGCAGTCAGACATGCAGGTTAATCTTCAGAAAAGCTCACTTCAGCAAGCTCAAAGAGGTGCCCGGTAGAATCCCGTGGTCAAAAATACTCAAAGAGAAGTGAGTTCAAGATGAGTACGGGTTTCTTAGACGAGAGATATCAAAGGCGCAATTGCAAACTATTCCAAAGAGAAGAAAAAATGGGAGGAACCTAAGGAAGCCAGGATGGCTCCATAAACAGCTTTCCAAAGAGCTAAGAATTAACAAGTATATGTTTAGGACATGGAAGGAGGGGCATACAACGAAGGATGAATATAAACAAAGAGCCCGTGCTTTTAGGGAGGGTGTTAGAAAGACTAAAGCTCATTATGAGCTGAGGCTAGTGGAAGATGCTAACAAAACAAAAATGGGTTCTTGGGTTATGTTCGGAGCAGGAAAAAGAACAAACGAAACCCAGTGGCGACAGCCCACACACGATGCAGCACTCGATGGAAAGCCAGACAAGAGCCGAGCATCTCTGATCCCTGAAACCAAACGCAGAGAGGACAGCCTTGAACCCGCAGTAGGAGGCAAGATTCAGAAGCTCTTGGAACTGCAGGTAAGCAATAAAGGCCCCTTTAAATGAGTCCTTCATACTGAGGGAAAGGTCAGCTCTCGTGGAGTCATGGCCAGCCCGACACAATACTGGCTGGGACAACGTTAGCTCGGCAGGGGACACAAAGGCCTTTCTGCAGCAACAAGGAGGAACAACGATGACGCACGGCCCCCGCTGCTGGCCGGGGAGCCCCTACCTTCATGGGTCTCTTCAGGGCCTCTTGGATGTCCACGCGCTTCCGCATGATGGTTTGGTCCAGTTTACGCTCAAAGGCCAGGAGATCCATGTACGCCTGGGACTCAGGGACCAGCTCCCGGATCTGGGAAGAAAGCATAGCATTACTGGCCTCCCTAAAAAGGGCCCATAGTAGCAGTATAGGTGGCGGCAGCAGCAGGATCTGGGCGGCCCAGGTTCAAATCACTCTGCCATGGAAGCTCAAAGAGTGACCTTGGGCCAGTCACACCCTTTCTAACCTTCCTCACAGGCTTGTTGTGAAGATAAATGGAGAAGTGGGGAATATCTTTTTAATTTTTATTTATTAGTGCAAAACAAACAAACGAAAGAAACGAAAAATTTAAAAAAATACTGGCACACTGTTAGCAAATCTATATGTATGCTTCTATAAAAAGTTTCCAAATATCTAAAAATAAGTCCATATACAATTACTGTCTATAGGCAATATGTTCAAATGTTGGTAAGTTTATAAGGTTCTCAGTCCAATGAGTTATGGGAAGTGGGCTTTTGTCTTCCGAGTGTTTTAGGGTAAGTCTTTTAGTGACTGGAAGGACACAGAGGGTCTGCGTTGATCATTGGTTTGGTACCAAGAGACAAGCAAATGGCTTAAAAGTACATTAATATCCTCAAAAATAAATGAGTATTCTAATACAATATTAATATGGGTAATGACTTCCTCCAAAACGGCTGAGTGACCAAAGCATCGGTTTAAGAGAAGCATCTTGTAAATTACAGGGCCAACGAGTAGGTGCTACATATTCAGGAGTCTTCTTACTCTCTTGTTTCACCTCAAGCTAGGCAATTTAAGTTGTCACAGACTATTTCCCTCTTTTCTCATACCCTATGCCTCTGTCTCCTATTTCCCCCTTCAGTCTGCAGTTTGGATAATTTAGGCGTCACCATTGCACTTAGAAGAGCAGAGAGTTGGAGGTGCAGTCTGGGAGGGAGGGGCAGTCCTCCAGGAGGGGCTCTTTAAACGGGGTGACTGGGCAACGACATGGCAAATGGAGCTCAGTGTCGTTTGTACGGTGATGCACAGTGGAACAAACAGTCCCACCCCTGAGCACGCGTTGATGCCCTCTGACCTAGCTGAAACTGAGAGGGAAAGAGACTCTGGATAGCTCAATGAAACTATCGACTCGGCGTGTGATGGTGGAAAAGACAAACTCTGTGCTGGGCATAATTAGGAGAGGGACTGAAAATTAAATGGCCAATATTGCAATCATAGAATCCCAGAGTTGGAAGGGGCCATACAGACCATCTAGTCCAACCCCCGCCCAGTGCAGAATCAGCCTAAAGCATCTCTGACAAGTATTCATCCAGCCTCTTCTTGAAAACTGCCAGTGAGGGGGAGCTCACCACCTCCCTAGGCAGCTGATTCCACCTTTGAACTACTCTGACTGTGAAAAAGTTTTTCCTAATATCCAGCCAGTACCTTTCTGCATGTAATTTAAGCCTATTGCTTCGTGTCCTACCCTCTGCTGCCAACTGGAACAGCTCCTTGCCCTCCTCCAAATGAAAGCCTTTCAAATATTTAAAGAGAGCAATCATGTCCCCCCTCCACCTCCTCTTCTCCAAACTAAACATTCCCAAGGCCCTCAGCCTTTCCTCGTAGGGCTCAGTCTCCAGACCCCTGATCATCCTCGTCGCTCTCCTCTGCACCCTCTCGATTTTGACCACATCCTTTTTGAAGTGAGGCCTCCAGAACTGCGCACAATACTCCAGGTGTGACCTGACCAAGGCAGTATAGAAAGGGGCTGTGACCTCCTGCAATTTTGACGCGATGGCCCCTTTGATACAACCCAAGATTGAATTAGCCTTTTTTGCCACCGCATCACACTGACTGCTCATATTTAATTTACAGTCCACTCTTACCCCAAGATCCTTTTCACATATACTACTGCCCAGAAGTGTATCCCCCATCCAGTATTTGTGCTTCCCATTTTTGTGGCCCAGATGTAATATTGTGCACTTGTCTTTGTTGAATTGCATCCTATTCACAGCTGCCCACTTCTCCAGAGTATTCAGGTCTTGCTGAATTTTAATTCTATCTTCTTGGGTGTTTGCTACTCCTCCCACTTTGGTATCATGCCCGGGCTGCTTTGCTCTGGTGTATCAACTAACATTCAACTTGTTGAATGTTAATTCTATCTACTTGGATGTTTGCCACTCCTCCCAATTTGGTATCATCAGCAAATTTAATAAGTAGCCCATTTACCCCTTCATCCAGATCATTAATAAAAAATATTGAAAAGTACCGGGCCCAAAACTGAGCCCTGTGGCACCCCACTGGACACCTCCCTCCAATCTGATGATACGCCGCTGACCACCACTCTTTGGGTGCGGTCCTCCAACCAGCTCCCTATCCACCCAACTGTCCTATAGTCCAGTCCGCAGTCTTCCAGTTTGCCCATCAGAATGTCATGGGGGACCTTATCAAAAGCTTTACTGAAATCCAGGTAAATCCAGACAAATCATGTCAACAGAGTCCCCCTGATCCAGTAAGCAATGTTCCTGTATAGCTCTCTGGTGAGGCCTCATTTGGAATACTGCATGCAGTTCTTGTCGCTGTGCTCAAAACATACATTGCAGAGCTGAGAAAAAGTACTGGGGGTGGGGAGGCAAGATGATCAAGAAACCCCTTTCCTATGAGTTTGCAACTTCTCAATCTAGAAGTTGGCCAACAGAGGATATGGGATTATGCATGGGGTAGATAAAGTAGGTAAAGAGAGCTTTTTCTCTTTCTCCCATAATACCAGAACTCAAGGACATACAATGAAGTTGGTGGGTAACAGATTCAAGATGAACAAAAGGAAGCACTTCTTTTCTCAAGGAGATAGATCAAGATGATTAGCCCTGTTAGCGGGGCTTTTTTTCTGGGAAAAGAGCCGGTGGAACTCAGTGGGTTGCCAGCACAGAGCTCAACTCTTGGCGGGAGGTGGTGCCCCTGGTACCACATGCGTGTGCGCAAAGTGCATGCACACTCCCTGGACCACACAATGGCATCACTTTGGGTCAGCAGGAACAAAGGGGGAGTTTTTTAAAGTTTAAATTGTCCTCAGAGAAAATAGTCACATGGCTGGTGGCCCTGCCCCCTGATCTCCAGACAGAGGGGAGTTTAGATTGCCCTCCGTATTGAAGTGGCAATCTAAACTCCTGGCTGGAGATCAGGGGGTGGGGCCACCAGCCATGTGACCATTTTCAAGAGGTGCCGGAACTCTGTTCCACCGTGTTCCAGCTGAAAAAAAGCCCTGCCTGTTAGTCTGTCTATAGCAGTGGAAAGAGCAAGAGTACAGTAGCACCTATAAGGCTAACAAAATTTGTGGCAGGGTGTGAGCTTTCATGAGTCACAGCTCACTTCTTCAGATACCTTTTCTTCAAGGAGTATTATTATTATTATTATTATTATTATTATTATTATTATTATTATTATTATTACATTTCTAACCCACCCTTCCCACAAGCGGGCTCAGGGCGAGGTACAGCAGTTACAAAAATATAATACAAATATTTAAACAATTCATAAAACAACAGTTCATGAAATCAACAACAGATACTAACTGTCCCGAGATGGGGTCAATTCCAGATTCCTGCCCATCAGCAGATAGGGGGAGGGAAGCGGACAGATAATGTACTGCAACCCATAGGTGGGTCAGCAAATGAATGGGCACTACATAGCCCCATGCTGTACCCATATGTTGGGCAGCCGGCCGGTGGACATTGTATAACCCCACACAGTGGGGATCAGTGAGGATCTCATGCTGGCCTCAACCACGCGCCTGGTGGAACATCTCCATCTTACAGGCCCACCGAAATGACAGAAGTTCCTGACGGGCCCGGGTGTCCTCAGACAGAGAGTTCCACCAGCTTGGGGCCAGGACCGAAAAGGCCCTGGCCCTGGTTGAGGCCAACCAAGCCTCCCTGTGGCCAGGGACCACCAGCAGATGTCTTCCAGCTGATCGGAGCATTCTCTGGGGCACATATGGGGAGAGGCGGTCCCTTAGGTATGCTGTTCCCAGTCCGTTTAGGGCTTTATAGGTCAAAACCAGCACCTTGAACCGAATCTGGAATTCCACAGGGAGCCAGGGGAGCTGCTGCAGAATTGGTGTAATGTGTGTCCCTGTAAGGAACACCCGTCAAAACACGTGCAGCAGCATTCTGGACCCGCTGCAGTCTCCGGATCATACCCAAGGACAGCCCTGCGTAGAGCGAGTTACAGTAGTCCAGCCTGGAGGTGACAGTTGCATGGATCACTGTCGTTAGGTCCTGGGCTGAGAGATACGGGGGCTAGCCGCCTGGCCTGCCAAAGATGGAAAAAAGCATCCCGGACAACTGTTGCCATCTGGGCCTCCATAGATAAGGAGGAATCCAGGATCACGACCAAACTCCTGACCGATGGTACGGGCACAAGTGGTGCCCCCCCCCAAAGGCTGGGAGATGGATCCCCTCCTCTGACAGCCCACGGCCCAAGTACAGGACCTCCGTCTTCGCGGGATTCAGCTTCAGCCTGCTCTGTGCCACCCATCCAGACACGGCCTCCAAAGCTCTCAACAGGGCATCAGGGGCAGAGCCAGGCCGATCGTCCATCAGCAGATACAACTGGGTGTCATCCGCATATTGATGACAACCCAGTCCAAACCTGTGGAACTTACTGCTAGCAAATATAGTGATGGCCACGGGCACAGATGGTTTTCAAAGGGGGCCTGGGGCGGGGAGGGGCAAGAGCTGAAGAAGTCTTCCTCCTCCTTGCCCCCAGACTGATTAGGATTTCTCTTTGATCTTCTCCACCTGAGGCAGCTGCCAGGAGCGGCAAACACAAGGCCAGCCTCAGCCCCAGAAATGCAACCCCCCCGGCGCTTCCTGTGTAGCGGAAGGCAGAGGGTTGTCAAGTGCATTCCAGGAGTTCAGCGCTTCAGTGCTGGCGCAGCCAGATCAGCTGACTTGCCATGGGGCCACATGTTCAAAGCGCTCCAGGCAAGACCCTACAATGGCCCCTGCCTGGCCAGACCCCACAGAAGGCAGCAGGAGCACCTTGCAGGAAAGGCCAGCCTGGCCACCCCCTCTCCCCCCCCGCCCCAGTCTGCACGCGCTGCCTCACCTGCCCGCACGGGGCTCCACGGCAGCCGTGCTTCTCCAGGCCTTTTATCAGCCACAATGCATCAGGGAAGCTTTGCCACCTGGTTGTGTTCAGGGTTTTAAAAAAAAAATTGGTTGTATTCTTGTGGGGCCCCTCAACTGTAGTGATTTTTTAAAATTTTAATGTGTAATATTTATTGTTGTTTTTAATATTATATTCCACTTAGGGAGGGGCAAGGGAGGGGCAGTATAAAAGTTTTAAAAATAAATATAAATAAATAAATAAAATGCTGTGGTTCCAGAGCGAAAGTCTTCTTCAGAACACTCCTGATCAAGCAAGGAAAGCCAAATCAAGAAAGAAATGGAAAGCCGCTCACCCTCTGAGGGAGGATTTTGTCCGCCATTTTCCTCCTCTTGGCACTGTATAGTTTTTAAAGAAAAAAGACAGGTTACCATGGAGATGGACGTAGAAGTAACAAGGCCCCCCGCTAAATTATCCTAGCCTTTTTGTTGTGTACTTGCGGATGCGCCTCAGAAAAGGCCCGTGCTTCAAGATGGGGGTGGGGGGCACCGAAGCCGTCTCCGGGCAGCCTGAACTCGAACCCTGGAGGGAGTTTGCACGCCACGGGAACACGCACCAGGGCATGGCATGTGCCGTGGCCGCCACCTGTCTCTGGCTCACACAGCGAACACACACACACACACACACTCTCACACACACTCCTCCTGCTTCCCCCCCCCCCAGCTGCCGGCAGGATGGCGGGGGGGGGCGGGGGCCTTGGCCTGGCCCTTGCAGCTGCTTCAGGACGGACCCAGGCCCCTGAGCGTTGTCTCCCAGGCCTGCAGAAAGGAGGGTGGGCTGGGCCAGCCAGTGGACAGGACGAAGCAAGTGTTCCCCAGGCACCCCACAGGCGGGCGTGGCTCCACACTGGCCAAGACCGGTTTTGCTTCTCATTGCAAATCAGGACATTTGGGGACGGAAGGGAAGCCCCACCCTGTTCGCCCCTATCCGCCCCAACCAGATGGACTTGTGAGGGTGGCTCTCCTTCAGCGAGTGGAGCGGCGACCTTCCTCGAGCTGCTGAGGTGGCCTCAGCACCTGTTTCTCTGTCTATCACGCTTCTTAGCTGTGCCCTCTCCCTCCAAAGGGGGGACGCGACATTCATCTACCATAAGCCATCTACCAGGCACCTAAAAGTACAATTTAAAAACAGTAATGTGAAATGGTTGTTGTGGGTTTTCCGGGCTGTATTGCCGTGGTCTTGGCATTGTAGTTCCTGACGTTTCGCCAGCAGCTGTGGCTGGCATCTTCAGAGGTGCAGCACCAAAAGACAGAGATCTCTCAGTGTCACAGTGTGGAAAAGATGTAGGTCATTTGTATCTACTCAGGAGGGGTGGGGTTGAGCTGAGTCATCCTGTAAGGGTTTCCCAGGGTGTGGAATGCTAATGGCGGGAGGCTTCACTGTATCCTGAGGAGGTTCTTTTGCATATGGATTGGTGCTTGATGTGCTAATCTTCTCTGCAGGGCTATTGTCAGGGATAATGTGAAATGTGAAAACCCAAACAGGAAGCAACAGCCAGAACAGCTACCAGACGTATCCCTGGCAAAAGCATCCCAACACAGAAACACTTCCCCCAGCAGGCAGCAGGCAGGGAGGAGGGGGCCCCCAGGAGGCCTGACTCCAAGGCGCCTTTTGTACGGGGGGGGGGCTGCCTCGTAATTCTGCAGAGCAAAGTGGGAGGGAGGCTGAAAATGCCTCAAGAGCTGGGCTGGCACGGGAAGAAGAGCCGGGCGTTACCTGCAGGCCCACTGCCTCAGGAGACACCCTGTGCCACGCGACACAGCCTCCCTGGCACTGCTGTTGTATATGCAGATTAACGGCTCTTTTACCATAATGCACATCTTTACTGGAGACTGGAAGCAGACAGACTGAAAACTCAGGCTCAACAGTAACCAATTTATACTTGTAGGAACCACTCCCACTTTTACAACAACCAATACGACGTAAGCAGCTAGACTCCCTCGTTTGCATGAACTATATACAAGTATCTACTTCGGAGCACAGCGATTGGACTACAAAGCCACAGTTCTGATTGGCCGTGCCGGCACCAAACACCAAGAGCTTTGTAGGCCTCGGGTGCCTTCGTTCTACTCCAACAACACATATCACCGCAGCAACTGTAAACACTGACTAACGCAGTCCCGTGTGGCTGCGTCAGGATCCCATCCCGTCAAGGCAGGGGGTTCTTGGCAGGGGCTCAACTAGGGTTGCCAGCTCCAAGTTGGGAAATTCCTGGAGATCTGGGGAGTGAAACCTGGAGAAAGTGGGGTTGGGGGAGGGAAAGGACCTTGGCATGGCATAATTCCATAGATTCCACCCCCTCCCCCAAAGTAGCCGTTTTCTCCAGGTGAACTGATCTCTGTGGCCTGGAGGCCAGTTGTAATTCCGGGAGATCTCCAGCCACTACCTGGAGACTGGCAACCCTAGGCTCAACAGACTGATTTACTGATTGTGTTTTGATCCTGCCCTTCCTTTGAGCAGCTCAGACTGGTGTGGCTGTCTCTTCGTTTTTTCCTCACCACAATCCCATCCGGTAGAGCACTGACCGGCCCAGCATCACCCACCAAGCTTCCGCGGCAGAGGGTGAATTCGAATGCCGCTTCCGCATTCCTGGTCAGGGTACCTGACCACTACACCCCGCTGGCTCTTTGGGACATGCAGGTAGCGATCATTTCACTCTCTCTGATGACTGAATGTCAACGGTGCTCAGTCGGTTTGACAGCTCCACCCTGCTGGCTTCCTGACGGTCCTCCCTCCCTTGCCTGCTTTTTGTTCAGGCCAACTTGTCCAGGAGTGCTAAGAGAGCGGCTAAGCTGCCCGCCTGTCTCCTCTGTTTGACATACCACAGAAGCCTGCCAGGGCTGCCTCAGGCAGAGCCAACAGAGCCCCCTTGGGTCTACTCAGCCTACCGGCCGCAGGCCTCTTCTTGGCACAGCGCATGCCAGCTCCAGTGCCCACCTCGAGGCTCATGGGTCTGTCTGTGCAGCTGACAGAGAAGAGCTAAAGCTTCATGGAGCCAAGGATGCAGCCCCCCTCCCCCCCCCCACAGAGCTTACAGTGCCCCAGTCCTGACAAGCACGTCTTTCTGGCAAGGGAAGGAGGCCCACAGCTTCTTTCCCCAGCCACACTGATGAAGGTGGATGTGTTCCTGCTCTTCTCAAGGCCCGGGAGTCCTGCTTAGCACTGTGTGGCATTCAGGGTGAAGCACTGCATGCAGTGTGAGGCACCCCCGCCCCCCCCCCCATGAGAGGGCCTGGGTGCTCTTCTTGACACCTCCTTCGGGATGCAGAGCACACCATGGGCATCTGTGCAAAGGGAGCAATATTGTGCTGATGTTTCTAGCAAGGGATGGGAATTTTGGGGTGCTTCTCTGCCAGTTGTTTGAAACCAGGGATCACCTTCTAGTGCCCTCCTGTTGCAGGTATATAAGCCTTAGCACAGCTACAGCCTGCGGCATGAATGGCTCTTGGCCCATGTCATTAGGGGAACCAGCCCAGTGGACTTAGGGGGTGCTGTACTTGTGCACTGAAACTGCATCTTGTTGTATTTAGGGTGGTGGGCTGCCTGGGAACCGTGTCTGAGAAAAAAGCCAGGCAACCAGGCCTAAGCACATAATTTTCATAGCAGAAATCCTGAAACATTCAACACAACTATAAACAGCTGCACCCCTGCTCCCCGCCCCCCCCCCCCCACACACACACACACTGGAGGGATATGATGCAAAGCCCAAACCAAGGCATGAGGAAGAACCACTCGTCCAAAGGAAGGAACAGTTTCTTCAAGGCCAAGTGTTTGCCACCCCCACCTCACATCTCCATGGGATGGAGGGAAGGAAGGCGGCTTGAAGCCAGGACGCTCCCCGCCCCCCGCTCCACGCACTCACCTCCTGGGCCGATTCTGAGTTGCCTGCTGCGCCTGCTGCGCCGCCTGCTGAGCTGCTTGCTGTGCCGCCTGCTGCACTTGCTGCTGCTGCGCCTGCTGTGGGGCCACCCGCTTGCGTGCTGGTTCCATCACAGCCTGGGGCATCCCAGGCCGCACAGAAGGGCTCCCCACGTAGGGTGGGCCTGGGGGACCCATGGGAGCCCCCTGGTGGGGCATTCGAGCACCAGATGGCATCCCAGGACGCTGGAAGGGAAAGTGAGAGAGAGAGGGGGGGAAATCAACGCCTCTTCCAGCTGGCACTGTGAGCAGTCACAACTGTATGGCCACCTCCCAAGGGGCGGCTGAGCCCTACGGGCAGGGCCAGCGCATCCATGGAGGCGGGTCCGGCAGCCACCTCAAGCGCTGAGGTGCTGCAAGGGGCACCGGGGGTGGGGGCGTGCGCCGTGGAGCTGGTGGTAGCAGCGGGCTGGGAAGCCGCACGCACGCTGCCCCGGCCGCCTGCTGCGCCTGGCCTACAGCTGCTGCGCCTGGGCGGGAGTGCATGCTGGCGGCAGTAGTGTGGGGCAGTCTGAGCAGGCAGTCTCCCAGCCCTCCCGCTCTGTTGCCCTGTGCTGCCACCGCCTGCACACAGCTGAGGCCGGCTCGCAGCGGCATGCTGCGTGATGACGTCACAAGTAGTGACATCATCACGCAGTCTGGGCGTGCGCGCGTGGGGGTGGCAACAGCCCTGAAGCTGCCCCCGGCCTCAGGCGCCAGAAACTCTGGCACCGGCCCTGCCTATGGACAGTGGAAGCACCCAGGGAGACTCCAGGCAATGCAGCTTGGCTGCAGAGATCATGACCTGGAGGAAAAAGGGATTCCCAAGCTGGACAAAGCCTCCAGGCAGTGGCAACCGAGCAGCTGCCCCTGCTGGGATCCAGCTGGGGCACCAAAACTGACCCACAGCTCACAATTTTGGGCCCCAGCCCCAACTCAAAGGGAGCCTACCAAAAGGAAATGGCATATTTCCAGATCTAATAAGATCCAGGGAGCCTCACCCCAGCTGCAAACAGCCTTGAGAAGTCAAGAAAGAAGACCAGGCAAAACACAGGGCGGGAACCTCGTCTGCTATGTCCACCCAGAGACCTGGAGCTACTTTTTGCCATGTCAGACTGGCTGCATTTATTTATTGGAAAGCACGATGTCCCACCATTTCCCCCTTGCAAATCTTCAAGTCAGCTTAAAACAAAAATAAATCCTGGACTTCCAAAAATCCAGCAAAAAAACCACAACACAGTGATTCTCCCCAAGCCTTGGACGCCAAAGAGCAGCCCCGTCTCTCTCCAAGCTGCCCCACTTCCTTGTTTTCTATTTGTAGTCTCTCCCTAGTTCCTTCGCCATTTCTCAAACTGCATCAAAGATGCACGGAGTAATGACAACACAGGAATGCAACAATGGAAAGCGAGCAATGGTTGTGGTGGGTTCTCCGGCCGTGAAAGCCTCCGACAATACATCGAAAGCGAGGAAGCTCAGAGGAAAAACAAACTGCAGCAAAACTTCCATGAGAAATGACTAGGTAAGAAACCTACTCACAGGCTCCCCTGATTTGTAGGCAGCTGACCTGGCCATGCTGACCCATGCTGCAACAACCTCCGGGCTCAACTACTGCGGCAACCACTACATGGGGCTGCCCTTGAAGAACGCCCAGGAACTTGGTTTGGAACTTAATGCACCTGGGCAAGCCGCTGTGAGCTGATGACATCCATTCTGCAAACTCTCCACGGCTTGCCAATCTGTTTTCAGGTGCAATTCAAGGTATTCAAATTTATTTTTAAAGCCCTTTGTAGCCTGGGACCCACAGACTTGAAGGACTGAGTAGGCAATCCTATGCAGAGTAACTGCTGTCCAAGTCCACTGAAGACTGTGGGCTTAGACTGCAGTAGGACTGCCCTGTGGCTCTCTTGGTATCAAGCTACAAGACAATTCTGCTCAGCACAGCTCCCTGCCCCCCCCCCCGGGGCAATCTGCCATGGCCCACTCAGGTGCGTTTTCAGCAGCTTCCCCAATCTTGTGGAAAGGCCTTGTGGCTGAAGGGAGGAAGGTTATTAGCATAGGCTGCAACACTTAGCCGCTTAGAAGGGATTTTGGAGTTGTGGGATAGGCCCAGCATAAAGAGGGCACAGGCAGATTTGGTGTCTTATGGGGTAGCTATCTTTCGGAGGTAGGACAAGTTGCATCTTTGGTGTTTCATGAGCTGTCCTCATAATATCATTAAATATCATTTTAAGATGTTTTTACAGATTGCCTGAATTATTTTCTTACTTTCCTTGAGTTGCAGTTTTCTGGGTATATACATTTTTAAACAAACAAATAGATAAATAAATGACAGACCACCACAGCTGCCTAACCAAAATACATTTAATGAAAGCCTAGTGAGACAAAACAGTTTTCATGACTGGCATTAGTGATTAGGACATGTGAGTTTTCTACTACTTTGGTGCTACCACTGAAAAGGCCAAGCAAAAAGAGCAGCTGTTTCACAAGTACACGCATATGATCCAAACCATTTGCCCCCGTTAATAACCGGCCAGCCACATTCTGGACCAGCTGCTGTTTCCAAACACTCTCCATACGCAGCTGCAGACAGAGCACGCTGCAGCAATCTCGTCAGGAAGGGGTCACGAGCACATTTCTTAGGTGTGACTGGCAGGCCAGCCTTCACTCATAAAAGCACTCCCAGTCACGGCCGGGTGACTGGACAGCCAGCTGCAGCGCTGGGACATGGACCACTCTCAGGCTGTGGTCCAGGCCACTCCAAGACTGCACCCCCTTTCAAACCAGGGGGGACCCCATTCACTCTTTGATCAGCCACTTCTCTGGCCACGAAGACCGTTTCTGGTGGGTAGCCATGTTGATCTGCAGGAGAAGAGCAGGATTTGGGTCCAGCAGCACCGACCAGGGCCGATTCCAGATGGCCAGAAATTGTGGTTTTTCTGCGGAAATAATCGCTTACCGGCCACGCGTTCACTTTCGTCTCCATCCGCTTTGTCTCGCAGCGTGCCGTGCCGTCCCGCTTCAGGATGCTCACACGGCCAACTGAGGTACCCGGAATTGGTTGTTTCCTCCCCGTCACAGTTGACGTTGGGGGCCTTCATTGGTTCGCATTTCGTTTTGTTTTTTTTAAATGTTTTACGTGTTTTGCGCAAATGCGCAAATGTGCAGGTATGCGAATACGCAGCATTGACGTTTGTGCGCTTTTGTGCATTTGTGCACATTTGTGCAGTTTGATGTGCGCAAATGTGCGACTGCGCAAATGGCACCCGTTTTTTTAAAAAAAATTAAGGGAATATTGTTGCCGTCCCGGCCGGCAAAGAAAGAAGGGAAAGGGGAGGGCCTCTCCGCGGCGACGAAGCATCCAGAAGTGTGCAAACCCGCAATACCGTGTTCATACTGTCCGCTTATAGAGCACAACCGAGTGCCATGGACCGCAGGTAAGCCGGGACGGGAAATTGCGGGTTTTTATGAGTGAGGTCGCTGAAAAAGCGAAAGCACTCGCTCTATTTATGCCCATCTGGAATCGGCCCTGATTTCCAGGGTGTGAGCTTTTGAGATTCAGACACAAAGCCAGCTTTGACTCTGGAAAGCTCCCTTCCTTGGAAATCTATTCAGCTTCTAAGGTGCTACTGGACCCGAATCTTGCTCTTCCCTGACCAACAATACCTCTTTCTTGGCCGGATTACATTTCAGCTGGTTTATTTCCACCAAGTTCAACTCAGACACAGAATCAACACTTCAAATGCGCCTCCAGACTCGGATGCAGAGAGAGCGCAAACCCACCTGATTTCCTCCTCATGCTAACGACTTCCAGACAACCTCTCCCAGGGGTTAAGGAGCATTGGAAACAGGATGGAACCCAAGAACCAAAGACCGCATGGGAGAGCCGAATGCCTCCTTCTATCCTTCGGAAAGGATCAAAAGCCCTCTAAACCACTCCCCCCAGTGGACACAAAGGAGCTTCTGCCTCGGACTGGCTCAGACTGAACCTGTCCATCAAGGCCTGCGCTGTCTACTCAGACCGGCAGTGGCTCTCTGGAGTCTGAGGAGGAGGTTTTCCACATCCCCTGCCCACCACCTGGTCCTTTTAGCCGGAGACCGAATCAGGGACCTCCTGCGAGCCGAGCAAGTGCTCTACCACTGAGCAACAGCCACCCCAACTAGGTGATCCAGCCGGACACCAGAGAGGCCCAGGAGACGCATTCTACAATCATTCCCTGCAGTAGAGCGGTCACAGAAGTTTCAATTCCACACTCAGAAGCCAGACTGAAAAGAACTTAGGTGACCCCCCCTCACCCAAGAATTTCTGCAGCCGGCTCACCATCCTTGGGGGCAGCCTCACCTTGGCCCCCCTCAGTGCTGCAGGGATGGCTTTCTTCCTCTCTCAGTGAGGAAGACTAAGAGAGGACATCCAGCAGCCCCGTTCACCTGGTAGATTTTAAGAGTCAGAAAAGGCAAGGGTCGAACGCAAACGTGGTCAGCCACTCTCCAAGGCTCTCCTTTACGTTCTTAGGCTGGGCAAGCAGAACGGCCGCTCTCCAAATAGCCCAAGATGCCCAGTACCCGACTGGCACGATGGGTGGCGGCTGAGCTAGAGCAGAGGCGAACCTTTTCTGCAAACTGCCTGGCTGTGAGATTTCCTGTGACTTAGTACAGGGGCCAGGCCAAGACTGACCCACTGCGGAACCCACACACAGCTCCTGCATGGCTGCAGAGCTTCCACCATGAAGGCCGTTTGGTACACTTATACCTCACTTCTCTCCCCAGCAGGGGTCCGAGTCAGCTCACATCATTCTCCTAACCTCCATTTCATCCTCGTGCCCCTGTGAAGTGGTCTGGGCCGATGGTGTTCAGCATGCCCAAGGACACCCAGAGAACTTACCTAGCAGAGCGGGGTTCAACCCAGGGGCTCCACTACACTCAAGGACAGAAGAACACAAGTTGTGCCCCACTGGGTCGGAGCAGCGAGGGTCCCTCTAGTCCAGCCTCCTGCCTCGCACAGTGGCCCACCAGTTACTCCGGAGGGCCAGGAACCAGGCCTAGGGGCCCAGGCCTTCCCCGAGGCTGCCTCCTGGCACTCGGTTTCAGAAGTCACCATGGCTAGTAGCCATCGATAGACCCATCCTCCTGGAATTCCTGCTGCAACATTGCAGTTAAGTGGTTGGGTTGAAAAACAGCACTCTGCTGGTTCAAATCCCACTACTGCCAAGAGCTCAGTAAGTGGTGTTGGGTAAACCCAGGGGTTTTTTTTTCAGTGGGAACGCGGTGGAACGGAGTTCTGGAACCTCTTGAAAATGGTCACATGGCTGGTGGCCACGCCCCCTGATCTCCAGACAGAGGGGAGTTTAGATTGCTCAGTGGGGCAACGCACTGAGTTCCACCACCTCTTTTCCCGGAAAAAAAGCCCTGGGTAAACCACTCCTGCCAGCTCCAGTTCCTTGGCTGATGTGTGGAGTAATAACCACCCTGACTTTGTTCACTGCTCCGAGTGGGGCATCTGTGCACGTGGCCATCGCTCTATTTGTTTGGCAGTGAATTCCAAATTTCAATTGATAATTGCGCAAAGAAATATTTCCTTTTGTTTGTCCTGAATTTACTGCCCATCAGCCTCATTGAATCCCCTCAAGTTCTGGTGTTTGGGGAGAGGGAGAAAATCTGCCCCTTCACCCTTTCTACCCTGTGCATCATTTTATAAACCCTCCTCTTAGTCTTCTCTGAAGACTGAAGAGCCCCAGCCTCTTCATTCTTACCTCCAACCCCCAATCATCTCAGTTGCCCTCCTCTGTCCTTTTTCCCGCGTTGCAATGTCGTTTTTAAGACATGGTGGCCAGAAGTGCACACAGTATTCCAAATGAGGCCGCACCGTAGGTCTATACAGGGGCATTACAATGTCGGCTGATTAATATTCAATCCTTTCCTAATAAACACCACCACAGAGTTTGTTTTTTTTCAATAAGGGAAGTAAGGGAGGAGACTAAAGCAGATGCCAGGATACTTCAAGCCCCATCACTCTGACTGGGTGAACGTGCTGGAGTCATGCTGAAGAAATGAGATTCCTAGACCTCGTCAACAGCTGCGCACTGGAACAGTTGGTCAGAGAGTCAACCAGAGGGCTTGTAATCTTGGCCTTGGTTCTGAGCAAGTTAAACCTATCTGCCTGCACATTATCTCTATGTTCTATTATTGTTGTTGTTGTTTCTATTACTATTATTATTATTATTATAAAATAACAAAATAACTAAATCCATATAATCATCATACAACATCATTAAAATTCCTTATACCCAACCCTAACCAATAAACTTAATTTACTGGGTTAATACAGATTTTAAAATTCAAAACATACCATTGAATGGCCTCATTTCCAAAGTATGTCAACGATTGACTATTAATAGCATAAATATTAGTATTATTCTGCAATTTAACATAAACATGTACCATAATCCAAATAGAGCTTATGGATGTACGTTATCATGGAATTTCTCGGTCCAGTACATGTCAAAGACTGCTTCTCTACAAACTGGTCAGCAGAGTTTGGTCTCCAGTAATAAACCAGTTTTGCTATAACTGCAAAATCTCATACCCATCAGTGGTGGCAAATCTACTTCTTCCCGTGAGCTGTTGTTGGAATTCAAACAGAGATTAACAACCATATGAGTTCCAAATCAACATTCATAACTCAGTGTTTCAGAAATCCCAATAGAATTCCTTTTGCTGTGGGGTACCAATATATGTTAGATTTTAGTAGGGCAAACTTTAATAAACTTTAGAGATACGACGAGAACTATTCCATGGACAAGAATGCTGGAAGGGAAAGGAGCAAGTGAAGGGCGGGCTCTCCTGAAAGAACAGCTCCTGCAGGCTCAAGCTGTCACCATCCCAGCAAGACAGAAATGTGGTAGAGGATCTAAGAAGCCAGTGTGGATGAACAGAGAGCTCTGTGATAAACTAAGGAGGAAAAAGGAGACATTCAAGAAATGGAGGGGAGGAAATGCGTCCAAAGTAGAACATCTAGGGGTAGCTAGGCACGGTACGGTAGCTGTGAGAGGCCAAAGCTCAGAATGATCTGAGACTGGCCAGGGGGGCTCGCCACAAAAAAAGAGATGTTCTTCAGATACATGAGGAGCAAACGGAAGGTAAAGGGGGCAATACCTCCATTGCTGGGTGAAAATGGAGAAACTCTGACAGAAGACAGAGAGACGGCAGAAAGGCTCACGGCCTACTTTGCCTCAGTTCTCTCCCTGAAGGAGGGGACAGGCCCACCCAGAGATGGTAGTAGGCAAGGCATGGCTCCAGGGCTGCTGGTTGACATGGGCAGAGAAGTTACGGCTCATCTCCCAGGCCTCTTGGAGGACAGGTGATGTGCTGGAAGACTGGAGGAGGGCAAACGTCACCCCATTCTGCAAGAAAAAGGCAATCCAGGGAACAACAGGCCAGTCAGCCTGACCTCTGTCCCTATGTTATTTGCATAACATCCAAATCACAGGACGTCATTGTCCCAATATACCACATTGGTCAGGCCCCATCTGGAGTACTGTGTGCAGTTCTGGAGGCCTCATTTCAAAAACCATGTGGACAAATTGGAACAAGTGCAGAGGAGAGCAGCCAGGATGATCAGGGGCCTGGCGACCAAGCCCTATAGCAAAAGATTGAGGGACCTGTGAATGTTACGTTTGGAGAAGAAGAGGTTAGGGTTAGGAACTGGTGTGCGGTTGTTAGCGTCAGGAGACCAATCGCCATCCTCCAAGGTGGTACCGTAAGCCAGACGCTCCTTCCCAGCACAAGCACCAATGGTTCACCTGCCTGTTCCCCAACAAAGAGGCTGGTCGGCTGGCCAAGGATTGCGTGAGGCTGCTCCGCAGAGAGGCAGAGGCAAAGCCATTCACGCTCTAATCAGAGGCAGGTCCAGGGTTAGGGTTAGGGTTAGGATGCTGGGCAGAGGCTGGCCAGGTGTGCCTGTCCACCTTCAGGCTCTCTCTGCATGTGACTCACACACACACACACACACCAGCACAAAGGCTCCTGCTCCTTCACATGACTCTCAGTTGATACAAATTTCAGGTAAGGTATCAATCGCAACTTGGACGGCATATAAAATTATACCATTTGGCATATAAGTATACATTTATAAGTATAAATATCTTTGTTTTCTGTAAGAAAATTACAAGTATACCAAATACTTGGGAGTTACGAACTGCTGCCCCCTCTGCATCCACGACAGAGACATCTGAGAGGTAGGAAAAAGGAAACGTTGAAGGAAGAAAACAAATTTTGTAGTAAATAAAAGGAAGTGTATTATTCAAACAAACTCTCTCATGAATTCACAATAGGCAGGACTACCAATGTTTGGATATTAAGCTAACCTTTCTAATACTGAAAACACTGTTTAATAATGTACATTTAAACACAAAAAACATTGTATATGTCTCTAGTATAAGAGTTTTTTTTAAATGTACCCCAGAATTTCCCCATCTGTCCCCTGGAAAAATTGAGAGAGACCTCATTTTTCATGCAGTTCTAACATTAAAATCTAGTGGGGAATTGACAGGAAACAGAAACACATAAACCATCTTGAGGAGCTGGCACTACAGCCATGTAGACGAAGAAACGTCGCTTGAGCTTCCAGGGAGGACGTCCACTGCTACTATCGTTGGCTGCTGCTGCTCTTTCAAAACCTCTCCTCTCCTCTCCCTCTGCCACATCTCCCCCCCCCCCACCCCAAAACACTCTGCACGTTCTTCCCGAAGATCCCCTGCCGGTCATGATGTGCACAGATGTTAAATTAGACGCTGTGATGTATGTATGGAATGTATACAATTTTATTACTGGACTGTGTGTGACAAAATAGATAAATAAAATTAAAGTGTTGTGTTTGGGTTACACTTGGGACACCCAGACACACAACTCAGACTGAGTTACACAACACAGGCAAATCCCAAATTAACCGTCATTCTCAAAGGATGACCGCAGCTTGGGGGAGGGTGGGGAGGCAGACAACTGAAAATCCGAAGGGCCCAGTAGGGCAAGGACACACACAGGAAACACAGCCAGTCACACATCGAACACACACAATGAAGAACTAAGAACTAAATGAAACAAATAAGAGGGGATTAAATGAAAAATTGGCCTCCCAAAAGCCAGAAGGGTCAAGAGAAAGTCTGAGAGAAGGCAAGCCAAACGGTAAGCAAGGAAGGGGGAAAGCGGGGAGCAAACCCCAAGCAAAAACATTAAAATGCTTTAGAGAGAATTAGAGAACACAAGACATGCAGAACAGAAACTATATTCAAGAAAGCTAAAAATGTAAGAAAGGAATAACAGTATGAAATAACTACACTGTAATTTGACACAAGAAAACTCTCAAACTATCTCTGTCCCTCTGATCTGGTCCTCTATAAACAGGTAAGCTGCAGTATGTGAAACCAGCTTTACCTGATTCAATAAGTCCTACCCCATATGCTTAAGGACTGGGCTGCCTCACACATATATGTAATCTTAGTAGCTATAGTCTGCAATCAATCAAGAAAGTTCAAAGCTCTCCCCAGCCTCACCCAAGAACACAGATTTACACGCTTTGGAGGCTGTGACTGGCTGGTTAAAACACAGCCGACTAAACCGAATCCCACAAAGACAGAGGTCCTTCACCTGACCATGGACTGACAGGTTCTGGGATCCAACTCCCAACCCTTGATGGGATGCCGCTGGTACCTGTGCCAGTGGAGAGGAGTTTGGGCGTGTCCTGGATGTCAACGGAGGCCCAGGTTACAGCAGTTGCCAGATCTGTGTTCTTTCCATCTTCGTCAGATTAGGCAACTTGCTCCTTACCTCTCAGCCCACAACCTAGCCATGGTGACCCATGCAATGGTCACCTCCAGGTTAGACTACTGCAACTTGCTCTATGCTGGGCTGCTCCGGAAGCTACAACTGGTCCAGAATGCAGCAGTGTGTATTTTGTCCAGGACTCTGTTCTAGTCACATATAACTCCGGTTTTGCACCAGCTGTATTGGCTCCCAGTGGAATTCCAGATCAGGTTCAAGGTTTTGGTCTTAACTTTTAAAGCCCTCAGTGGACTGTGATCCACATACCCGCAGGACTGCCTCTCACCACACGTTCCCTGGAGACTGCTCCGTTCTGCTGGTGGTCCTTGGCCCTAAGGAGGCTCACCTTGCCTCAACCAGGGCCAGGGCTTTTTCGGCCACGGCACCAACCTGGTAGAACTCTCTGTCTGTGGAAACTCAGGCCCAGTCAGATTTGTTATCTTTCCACCAGGCCTGCAAGACAGGGGTGTTCTGCCAGGCATATGGCGGTTGAGATGGGCAGGTCACCAAACCTGCCTCCTGCTTTTGGGGGCGGGGGGGGCGTTGTTCCCCCAGATTGTGTTTTCATCTGGTTGCTGGGCCGCCTTGCCCCATGGATCTGTTAATGCTTGATGGATTATGCAATATGTGCACGACTGTTTCAATGGATTATTTTATTGACTGATGTTTCAATTTATACTACCATGTTTTTATTGTATTTATTGTATTTTGTGATTCACTCTGAACCCGCTTGCGGGGAAGAGTAGAATATACATTTAATAAAATAAAATGTTCATATTAATTATTCTACCTACAAAACAACCCAATTTTGTAATTACTGTAATTTATAATCTAGGAAATACACAACTCTAAAAAACATTTTATAGGATGGATTTTTTCACTGCTCCCCCACCTCCCCAGTTTTTCTGCATGAAAAATTAGGGGAAAGTACCTGGAAAAACCAGGGGGACAGATTATCTCTCCAGGCCTCCAAAGCTCACCTCTCCCACAGATCCTTTGGCTTTAACCCCTGAGTCTACATCCTCAGCGAACCCCCCCCCCAGGCACATTACTGCAGAGGCACGGGCTGGCTGTTCCCTTGCCACCCCCTCCCTCCCCTCTTGCCTCTAGCACTGAATGTCAACTCCTTGGAGACCGGGTCTCTTCCACTTTGCTGACATTGCTCTGTAGAGCACCATGTACATTCCGTGGCACTAAATAAACCAGTGAGCCAGGACCAAGGAGGCACCTTAAAAGAAAGCAAAAAAGGAAGCTTTCGGCAGGCGCCCCTTGCAGCCACAAGCCCAGCAGCGGCAGACCCTGCCAATGCCCACCCCCCACCCCCAGCACCAACTGATATTAAAACCATGGGCCATATTTAGAGCAGCAGCCTGCCGCTGTCAATCTGTGGGGGCTGCTGCCTGTTCATCATGCCACACCACCAGCCAACCACTCACGGGGGAGCGCATTCCAAGCATACAACAGACATGATGGTTGCAGCCGCCAACTTCGCTCTGAGAACAAACTTTACAGCATCAACAGGAAATTTCCCCACAAGACTTACAGTTTCAAGAATCCATTACACACCAGGACCAAGGATCACAAGAGATACTCTCTAATGATGAGGGCCAGAAACTCTCCAAAGGGCCAATAACCAATGCCTTTTCCAACTGTTCTACCCAACCAATTCCAAAAGGACGAGTGGTCTCAGAGCCCCATGCTCTGTCCTGAACATGTTGAGATGGAAGCCGTGCTACAGCAGGAAAGGATCCAGAGGCGAGAACTAGGGAGCTGGGAAATTTCTCTCTGGCCATAAGGTATCTCAATGCTGCTCAGCAGAGTGATCCGGACATGTTCTAGTTGTGCGGATTGATGGAAAAGGACTGAGTAACGGAGGGAGTCAGGAGAGCAAGCTCAGAGGAAGTTGGGAATGTAACAGCTAAAATCGAAGATACGCAAAACGGGCCTTCTATCTCCATCGATGTGACCCTCCCAGAAATACTAGAGGCCAAAGCCCATGGAACGCCAGAGCACAGGCTACTCCCTGGTTTCCCACTGAGAAAGACCCGAGAAATAACTGTCCACGAGGTGTGAATTGTCCAGTGGTTAAAAACTCAGCAATTGAGGAAGAGCAGCACAGGACCGGTGAGACAGAAAGGTATTCTGCCCTTACTCCAGGCAGACCAGGGCAGGCCTTTGGGATCAGGGCTAAGCCCAGTAAGCAAGAACCTTGTAGCTCAAATGCTTGGGTTACTTCCACGCCTTCTGGGGGAAACATGTTGATGCAGTCTCCTAACTTTGGGGTGGTGGGGAACTCCAGGCCCCGCTCGCTGTCTAAACAAGGGGAGAACATCTAAGAACATCTCCTCCCCCTGTTTAGACAGCGAGCGGGACCTGGAGTTCCCTTACAGCTGGCCCCTTACAGAGCTGGATTAGGTGTCAGACCAGGGGAGATGTCAGGAGGACTCGCGTTTGCAAGCAAGTTTTGAGCAGCTGACCCTACGGACGTCACTCTGCCACGCAGCCGGCAGGATGCCAAGTGCCTGGCCAAAAGGCTTCCCAGAGCCACACCTGCCTCTGCCTTACCAGGCCGAAAGGGCCCACCTTTTGAGGACGTCCAGGTAGGACTTGTCCCTGGCTGGCCTGCTGCTCTTGAACACCTTCACCTCCCCACCCACACCACATACTCCCTAAAACCGAGTCTGACTCCCTGTTTGGACGAAGGGTTGGGCCTGCAGTCTAGGAAGCCCTTCCAAACATCTGGTTTTATTCTGAGATTTCGGACTCCTGGGCATGGCCAATTATCTACCCAGTCCATCACTCAGAGTATAGGAGGCTCAGTTCCAGTTTCCCAAGATCTGGGGCTCAGATTCCGAAGATCAATGATTTCTGCTTTTTAAATGTCCAGATTTCACGAATTTGCCAAATCCTGCAGCGAACTGAACTCGACAATTGTCCACTCCTTTCATACTTAAAAAATTAGCCATTTCTATCCCAGCTTTCTAGGCAGCTTTCACAGATGGCCCCATTACAGGGGTAAGAGCAAACATTTTGACGGGCCTCTGCTGATTGCTTTGCTGGATCAGACCCAGACAGGCTAGCCTCTGGTTCCATCACCCCTGGGATGCACCAAAGCAGCACCTGAATGGAACCGCAACTCTTGCATTGCCCCAGTTCAGTATTCCCTCCCCCCCCTCTACTTCGCTTGCCTCCTTGCCAAAGTAGCTTCGCCCCCCCCCCCCGTTCTGCCCACTTTCCTTCTGCACTCTTGACCAGGATGGGCGTCCAAGGCTCTTTACTGGTCCGGTCACCAACTTCTGATAGTGACTGATAAGGGGCAAAGCAGCGTGGCTTTATCACGTGCACCCTCCTTAATATTCAGGGGCACCGTGCTTCTGGGAAGAGAGGGTGTTCTATGGAAGCAGCGAGGGAACAACGCTGCAGTCGGGAGAAGGCCTGACTAAGGTGCCACAAGGCATTCAGTCAAAGTTGCTTGTTTTGTGCAAACAGAAATCTTGACTCTTGAGCACAGCGGAGGAACAGACATTGCGAGATCCTCCAGTTGCACTTCCTAGCACTTATTTTCTCACCCTCAAAGAAGCACACAGACCATATTTGGTGGAAGACCAAGATGCGAACAGCAGAGAGAGGGCAGGTGCCAGGGTCCAACACCCTCCGCAGACCTCTCTCTTCCCCCCGCCCTGACTAATGCCTGTGCCCTCTGCCATGCCCTACGCACACAGCCTCCTTGCCAAGGTATTAGCCGACGGCTGAACGCCTCCATCGTGGAAGCAGATTCTGAAGCAAGATAGACACATGCCATTTCCAGCACTTCTTCCTTGGTACAGTTTTTGTAAGGACAACAGACACAGCCCCATTTTATACAAAGCATATTAAGCAAAACAAGAATTGTGTGACCTGGAGGAAAGAATTACTCAAATGCACATAACAAAATTCAGAGGCCATTTGCCAAGGGTCAAGATGGAGAAACCCAAGGCAGATTGTGAAAAGCTCCAGGAGAATTTCGCTAAGTGGGGTGACTGGGGGAAACGTGGCCAATGGCATTGAGCATAAGGTGATGCACAGTGGAGTGAGAGAACCCTGACTTAGAAACTGTGGTGCTGGGTCTGAACTAGCCGCGACTGCCAGGGAAAATGATCTTGGGGCTGCAACTGACAGCTTGATGAAAATGTCAACTTGGAACCCACCTTTATGCTTAAACGTCCTCTCAGGGATTATTAGGAAAGGGTCAGTATTGTTATGCTCTTGCTTGGAGCCAAGGCCTCGTCTGAAATGCAATCAACTGCAGTGGTGGGGGGAAAGCAGGAGGCGGCCACGAAAATGAACCGGAGGGCAGGGGCCCCTCTCCCAGGAGGAATGGCGGGGGAGGGGGGGCTGTGCCTTTTCAGTTTAGAAAAAAGTCGGCTAAGAGGGACACCACAGACAGGATTAGACTGACGCAGGGGTGGCGGAAACGGATTCCCCCCTCTCCCTCCCTCCCTCCCTCCCTCCCATAACACTAGAGCTCAGAAGCACCCAATAAAGCTGAAGAGCAAGAGACACAACTAACTCTGGCCAGTCATACACACTCGGCTAACTTACCTCACAGGGTTGCTGTGAGGATAAAGGGGGGGGAAGGAGATGGATGTCAGCCGCCTTGGGTCCCCACTGGAGACAACAGTGGGCTATCAATGTAGTAAAATAAAAATAAAGAGATAAAAAAATGTAGGACAGAGAAAAGCAAATACTTCTTGACTCAATTGAGAAATTAAACTGTGGAATTCATTGCCAAAGGTTATCGTGATGGAGATTGCAGGCAACTTTAAAGGGGGCCAGACAGGAAAGGCCCATCTCCGGCTACAAGCAACAGTGAGTCAAAGGAACCTCCGCCTCAGAGGCAGCGAACCTCGGAAGCCAGGGCCAGCAGGCAGCCTCGGGGGAAGCCCAGGCCTTGTGCCTGTTCTGCGGTCTGCCAGGGCAACTGGTTGGCAGCTGCATGAAGGGCCTGGACTAGATGGTCTGTCCCAGCAGGGCTCTTCTTACAGTCAAAGCAGTTCAGGGGGGGGGGGGAGGGAATCTGAGGGGAAGTGCTGTGGGAAAGGGGGCAGCCCGTGCTCTCTATCACTTCATAGAGCCTTTGTATGCCGCCTCTCCAGAGACCCCACTCAAAGTGTCTCACAAAGTAAAAACCAGTGTTACAAAATCATAACGGAAGAAACATAAAAATTATTATTGTTAAAAACTGCCAGAAAACAAGCCGGGGATATAAAACAACACCCAGCAGCCTAAAATGATATTCATGAAACAGTCCTCAGGCTAGAAACAGATCATAAGAAGAGCTTAGAAAGATGAAACCCTGGCCCAGGCAAAAACCAACGTTTCAGCCTGGCACCTACAGCAAGGCAAGCTCCAGGCAGCCTCCCGAAGGCAAAGTGCGCCCGCTGAAGAAGTCCTGTTTCTGATTGCCTCCCACTGCCCCTCTGCAGGTGCGAGCACAGAGAGCAGGGCAGGCTGGCGAACAGGCTGGGGACGAAGCAGTCCTTCAAGCATCCCATCTAGGGCCTGGTAGGGACAAGCCATTGCGCCCAGAGACTGACAAGCAACCAGTGCGGCTCCACCCAAACAACAGTCTGGCTGCCGCACACTGGACAGAGCGAAGCTTCTTGACAGTTCTCACAGTCAGTCCCAGCGAGCGCATTGCAGTGACTGGATGTGATCAGGGAGTGGACCGCAGTGGCTAAACCCTGCTCTGAGGCAGGGCTGTAGCCACTGCATCTGTGGAGGCTGACTAAAGGGGCTCTCTCCGCTCATAAGCCGGGACGCAGAAGCACCCCAAGTTGCAGTTTCTCCCCCACGATGCACACACCCCCTTCCCATGGTTCAAAGTACAATTTTACAAAATGACACGGGCCTGGAATGCCACATGCTGCACTAAATGTGGAAATCTCCATCCTCTGAAAAACTTTTCATGTTGCAAAGCGTGGTTCCAAGTCCACTGATATGGGTGGCATAAGTGACGAGCTCTCGGAGGACTGGGCCAGCAGCAAAAGGAAAGCAATCCCGGCTAGTCTTTTAAATCACACCAAAAAAAAACTCAACTCAACAGGAACTAAGGATCCTGAACTGGTTGTGTATCCCTTTACCATTCAGTGATGGTAAGCAGATGCCAGGATTGCTACTGTCAGGGAAGCTCTCTTTTCCGAGACTGCCGTCGGGCAGCTTACCTGGGATTGGGTGTGAGGCTAGAAAGGGCTGCAGAGCAGCAATCACAGGATATTGACATCTGGAAGGCCTATAAGCACCAAGCAGTGGGGCTGGAAGGAGGGAACGTAAAAGCAAGAGGACCCCTGAGGGCCCAGGCAGCACTGTGAGAGCCACAGGAGCCTCAAGGCCCTGTGTCAGTGGCCCCGGAGCCTCTCCAAGAGCATGGACCGGGGGGGCCCTCAGATGCCCTCTAGTAGGAGGAAGGAGCAGCAGGGCTGAGCAGCACCCTTGCCCTTCCGCAGGCCATCTGCAACCGTACAACACCTGCTTGTTCCCCCAGTCCATCGCGAATGGCGGATGCCAGCCAGCCAGCCAGCCAGCCGAGATCCGTTCTCCTGATGGGCGTTCGCTGCTCTGACTTTGGAGGAAGACTTCTTCATCCAAAGCATTTCCAGGAGCGACAGGTGCAGCTGGGGTGTGACCACCCAGGAACTCTGTGGGGCCTGACGGGTTCCCGTTCTCCCTACGTCTGCCAACTGACCAGAGTGACCGTGATGGATCAGAGAACCAATAAGAGAAGAAGCCCCCTTGGCCATCCTGCCGCTTCTTCCTCAGAGAGTCACACACACGCACCACTGAATCCACCAGAGGCCCACACTTCCCACCTGCTCCCAAAGAACAGGCCCTCTGCGGTGGGTGGTGGGAGCGCACCGGGTCAGGGCTGAGGTGCAATGTGCAAAGAACAGGCAGCACGAAGAACGCCCAAATCCAGCCGGGGAGGCAACTCGCCCTCCGCCCTCTGCCCACTCAAGTCCACCCTGGTGAGAGTGAGGAGGGGGCACCAAAGGCTCGCCCAGGCCCCCCCCTTCCCGCAGCCCCCCCGGCTCTCCCACGAGGCTGGAGGGGGCCGGCAGGTGGGCCCCGCAAAGCACCCGCCCCGTCGGATCGCCTGGGGAAGAAGGCCGCGGGGCTGGACCCCCGAAGCAGCTCGCAGGCGCCAGGGGAAGGAGCAGCAGGAGAGAAGGCCGGCGAGCAGGAGGCCGGCCACGGCACCTGTTTGGAGACCGGGTTCGCCAGCCCCGTCGGAAGACCGGCGCGGGACAGCTGCTGCGTCGCCTCCCACCGCGGCGCGGGTCTGGCGGGCAGCGGCGGAGCTTCGCCAACCCACGTGTCGGGCGGGGGGGGCGGCGGGCGGCGGCGCGCGACCGGCCCCCGCCTCGCGGCCCCCGGCAGGGACGCCCCCTCCCCGCCCGCCGAGCGCGCCCACCGCCCGCCGAGCGCGCCCACTCACCACCCCGTGGACCAGAAACTCAAAAAGTTTGCTTTTCGTCGCCTTGCGCGCCCCTCCAGTGACTTCCTCGGCGGCCATGGGGCTCCGCTCGCCGCCTCCCTCCGGCCGCCGTCCTCGCGGGCGGGCTCGCCGGCTGCCTCTTCCTTCCTTCCTTCCTTCCTCCTCCTCCTCTCCCTCCTTCTTCCCTCCAACTCTCCCTCCGAGCCCCGCGGGGCTCTCGCACTTCTAAGCGCGCCGCCGGCCGAGCGGGGAGGGGCCCTCGCAGGGCTCCCGCGACGGCCCACCGCAGCCGCCAAATTCCTCCGCCGAGAAGCCGCCAGCAGCCCGGCCGGACAGCAGAGGGCAGGGCCGGGCCGAGCCAGGGAGGAGGAGGAGGAGGCCGGGCCGGGCCGGGCCGCGCGCGGTAGCCGATTTTCCAGCCTGTCCGGCGGACGCCCAGCGCCGCCTGCCTCCACTTCGCCTGTCCTCGGGCGACGGGTGGGGGGGGCGCCTCCCCGCGCAGCGCAGCGCAGCGCAGGCCGGCGAGTTCCGGTGCTCGGAGCCTCCGCCGCCGCCGGCCACGCACCGCCTTCCCGTCGCGCCCCTCCCTCGCCTTTGCCAGGCCTCGTCCCCCGGGACCCTTCCGCCAGGCAGCCCTGCCGACGGGAGGCGCCCCCGCCCGCCTTCCCAGAAGGGCGCCGGAAAGCTCCCCCCAACGACGCCCCCCCCACGCTCGCAGCGCGGGACCGGCGCCCCCCTCCCCCGACAGACACGCAGAGGACGGGCTCGCCGCCCACCGCGGCACGGCGGCCTCTGCCACGGGCCGGGCGGGGGGCGAACGGCAGCATCCCGGGCGCGCATCTCCCTGGCAACGGAGGGAGGGTTGCCAGGTAACGGGGCGGGGCGTGGTACCCAGGACAGGGGGGGCGGCTCCGGCGCGCTTCGCTTTCGCGGGGACAGAGCCGCCCTGCCGCCTCACCCAGCGCGGAGCGGGCGAGGGGAATCCGGGCAGCCGCCAGGCCGCCGGAATCCCCCCTGGCCGCCCCCCACGCGAAACCCCGCGGGCGGCTGTGGCGGCCAATCGGACCCCTCGAGGGGCGGGCGGGCGAGGGGCACAGCTGCCCCCCCCCGCGCTCCACAGGCATCGATCGGCCCCTTCCAAGCCCCCCCCCCCGTGTAAGTTACCGGCTTCCTCGGAGGGGGAAGAGCAGCGCATGCGTGGTGCTGCCCCCTTCTCCGGCGAAGGTCAGCCGGACGGCCGCGGGGAAGGGGCCGGCGGGGACTGCCCCGGCGCCGCCTGGACGCATAAGGCTGCCCCACCGGCCCTTCCCGGGCGCTGGGCCCGCGTCCACACGTGCAAGCGCCCCCCCCCCCCCGCGCAGCCCATCCTTAGAGCGGGCCCCCTCCCAAAGAAGGAGGGCCTGGCCGGGCGAGAGAGCCCAGCCCAGCCCCGCCGCCGGGAGAGAAGCCGCCCCGCCAGGCGCCGCAGAACGACCGGGGCGGCCCTCGTGCCCCGCACGGCTCTGCCCTGCCCCGTTGCAGGGAAGAGCGGCTCCGCAGGCCGAGCCGAGCCGAGCGGTGCTTCTGTGCCTCCCGCCCCGCAGGTGAGCCCCGTCCCTTGCAGAGGCGCCCGGCAGCGGAGCCGCTTCGCTCTCCGGGGCGCCTGGGCTCACTCACCCTGCCGGCAGAGTCCTCCTTCCCGCGGCGGCGCCTCCGGACAGCCGGGCGTCTGGCGGGGTGCTGCGCGGCAGGGCTGGGGGCTGCTCCCGCCGGCTCTCCCGGGCTCTGCCCAGGGCCGCCCCGCTGCTGTTGTAGCGAAGGAGAACTCGGCGCGTTTATTCCAGCTGCTCCCGGAAGAGATGCGGTCGGTCTGGAAGGGCTCTGGGCCGGCCTGCTCCCCCGACCAGGGAGGCCTCTGGCGGGCTCCACTGGGCAGCCCGGGCCTGCTTAAGGGCAACTGCTTCCAGAGGCCCCCCCCGCTGCATCCGAAACCCTACACGGGGACTGAAATCCCTCCCCCCCCCCCCCGCAGCTGTGGCCAGGTGGGCTGCCTCCCAAGGGGGCCGGGGGGAGGGGGCTCCTTCCTGGGCTGGCAGCAGGTGGGTCTGTCCCTCTTTCCAAGGGGGTCCGGGCAGTTTGGCGCAGAAGCCCTGCCTCCCTCTCCACGGCCTGCCATCCATCTAGAGCAGGCAAACCTCCCTCACCCCTCTCTCTTTCTGGCCCCTGGTGCGTGACACTCGCGCTGCAGGTCTCCCAGCCACAACCCGCCTTTTGTGGGCAGCAGAAGTGCAGCAGAGACCGAGGGACGAAACAATACTCGAGTGATGGCTGCGGGGGAACCCTCCTAGCCCAGCAGAGGAGCCCCAGGGTGCACCAGCCCAGCAAACACGCCTCCCCTCTCCGCCGTTGCCTGGAGAATGTCCCTAGTGGAAGGAGATCAGACCACGCAGGGGAGAGGAGCCACTCTGCCTTCCGCATTCACCCCGGGCTCCTTGCCTCTGGCCTGTTGAGCTTGCAGAGCTGGCACCCGTGAAAATAATGACAAATGCGGCCAACACAGACTCCGGTGACGGCTCCCCCCATCCACCACGTCAGAGGATGGAATTCCAACTACCATGGACCAAGCACAGCTGAACTTGAGAAGAACATCAGCCCCAGCACGAGTGCACGGATCACTTATGCTGCTGTAAAGCAAGATTTGGCTCCAGTAGCACCTTAAAGACCAACTAGATTTCCAGGCTAAGAGCTCTGCCTGTCGACAGGACCCGGATCTTGCTCTTCTACTGCAGACCAACACAACTACCCACCTGAACATGCTGTTGTGTCTCTGACAGCAGATCACCCCAGCCCACACGCAGAGAGGGAGGCAGCCGCATCCAAACACACCAGTGACTCGCAGAAAAAGGTGTCTACCAGTGCGGAACACAAGCGTCAGGGCACTTTGTGCCAACCAAGAACAGCTACAGGAAAGGCAGCTGGACAGCTCTTGTGTCCTCAGACCCCTTACAGCACGGGCCCCCAGACCCTAACCCCCAGCCTGTGGGCACCGCTGGAATTCTGAGACGGGGTGTGCACACCACCACAAAAAGCCTGCAGCGGGAGGCTGAGCCGGACATAAAATGTCAGTGAGTGAAGTTAAGCATTACTTCAAACTTTCAGGCAGAGGCTCTGTTTAACAGGATGCCTTTTAAGATAAATGTATTGTTTAAAAATATTTCCCTGCATACACACAGCTTACCTTCCGCAGTGGAGCGCCGTGGCAGCTGCCGCCAAGCAACTTAAAACAATCTGGCTCAGCCAATCAGATCTGCAGTGGCCAATCAGGACCTCTGATCGGGGCAACTGCCCCACCTGGCCCCGCCCACTTTTCCGAAACACTTGGTGGGCCCCAAGAAAGGTGTCAATGGGCACCATGGAGCCCATGGGCACTGTGCTGGCAGGAATTCCACCCCCCCCCCCAACTGCCAGAGGCAAAGAGGAAGCAAGAAGGACCACAAACCTAGCCCGGGCCATAGAATGGTCCCAAATTCAGCCCCTGTTATCACCAGCAATAAGGCTCAGACAGGTCTCTCTGCCTTCGCCCTTGGGAGGCTGCTGTCCGTCAGGCTAGATGGCACTAAGGTAGAAATCCGCTCCGGAGACTGTGGCCACATGTCTCCAAGCTTGGCTGCACTGCTGCACGTAGGGCCGGACTGCCAAAGCCCCACATCTCTGCTGCATGATGTGATCTTTGTGATAAGGTGGACCCAGCTGGCTCCCCCCAAAATCTGGATGATGCAAGCAGCCCAAGTCTGGCCTGATTGGCTCCGCCTGGGTATTTGCTCCAGCATCGTATTTAACTGGTGGGTGGTGCTTACTGTCTTCGGCCTGTATCACAATATTCACTTGATAGGTATGGCTCAGTGCTTTATGGCTGCCATGGCAACTCCGGGAGCTGCCCCTGGTTGTGCTGGTCCCAGATCTAGGAGTCTGCCTTGGGCAAGAAACTGGCACTCAGGTGGGCAGCCTGGAAGTTATGCCACTGGCGTCATGTCAGGAGGACATGGCTTGGCCAACTCCCTCTGCATGGGTTGGGATGGCCCCCCTCCGAAACGCCTGCCTCTGGCCGCCTTCCAGAAAGCTCAGGGGGACTGCCTGGGCCACTGCATGGATGGCTCTGCCCTTGGCCTGGGGTGGAGTGAGGGAGCTGATTAGACAGCTCCTGGTTGGCCTCTTCCCCCACACTGCAGACTGCCAAGCTCCTTGCTACAGACCAAGGAGCAGTGAAATGTGGAGCAGGTGAGGTGGCACCAGGAGTAGAGGCGGCCGAAGACTCTTGCCAGCTCAGACCAAACAGGCCAGAGAGCTAATCTGGTGGCCTCTGAGGCTGCAGTGAAGAAGTCTTTGTTCTCTTCAGCCAGTTCCTTATCAGTATCCGATATAAGGGAATCTTCCAAAGGGCACAAGGCTCACTAAAAATTCTAAACCTGAACCAAGAGGTGAACAGTCTTTTTCTGATTGTGATACTTCTGCTTGATTATGAGCAACACATAACAACAACATTCAATTTATATACCGCCCTTCAGGACAACTTAACACTCACTCAGAGTGGTTTACAACGTGTGCTATTATTATCCCCACAAAAATCACCCTGTGAGGTGGGTGGGGCTGAGAGAGCTCTGAGAGAGCTGTGACTGATCCAAGGTCACCCAGCTGGCTTCAAGCGGAGAAGGGGGGAATCAAACCTGGTTCTCCAGCGTCCTGCTGCTCTTAACCACGACACCAAACTGGCATCAAGTGACTCATATGTGGTCTGACTTGGGCTCCACGTTTCTACTGAGAATATCTGATGCACCCTCTTACTGCAGCTGCTGAGATTATTTTTCCTTTCTCACCCCAGCTGAAGTGGACTGGGTGCTTGGAGCTGTGAGAGCCACCACGTGTGGCCTGGATTCCAGCTCCTCGTGGTGAGTTGAACCTAACTGGCAGGAGTTGGGGGTTGGGGGAACCAGTTCTCTTAACACAGCCCTGAGTGAGGAGGAGTTTCCGTCAGTGCTGAGATAAATTTACTGATGAAACCAGCATTAGAAAAGGGAAAGTTCCCTGTAGCCTTCCTGTCACATTTTCCCTTTCTGAGCAAGTCAATCAGGCAACTACAGGCAGTCGGGTGTTAGATCGGTTGGCTGGGGCTGAACTGGAACAAAAGGGTTCAGAAACGCTCGAGGGAAAGGGACTTGGACTATTCCACTCTGTATAATAACAACAACAACAACATTCAATTTATATACCACCCTTCAGGACGACTTAATGCCCACTCAGAGCAGTTTGCAAAGTATGTCCCTGGCAGTTTCTATTGCTGTCCTTTGAATCCTACCATGACATTTTTGCATCACTTAAAACCATCATCTCAGGGCCAAGCTACAAGTGACGAATGACACTTGAACGGCAAGTGTATTTCTCCCTGTTCACTTGCCCTCCACTCAATCCACTTGCCATTCAAGTGTCATTTGTCACTTGTAGCTTGGCCCTCAGTCCTTCCACTTTGCTTCCGCTCTGTTTCAGATTTCTGGTTGGTTCCGATTTCTACAATCCAAACCCTATCGCTTTGTTTATTGGATGTCCCATCCTGCTGATTGCATTGACTTCTTTTGTATAATCTGCCTCGAGTCGCAGTGAGAAAGGCAGATTGTTTAAAAACAATAAATACAAATAAATATTATACTCTTTTCTTTGACTTATATCATACCGTCAGACTACCTATGGGATGGAGATTGCTTTGATAGCTCTGGGGGATGGTCTTGTAAAAGGATATCCCCCACGGTTAATCCTGTTGGAATGGTCAGTCACGTGACTCTGAGGCTGCCTGGAGCAATTGAACGGGCTCTCTGCACTGGCTGCCCACTGCTTCTGACCCTCCAAGTTAGGCAGGACTGGAAGAGTTCCTGTACCCCAACCTTTTTATAAGGAAGTGGAGGAAGTGCTTATTTCTCCAGGGCTATTTAGCATCTGTGTGGCCTGGTGGACTGAGATCATTTCTAACTGTGGAGCTGGAAGTCGTCAGTGGGCCAGAAACATTCAGGTCTACCTTTTGCCAACAAACCACCCAAGGGCACCTGGTGCCACCATTTCAACAGTATCTTGTGGACAAAGTCAAAGAAGGTTGGCAGGCAAAGAGTGAATCTCAGTAAGACTGAGGTGATCTAAAAAAACCCGACACACCTGATAGCCCGTCCAGCACATACAATTTCCATGCACCTGAACACCTGTGCCTACACCTGCCTTAAGACAAGTTAAATGCGAGAGTGTTGGGAGAGCTGGAGGAATAGCTGCGGTGGGGGTCCTGCTAGCTTTGCTGAAAGCACAGCATGGTCGGTCCTCCTCTCAAAGTCCTGAAGGAGTATCGGGTCGGGCCTGAGACAAAGAGGCCAGGAGGCCCCTTTAGACCCTTGCCTGGATTGGCATCAGTTTCTCCACTGTGCTCTCTTTCGCATTGTCTGTGTTGGTTGCTTTGTTGCACACATTTCTGATTGCACTTTTCTTATAAATATTGCTGCAATAGGAGGCAGTGGGTGGAGGTTCACACACTGCCTACCTGTAGGCAGGTATGTGTTCTCCCCCCACCTCCTGCATATTCCCACTTGCATGTTTGTTATTTATGTTATTTATAGTCTGCCTTTCTTATTGAGACTCAAGGCAGATTACAGAGTGTAAGTCAATATGATCTACAACTGGCACATTCAACAAAGAATAAAATAGACTATGCATTGCAGAAATTTGAAAAATCAGCATACAATTCAAATACAGAGATGAAACACATAATTTGATGTGATAAATTAAATGACACAGAAAATACCAAGTCGGAGCATATCTACATCAACTGACCGTACTCAGTAGTATAGTTTCTGTAATCTCTTCCTTTACCAAGCATCTCTCTGAACCATTTCCTTACAGCACAGTGCTACTGCCTGAGTAGAAAAGCACTCCTGAATAATTCAGTTTTGCATAATTTGTGGGAAACCAAGACATTGGGAGCTTTCTTGACCTCTTCAGGCAGGGTATTCCATAAGGTGGGAGTCACCACGGAGAATGCACATGGACAGGCAGTTGTTGATTTTGTCCATTTGCAGATGAGCAAAGCATAGGGAGAGAGGCACTCCCGTAGATATGAGGGGTCAAGGCCATAAAGGGCTTTGAGAATGTGGTAGCCAATACCCTGAATTGAGTCCAGTAACTGATGGGTAGTCAGTGAAGTGGCCACATAATGGGAAGACGAAGAGAACTATGGTTCTCGAAAGCTTATGCCACAGTAAAATTGATTAGTCTTAAAGGTACTACTGGACTCTTTACTATTTTGCGACTACAGACTAACATGGCTAACTATAGGGATCTATCATAATGGGAGCCGTAGGCATGTTCTGCACAGCTCCTGTGGCATTTAGTACCAAGTGGAGTCTCTGAGTTGACTTTGAAGGGAGACCTATGTAGAGTAGTCAAGTGTGGATGTTACCGTGGCATGAATCCAGGTGGCCAGACCGGCCGTGTCATGGTAGGGGACCATCTTCCAAACTGGACTGAGTTGGAAGAAGGCCTTTTTGACAGCTGCATTTATTAGCTTCTCTAGCAGCAAAGCTGGATCCAGTACAATTCATAAGCTCTTAACTGGGTCTGTAAGGGTCAACCGGGGACACAATGTCCAAGATTTCTGCTTTCAGCACTAGCAATATAAATATCTGATTTCCTCTCCGCATTTTCAGACAGGAGGCCTGCAGCTGGCTAGGTAGCTCCTTGGGCTGCTTTCGGATAGCTTTAAAAGCATGGGCCGTTGGCGCTTTCTTTGCTGTCTGCCAGGCATCGCTCACGCCTGCCTTTCATTCCCAGCTACAGATTAGAAGCACTCTACACAAACCCAAAGGTGCTCTCTCCAGGAGAGTCCATCTACACCAGCAACCTGAGATGCCCTGCAGGGCCAGCCAACAGGGCCCAGAGGGCCCAGGGCTTCCCTGGCGCTGCCTGCCCACTCTGGGACCCAGAGGTTTGCGGGCTCCCTGTAGTCACAGCCCCCTTCCGTTAATCTGGCTAATCTCCTTTTAAAGCCACCTCTGCTTGCAGCCGTCACTGCCCCCCCACCCCCTCTGCCAGAGAATTCCTCAGCTCTGTCACTCCTCCAGTAAAGATGTATTCCTTTTGTTCAGCCTGAGTCAATTGTCCGTCAACTTCATCGGGTGCCCCTGAATTCCAGTATTATGGGAAAGGGAGAAAAAGTTCTTTCTGTTTCATGCATAATAGTATAAAGTCTACTATAGAGGTCTCCAATCGTTTAAACCTGCTGGCTCTCTCTGCTTGGCCAAAGCAGCTCAGGGCAAGAGCCGGCTGGGTCCCAAAGGCCACACCATCAAACCCGCCCCCCCCCCCCATTCTACAATGAAGCACTTTTATACTGAGTAAAACCATTGGACTTTGAAGAACAAAACTTTCTCTGCTATGACTGGCAAACATTCGCAAAAACCTATGTAGGTTATCTCTATATATTTAAACAATCTTCATGTTGTTTAAATTTCTCTCTGGCTCTCCATATTCATAAATTATATAATTAATAAATCAGGGGGCTATTTTTAAAATTTTTGCAGGATTAAAAAAAATAGCTTGTTTCTCGAAGAACAGGAAAATAAGAAATGAATGAAAAAGTGAGAGGGGAGGGGGAAGAATGAAAAGAAACAAAGGAAATACCAAACGGGAAGGGCGGGAAAGAGGAAGGAGGAAATAAAAAGAAGGAAAGCTGGCAGGGACGGGGAAATGCAGCTTAGCAGTGATTGAGGAAAGCCCAGGTGACCGCCAAAGGGCAAGCCGCTCACAGAGACTGCGAGACCGGTTACTCCGGACACAAGAAGAGCCCCCCCCCCGGGATCAGAGCGGCGGCCCACCTCGTCCAGCACCCTATTTCACACAGCAGCCCACCAGCTACTCTGGAGGACCAGCTACAGGGGCACAGAGGCCGCCGAGGCCTTCCCCTGAAGTTGCCTGCTGGCCCTGGGAGTCAGAGGTTGACTGCCTCTGAATGTGGGGGTTCCCTTCAGTCACATGGCTACTGTGCGTGTTATGTGCCGTCACGTCGCCTCTGACCTATGGCGACCCTATGAATGAAATAGAAAAGAGTCCAGTAGCCCCTTTAAGACTAACCAACTTTACCGTAGCATAAGCTTTCGAGAATCACAATTCTCTTCGTCAGATGCATGGAGGGTAAGGAGAAACTGGCCAGATATATAGGTGGAGAGGGGAGGGGGGAGTAGATGCAATCAGTAGCTTCTGATAATGGGAGCAGTTGGCTTCTGATAATGGGATAACCATTCATAGTCTCTATTCAATCCCAGCCTGACTGAGTCAAATTTACATATGAATTCCAATTCAGCAGCTTCCCGTTGGATTCTGTTTTTGAAAGGCTTCTGTTGAACTACAGTGACCTTTTAAGTCCTAGATGGAATGTCCTGGTAGATTGAAGTGTTCTCCCTCTGGTTTCTGGATGTTGCCATTTTTAATGTCAGATTTCTGTCCATTTATTCTTTTGCGCAGAGGTTGGCTGGTTTGTCCAATGTACAGAGCAGATGGACATTGTTGGCACATCACGTTGGAGGATGAGCAGCTGTAAGAGCCAGAGATAGTGTAGTTGATGCCATTGGGTCCTGTAATTGTATTTCCTGGGTAGATATGAGGGCAGAGCTGGCATCTGGGTCTGTTGCAGGGTCTAGTACCTGTGTTGGTGACTCTGCTGGCCAATTCATGGTTGTAGGTGAGAAGTCATTTAAGGTTGGGGGGGGCTGTCTGTAGGCAAGGAGAGGTCTTCCACCCAGGGCTTGTGAGAGTGAGGCATCATTTTCCAGGATGGGTTTGAGCTGGGAACTGTAGGTGACAACCAGTGGTGTTCTGTTGTTAGTTCCTTTAGGTTTGTCCTGGAGCAGACTGTTTCTGGGTACTAGTCTGGCCCTGTTGATTTGTTTCTTCACTTCATTTGGTGGGTACTGTAGTCTCAAAAATGCTTGTTGTAAATCTCTTAAGTGTGAGTCTCGGTTGAGAGCACTGGAGCAGATACGGTTGTAACGTAAGGCTTGGCTGTAGACAATAGACCGAGTGATATCTTTAGGGTGGTAGCTGGAGGCATGTAGATATGAGTATTGGTCAGTGGGTTTCCTGTATAAGGTGGTATTTATCTGTCCATTATGTAGTTGCACAGTGGTGTCCAGGAAGTGTGCCTGTTGTGTAGAGTGGTCCAGGCTCAGGTTGATAGTAGGGTGAAAGTTGTTGAAGTCCTGATGAAATCTCTCAAGGGCTTCCTTCCCATGGGTCCAAATGATGAAGATGTCATCCAAGAATCTTAAGTACAGAAGTGGTTTCAGTGGATGGGAGCTAAGGAAGCGTTGCTCCAAGTCCGCCATGAATATGTTAGCATATTGTGGTGTCATGCGTGTGCCCATGGCTGTGCCGTTAACCTGTAGATATAAGCTGTCACCAAATTTGAAGTAATTAAAGTAATTTGAAGTATATATCTGACCAGTTTCTTCTTACCCTCCATGCATCTGATGAAGAGAACTGTGATTCTCGAAAGCTTATGCTACAGTAAAGTTGGTTAGTCTTAAAGGTGCTACTGGACTCTTTTCTATTTTGCTACTACAGACTAACACGGCTAACTCCTCTGGCCCTATGAATGAAAGACCTCCAAAACGTCCTCTCCTTAACAGACTTGCTCAGATCCTGCAAACTTGGAAGACGCAGCTTCCATTATTGAGTCCAGCCATCTCATTTTAGGTCTTCCTCTTTTCCTACTGCCTTCCAATTTTCCCAGCATTATTGGCTTTTCCAGAGAATCTTGTCTTCTCATGATGGGACCAAAGTACAACAGCCTCAGTTTTGTCTAGGGAGAGTTCAGGCTTGATTTGATCTAGAACTCACTTATTTGTCTTTTTGGCCATCCATGGTATCCACAAAACTCTCCTCCAGCACCACATTTCAGATGAATCAATTTTCTTCCTGCCAGCTTTCTTCACTGTCCAACTTTCACATCCACCACTGATAATTCTATCTTCACTGAATCTGCCCTTGTAAAGCTGTTTACACCTGTGGCCAAGAAGCATTTCCTTTTGTCTGTCTTGAATCTACTGCCCACCAGCTTCATTGGATGACCACGAGTTCTCATATTTTGGGAGAGGGAGATAAAGCTCTCCCTGCTGATTTCTCTACCCCATGCATAATTTTATAAACCTCTATCACGTCCTCCTTTCCAAACTGAAAAGCCTGAAACTCTTCAGCATTTCCTCACAAGAAAGATGCTCCAACCCCCTAATTATCTTGGTTGCCCTCTTCTATACTTTCTCCAGCTCTGCAATGTCCTTTTGGAGATATGGTGAATAAAACTATACTCAGTATTCCAAATGAGGTTGAAGATCTATACAGGGGCATTTTAATATTAGCTGTTTTATTTTCAATCCCTTTCCAAATAATCTGCACCACAGAGTTTGCCTTTTTCACTGCTGTAGCACTCTGGGTAGACACTAATTGAGCCACCCACTACCATCCCAATGTCTCTTCCCCTCTCAATCCCAGTACAGACCCCATTGGCAGGCGCCTGAAGTTGAGATTCTTTGTTCCAAAGTACATCACCTTAGAACTTAGAGCATGTGCCACATTGCTGCCCACCCACCCAATTTGTGGGGATCTTCCTGGAGCTCTCCACCATCAGCCTCGGTTTTTCCCTTCCTGAATAATTTCGTGTCATCTGCAAACTTGGCCACTGCGCTGCCAACCACCAATTCCAGATCATTTATGGACAAGTTAGATAGCAGCAGCCCCAATGCCAATCGCAGTGGGACCCCACTGCTCACTTCTCTCCATTGTGAAACATGTTCATTTATTCCTACTGTCTGCTTCCTGTTGTTTAACCATTTATTTATTTATTTATTTATTTATTTATTTATTTATTTATTTATTTATTTGTCTGCCTTTCTTTCTGAGACTCAAAGCAAATTACATAGCATGTCAATATGAACATTGGCTGAGACATTCAATAAATACACTAGAGTAAGGATATCAGAAATCTGAAAACAAGAAATCCAATACTGAGCTGAGAAAAACAATGCTAACCCTAACCCTAACCGAAACATAAACCAGCATGGAGCTATCCAATGGGAGCATCTCTACTGCATCCAACAGTCCCTCCCCGTTCCAACACATCTCTGAGCCATCTCCTTACAGCAAGGCCCTGCCACCTGTGTAAGACAGCTCTCCTGAATTTTGCAGTGTTTTGCAAAAAGTTTTGCACATTTTGCAATAAGTTAGGACAGTGCAAGCTTTCCTGACCTCAGGAGTATTTGGTGAGGCACCTTGTCAAAAGACTTCTGAAAGTCCAAGTAAATAATGTCTACTGGTCACCAACACGCCTGATCATTTACTCCAAGAACTCCAAAAAGCTGGTAAGGCACCACTTCCCTTTGCAAAATCCAGCTCCATTTTTCCCGAACAACCTTTGTTCCTTTATGAGCCTAGTAATTCTATCTTTGATTACAATTTCTATTAATTTGTCATTAAGTTAACTAGTCCGTAAGTTTCTATTTCACCTCCATACCCTTTTAGAAAAATCATAGTAACATTTGCTACTGTCCAGTCTGCTGGTACAGTGGCTGATTTTAGTGACAATTTACATATACTGCTTAGTAGGCCAACATTCTTACGTTTGAGTTCCCTTAGATCTCTCAGGTGCATGCCATCAGGACCTGGAGCTTTACTGGTTTTAGTTTCCCCAGTAGGTCTAGAACTTTGTCTCTCATCACCACCTGATTCAGTCCGATTCAGTTCTTCCTCCTCCCTTCAGGAAAACAGTGGCTACAGCATGGCCCCCACACTTTCCACAGTGAACACAGATACCAAGAACCCATTGAGCTTCCCTGCTATCTCCCCGTCTTCCTTTAGCAATCCTTCTATTCCTTGGTCATCCAAAGGCCCAACTGCTTCTCTGGCTGGTTTCCAGCTCTAGATGTATTTTAATACATGTTTATTGATTTCTTGATGCTTTTAGCAATCTACTCAAGTTTTTTTTTTTACATCTAATAATTAACTTACACTTCTTTTGCTAGACCCTGTGCTCCCTTCTGTTCACTTCATTGGGGCACACCTTCCACTTTTTTTAAAAAAAGCCTTTTTGCTTTTATGGTTTCTTTGGCTTGTGTTGTTAACCATGCAGGCCTTCTTTTAGACTTGGCAGTACTTTTCCCAGTCTGGGAAATGCATTCAATCTGGGCTTCAGTTAGTTTGGTTTTAAATAGCTTCCGAGCATCCTCAAGGGATCTGGTTCTCGTGTTTCCCTTTCACCTTATTTTAAGTAGTCCCCTTATTTGTGTAGTTCCCTCTTTTGAAATCAAACATGACTGTTTTGGACTTCAAGGGTAACTTTCCATTGACAAGAAAGCTGAACTTAACTGCATTATGTTCATTGCTCCCAGTTGGTGCAACAATATCTACATCTCCCACCAGGCCTTGAGTCCTGCTCAGAACCAAACTCAAGATCCCTACTTCCAAGCCTGGATTGTGCACTCCACCTCTATCATGACTTTTCCAACTGATTTGCATCTACTCCTGCCGACCCTCACCACCTATATATATTTGGCCAGTTTCTTCATACCCCCCATGCATCTGATGAAGAGAGCTGTCTCTCTCGAAAGCTTATGCACAGTAAAGTTGGTTAGTCTTAAAGGGGTATTTTGTTACTACAGACTAACACAGTTATCTCCTCCGGATCTACTTCCCTGTGCAGACAACTTCCCCTCCGCAGGCTTTGTTGCTCCGGGTCAGCGGTTTTCAAACCTGCTGAACCTGTGGGCACTTTTGGAATGCGGAGACTCGTTAGCAGGTGTCCCATCAGTATAGCTGCCATGAAGGCTGGTTCCAGTCAGAACATGGGGATGGTCTACAAAATGTTAAAAGAATGCCTCGCTTGGAACCTGTTATGACGGAGACAGCAGTTTGCAGGCTCCCCTCAGGGGTCCCCTTTAAAAACTATAGGAATATGCACTTCATTCTAGTCCTCTGGCACGGAGGCTGATTTTAGTGAGAAGTTACGTATATGGTTAGTCGGCCAACAATTTCACAGCAGAGTTCTTTAAGAATCCCCAGGTATGTGCCATCTGGACCTGTGGATATATTTCAGTTTGCCTGGTCATCCCAGACCTTCCTCTGTCATCACCTCAGTTCTTCACAAGCCCTTCCTTAAAATGGTGGCTCTGGTGTGGGAATGTGCCCCACATTTTCCACAGTAAAAGATGCAAAGAATGTGTTTGATTTCTGTGCCATCTCCCCACCCTCCTTAAGCAATCTTCTAATTCCCGTGGCATCCAAAGGCCCAACTGCCCCCCCCGGGCAGTTTCCTGCCCCTGAAGAAATGTCTTGATGTTGGTAGCATTCCACTCCTCAAATTTTCTCTTTACTTGCCTTACAGTAAACTTATATTTTGTTTTGCCAGAACTTGTACATCTCATTCAGGGAAACTTTCCACTTTTTGGAAGGAACCTTTTTGTCTTTTACAGCTTCCTTGACTTGGGCTGTTAGCCATGCAGACACCCTTACACACTTGGCAGCATCACAGCTGACTTGAGGTATACATTCTGTTTGGGCAATTAGTATTGTTTTAAAGAGCTTCCAAGCACCCCAGAGAGGTTTGACTCTCTTAATTCTCCCTTTTAAATTCCTTCTTTGTCCTCTAATTTCTGTAAACTTCCCCTTTTGAAATCAAATGTGACTTTGTTGGACTTGGGAGCCAAAACGAATGCTCACATGAATACTGAACTTAATAGCATTGTGGTCACTGTTCCCAACTGGCGCAACAGCATCCACACCACCCATCAGGTCTGAGTATCAGAGAGCCAGTTTGGTGTAGTGGTTAAGAGTAGCAGGACTCTAATCTGGAGAACCGTGTTTGATTCCCCACTCCTCCATTCGAAGCCAGCTAGCTGGGTGACCTTGGGTCAGTCACTTAAGAGTAGCAGGACTCTAATCTGGACAGCCAGGTTTGATTCCCCACTCCTCCATTCGAAGCCAGCTAGCTGGGTGACCTTGGGTCAGTCACTTAAGAGTAGCAGGACTCTAATCTGGACAGCCAGATTTGATTCCCCACTCCTCCATTCGAAGCCAGCTAGCTGGGTGACCTTGGGTCAGTCACTTAAGAGTAGCAGGACTCTAATCTGGAGACCCGGGTTTGATTCCCCACTCCTCCATTCGAAGCCAGCTAGCTGGGTGACCTTGGGTCAGTCACTTAAGAGTAGCAGGACTCTAATCTGGAGACCCGGGTTTGATTCCCCACTCCTCCACTTGAAGCCAGCTGGGTGACCTGGGGTCAGTCACAGTTCTCTGGAGCTCTCTCAGCCCCACCCACACCACAGGGCGATTGTTGTGGCGATAATAATGGCATACTTTGTAAACCACTCTGAGTGGGCATTAAGTTGTCCTGAAGGGCGGTATATAAATCGAATGTTGTTGTTATTGTTATTATTATAGTCCCACTAAGAACCAAGTTCTGGGAAACCACTGCTCTAACTGGCTCTGTAGCCACCTGTTTCAATGCAGTCCTTTATGATATCCAGAAATCTCACCTCTACAGCAGGACTCGAGCCCACATCTGACCAGCCACTGAGGGTAGTTGATCACCCAGTACTACATCATTTTCTGCTTTATTCACCGCCCCTATTCCCTACTCCATCCTGAGATAAACTTCATGGTTTTGGCCAGGTGGGCAATAGCGCACTGCACTTTTAAGTCACCCTTAAGACCTGAGATCTCCACCCACAGACATTTTATCCCCTTCAGGCCTTCTGGGCTATCTGACTCTATTTCCTCTTTGCTCTACAAAGAGCAACACCAACCTCAGCACGTCCCTGCCTCTTGGGGCTTTAGCATTTATCTCCAGGGAGAACAGGGTTCCGCTCATTTCCCTCAATGTTGGTAAAAGGATAGGAACTGTTGAGTATACTACTGTGTACTGTCTTTTTCTGTAATTATTCTCATACAGGATAGTTTCTCCATCTCAATACGTCCTCTCTATTTGCTTACATTTTGTTTCAGCTCTGTATAATAATAATAATAATAATAATAATAATAATAATAATAACAACAACAACAACAACAACAACAACATTCGATTTATATACCGCCCTTCAGGACAACTTAATGCCCACTCAGAGCAGTTTACAAAGTATGTCATTATTATCGCCACAACAAAAAACCCTGTGAGGTGGGTGGGGCTGAGAGAGCTCTGAAAGAGCTGTGACTGACCCTAGGTCACCCAGCTGGCTTCAAGTGGAGGAGTGAGGAATCAAACCCGGGTCTCCAGATTAGAGTTCTGCGCTCTTAACCACAACACCAAACTGGCTCTCATATTTCTGCTAATTTCTAATTCCTGATGTATTGTTTGTTTATTGAATGTCCCAGCCACTTAATCCATTGACTTACACTGTGTAACCCATCTTGAGGCTTGGTGAGAAAGGCCGACTATAAGTAACATAAATATAAATAAAGGTGAAGAAACCAGCAGTCCTGCTGCTCAGCAAGGACAGGGAAATGCCAAAGGGAAGGCAGAACTGCTCCGCTCCTGTTCTAAGAAGGGAACCATGTGCCGTCTTGGAAAGAAAGCCTGCCTGGGGAAGGGACGAGATGGTCGCTCGAGACCAATCAGGAAACACCTTACGTGAAACCAGGTCTCCAGGGCCAAATAAATGGCCTCCCTGGTACTAACGGGACTGCCCGAGGACTCCTCAGAGCCTCCACCTACCACCTGTGAGAAACCTTGGGGGCTGGGCCATGCGCCACAAAGCAGACAGGGGACAGGCAAATGGCGCCTCGGGGGTGGTGCCGGACAGAACGGACCAGTCGAGTCTGATTTTGAAACTAGGGAAGATACTGGAACCGTCTGCAAAATACTCAGTCCATAAGTGTCAGGTGAAGGAAGGCAGCAACCGGTGGGGCTACCATGCCTTCGTCAAGATCTTATACCAATCTTTTATACCAGTTTTTCATCAGGTTATTGGTTTAGTGGACTGTGTGGATTGCTGTGGATGTAATAAATCATGAATTCAGCATAGTACCTGGCAAAGTTCCACATAAAATGTCGGTTAGCAAACTAATTAAAATGCAGGCAAAGGGACAAGCCCCCCCAGGTGGCTTCCCAGCTGGCTGTCCTCAGAAATGCTCACAGAGCCCTGGAGTGGCAAGGGGCTTTAGAGGCCCTCTAGCCCAAGCCTAAAAGTCCAGAAGCCCCCCTTCCTCAATGCAGGGCTGGATCTACGGTTGCGAGTGCCCAGGGCAACCGTAGTCAGGCTCGCACGCGCACATAGCGCGTGCGCTCCTGGCGCCACGTGATGTCACTCCCGTGATGTCATCACGCTGGGGCGCCCCCCGCCCCCGCAGCAAGCTGGCTGTCCCGGCATGCCACGGAGCTGGTGGAAGTACGAGTGGCTCGGAGGCTGCCTGCGCCGTTCACCTGCCCCGCAGGACAAGGGGCGGCCGGCTTGCTGCGCGCCCCTTGTCCCGGGGAAAGGCGAACTGCGCGGGTGGCCTCCCAGCCACCCATGCTGCCTTTTGCCTTTCCCCAGGACAAGGGGCACGTGGCAAGCCAGCCGCCCCTTGTCCTGGGGAAAGGCAAAAGGCAGCGCGGGTGGCTGGGAGGCCACCCGCGCAGTTCGCCTTTCCCCAGGCATGCTCCCAGAACAACTGCCCTGGCACCCCCTCTTTGGCGGCGCCGGGGGCAGACTACCCCCCTGCCCCCCCCCGTCGATCCAGCCCTGCCTCAATGGCACACGATCAAACAGGAGGCAGGTTTGCAGAGGGCACCTGCGGCAGGGCCCTGCTTTGGGCTTCGAACTTAGACAAAGAGGGGGAGGGAAGCATCCTCTCATCTCCCCCCGCTCCAGGGACTGGCCAGGGAGGCGTTCCGCTCAGCCATGAGGTGTCGCACCGCAAGCAGGCGGCATCTTTCTTGCTGCCTGGCCAGCCACAAAGCCAGCCCACTGTGCGTCCTTCTGGCAGCCAGAGAGCCACGACACAAACTTGTCACTCGGGAGGGAGCCTGTCAGAGGCCACTTCCTTCCCCCGGCTTGCAGACACTGTGCCCCAGCACCTCCCTAGCTCCACTCCTGGCTTCAAGGAGCATCAAGGAGAGCACGGAGGCAGGGCCCTGCCCTGCCCTTTGGCTGCTGGGTACATCCCTCGGACGGGGAACGCAGTTTTTATAAGGACAGCAAACGAAAAGAAGCAGCAGGTATGACATGACGGTTAAAAGGAGCATGCACGGGGCTTGCAGGCATCCTGGCGGACAAGGCCCTGCCGCCAGCCTCCCCCCAGGGACCACGTCCTCTGCAATGGAGCTGGAGGGAAGAAAGGCAGGAGCCTCCCTTGGGAGGGCCCAGCGACCCCTTCGGGCACTGTGCTGCCCTCAGGACAAAGCAACGGGCTGTGCAAAGAGCCCACGAGGCCCTACAGGGGCCAGCCACACACCCTGGCCATGGGCTCGCTTATGCATCTGCAGAGGTGAGCCCAGGAGAGGCGGTCCAGCCGCACAAACACAGACATCGTCAAAAGAACAAACCAACCAATGAAAACCCCCCTGGTCGCCCTCCTCCAGCCAGGCCTGGTCAGCCACAGACAGACGAATGTCCCAGCCCAGCCTGGCTCTAGTCACCCAGAGGGGCAGCAGATCCCAGAAGCCGCAGGGAGCATCCGTGGGGCATGCCCAGGGCATTTGGGCACCGACCACAACCAAACCCTTTGCCAGTCCAGGAAGCAACGGGCTTGTGTGCTACCAGGAACCCCATTCAGACCCTAGACATGCCAAAGGCAGCTAGAGGGGGGGGCAAATGGGCCGGGCCGTGGCAGTGCCCGCCCCGATTTTGCCATCACAAACGCTCTTCCAGGCTACCCTCGACACCGGGAGGAGAAAGGGAGGGACAAGCGGTCTCTCTTTTCCCCTCTGGAGATCAAAGCAGCCAGAAGGTATCAGGAAACGGGCACCGGAGTGCGTGTGCCCTCTGCCCCTCCCACTAGAGCCAGAACGTGCAGCAGCCAGAGCACCGAACTAGGGCAGCTTCTACACAGAGGTTTCTCCGTGCCTTGATTTTGTGTCACATCGTCACAACAGCCTCCTGTTTCCCACTCCCCAAAATTGCTCTGTGATGTCACGTTTGTTCCCTCTCATACTCGGTTGGATATGATCTTCCCAAAAGAACGCAGACCAGACATACTAGCAAGCTGTCTCGTTGGAAAGCTGAGCAATTCAAAAGGTCGAGCTCCTCGGGGCGCCGCTTCCCTTGCCTTCATGGCCACTGCCCACCCAACCAGAGAGCCTTTCATCAAGACATGGCGCACCCACACTCCGACAACCTGCCGCCACGATCTACTGGTGCAGCTGAACCCCTCGCTTTCCTTTGAAAGGCACACACACCTAGCCCTTGCCACTGATGCAAAGGTAAGGGCTAGAAAGTTACCTTTTAAAAAATGAAACCTGGACGTTTAGAGGAACTGCAGATTATGGCAACAGATGGTTAGAAAGGCACTGCAAGATTCCAGCCTAGTAGCAGCAATACTTTTGAGAGCCAAAACTCCGTTTGTCAGATGGTATCTGATGAAGGGGATTTTTGAAAGCTTATATTTATCCGGACAATCCTTTTGGTCTTTAAGGAGCTATTGGGCTCAAATCTGGCTCTTCTACTGTAGCCCACCATAGCCACCCACCTGAAATGAGAACGGGGTTGTTACTCAGTAGCAATTACCTTTCTTAAAAACGCCCTCTGGTGGCGCAATGGAGGAAAAAATGCCCGCTGGTGGAGGGCACACAGACCCCCTTTGTGGGAGCCCTTCTGCCGGCACCAGCGTCCCTATGCTTGCAGCAGCAGCAGCGACAGGAAATGGGGACGGCGGACCCCCATGCGGCTGCAACTAAGTACTGAGGAGCCCGAGTGTAGAGTCCCTGCTTGCCTCCAAGCCTCCTGAAGAGGTCTCAACCTGGCCTGCCTCAGAGGAACGCTGTGAGAATAAAGGAGGGATCCACAACCACCCCAAGGTTCTTGGAGGACAGGGAGGAAGGAAGGGCACGTGACTGTCCGAGCTCCAGTGGCTGCTTTAGGCAGCACCATTACACGTTTGGGGCTCCAGGCAGACACCAACCTCAGCAGGCCCCCCTTAGTCCTAAGACGGAGAGCATGTGGGCGGGGGGCGGGCACAGCTGCCTCAAGACCCCTTTGGTTGGGGGAGCAGCATCCAACGCTTTGAACAGACAAGCCCCTCAAATAAGCCCCTCCAATGAACCCCGGAACTAGCAGAAAACTAGCAGAGTATCCTGGGAAACACCTCTGCGAATTGGAAGCAGATTCTTGGGGAAATTTAACAACACACCCACCACAAGTTGGGGAAAAACCTAGAATGCCACTCGTCGCTAGCCCACACCAAGGGCACCTTCCCTGCCCTTGCTGTTGCATCATGGTGAAGGCGAGCAGTTGCCAACCGGACTTTTCCATCGGCTGTGTGTCTCAGTGGTCACAGTGGATGGGCTCCTAAGAAAGGTCAGCAATGACACTGGCACCAGACCTCTGCACCTAAGCAAGCTCTTGCTGTAGAATAGTGGTGAAGTGGTCAGGCTGCAAAGCGGCACTCTGCTGGCTCGAATCCCACCATTGCCATGAGCTCAGCAGGTGGCCTTGGGCAAGCCCCTCCCCTCAGGTGCAGCTCCCCAGCTGTAGTGCGGGGATGGTAACAGCGCTGACTTTCTTCGCCTCTCTTAGTTGGGCACTCATCTGTCTAGAACAGCAGTATATGAGCACAGTTGTTGTTGTTGTTGTTATGGACTCCAAGCCAGAACCTAGATGCATGCCCTACAGAAAGGGACCTGCGTAGGGGCAGGGAAGAAGCCTCACCCCCTCTGCTCTTGGCTTCACCCCCCCCCTTCTCCCAAAGTTGTTCAGGCATCTGGAGAGGCACCCCAGATCTCCCGAACAGCCAGAAAAATGGAACTTCATGTTCTGCCTGCTTCTGCTTTCAGAAATGCAAGCCTTGACCAGTGGGACAGAGGATAGAGCAGCCCCTAGAAGACGACTCAGAAGGGGCTGTGCCAAACCTCTCCTGGAGACAGCGGCACAAAGCAGAATCTCCCAAGCCCTGGCATAACCCTAACCCACCAGGCCACCAGGCCTGGACCAGGCTCCGCCTTCCCCAGCAGCCGCATGGTGGAGGCCCCTGAAGAGTCGAGAGGGAAGGGGGGCCAGTGGCCCCGCCTCCACTCTAGCCTCATGACCTCGCTCACTGGTGCTGCGGGGGTGGGGGGGCACAGAGGCCTTTCTGCACCCAACAAGCCAAGCAGCTGCACAATGGCGGGTGCAGCATCAGGGGTGCCCCTACCACCCCTCTTCCCACCAGGAGGGCAATGAGCAGTGCCCCTCCCCCCAGGACTCCCTCCCCTCACAGGAGGACCACTTGCCACGCTCCTCGGGGGCCACCCAAGAGCCCCTCCTGCTCCTCTGGCTCTGCTCCAGCCACCCACTGACACCCTCTGATGTCGCCCCCCCCCAAAGCCACCACCTCCCACCACCCAATGCCCCCCACAATGAGGCAGCTTCTGCCTTGGGCTTCACATCTCCCCAGGGGGAGGGACCAACTCTGTGCTTACCCGGCTGCCCCGTCCTCAGATTTGCTCTCCGGCTCTTGGGTGCCTCCCCGTCTCTCAGGCCGGCCGTGGTAGTGCCTGCCTGCCTGCCTGCCTTCCAGGCTGCACCAACCAACCCCCCCTTCCCTGGTGCCAGGGATGATGGAGTGAAGCAGGAGCACCTTGAAGGGGGGGGGGAGAAAGAGCACAGGCGCCCCCCCCCAGCCGCTCTCCCGGGCAGCTGATCAGACCAGAACCTGGAGCCAGCCAGAGCCGTCCCTTCCGTGTCTGCCTCCTCTCCAGCCCCCGGACCTGCAGACAAAGAGCTCAGCAGCAGCAGCGGCGGCTCCAAGCCTGCCAAGAGCCACACAGAAGCTTCTTCCTCCCTTCCTTCCTCCTTTCCTTCCTTCCCAAATGCTTCTCCCCAGTTTCCATGGGAACAGTATAATGCCTTTCCCGTTGCTGGGGAGATGCAGCCGGAGATTGAGCAACCTCGTAAAGCCTGCCAAGACTCTCTCCTGGTTCCGGAGGTTTAGCCAAAGTCTATGAGGGGTTTTACATGAACGGGTTGTGTGGCGTGCCGGACACCCACCCACCGCTGGCCGGCTCACAGCTCCCACGCAGGCTGGGGCATTTGGGACAAGGCTCCCGTGCAGTAGCAGAGGAGGTGGAGGGGCACAAGGCTTATGCTAGGACAAGAAGCAGTGGCTGCCACCTCTAGGATCCAGTCCTGGGGGGATCCACCCCCACTCCAGATGCCTCTTGGGCAGGGCTGGGGGATTGCAAAGGGGCCCCTGGCTGCTTCGTGTCCCCTGGCACGGACTGCAGCACGGAGATGCGCCTGCCGGGCCACACACGGCCCCTGGGAGCGCGGAGGAAGCAAAAGGCCAAAGTGGGACTCAGGCTCTTCGACCCCCCTCCCCCCCGCCCTTCCACGGCCCTGACCCCCTGCTCTTCAGAAAGACACCGCCTGTTTGGTCTGCGATTCTCAGTTCTTTTCGCGTGCCCCTCAGAAACTTCTGCCCCAGATGGCGAGCCAAGGAAGAGAGTCTAATTTTTAAACGCTCTCTGCTAAACTCTTGAGAAGGGTGTCCAAGACACTCCCGATCCATGCTGAGTGCCGCATTTGCGTGGCTGTCAGCCCCCCCTCTAGCCTGGCCGGGAATATCTGCTCGGTGGTGGCTGCATTTGGGGCATCGGTTTAGCAAGTCCTTTCCAAACACCAGTCTGCAGCAATGCTGGTCTCAATCACGGCCAGTGGCCCAAAGGGGGGGGGGAGGTGCTGCTCCTCTCTCAGATTTGACAGGCTGCCTCCCACCCACCCACCCACCGACCCCAACTGCCTCTCTTGCTCCCAGGCAGCAAGGCCCTGTCAGCCAGGGCAGGCTCTCCCACCCCTCTGAAAGGGATCTCTGGCCGAAGCCCCTTCTCCTCAGCAAGCCCTCCTATAGGTGCGGGCCTCAGCCCAACTTCCCTTCTGTTCTCCTTCTTAGGGGGCAGAAAGGGGTGCTCACTGACCGACCCCCCTTCCAAGCCTCACCGAGAGGATTGCTCACTGTGCCGTCTCAAGCAAAGTTTAACCCCAGTGGGCGCAGAAAGGTGCCACCCTGCTTAGGACGGCCTTGTACTTTCCCCAGCAGGGCAGACTGCCAACAAATGCAGGCCTTCCTTGGTCACAGTTAATAGAGTCTGGAGCAAGGACCCCGTGCCAGATATGCTGTGTCGTGCCAGTCAGGCGCAAGAGCAGGGAACGAGGGGACTAGGAAGAGCAAGGCCAGAAACGTACAAAAGGAGTTGCGCTTGGATGCACGGAGGGGGGGGGGACTCCAGACCAATCAGAAGCCCAGGGCTCCAGGGGCAAAGCGCCAGAGGCCTGAGTCTCAGGACAGCACAGAGGGCCCCGGGCAGCAAGGCAGCCCCGCCATCTCCTGGGCAGCCCCTGAGCCAGAGAGAGAGCACTGGCTTTACCCCACATGGCTCTCTTGGCACCGCAATGGGCATTCTCCAGCTGGAGGGGCAGGCGGAGCAGCTTGACTGCCCAAGTGCCATGAGGCCAGAGGGGGGCAACCCTGGAGGTCCCGACCAGTTCCAAGGGTTGCACAGCCCTTCTGCAAGCGTCCCAAGCTCCTTTGGATAAAGAAACAAAAATAAAACTGACTCTCAGCCAAAATGTGTAAAGCAATTTCCTGGCAACCTAAAGCACGCTCCGATCTACCCAAAGGGTGCTGCAACGAAGCAGAGCTCAGAGCATTTGCTTTGCCTGCGGAAGGCATCCCGGGGTCATCCTCGTTGATGAGTAGCTAGGAAAGCAGGGAGAGGAGGAAGAGAGGGCGCTGCCTCCTGCCAGCTCCTCCAGCCCTGGGACCGTGTCAAACAGCAGATGCTAGGGACTGGACCTGTGACCTTCCACCTGCCCAGAGGCGCTCTGCTACTGAGCTACGACCTTATGCTCATGGCTGCCAATCAGTGGAGACAATGCTGGGCTCCAAGTGACCGTCGGTCTTCTCTGTAACACAGAAGAACATCCTGTGCTGACCAGCTTCCGTAGAGAGGAGAATTTGGAAAGGGGCACACTTGCACACACAGTCACACACACACACACACCCACAGCCACCCCAGCCCCTAAACGCCCGAGCAGAACTGGACGCAGAAGACCTTGCTGCCTCTCATCTTCATTCCCGGGTATCACTCTCTGCCAGGCCCGCCTCTTAATCCGGGCCCAGGCTCCAGGGGTTAAGCTCGGAGCTCAAGAAAAACGACCGGAGACGTGATCCTCCTTGTGTGTATCCACACGGTGCCCTGCTCTCCTTCCACCACTCAGCACTGGCACCCCGGAGAAGAACGCTTGCGTGGCTCTCTCCCAGGGAGAGCCTTCTTCTAGAACACACGGATGCGGGTCCTCCCGTAGAGTTACAGGAGAGGCAGAGAAGCAGAGCCAGACCACAGCGCCCACTGAAGAATCCCAGCTCTGCGCCCAGAAAAGTCCAGCGCGAGGTTTCGTGCCAGTCATGCAGATCAGGCACCCTGGCACCGTGTGGGTTGTGTTGCATCATCTGTTTGTTTCTGCTGCTCGGAGGAAGAAGAGGAGCACAGCACCCCTGCCCCCCCCCGCCCCTGCTGCTGCTGCTGCTGGTGAGATTCCCAAAGCTCCACGTATGCCAGCAAGCCCACTCAGCCGTCCCCACTCTGCCAGGAAAGCTGACTGGGTGACCTTGGACCAGGCACACACTCGCATTCTAACCTACCTCAGGACTGTCGTGAGGATAAAATAAAGAAGGGGAGAACAATATAAACTACTTTGGATCCCCACTCGGAAGAAAGGCGGGGCATACACGAAGTAAATATATAGAGATACTTGTTGTTCCCTCTTATCTATGCAGCGAAAGGGAGGGAGAGGATCTTTCTTTTTAAAAAAAGAAAAAAACTTGAGAGACGAAAGCTGACGAGGCAGGATACCGAACGGTGCACTCCAGATGCAAAGCTTGTGCAGTGGCTCTGTAGAGACTCTCAACGCCCCGCAGGAGACCCACCCAAGGCTCCAGGAAATGGTTTTACAACTCCCTGAAGATCAGGCTGGTATGTCATCTCCCACTCAGCAGGAGGGGGCAGACTCACCATCAGGCGAAGGCTCTGAATCGGCGGGCTCCTTCTGGAAGATAAGTGGCATTCAACAGGGGTACCCGAGCAGACCAGACCGTGAGGGCATCAGCCATCACACTTGCAAGCCACTGGCAAAAAGACTGGCAACTGCAGAAAAGGAATCCACTTTGTTCCACTGGGTACTGCAAGGCAGAAAAATTTCACCCCAATTTGGCCCACCAAGTCCAGGCCTTGCAATGGGGGCACCGAGCGGAAAGAAGATTCCAGCGGGGCTTTTCTCTTGCTCTCCATTCCACGTAAACCCACGCAAGGCATGGAGAAAGGGGAAGATGGTCCACAGGCAACAGCTGCCTTGCTGCCAAGCAGACCAGGCCCCACAGAGCCCCACATTCGTGAGAAGCCAGTGGGAAGGGCATGAAGGCAACAACCTGGCCCCACACAACTGGCAATCGCCTGCTCGCTGCCTCTGAGAGCCAGTTTGGTGTAGTGGTTAAGAGCGCAGGACTCTAATCTGGAGAACAGGGTTTGATTCCCCACTCCTCTGCTTGAAGCCAGCTGGGTGGTCTTGGGTCAGTCACCGCTCTCTCAGAGCTCTCTCAGCCCCACCCATCTCACAGGGTGTTCGTTGTTGCGGGGATAATAATGACATACTTTGTAAACCGCTCTGAGTGGGTGTTAAGTCATCCTGAAGGGTGGTATATAAATCGATTGTTGTTGTTATTAACATAGCCACAGGGGCAAATGGCTGTTGATAGACTGCTCCTTCACAGATACATTTAATTCCCTTGGAAAGTCACCTCCCAAGCAAGCGGCCGCCACGCTGCCCTCTGGCAATGAACTGCATCATTTTATCACATGTGGGGTACCGAGCTCTCTCTCGTCTGTCCTCACTACACCGTTCATCTCTTTCACTGGATGATACATAGTTCTAGTAATATAGGAGAGGGAGAAAAAGCTTTCTTCATACCACATTTAACATTATGAACCCCTATTAGCCTCCCCCTCCCCGCCTGCGGTAACCTTTGCTCTGAACGGGAAACCCCAACACCCTTCAGGCTTTGCTGCCCACGGGAGATTCTCCCATCTCCTGCTCGCCTTTTGCTGCAGCTGCTCCTGTTCTGTCTTGTTCTTTTTGAGATATGGCAGGCAGAAGGTGCACACAGCATTCCCAGTGAGACCCCACCGTGCATCCCCTTGGGGCCATCGCAATATCGGCTGTTCCATTTCCAGTCCTTTTCCTAATAATCCCAGCATGGCGTTGGCCCCTCTGAGTTGCCCGCTACGATTCTGAGATCTCTTTCCTGTTCTGCCCACGCCAGTTCAGACCCCACCGGTGAAGAGGGTGCCCCGAAGGACACTGCTCTAGACCTGCCCATACTGAAACTCCTCTGCCCTGTGACCGCAGGCTTTCCCAGGCAGAAGAGACCTTCTTGCAGGTTTTCCTCCTCCTTTATCATTCATTGTGATCTGCAGACTTCTTCACTTTACAGCACTTACTCCCAACTCCAAGATGTTTATGAGCCAAGTAAATAGCACTGGAGACAACAGGGAGCCCAGCAGACCCCCCCCCCCCAGGCCTGCTCACTCCCCTCCATTGTGAGAACTGACCACACCCTCTGCCTCGGCTCCTAGTCATTGAACCCCAGATGGGACCCCCCACCCCACCCCGCTTGCTAAATTCATTCAGGAGCCTTTGGGGAGGGCCTCTGTCAACACCTTTTGGGACGTCCGAGCATTCACTGGCTGCCTTCCAAGAGTTCAGGATTCAAAGCAAACCTGAACTTCCAGGGGCTTCCAGCAGCAACGGCCTTGTCTTGTCTGTGTGGGTCAGAGGACTCCCGAAGGCTGGTGAGGCAGGACTTCCCTCTGCAGAAACCAGGCCGATTCCTCCTCCGCAAGGCCCTGTCTAGCCTGACCTTCAGTGATGCATTTGGCACAAAGCAGGCAAGAATGGAGTGGGTGCAGGGGCTTGTGCGGTCCAGAGCCAGCCTCCATGTCAGAGATCTTGCGGGGGGGGGGGGCTGGCATGTGACCCCCACCCCCGCGCATGAAACAGCAGGTCTCCTGCTCCCTCAGACCCCCTGACCCCCACCCTCGCTCCCTGCCAGGGAGGCTGACTCAGCTCAGGGACAGCAAAGCAAAACCACTGGGAGGGCAGGAGGAACCGCTGTGTCTCGGCAGCGATCTCTCCGGAAACGCTCTCCTGCGGCCCTCCCCGGGGCTCGGGATGCCCATGGGAGCCCTTGGCACCGGGCCACAAGTCCTGGGCATCTCCAGCTCCAAGTGCAAGGCCGGGATGGGCGCCAGCCAAGGAGAAGGCGGTGCCCTGGGCGGCCGGCAGCGGGAGGCACCAGAAGAGCCCTGCCGGACCAGAGCAGCGCTCCGCAGCCCAACTTGCCCCGCAGAAGGGGGCGCGGGGGGGGGGGCGGCCAGCAGCGCCGGGGTCCCCGTTGCGCGAGGGCTGGCGGGGGGCGGGGCGGGGGGCGAGCGGGCTCTGCCAACCCGAGCCCAGCTCGTGCGCCGCCGCCTCCTCCTCCTCCCGGCCTGCGCCGCCTAGCCGAGCCCCGACGGGCCGGGCCAGCACGTGCTTAGGCGGGAGAGCCGGCCCCGGGCCCCAGCCCAGCGGGAGGCGCTGGGACCCCCAAGCGGCGCCTGAGGGCCGCGGCGCCTTTGCGCCAGGAGGGGGCCGCCACGGCGCGGGCCAGAGGCAGGGCAGATGCGGGCCAGGCAGGCAAGGCCACCCCGAGCGGCCGGGCCGCCTACCTTGCAAGCCAAGCGGGCGCTCCGCGGCGACGCAGCCCCGTCCAGCCAGGCTGTCGGTGCGGCCGCCCCGGCCGCGGCGTCTCGTCTCTGGCGCGGGCGCCTGCGCGATGCTGCGGGAGGAAGCGGGAGGGGGCAGCCGCGCCCCCCCCCCCCACAATCGGGCACCGGCGCGGTTTGGCCGGCGGCTCCGGGGGAAGCCCCGGCCACGCGCGCGAGGCGCCCCTCGCTGCCGGCGCCGCCTTCGGAGCCGCGACCCGGGCAGCTCTGCGGGGGACGGCGCGCACGCCCGGGCCCCCAGCGCCCTGGCCAGGCTCGCTCCCGGCGCCGCGCAGCCCGAGAGCCAGGAGAGGGGCGAGCAGCTCTCTGCCCCGCCGCCGCCCCTCCCCGGGAAGGGACGAGGCCCGCGGCGTGGCAATTCACAGCCAGGGACCACGGAGGTTACGGCGCCCCGGCACCTAGCCTCTACCCGCACCGGCGGGCCGGCGGGGAAGGGAGGCGGCTCCACTCCGTTTTACGCACCTCCAAGCAGCAAGCCCCAAACCCCTTGTGAAAACGCCAGTCAACCCTCGCGCGCAATCTGGTCGCGTCAGAACGAGCCTGTCCAGTTTGGCACACGGGCAGGTAGGGAGCAGCCGCTGGATCCGTGCAGTCGGCCACGCCCCTATTCTGTACCTCCGAAACCCGCAGGCCGGACACCTCCAGGCAGCTGCCACCTCCTTTGTCCCCAGCACCTGGCAGTCAGAGGCACCCGGCCTCCGATCTAGCAGGTTCATGTTAGCTGACACGGCTAGTGGGTCACCAGAGATCTGCTGTCTGTACTTTTGTCTAATCCACTGCAAAAGCCACCAAAGCTGGGGACCGCCAAGACACCTCCTGGCAGCAAGTTCCACCCGTTGATCGCAGGGAGCTGCTCCAAGTGTGGCAAGGAGGCCAACCAGGAAGGAAAAACCCATCTAGCCAAGCAGCCCCAAAGGCCACCCCCCCCTCCCCAAGGATCCCTTTTCATCATTCTGGGATACCAGATGCGGCATTCCAGGCAGAGACGGTGCGACAAAGGCATTTCCCACTCAGCACCTGCCCCATCCAGCACCACCCTCAGGACCCCACAGGGCATGGGGAGGCAGTCAGCCCCCCCCATTAACAGCCCCCCACACACACACCATCAACCCCCCACCATTAACAGTTGCCACAAGCCATCAGCCACCCGCCCACAAGCACCCACCTGCCTTCCAGCTCCCCCCCCCCACACCAACGCTCTGCACGCCTGAGCTGGGACAAGGCAGGGACATGGCTCAGGGGAGGAGGCGGCCTGCTGGCCACCCAAGCCAGCCAGCCCTGCAGGCTTCTCCAGAGCTGCCCTCCCAGAGCTCCCAGGGGAAGAGCAGCAGTCTCCGGCCTCAGCAGGACGGACCCCGAGGCCACGCCCATCCTCCTAGGCTGTGGCTCCACTCACACACGAGCACGCTGGGGAAAACTTCCATCCAGCAAGACCCAGGGAAGCGCTTGCTTTCCACGCAGCCCAGCACTAGGCCTGTGGGGGGAGCAGAACACCAGGAGCTGGGCGGGGAGAGGCAGAGACCCTCCTCCTGGGAAGTCAGCCTTGCTAAAGAGGTCCTGATAAATAACTGCACTTTCATTCAGAAAGGTTTCCTCTGTGTCTGTTCAGCTTTGTGGTAGTTTTTGTATTTGCGGCTACGCTTCCCTACTGTATCCATTTTCACGGCAAGTCCTAACTGCTGATCATATTGTTAATCGTATTGTATTTTTGCTCAGAGAATGTCCTCACTGTATTGTATTTACTTGCAGAGCGTAGCCTGCCTTGGATCTCAGCGAGAAAGGCGGACCATAAATACACACACACACACCACCAGCACAAGGGAGGGGCAGGGAGCTGGATCCCAGGCTCAAAGGGTATGATGCCCCCCACCTTGCGCTCTCACCCAGAGGGCCTCCCCCCCGCCCCCCCCCCCCCGGCCAGGTCACTCTCCCTGCAGGAACAGAGACGGGCGTGGAAGAGGCGAGGAACTTGGGCCTCATCACTTTAATCGCTCTTCCTATAAAACCCCACCCTTTGAGCCCCCCTCCCCCGGGGTTTGCTGGAGCTGCCCCCGCCCATCAGGTGCTGTTCGCTTGCTCTTGCTCAAAGAGCGCCATGGCGAGGTGTGAGCGCGAGGCCAGCCCCTCCAGGTTGCTGAGGACACAGTGGTGATACAGCTCCTCACTCAGCCGTGGGTCGCAGCTCCGGAGCGCGTGCTTCTGCACCAGCCCTGGCTCGACGGCCCGGAAGAGGTGCAGCTCAGAATAGCGCAGGAAGACCTCCGAGACCTCCATGCCTTCCAACGCCTCGTCCCTGTCCAGGATGTCCGCAGCCAGGTTTGTGCGTGCAGCCAGGTAGTCTGAGTTGTAGAAGCAGGCCTCGGCAAAGACGTGCCGGTCAAAGTGCCCATCCCTCAAGAAGTCTGTGCTGGAGGACGAGGAAGAGGCCTGCTCACCTCGGTAGGCCAGCACGGGGCTGAACTCTTGGAAGTGTACGGGGAAGAAGACCTGCCAGTTGCTGATGGCGTTCATGCGGCAGTGGTTCAGGACCTCCCCCGTGACTTCTGTCCAGACGCTGACCAGGAAGAAGAGGGTGTCGACAGGGTGCTTCTTGGAGACCACGTCCATCAGCTTCACCTGGGAAGGGACCTCTGTCTTGACGCTGACCCAGGGGATCTTGACGTTCGCATAACGCTTCTCCAGCTCGGCCACCATGGCCTTGACTTCAGCAAAAACGTCCACCTGACTGACTCGCTGGGCGTCGTACGGGTCGTAGACGAAGAGCAGCATGAGCCAGGCATTGTCGTGCGCGTCCAGGGAATTCATCGCGAATGTATCAAGGAAATTTCCCACAAAGTCCCGATCCTGCACGGTGAGGGGCAGCACCAGCTGCACCCGTGTGGCCTCCGTCACATAGGGCATGGGGATGATCTCCACCTTGCTAAGAGGGCGCACCAGGCTCACCCGCTTGGCCAGGAGGCGGCTGTGGCCCTTCTGGGTGACGGCTTCCAGCAAGAGATCCAGCTGGTACTCCATGCCCCGAGTGGGGTCAAAGCGGCGGTACCCGTTCAGCAGCTGCCGCTTGTGGAAGCGCAGCTGTGGCTGGTAGCGGCGGTTCAGCTGCTCCAGGGCTGCTTGCACAATGTCACCCACGTCAGCCTTACTGGCACCCACCAGCTCGCACTTCGGGGCCCCGCTGGGGCAGGAGAACAAGTGCTGCTCGGTGAAGTATTCCCAGCCAATCACCTCAAAGCGGGACTTGGGCACAAAGGGGGCACCGATGCCAATGGGCCATGCCAGTCCTGCCTCCCCTGCTGGCATTAAAGAAGTCAGGTTTCGGATCTGCACCTGCCGGGAAAGAGCAGACGCGTTAATTCACCTCCCCTATGGGAACCATCAGCTCTCCCCTCCTCTGGCTTGAGCCGCAAGTGCCCACCTCGGTCGCTCACCAACACTGGGGAGATTCATCTGGCTCTCTCCAAGCCCCCTGGCCAACCTTTTGGAAAGCCAAATACAGGAAGAATGGCCACGCTGGGGGCTAAAGCAAACAGGAGTGTGGTGGCATCTTAAAGATTAATACATTTGCAGCCGCATAAACCATTTGTTGTTTGTTGACTAACGGCCACTTCATCAGATGTGTGAAGTGAAACCTCAGTCACCTGAAACATATCCAAAGCTGGGGCGGCAGCAGGAGAGCTGGAAAAGCAGGTTTTTAAAAAGCCACAAATACAAGACGAAGGAGTGGAAGGGCTGCTCATTAAATTTGCTGATGATACCAAATTGGGAGGAGTAGCAAACACCCAAGATGACAGAATTAAAATTCAGCAAGACCTGAATACTCTGGAGAAGTGGGCAGCTGTGAACAGGAAGTGATTCAACAAAGACAAGTGCACAGTATTACATCTGGGCCACAAAAATGGGAAGCACAAATACTGGATGGGGAATACACTTCTGGGCAGTAGTATATGTGAAAGGGATCTTGGGGTAAGAGTGGACTGTAAACTAAATATGAGCAGTCAGTGTGATGGGGCGGCAAAAAAGGCTAATTCAATCCTGGGTTGTATCAAAGGGGCCATTGCGTCGAAATCGCAGGAGGTCATGGCCCCTCTCTATACTGCCTTGGTCAGGCCACGCCTGGAGTATTGTGTGCAGTTCTGGAGGCCTCACTTCAAAAAGGATGTGGAGAAGATCGAGAGGGTGCAGAGGAGAGCGACAAGAATGATCAGGGGTCTGGAGACTGAGCCCTACGAGGAAAGGCTGAGGGCCTTGGGAATGTTTAGTTTGGAGAAGAGAAGGTTGAGGGGGGGACATGATTGCTCTCTTTAAATATTTGAAAGGCTGTCATTTGGAGAAGAGCAAGGAGCTGTTCCAGTTGGCAGCAGAGGGTAGGACCTGAAGCAATTAAATTACATGCACAAAGGTACCGGCTGGATATTAGGAAAAACTTTTTCACGGTCAGAGTAGTTCAAATGTGGAATCAGCTGCCTAGGGAGGTGGTGAGCTCCCCCTCACTGGCAGTTTTCAAAAAGAGGCTGGATGAATCTTTGTCAGGGATGCTTTAGGCTGATCCTGCACTGGGCAGGGGGTTGGACTAGATGGTCTGTATGGCCCCTTCCAACTCTATGATTCTATGATTTGATTTGAGATATTTCAAAACTCGACTTCTTTCACTCTCCAGTGTTTTTAAACTTCCTCCCCCAAACCCCCGGTCCAGCGTGTATTGCTGCCCACTAAGGTTTCACATCCTTTCTCTGATGAAGCGGCATCTAGTCCACAAAGGCTTCTGCATCGACACAAGCCACACCAGGTTTTCAGGAGCCACGAGGCTCTTCCCTCTTTACTACAGCAGGCTTGCATAGCACATCCTCAAAGTGATTTGTGGCTGGGAGAAAAGGTTTTCACTTGACACTGGAATAAACAAACTTCTGACCGCTCTTCCGTCAGAGGGCTGACTACCTGTTGAAACGGACTATCAGAAAAAACACAAGCATCTCAGCACAGCATTGTGGTTTAGTGGCTAGTGCCCTGAAGCAGCCAAAGAAACTTGGTTTCCATCTGCCTGTTGCAGAGAAACGCTTTCCCTATGAGTGGAATAAATTCTGTAACACTTGCTCCCTTTGAAGCACTGCCTGCACTGACAGGGTGGTACACACAGGCCAGTGTCCCATCCCCACCCCGGTCAGCACCTCCATACAATGGCCCAGACTCCTCTCTCTCCACAGAACTTGACCCCCAGGGCTTTGCACCAATCCCTGCATAAAGGAGAAGTGGGACGGGCCTCTAAGGTCAAGGCCAAACTCCAAGCATTTGCTTCTTTCCCCAAGAATAAGCTGAGCCTGGGCAGCAGAATGGAAGCGGCGCCTCACCCAAGCCCGCCCATGCATCCGGCCCCCTCCCTGTTTCCTCCCGATCCCCTACCTGCAGCTGCTCAATCTCCAGGTAAGTCTTCTCCAACTGGATCCTGCTGAACCTCCTATGTAGGCGATACATGAGGGAAGCCTCAGAGACGGGGTGCACCGCCAGGGCCCCCCACAAGCCTTGCCCCTCCTCCTCCTCTGGGTCTGCATTCTTGGCTAGTTCATAGGACAGGTAAAGCTGGCCCTGGGCGGAGGGAGGGAGGAGAGACAGAATTTGTGGTCATCCACCCTAGTGGGAGACACTGCTTAACTAACATATGATTGACAGCTATCCTCTACTCCCCCCCCCCAACATACTCAAGGCAAAGCATACAAGTTGTTTGATACTCTTGCCTCGGGCACAGAAGAAATGAGAGGCCTCAACCAACCAGCATGTTGTGAGGCCAAGTGGGGATTCGAACCCAAGCTCTCCTCTCCAGGGCTCTGCCTCCTGCATCCCACTGGGTCCTATGCTTGGCAATTTGTGTGTGCATGCGCCGGGGGAGGGGGGGGATCCCAACCCCACCCAGGCTGCAGAATTGCCTGAACTTGCCTTTGAGGCCAATTCCGTGCCTTCCTGCCCCCGAGCCCCTCCGTTGCGCCCCCATGCTTGGGGTCAGGGTGGGGGCCCACCAGCCTTTCAAGACTTCGGTCTATGAGAACTTTCTGTTTTATTGAAACTTAATGAGCAAAAAACTCCCTCATTGCAATGATTAACATATTTAAGCATGTTATACCACGTGCTAGGCATCAATCTACGTTTTCGCTGAGATATTAGTGTTTACAGCATTTGACTATGTTAATGATGCACGTTTGTATATTTTTCTACTTAAAAGTTTGTTAAAATTTTAAAAAGACATGCTTTGGAGCCGAGATGCCCCCCCCCCCAAATCCTGTCTCTTAACCCACGATCGCTAAGCTTGCCCGGTCGTTTTTGGCGAGGAACCGTGTCAAAGGCCTCCTGGAAGTCCAAGTATCTACCATCACGTCTGCCAGATCACTCTTATCCACATCTGGTAACTTGCTTAATGGACTACAAGAGGCTGGGGAGGCAGGACTTCGGTTTGCAGAGGCCATGCTGATTTCCTTGCAGCAGGCTCTGTTCCTCGGTACGCTTAATAATTCCCTCTTTAATAACAGTTTCTAATGTTCAGTGAACTGGCTTGTAATTTCCTGGATCCCATCAGGAATCCTTTTTAAAAACCCACGTGATGCTTGCTGTTTCTCATACTCCAAGTACGGGGTGCTGGTTTTGGTAACAAGCTACACGTCCTTGTTGTGCGGCTTCTCCCCATCCAGGGCCGCAGGGTGGCCTCAGAGTGGGAGAGGAAGAGGGCCGAGCCCCCCCCATTCCTTCTCCACTCCCCCAGATTCACACCTCTTGCCCCCCTCTCCACCTCTGAGCAGAGTCCTGTTCTTCCACTTGGCCATTCCCAAAAGCCTCTTTCATTTCCCCTCCTGAACCAGACCCCTCCTGCCCTGCTGTCTTTCCCCCAGGACCCTTCCCCCCATTGGACAATTGCCCCTCTGCCAGAAGGCCTCCCCAGGGCATGGCCACTCCCAGGCGTCAGGTATCAGACCTCGCCTCGGCAGGGTTCTGGCTCTTCCCAGGCCCACCCACAGGCTAGGGGCGTTTGCTGAGCTTGCCCCTGGCCGGGCTCAGGTTTCTCTTCCTGTCTATTGTAGGACCTGCCTTTGGCCTGGCTGTCTAGCTTCTCTCATAGCCAATCCTGCCCTCCCGAGGTCTTGGCTTCTGGGGCATGCACAGGAAGGCACTGCCTGCAACCCTGGCCTCTTCTGCCTGGCCAGGGCCTCTGTTGAGTGGGCTACAAGATTCTGCAGTAAAGGTAAGACCCATGGGTTCCCTGGGACAGATGGCAGTGCCTGTCCCAGCAGCAGCTGGGGCACTGGCTTGGTTGCAATTGTTAGGCAATTTTTAATCTTTCATCCATTATGAGTGCTGTTGAAGCAGGCCTACACACATTCGGGGAAGCGTCCTCCTGAGCTAAGCAGTCTCAAAGTTAGAAAGTCAGGGTAACTTTACAAGAATGTCAACATCTCTTATTTTCCTTTCCACTAATCAAAATATAGCCTTAGAAAAGCAGTCTGTAAAAACCAAACTGTCAGAGAAGGCACCAAACTTTCTGACACGCTGTAAGTGGAAAGCTATAGGTGGCCTCCCTCTGGATTTTGGATCTGTCACCAGGAACTCTTGCTGAATTCTGCTATTTGCTTAAAAGTAACATCTGGAATAAGCTTAGGGATTTTTAGCGTATGCTAGCCTAGTTAAAAAGTCTGTTAATTTGCTTCTCCTGCTGCACCCTTCTATGCTCTTTGGTGTTTTGCACTTCTGGCGTGGAGCTGAGTGTGGGCTCAATCTGAATCCAGTTGCTTGACCAATTTGCTACACGCTACCCTGTTAATAATTTGTATCTGAACTCAACCTGCTGAATGCCTACCTTGTAGAGCTGACTTCAGTTAACTTAGTGCCCTGGGGCCGGAGGCTTGCCTCTTGGTCTCTCTGGGATAGTCAGAGGGGCTGGTGGCCGCTGCTCCCGGGGTCTTTGCACCACCGAGAACTAGGGCTGTCCTTTGGGGGGATCCTGGCAGGAGCAGCCCACCCTTCTCTTACAACTTGTTAGCAAGATTAACAACTTCACATTTGAGTTTTTTTAAAGAAACACTGGGCACGCGTCATCTTTTGATTAGACTTCTTATTTGTTTTTAGTTTGTCGAGAAGTTTCAGGACTTCATCTTTTTTCATTTTAATTTTACTCATTTCTTCAAACTCCCTTCTCCAAAATGACAGCTCAGGGGAGTGAAAGTCCATCCTGGTTCTCCCCCATCATCCCAGGACCCAACCACTTCCCTTAGCCAGTATCCTGCTCTTCACATATTTCAAGAAATGCTTATTGTTTATCTTAATATTCTGGCTATCTGCTTCTCAAATTCTCTTTCTGATTGCCCTGTTTATCAACTTACATTTGTTTTGCTCCTTTTCTGTTCATCTTGTTCAGAGAAACCCTCCACTTTTTAGAAGAAACTTTTTTTTTGCCCTTTAGGGCAACCTTGACTTGGGTTGCTAACCACACACACACAACCTTTTAGGAGACTTGGTTGTATCACTCCAGACTGGAAAGAGGCATTCTTTGGGGCCTGAATCAGTATTGTTTTAAATAGCTTCCGAGCATCCTAGAGAAATTTGATTCTCCCTTTTAAATTCCTTCTGAACAGTTCCCTCATTTTTGTAAAATTGTCTCCTTTGAAATCAAACTCTACTATTTTGGGGCAAGTTTACATTGGCATGAATGCTGAAATTACCAGCGTTGTAGTCAGGGCTGGCAACTGTTGCAGCAACTTCTACATCTTTCAGCAGGCCCTGAGCCCTGTGCGGAACCAAGTCCAAGATCGCTCCCTGTCTGGCTAGCTCTGTAACCAATTGGTCCAACGTAAATTGGTCAATTATGGTACCTAGAAAACTTTTTTTATGGCATGACGTGAGCACGTTCGCCCAGATAGTTGAAGTCATCCAGCACTTCAGCACTCTGTGCTGTTGTCCCCTCTCGTTTCCTCCTCCTCCTCCCCCCTCTTGGTATCTGCCTGATGGTTTTCTGTGTGGCTACCCTGATTTGACAGAGACAAATGCCTCTTTCCCTGTAGCTTTTCCCTACCCCGAGCGGATCTGGTGATTGGCTCGCATCTGCTGTCACGCTTGAAAGAGCCACAGGACTCTAGGTTACTTTCACTGCAACAGGCCACACGTGGCGCCCCCCCACCCCAAGACTGTACACGTGCTACCTTCATACAGTCCTTTCTGAATTTTTTTTTCTGTACATAAAACTCTCATTGCTTCATGGTACTGAGAAATGCTTTTCTGTCTACTCTATGCCGAAACAACCCTCTTGCACTTAGCAGTTGCTGTAACAGTTTCTTGAAATTGATCAGTATGTTAGAAAGACATTCCTGGAGAAACAGAAGAGGTCTGGCCATACCTGCGGCCCATCGTTTGTAAGAATCCTTCCTACTCCTACAAAACAGAGTCATCTCAACCCCATTCTGGAGCCTCAGACCTTTGACCATGGCAGGTACCTGATGTTCTGACACGCAGCTGACGCCCAGGAAGTCCACAATGCATCGCCCCAGCCATTCATCTGGACGCACGCTGAGGATTTCGTTCCGACAGCTGTCCAGGTAGGGGTGCAGCTTCAGCAGCAGACTGCGAGAAAGAAGATAGCCAAAGCCCCCATGGCAATACCGGGCCTGCTCATCCCCTCCGATGAACTCCTCTGCCCGACCCAGGTAGACGTCCTGGTTGATGCTGAGGTGGCTAACCAGGGCCTTCACCTGCTCAGCACGGGCATAGGTATCGTCTTGCATGACGAAGAACCAGTCGTAGTCGGCCCCCAAGTGCTGGTGGATGTAGCGCACTGTCTCGTACATCAGCCAGACGGGGCGCTCGTCGCCATGGGACACCAGGGTCATGCCATGCGGTGCCTTGGCGCCGCGCAGGCCTGTGAAGTACAGCAGGTGAGAGAAGTGATGGGCCACAGTCTTGTTGACAGCCACAGCCAAAGTATTCAGGGTAGCCTTAGAGCTCAGCACCGCCACGAAGAGACGTTCCCGGAAACCCAGCTCCGTCTGCACATACCGCGTCCTGCAGGGGAAAGGAGTGCACCCGGTCACCCGGCCCCTGGCAAAACAGCACGTGCCCTAGGGTACATATAACCTGGGCTTTCCGCACCGAGGCCTTGGATCGATCCGGCGCGGACAGCAACCGCAACCCTCGCAGCTACAAGGGCCGCTCCAGAGCCCCCCCAGGGGAGCGCTCCGGGCCCTCCGAGGCCCAGCCCAGCCCCCGCCGGCCTACCTGAGCACCTTCCGGGCGGGCTTGCTGGGGTCGCGGGCGTAGGGCACGATGCGCGGGCGGAACTCCTCCTGGGCGGGGTCCGGGCCCGGCCGCCCCCCGGCGCCGCCTGCCTCCGGGCCTGGGCCTGCGGGGGCGGCGGGGCCCGGGCAGGCGGCGGCGGCGGGGTCCGGGTCGGGCTGGCCCCAGGAGGCGCGCAGGAGGCCGAGGCTGCAGCCCAGCGACAGGCCCAGCAGCAGCGGCAGCGCCGGCCGCAGCCAGGCCAGGAGGGTCGCCGCCCGCATGCCCCGCCCCCCGCGACGCACCACGGGCGGGGGGGGGAGAGGAGGGGGCGCCGCCTGGGGGGGAGGGGGCGGCGGCCGCACAGCCCCCCCTCCCTCCCTCCCGGCCCCGAGGCCCGCCGCGCCCCGGTGCCCCGTCCAGGCGCCGGAGCGGAGGGGGGCGGCGTCGGCGTCCCGGGAGCCGGAGGGCCCGGCCCGGGCTGGCCGGGCGAGAGGGCGCCGCGCAGAGGCCGGAGAGCCCGGCGGGAGAGAGAGAGAGGCGCGTCGGCGGCGCCTCAGTAAAGCCGCGGGGCCGGGCGCCACTTCCGGGCGGGCGGGCGGGCGCGGGGCACGCCGGGCCTTGTAGTGCCGCCGGGCCCGCGGCCTCGTTCTCCCGGCAGCGCTCGGGGCCCGGCGTGCGGTGACGTTGCAGGCGGCGATTGGCGCCGGCGCCGGGGGGCGGGGCGTGCGCACGCGGCAGCAGCTGTTCTGTGGCGACAGGCGAGGACGGGCGCCGGGCCGAGAGCGAGAGCCGAGCCCAGCCGCCGCAGCCCAGCCCGGAAAGGCCGCCGAGGGCCCGCCGTGCCCCGCTCTCGCCTGCCTGCCCGCCGGGCGGTCCTGGGAGCGGCGCCCGCCTGGCCTGGCCTGGCCTGGCCTGACCTGACCTGACCTGGCCGGGCCGCCTTCCGGCCGGGCTGATCGGGCGCGATGCCGTCGGACCTGGCCAAGAAGAAGGCGGCCAAGAAGAAGGAGGCTGCCAAGGCGCGGCAGCGGCCCAAGCGCGGCCCCGAGGAGAACGGCGAGGCCGAGCCCAGGCCCGAGCAGGCCGACGACGGCGCCGGGGAGCCCGGTGAGGGGGGCCGGGCGCTGGGCGCTGGGCGCGGGGCTGGGGGGTCCCCCGACGGCCCGGCCCGGCCCTGACCGCTCTTCTCCCCTTCCCCCTCCTGGGTGCCGGCAGAGCTGGACGCGGCCACGCGGGCGCTGGAGGAGTTCGAGCTGAAGAAGGCGGCGGCGCGGGCCGTGACGGGGGCGCTGGCCTCGCACCCCAACAGCACCGACGTGCACGTCATCAACCTCTCGCTCACCTTCCACGGGCAGGAGCTGCTCAGCGACACGCGCCTCGAGCTCAACTCCGGCCGCCGCTACGGCCTCATCGGCCTCAACGGCACCGGTCAGCCCGGCACGGGGCTCGCCTGCCCGCGGGCGGGGGGGGGGGGGCGGAACCGGGAGGGGAGGGCCGGGCCGGGCCTGCAGCGCCCAGCCCAGCCCAGCGCGCCGCACATGGGAGCGCGGCCGCGGCGCTGGCAGGGCGGAGCTGCCGGGACTCCCCCCTTCGGGGCTTGTGCGCCTCGTGTCCCTGGGGCCGGTCCGCCGAAGGGGGGGAGCCCTGGCCGGAGGGTGCCCGGGAGAGGGGAAGCAGCCTGGCCGGTGCCTGGGTCGAGGTGCGGCACAGGGCTGCCCCCTGGCGTGGCTCTGCAGGCCTCCCGCCACCATGGCCCCAGGAGCCCTCCAGGGTGTAGTAGTTCTGCAGGCGGCAGGCTGCTCTTGCTCTGGCTGGAGGGGGACTGGCCGGTGGCCCGGCCCTGCCCTGCCCTGCCCACTTGGGGCTGCTTGCTGTTTCCCAGCTGCCCTTCAAGCATGGTGGCCACAGGCGGCACCACTTCTCGAGGCCGCACTGGTGGGTTCCTGCCGTACTGAGGGTAGGAAGACTGTTTGGATAGAACTGACGGGCGGCAGGGCGGATCTCTCTCTCTCTGACCTCTCTAGGAAAGTCCATGTTGCTGTCAGCAATCGGGAAACGGGAAGTGCCCATTCCTGAGCACATAGACATTTACCATCTGACACGCGAGATGCCCCCGAGCGAGAAGACGCCCCTGCAGTGTGTGATGGAGGTGGACACAGAAAGGGCCATGTTGGAGCGGGAGGCGGAGCGGCTTGCGCATGAGGATGGTAATGGGCTGGCTCTGCAGGGTGGAGAGGGGGTCCTCTAGAGGGTTTTGTTTGCCTGAACCATGACGTGGGGGTCTGCAGAGGCGAGAACACCCCAGGGCTTCTGTGGCCTGCAGGCACTGATTGTTTTTTTTCTTTCCTTGCTTTGCTAAGCTGAGTGCGAGAAACTGATGGAACTGTATGAGCGCCTGGAAGAGCTGGATGCAGACAAGGCCGAGATGCGTGCCTCCCGGATCCTCCATGGGTTGGGCTTCACCCCTCTCATGCAAAGGAAGAAGCTGAAGGACTTCAGTGGGGGCTGGCGCATGCGGGTGGCTCTGGCCAGGTAGGCAGCTGGTGGGCTGGCTGCTCCCCCTTGCTTGAAAGAGCCAATCTCTCACCCAGCTGCTTTCCCCTTTCCTCTGTAGGGCTTTGTTCATCCGGCCCTTCATGCTGCTATTAGATGAGCCCACGAACCACCTGGACCTGGATGCGTGCGTGTGGCTGGAGGAGGAGCTGAAGACGTGAGCGCTCCTGCAGCTGTTCCCCATTTCCCTTGGGGCTGGCTCTAGGGCACAACTCCTACTCCAGCCCCCCCCCCCCTCTCGTTTTCTGGGTGTGCCTCTTCATTTTTTAGTTTGGAGTGCGAGTTTGGTGTAGTGGTTAAGGGCACGGGATTCTAACCTGGAGAACCAGGTTTGATTCCCTGCTTCTTCACTTGAAGCCAGCTGGGTGACCTTGGGCTAGTCACAGCTTCTCAGAGTTCTCCCAGCCCCACCCACCTCACAGGGTGTTCGTTGTTGCAGGGCTAATAATAACACACTTTGTAAACTGCTCTGAGTGGGCATTAAGTTGTCTTGAAGGGCAGAATATAAATTGAACGTTATTATATTGTTTTTTGCTTCGCAGGTTCAAGCGTATCCTCGTGTTGATCTCACATTCTCAAGACTTCCTGAATGGGGTTTGCACCAACATCATTCACATGCACAATCGCAAGCTCAAGTACTACACGGTGAGCAAGTGGGCTGGAGAAGGGACTTTCACTGCGAGCCTTTGGCACCTCGTGGGTCAGCAATCTCGCAGGGCCATTCTGCTGGTCTGGAGGCATGAGGCCTGGCTGGGAGCTGCCTCCCATGTCCCACTACGTGCTAGAACAGCTTCAGGGCCTGGGACGGTGGGAATATATTTTCTTTTTTTCTTCAGGGCAACTACGACCAGTATGTCAAGACTCGTTTGGAGCTGGAAGAGAACCAGATGAAAAGGTTCCACTGGGAGCAGGATCAGATTGCCCATATGAAGGTATCACCCACCTGTCCTCCCTCCCCTGCTGTGGCCTGCAGAGAGCAGAACTCATTGACCCTTCGTGGGGGGGGGGCGGGGGGGGTGTCCTGCTTTCTCCTTGCCCGTGGGCAGTGGTGGCACGGTCTTGACGGTCATGCTGACCAAGTAGTCTTTCCCTTGTTGCAGAACTACATAGCACGCTTTGGCCACGGCAGTGCCAAGTTAGCCCGCCAGGCCCAGAGCAAAGAGAAGACGCTCCAGAAGATGATGGCCTCTGGACTGACGGAGCGGGTGGTCAGTGACAAGGTAGGGCTGGCTGAGGTCTCCCTGGCTGGGGCCTGAAAGGGCAAATACTCCCCCCGGGGGGGAGGGGGGTCTGGAAAACTAAATGGTGCCTTCTGGATTGATGGAAGCTGGCCCACTCGCCACCCAGCAGGGCAGGCTTTGCCCCTCGGTCTGACAGCTGGTGCTTGCTCTGCCGTGTGGCAAAACTTGGAAGTCTAAGGGGCCTTCCGTCTTTTCTCTCGGCAGACGCTTTCGTTCTACTTCCCCTCCTGTGGGAAGATTCCTCCACCCGTCATCATGGTACAGAATGTCAGCTTCCAGTACAGCAAGACTGGGGTGAGTGGAGGGCTTGGGAGTTTCCGGAGGGCGTATCTCAGGGGGAGGCCCAATCTAGCCCGTATCTCTGTGGTTTCAGCCCTGGATTTATAACAACCTGGAATTTGGAATTGATCTGGACACACGGGTGGCGCTTGTGGGACCGAATGGGGCCGGGAAGTCAACACTGCTCAAACTCCTCACAGGCGAGGTAAGTGCCCCTTTCCGCCCTTTGAGTTCCTGGCTGGCAGGAGAGGGAACGGGGCACGAGTTGCCCCTGGCCCAAGGATGGGGGCTCACTGGTGTTCCTCTTCCCTACCAGCTCCTGCCCACCGACGGGATGATCCGCAAACACTCGCATGTCAAGATTGGCAGATACCATCAGGTGTTGTTGGGAGGCTTGCTAGGCAGGGGAGGGAATTGTGCTGGTTTTTATCCAGGGGTGGTGGGGTTAGGGTGTGTGATATCCCCTTCCCACCCCCGGTTGTGCTTCCCCAGCAGCATGGTGGGATGTTGCTTCGGGAGGCTCCACACCCGGCGGCTCACAGGGCCTGGTGCTCAGCTCCTCTCCTCCCTTCCTTGCCTCAGCACTTGCAAGAGCAGCTGGACCTGGACCTTTCCCCCCTCGAGTACATGATGAAGTGCTACCCAGAGATCAAAGAGAAGGAGGAGATGCGCAAGATCATTGGCCGCTACGGACTGACAGGGAAACAGCAGGTGAGTCGGCGGGGGGAGTCCCAGCCTCTTTCAGTCTTCAGGGGCAGCAGTCGCGGATGGCTTCCTGGTGGCTCCCAAAAAGGCAGTGGTGGGGCAGGGGGCAGCTATGAGGAAACGGAGGCAGGGCCCTGTGTTTTCCTGCTTAAATACCTCCACGTTTTCCGGGTGAAATTGCCACGCCCTTGATGGCATCAGGCCATCTTTTCCATCTTCCAAGAGTTGTTATCGAAAGCTGTTTTGGGAGCTGGAAGTGCTTGTTGGGAATAGCTCAGCATTGGGATTGGAAAAAACGCCCCACACCCCACCCCGGTCAGGTCTGATCCTGTGCACAGAAGTCGGTTCATCACTAGAGCCGCTTGAGGCTGTTTAGCCAGACGTCGTCATCCTCTCCGTTCGTTCTCTCTTTCCCGGCTGCCTTCATCCACGAAAGGAGTCGCATTCTGTCGTGCCGTCTGTTCCAGATTAGCCGTGCAGGAAGCTTCAGTGTGCCGCCCCTCTCGGCGGGGTGGGGGGGCTGTTTGTGTATCTGAATAAGGAAAAGTCAGCCAGGGGGGCGGGGGCGGGGGGGCTACATCAGTTCTTCCCACATCATAGGGTTGGCAGGGACCTCCAGGGTCAACTAGTCCAGTCCACTGCACTATGCAGGAAATTCCCAACTCTCTCCCCTCTGCACACCTCCCCAGTGACCAGGTTACCGGTGGCCAGGGCAGAGGCAAAGTCTAGTCCTGCTGCAGCCGAGATTGAGACTTGCAAATGGTTCTTCTGTGTAGGTAGTTTGCTGTATGTTTTAGTTCACTGTTTAGGCTCGGCAATTTATGGTTCGGCCAAGGTCATCTTTGCTGCTTTCCTGGGGGAGGGGCACAGTGCAGAGCCCGGCCGGTGGCCTGGTGTAGTTCTGTGACTCACCCTGGGGAGGCTTTGTGGGGAGAGAAGCAGGAGGTCATGCAGGAGGTCATGCAGGATGCCGCTCAGCCCTGGAGCATGTCCTCTCACTGGTATGAGAGTGCTGGTTGCTGGCTGCCTGGCTGCCTGGGCACAGAAGGCCGGCTGCTTAGCTGCAAGCCTTTTTCCCAGCAAGGTGGAGGGTGGAGAGTGCCGAGAGGGATTGCCCCTGGCCCAAGTGTGTGTTGTGCAAGATGTGCCCCTGGCCCAAGTGTGCTTGTGTAAGATGGGCTTCCTGCCCAAACCTCTCTGAGCGAAGGAGAGCTTCTTGAGATGTCTGGCTGGGAGCAGCAGCCTACCCATCCCTGTCCTTTAGAGTGCAAGGCCAGCCATGAACTCCTTGGCTGCAGGGCTTTGGTTCAGCCCACAGCAGATGGCCTAGGTGGGCAGCAGCCTGTTTTAGCGCTGGATGTGTGTTTTTACCTGGCAGGTGAGCCCAATCCGGAACCTGTCAGATGGGCAGAAATGCCGCGTGTGCTTTGCGTGGCTGGCCTGGCAGAACCCTCACATGCTCTTCCTCGATGAACCAACGAACCATTTGGACATTGAGACCATCGACGCTTTGGCTGACGCCATCAATGACTTTGAGGGGGGCATGATGCTCGTCAGCCACGACTTCCGGCTCATTCAGCAGGTCAGTAGCTGGAGGGAAGCATTCAGAGATGTTGCACGGGGCATGTTGGTGAACTGACTGACCGCCATTTCTGTGCAGCCTTTCTGCCCAAGTAGGGTCTAAAAATGTTCACATTAAAGCACTGACGTTAAAACGCCATTTAAAATATAGTTGCATATAAAATATTTAAACAGTTCAATAAAACACATAAATGTGCATAACGACACAACCTGGAAGGAAACAAAAGGTTGGTGGAAGACCACGATAGAGGGGGATGGGCGCGTGTCCCTGTGGGTTGGGGGGAGCTGCAGAGTTTCAGTGCTGTGACCAAGAAGGCCCCTCCTTCCTCGTCCTGTCCCTCATCAAGGCTGAGAAGGTGGAAGCACCTGAGGCAGGGCCTCCCAAGAGGCGTGGGTGGGTTCATATGGGAGTGGGCAGCCCTTCAGGCAAGCTGGGCCTAGGTCATACATGACTTTAAAGGTCAATACCAGCACCTTGAATTAGGCTCAGAAATAAACTAGGAGCCCATGGAGACAGAACAAGACTGAAGTAATCTGGTCCCCAAAACCGACCCTAGTCAGCATTCTGGCTGCAGCATTCTGTACCATCTGCAGTTTCCGGACTGTCAGGGCAGCCTCACGTATAGTGCTTTGTAGCAACCAAACAGAGGTTACCTGGGCATACACCTCACAGAGGCAAGGTCTCTCCTGCCAGAAAGGACAGCAGCTGGTGAAGGCCCCCTTCTGGCCACCACTGCCACCACTTTATCCAGCAGAAGGCCCTGGGCCAAGCCATGCACCTGCCCTTTTGTGGGGAGCTCAACCCCGTCCAGAGCAGGAGGTCTCCTGATTCCTGGCTCAGGCCTCCTCCCCAGCCGAAGCAACTGCGGCTGTGTTTTCTGGCAGGAGAGACCTTGCCACTGTGAGGTGGGGACCCAGTTGCAGCTTGGGATCTTCTCCCTGTCCCAGATCTGCCTCCAGGCACCCGGTTACAGTTTCCACAGCCTCTCTGGAAGTGGGGGGAGAGCCCAGTGCCACTTGCGTACCGGTGGCAACTCAGTCCGATCCTCTGGATGGCCTCTCCTTTGCCCAGGTGTTGAAAAACTTGGGGGATGATATGGAACCGTGCTGAAGGTCCAGAAGGTCTGGAGGAGTTAATGGTGCTGCCTTCCCTGTCTCCATCCCCCGGTGCAGTCATCCCGAAGGGCAACCAAGGCTGTTTCGGGCCCATAACCAGGCCTGAAGCCAAGCTGGAAGGGCTCCAAACAATCTGCGTTCTGGAGTCCCTGAAGCTGGGCAGCCCAGAATGGCAGTGACGCAACTCTCCTGGGTCCAGAGGAGGTTCCTTGAGGTGTGGGTGCTCCACTGCGCCCTCCATGCCCCCTGGGCAGAGCTAAGGGCCAGCCTGTGGGCTGAAGTGAGTGCCGCCCTCTGGAGGCGAGACCTCAGAGGAGTGGTTTTGTGCTGGGGCCGCAGTGTGGCCAGGCCAAGCAACAGCAGGACGGGGTACTGCCCCCTCAGGCCTCCGTTGGAGTCTTGCTCAGGCCCTAAATTGTGCCCAGAAACCGATGGACAGCCGGTGTAGTAGACCTTTCCGCCTGGTCATCCGCCTTGCTCTAGTGTCGGGACGATCTGCACTGGCTGCCCGTCTGTTTCTAAGCACAATTTAGCGGGCGGCTTGCTCCCGGCAAGGCCCGAAACAGCATGTCGCTGGCCCCCCCCCCCCCCCCGCTTTCCGCATTGCGTCTGGCCCTCCTGCTGAGCACCTTTGCTGAAGTCCTGCTCTCTGTGCCCCGCTGAGAAGTGACCAGGGATGGGGCTTGCTTTCGTGCTGGCGCTTCAGCGTTGGAATACCTCCCCCCCCCCCCTTGGAGGCTTGCCTGGTATCTCCCTTGCTCTCCTCTAGGCCCCGGGCCGAGACCCGGCATTTCGCTGCAGGATCCCGTCTTTCTTAGCTGTTCACGGTCTGCTCTGAGATTGTTTTAGCGATATCATTTTACATGGTTCTGTTTTACCGGCGTCCGTGTCTTGGCTAGCTTTTAGGGGTTTTTTTTTAATTGGATGGCTTTACTATGGTTGTTTTTTTGTTTTGAGCTTGTGCCTTCTTTTGTTTTATCACTGTAGGCCAGCCGGAGCAGGTCTGACCCATTAATTTCATAAACGAAGCAATAAATAGGGAGCAAGTCTGATGCTGTGCAGGCCTTTCCACCCTATGAGTTCCCTAAAGACTAGTGAAGTTGGCACGGTCTGTGGGTGATGCCCGCAAACCCTGGATGCTGAAAGCAGCAAAGGCCGCCCCCCCCCAAGCCAGGTGCAGCAGCAACACCCTCTCCTGCCAGTTGACTCCCCTAGACTTAGAAGGGCGTGGCGCTGCGGGGTGGGGTGGGCGGGCTTGTGAGCCACAGAGGCAGGGAAAGATGCACGGGGGGGGGCTTCTGGGGTGTGATGGCATTTTGGAAGTGCCCGCTGGGCCGATTCTGTGAGAAGAGGCCAGTGCTGGGTCACTGTGCTTAGGAAGAGGGCCAGAGGGGCCAGGTCGAGGATCGCAAGGCCCGTCACAGACGCTTCAGGAGTGGCGTGCAGAGCCAAAGCCCAGTCCCTGAAGGGAAGGATCAAGAGTCTGGGTCTCTTAAGGGGGCTGGAGACCCAAGGAGGATGGGCTGCAGCCTGTACAGGGAGCTTTCTCCCATTCACCACCCCGGAGCCTCGGGGCCAGGCAGCGTTGGCCTCGCAGTAGGTCAGGACAGGAGAGAGCGAGAACGCTTCTTCATCCCTGGCTTCGTGGGGTTCTTCTCGGCCACCAGGTATCAAACAGCCACTAGCCTCAGGTGTTTTTTTTTTAAAGGTAGCTCTGTCAGCAGTTCTGATTGGGCAGAAAGGTCAGCTGTAAATGCAAATAATGGTCGCTGAGCTCTGACAACTAGAAGAGATCTCCACCTTCAGGGTAGTATATCTCTGAATACCGGTGGTCATCGCCTGAATGATTTTCTTGACTTTCTCCACTTGACGGCTAAGGAGAATTCGTGGATTAAAGAGCACACAGGTTGCATCTAGTGTCCCTGCCCTGTGTAACAGTCACATGTGCGTTGCAAGTCCTTCCTGGCTTGACACAGACCTGTCACAGTGCCTGGTTTCACTCTCCCCCTCCGTGCTGCTTTCCCAACCGGCCGCGATCTCAGGGATGTGATGTTTGGCCCATTAGAGGAACCCGTGTGTATACACGAGCGTTGTCCAGCAGGCCAAGTATCTTCCTCCCCCAGGCCATTTCGGATCAGAAAAACTGAGGGGGAGGCCGAGCCTCCCCCCACACGCACACACGGGCGCGCCATAGTCACAGTTTCAACCAGGCATTCCTGTGCCAGAACTGAGGAGAACCTGGACCCAACTGGTGTGCTGCTCCGTAGACTGGCCCGCAGATGCAGCTGGGTGGCCCCTCCCAAGTGCGATATGCAAATTCTGTGCTCTTGTTCAGGTTGCCCAAGAGATCTGGGTGTGTGAGAAGCAGACGATCACCAAGTGGCCGGGCGACATCCTCTCTTACAAGGAACATCTGAAGTCGAAACTGGTGGGGGAGGAGCCACAGCTAACCAAGAAGACCCACAATGTGTGAGCGCAGCAGGGCTGGCCGGGCCTGGCACTGGGGACTATGGCGCAAGCCCTTCCCGGCCTAGCTGACCAAACCTGCCACCGAGGCACGAATAGACTGTGGCCCCCTTGTTCTCTTGGGGCCTCGTCGCCGTCGCTTCTTCCATCGCTCCTTGTGGAGCCCTCGGGTCATCTGCCCCCTGCCCAGCCGTCTGCACCCAAGGCTCCGTGGACTCTGTCCCCACCTGCCGTGCGGCTAGACGCCCGTCCTCCAGGCCTGAGCCTGCCTGCCCTCTTCTCTGTGTGCGAAACAGCCTGCCCGTGCTGGCTGCCACCTAGGCACAGACAGCCTGACTTCTGCTTCGGTCTCTGTACCTCACTTCACTCCCCTTGGGCCTCTGTTTGTTTTTAACAGTTATTTATCAGTATACTTGCCAGACCTGCCTGAGACATTATAAGTCAATAAAAATGTTGGGGCGGGGAGAGATCCACTTGTCCTGCCTGCTTCTTCTGGTGATGGGGGAGGGGGCTGCGTCGACCACAGAGTCTTTCTCATCCCCGTAGCTGCTCAATACCCACCTTTCCAGTCTGTCCAGCTATTGTGTGGCAGAAGTGATGGGTGAACAAACAGGGAGAAAGGTCGTAAACATCGGAACCGTTTCTATCAGTGGAGCATTTCTGAATCAAGTTGGGTTTTGTCTAAAGCCTGTTCCTTGCAGAGGCCGCCTCCAAGTCCACAGCAGAGCCTCTGGTCCCTGTGCAGATGGGGCGGCGCCAGGGCAGTTTGTGGGAAGAGAAATCAACCTCTGAAGCCTCTCCAGGTGACAGTCTCAGGCCAAAGGCTGCCCATGGGACCCGAGTGGCTGGGGATGGAAGCAGGGCCGTGCCCCCACGATGCACTCCCGAGCCTGCAAATGGTGCCAGGTGAGCTATGAGATCACCTTGGAAACAAAACAAACTCTGTTCTTGAGGCAGGTGCCAGATTCTCTGCCAGGCCCCAGGCTCAATGGCAGCCCCGTATGTGTGGCGAGCCCAGGCTGGGGCTTCCTTGTGGCCCATGGAGTGGGACAGTGGCTCCCCTGCGGCCGGCTGGCTGCAGTTCCTGCCCACACTCATGTTGTGCCTGATGGGCAGCCAGCCTGCCTGGAGGTGCCCCTGCAGGGCCCCCCAGCATCCCTGTCCAATGGAAACTGCTTGGGATTGACTGGAAGGGCAGGTGTGCCCGTCGATTATTTTACAGCTTTCCTTCTTTTCCAAAAGCAGTTTTTCAAGGGGGAGGCTGGTGCTGAGATAAAGGGGCCTTCCAGCCCTTTCCTACCTTGCTGCTTGTCTGCTGAAAAATACCCACCTTCAGTTGTGCTTGCCCCTTGTGGGGAAACTGTGTGGTCCCAGTAGGAGAAAAGGTCAAAGGACCAGCTATTCCGTCCACCCTCTGGTGTCCCTCCTCCCTCACAAGTAGAACAGTTCTGAGCAGAATGCTGAGCCCGCCTCGCCCACAGAAGTCTCTCTGGGCCAGTCAGGCCTTGGCAAGGGCACTTTCGGGGGGGGGGAGGGTGGCCCAAAAGCCAAGGATGGTGTGCGTGGGCACTCCGGCGAGTTTGCCGAGTGCTCCTGCTGAGTGGCCCCAGCCATGGACAACGGCTGCGTCTTGAGGAGCAGCGGTGCTGCCTGGAAATGGCTCATCCAGGCTCAGAGGGAGGCGCCGTGGTCTCTGCCACACTTGGAGAAGTGCCGTGCTGGACTAGAGGCTCTTTTGCTCTAATCCAACAAAGCTGTTCCGGGGTGCAAACCTGGAAATGTGTAATAGGTCACCGTGCATGTGTGCTCTCCTCTACCTGCTCTTTATTTATTTATTTATTTATTTATTTATTTATTTATTTATTTATATAATTTATAGTCCGCCTTTCTCACTGAGACTCAAGGCAGATTACACAGTATGAGATTAGTACAATCAGCATCAAGTACATTTCAATACAATACCATAAGGTAAACAGATACAAAAGATACAGCATTAGCAAACATCCAAGACAGAGTAGAAAAAACACTGGAGCAAAACAATTCTAGGACTAACATTAGACAACATGGGGCGCTGGTTGTACATAGGAGTACATATTTAAAGCAGGAGATAATATATAAGGCAAAAGTGATTATGATCCCCAACTCGTTGGTGAAGCATCTGAGACCCCATCCCTACAATACAGCCCTCCCATTTGAGTAAAAAGCCTTTTTGAATAGTTCGGTTTTGCATCGTTTACGGAAAGCCAGGAGAGTGGGGGCCCTTCTGACTTCCTTAGGCAGGTCATTCCACAGGATAGGGGCCACCACAGAGCAAGCCCTTGTATGGGCTGCTGCTGACTTCACCCGTGTGCAGCCTGGCACCTGCAGAAGCCCCTGTTCAGATGAGATTTGGTTTACTGCAAGCAGACACCAAATGTGGCTCCTGCCCGTCTCTTTAAAAAGCGGCTGATGGGGCGGACACAAAATCCCTCCTTCCCCCTGCTGTGTGTGCAAAAAATCTCCCATCCCCTTCTCTGTGCAGTGGGCCTTTTGTGCAAAGGCAGTGGCAGCCTCTTTCAGCACAGGGTTTTCAGAGGGAGTCCCTTTGCTCACCCACATTCTTTGGTGAGGAACTCTGCCGCTCCAAGCAGAAAGCGCAGATGCCGCTAGACTTGGAAGCTCACAGGTTCACGGAACCCTTGGCCAGGAGTGGGCTGCTTTGCTGCCTCTTAGTTCAGGCTCACCCAGTCCGAAGGTGTAGGTCGCCCCGTCTGCCGCTGGACCACACACTGCAGGGGAGGAGGGCTGCTTGCACCAATCTCTGAAACAAGCCCAGAGCCCCTAGGCTGGGTGTATTTCTCTTGGGGGCAGAGCCCCACTTCTCACGAGCCACATTTACTGAGAGCAGAGGCGGATCTCTACTGTGAAACGAATGGAGCTTAAGCTTCCGGGCCCCCGAAGCAACTTTTTTTTTTAATGAGTGAATTTTTCAACAAAAATTCATGGGAGTTTGTAAAAGTGTTTGTTATTAAAATAAGGCTATTTTAGCGATAGAGCCATACGCCAATGGGCTGAAGTCCTTAATACTGACCTCAGAATGGAGCCCGGTCAGTGTTGCAGCTTCCCCTACAGCGGGGCTGGTTGTTCCCAGCGGCCCAGCAGGTCAGCCTGGCCCAGGAAGAAGCAGCAGCAGCAGCAGCGCCAGAAGGGGGTGGGGAGAGGCCTGCCCAGGTCTTGTTGCTTCAAGGCCTGCTTTGGATTATTGCAGGTAAATGTTGGCACCCTGTGCAATTATGAGAGATCTTTTAAAACAACGGCGAAGTGGGATCCAGGATCCAGGTGAGGAGAACGGCAGCCTCCCGGGTACAGCCTGGGAATCTCACCTGCTGCTCAAGTATTGTGAGCATTAACCGGGACTTACAGTATCTGTATTACTTATGTGTTTAGACGCTTTGTACTGTGCATCTTTGTGGATGCTGAAGATATTTGTAGCCAATAATATCCTAAAGCACCTTGCTATGAAGTAATAGTAACTGGACTGGAATGAACGAGGATTCCTATGAAAACTCCCATGCTTTTGTTTATATAAAGAGTTTATTTTAACATTAAAGGGCATCTGTTGCACTGCCTCTTTTATGTTTGTGACCTCACAAACTGGCCCAGAAGAGTTGATAATGATTTCATGCAGAATTGTTTAACGCAAGACATCCGTTTTTTTCATAATAAAAAACCAGAGGATGTATATACCGAATCCAGCAGGGTTTATAAGGAGCAAAACAAATACTTTGAAAAAAAGTTTGAAAAATGGTCAGACTGTGATGAGATCCTGGTGAGTTTACTCAAAGAGCAAAGGCTGTCTATACTGTTTTGCTTGCAAACTCTTTTCTGAATGCCCGACGGTGCTTACGACAGGTGGGTTTTCTGACTGGATGGGTGTACTCAGAACTCCGGAGAATCATGAAGACTGCGCGGAACAGAAGAGGGCGGTGTTGTGTTGGACAACAAGGAAGTCAAATAAAAACACTGTGGATCAGCAACTTGAGGAACAGATGAGAAAAAACATACAGTACTGATCTGAAGTTCTGAAAAGACTTGTAGCTGTTACGAAGTTTTTAAGTGAAAGAGGTTTGGCATTTAGAGGTCATGAGAAGTGGGGCTCACCAAACAATGGGAACTTCATGGGGGCCATTGAACTTATTACAGAGTTCGACCCATTTTTACATGAACATCTTGAGAAATGTAAAAATGAAAAAGTAAATATGACTTACCTATCCAAAACAGTGTATGATGGAAATCATGGGGAAATGTGTGCCAGACGAATCAAATCAACAGCCTAGACACCAACTACGACTCTATTATTGTTGACTTTACACCTGACCTGACGCTTGTTGACCAGCTAGGGGGCTGCCTGCTTCCCACTGGAGGATGCCTGGGGACGTGGCCAAGAAGCAGGGCCCCACAGCAGCTGCTTCTGGAGAACAGAAAGCCAAGCTCGAGGCATGGCGTAAGGAGACCGACTCTTGTCTACATTTGCAAGGTGCTCAAGCAGGTGAAGGGAGGCAGCTCCAGGCAGGCAGTTTCTCTCTCAAGGCTATTTCTGTTCTGGGGCAGGGAGGATGGAGGGCAGGGCAATGGGACTGGAGCCTTTGCTGGGAACAAGGGCCCCAGTTGTCTGGAGTGGTGGGAAGCTCAGTGAGGCACCTGATCACGTCCCTGTTGTGGCAGGCCAGCAAGAGTGGAGAGGTGCCACTAGGTGGGGACTGGGGAGAAAGAGAAAAGAGATGGCCCCTGCGAGGCTTGGCTGGAACCCCTTCTGATGCTCACGCTTGGCCCTGAAAAGATCAGTGCATGGCATACTGGTTCCTGGCCCCCAGCCACGGCAAGGAGGGAGCTCTTTGCAGCTGAGACGTGGGCGGGGGGCACAAAGTGTTGGAGAAGGCAAGCCTCCACCTGGAGCAGCGGTGTGGGGCTCTGCTGCAATGCTCCAGGTCCCTCCATCGGTCCAGCCCATAAAGTCACAGGGGGGCCTCTGCCATTCTCTAGAAGGGCTTGTTCATGCGTGCTTGTTAGCTGAGGACTTCTGCTGAATGTGTGAACTGAGCCCCTGTTCGAAGGATGCCAAGTGAGGTAGAAGTTCTTTCTATGCGGTCTGGTCAGTCTGTGGCTTATGCATACAAGCAGGTTCACCTTTGGTGCCACAGTCCTTGAGGGCCGAACACGCACGTCTGAACCCCCTGGGTTGGAGGCTATTCCTGAAAGGGCATGCTCCCATCTAGCGTGGCCCCGGGCTCACCTGCCAGTGCTCAGGTAGTGGTCATACCAAGACGGGGAAGGGGATTGGAGGGACAGTCCCTTGGAACTCCCCTTTGTGAGATAAAGGCCCCACCCACTGACACAGTGTCACATTTGCCTGCAACTTCCCTGCTCCTGCAGCTGCTTTTCTTCCCCAGGCAGTCAGTCCACCGGGCTCCTCCGGGAAGCGGCACCTCAGTGCACCTCAGCAGCACCTGAGTGCTGAGGCAGCGGCAAGTGACAGGGTCTCTGTCCCTTGCTGCTGTCGGGTCTGCCCAGACACGGCCATCTCCTCCAAGGCCACGAGCGTCATGAACTCCCTGGTCAATGACACCTTTGAACATCTGGCCAGAGGCCTCCACCTGGCCCGGAGCACCAAGGGTTCAGCCATCACTGGTTGTGAAGGGCAGGCCACTGTGCGCCTCATGCTGCCAAAGGAGCTGGCTGTGTTTGCTGACTTGGAGGGCTGCAGGGCAGGCACCACGTACACGGTCAGAAAGTGATGCTTACACCCCCAGGTGGAGGGGAGGGGGGCTCCACCTCCTCTCAAATAAAACCTGAGCCAGCAGCAAGCAGGTCCGCCTGGCCTTGCTGCCCCCCCCCCACCACCACCACAGAGGAAGGCAGGCAGATGCCGAGTCTGCTCTCTGGAGGGTGGTTTTGCGGGAGCTGCCCCTCCCCAGGGCCCATCAGGAGGCGCAGGAGGCATAGCCAGAGAGGGGTCCAGGGCCAACTGTGGGGTGGCAGTGAAGGGAGAAGCAGCAGCAGCACCCCCCCCCCCGCCCCTGAGGCCTGGGGAGGAGCCAGTGGGCGAGGGGGAGGGCCTGGCTCTTGGTTCTTGAATGGGGACAGTCAGTCTGCTGCAAGGGACCCCGGTTCCCATCCCCTCTCTGCTACTTGTCACCGTTCAGTCTCTTTCCACGTCACCTGCCTCACAGGGCTGTTGTGAAAAGATAAAACAAGCCAGAGAGAATCATATACAGCTCTCTGAGCTCCTGGGAGGAAGGAGGGGATAAAAAAGTACCAGGTAGGTGTGGTTTCCTCCCGGCAGGCCCAACTCCAGCTGCATGGGGTTGGGCGATGCAGCAGGAAGGTTTGAGGAAGGGCTGCTATAGGCGTCCCACCCCCAGAGGGCTGCCTTGTAAGCTTGCGGGCCTCTGCAGCAACCACAGCGCTGCGGAAGTTCGCCTCCAAACGGGGGGGGGGGCGCTCCAGAGAGGTCGGCTGGGGGCGCCCCCTCGGCAGACGAGCGGCCCGGGGAGTCTTAGCTGCCCTCGGCCGCGAGTTCACGGGGAGAGCCAGCGGACGGGGCCGGAGGAGACCCGGGCCAACCCCCTCGCGGCTTTCCTGGAGCCACCGGGTGGCCTCGCGCGGCTGATGCGGGGATAGCGGCCAGGGGCGGCGGCCGGCTGGAGCCCCCTCGCCTTCTCCAAGTCTGGCTGCCCCGGCGCCAAGAGCGAGGGGGCGCGGCTGTTCCCGCCGGCCGAGGGCTGCGGGGCGGCGCGTTCAGCTCGCCTGCCCCCTCCGACGGACCGGGCAGGCGAGGGAGCGGAGCTGCTCGGGGAAGCGGGCGGGCGGGGCTGCGGGGAGGCGCCAGGCAGGCGCGCCGTTTTCGGCAAGGGCCGTCACCGGCCCGTCGCTTCGGCCTCGGCGCCCTTCGCCCTTCGCCCTGCCCGGCTGGCCTCCGGCGCTCAGCGTCCTCTCCGCGGGCCGGGCCGGGCCGGGCCGGGGGGCAGAGCTGGGGCAGACCGTGGAGGGAGCTCCCGCCGCACAGACTGCGGTCGCCCCTGCAGGGCAGGCGGCGCGTTCTCTCGTCTCTATGGGAACGGCCCGGGACAATGCCCGGCTCGCGGGCGCGCCGGCAGCGAGGAGGAGCAGCATGGCCAACAGGTGGGCCGGGCCGGGCCGGGCCGGGCCGGGGAGGGCAAAGCCGGGCTGGCGGCCAAGCCGAGGCCTCCGACGGCGCGTCTCCGGGCCAGTCCTGGGCGCCGGCCGTGGCCAAGGAGGCCGCGCTCCTCTCGCTTGCTCGGCCGGCCGGCCGAGGCCGGGGCGCCGCCGACCGGAGGCCGCGGGAGCTGGGCGCGGGGCCGGCGCGGCCTTCTCCTCGGGCTCTCGCGGCGGGAGGTCGCCCCGTCCGCCAGCCCGGCCGGCCCCTGACCGCGGCCCTCTCTGCGCAGCACCTACGGGCAAATGTGGCTGGAGGCGCGGCTGGCGCTGGAGGAGCTGCTGGCGCAGGAGCTGCCGGCCGAGGCGCGGAGGCCCGAGCGGAACGCGGCGCTCTTCTTCCACGGGCTGGCCACGCTCTTCCTGCGCTACGTGCAGATCGCGCGGCGCCTGGAGGCCTGCCACGACCAGGGGGTGCAGCCCCAGAAGCGGCCCGTCCTGCGCCGCCTGCTCGACGGCGTGCTCGGCCGCCTGCTGGAGCTCAAGGAGGAGCTGGTGCAGCTGCAGCTCTCCGAGTACCACTACATGGACCACGTGCTGCAGGAGCTGCACCTGAGCCCGGTCAGCGGGCCCGCCGCCGCCGCCCCCCGCCCCGCCCCGCCCCCGCCCCGCCCCGAGGGGAGGAGGGCGACACGGAGAGGCTCTCCCGGGGCATCCAGTCGCCGGGGGCCGCCCCCCTGCGGGAAGGATACCGAGAATCGGGGTCACCCGGTCCGGAGCGGGGGGAGAGTTCAGCGGAGCGGCCCGAGGGCCTGGGCGGCGGCAGCCCTGCCGGGCCGGGCCCTTTCCGATCGCGCCCAGGAGGGCTCGGCCTCAGACGGAGGCCGGGGATTCTCCGGGGCACGACCGACCGACCGACTCCCCCCGCGCGCCTCTCCGCAGGCCGACATGGAGGTGCCCATCCCCAGGTACTTCCTGAGCGAGCGGGCCAAGGTGCTGCAGGAGCGCCAGGAGCTGCTGACCCGGATCCTGGCCCGGGTGGCGCCCAGCAAGGCCGCGGCGGTGAGTGGCTCCTCCTCCTCCTCGGGCCAGGGAGGCGGAGGCGGAGCGGCCGCCCCGGGGCGCCGTCGGCCGCTCTGACTGGGCTGCCCTTCGCAGCCGGCGCGGCCGTCGATGCCGCGGGAAGAGGCGGTGCGGCTGATCCAGGCGGCGGAGCGGATGCGGCAGGGGCGCCTGCGGGCCCGCTTCATGTGGGAGATCCGGCGCGACGAGGAGCGCGAGAGGAGGGCGCGGGAGAGCGGCCTCCAGGAGCCCGACCGGCAGCAGGCGGCCGTCTGCATCCAGAAGGTGAGGGCGCGGCGGGCAGGACCGGCTCGCCCGGGCGCTTGGCGCCGCTTCCCGCGGCCACCCCGCGGGGGCGCCCTGGGCGGCTCGCCGCGGCTCAAGGAACTCCTCCCAAGTGCGATTGAGGCAAAAGCCCTCCTGATCTTCCCTCAGTGGACTTTGTTCCTGGAGCTACCTAACAGCCCTCTCTTTGGTCACGGGTTTTACTAGTTTACCTTGAACAGATGTAAGGCTAACTAGCCTGTAATTTCCTGGACCCTTTTTAATTTAAAAACTGGGGCGAGAGGTCATATTTTGAGTCATGGGGCATGGAGGCCCATTTTACTGGCAAGTTACCTATACTGGTTAGTAGATCAAGAGTTTCACATCTGAGTTCTTTCAGAACCTTTGGGTGCATGCCCTGTGGACCTGCAGGCAGGCTAGTTTTCAGGTTGCCTAGGAGTCCTAGAACTTCATCTTCAGTTCCCTGCCACCTCCTCAAGTATCCCGCCTTGTTCCCCTGTCGTTCAAAAGCTCACCCACCACCTCTCCTAGTTTGAGAAGCCAGGGAGACGACAGTTCGGTCCTCGGGGACTGTCCGCTGCTGACTTGAAAGTCCTTGAAGGGTGTTTCACCCTCTGTGAAACTGCAGGATGGGGATTCATCAGCAAGCCGAGCAGGACCTTGGCTTCCTCGCCCACAGTCGGCATAGCAAGGGAAGGGAAGCGTGCCTCCTGGCCAGCCACTGCTCTGGAGAATGGCCCCAAGCTGATCGGGCTTACACCAGAGCTCCCCATAGCCTTTGCCTCAGGCAGCCAAGCCTGCTCTCCCCGCCATATACGATCAACAAGGGGCAGGAAACACGAGAGAGGCTTTGCAGCCGGAGACCTCTCTCGTCCTCCCCCGCCCCCCCCCCCCGCTGAATTAAGTATTATTCTTGGGAGGCGGAGGCCAAGCAGGCTCTCGTGCATCACGGTGGCGGCCGCCATAAAGGGCTTGTTTTTTCTCTTAGGGGTGATTAGGGCAGGGGCTGCAGCAAAGCAACAAATGCCGCTGGGGAGGGGTCTTCCCCATATCGGACACCCCACTTGGGGAACGTGGAGGCTGTGGGCTGCAGAGGGAACGGTGTGGTATAGTGGCTGTAGGGAGGGACTCGGGTCTGGGAGGCCCTCGGTCGAATCCTGCTCTGCCCTGGGAGTTTGCTGGGGCCAGTCACACCCCCTCAGCCTAGCCCACTGTTAAGGGATTTTTCTGAGGATCCCTCTCCTAAAATCCTATGTGAGCATTATTGAAGCTGGACACCCACGCCAGAGACCAATTGGCTTCAGTAGGCAGATTCTTTCTCCTTAGCTGTAGAGACTGAATGACTGGTCAGCTCAATCTTGCAGTGAGGCAAGAAAGTTCCTTTTAACTGCAAACATTTTTCATTGTTTTCACTTTGCACGAGCTTGTTCCCAGAAGTATAACAGAAATATGGCTCCAGCTTTTCAGATGTTTGTATAATTCATTTGTCACTCAAGCTTATCAGGTGCCGTGCATTCTGGGAAAGGCGTCATTTTGCCTGATTCTGAAGGGCTGTTGTTTGTAGTAACCTTTTTGATCTTTTAGTCTGTAAACAATGTAACTGATTTTTACACATATGAGCCCAAAAGAGGTAATATGTGTCTGAGTTTTAGATAGTTAAAAAAACTCATGTTTCTATAGCGGTCACTGTTTTGGTGTCTTAAATCTATGTGAGGTTATTGGCTGAAGGGGGGTTGAATTTGGCAGCAGAGCACTCTAAAATAAATCCCCTCTCACTAGGGTTGCCAGCTCCAAGTTGGGAAATTCCTGGAGATCTGGGGAGTGAAACCTGGAGAAAGTGGGGTTTGGGGAGGGAAAGGACCTTGGCATGGCGTAATTCCATAGAATCGACCACCCAAAGTAGCCATTTTCTCCAGGTGAACTGATCTCTGTGGCCTGAAGACCAGTTGTCATCCCAGGAGATCTCCAGCCACTACCTGGAGGCTGGCAACCCCACCTTTCACCTACCTCACAGGGTTGGTGTGGGAATAAAAGTGAGGAAGGCGCAAGTCTTGCCAGCCGCTTTGGGTCCGCCGTGGGGTGCCTCACTTGCTGCGCGGGGGTCTGAAGCCCGAGAGCTGGCCTGATGAGCAGCCAGGCACCGCCTCCGGCCCGATCTCCCGCCCTGTAGGTGGCAACTTTCCAAGGCGACCCGAGGGCAGCAGGGCTCAAGCCCAGGCGGAAGGGCGGCCGGCCGGCCCTCGCCCGCCCGCCCAGCCCCTCCCGCCGGGGCGCGGCTGGGAAGGTCCAGCGGGGTGCCGCCGAGCGCGAGCAGCCCGCAAGCCGCCTCTGACGGCGCGCCCGGCCCTCTCCCCGCGCAGGTGTGGAAAGGCTGCGTGCAGCGCCGCCTCACCCAGCTCGCCCGCCAGCAGGAGATGACCTTCGTCGGCATGGTAAGGCCAGCGCGGGGCGCGCCCCATCGAAGCGGGGGCTCCGGGGGCGGGGCGGGGCGGGGCAGCCCCCCGGGAGCTCCGCCGGGCCTCGCCGGCCCCTTTCTCGCCGTTCGCTCGCTGCGCTCCGCGGCCTCCTCCCCTGGCCGCGTGCGGCGCGGGGCTCCTCGCAAGTAAGCCCCCTGCCGGCACGTGTGCGTGCTTCCGACGGCCGCCTTCCCTCGGAGGCGGCCGGGCCTCGCGGACGCCCGTTGCCCGGCAGGGCTCCTCGGGGCCGCTCGCGGGACCCCGGCCCACCTCCCCCGCCCGGCCTCCCTCCCGCCCGCCGCCCGGCCGCGTTTTGCTGCCGCTGCCGCCTCCTCGCCATTAGCGAGTGTTTAGTTCAGCGTTTTAAATAATTGTGTCCTCGGAATGATATTTAAAATCCATTTGGGGGCCAATGAGGCGGGAAAGTGCCTGCGCGGCGCGGCCGCTGCCGGGCAGGAAAGCGCCGCGCGCGCATAATGCAAACTCATTACGGGGTAATTTACGCCCCCGCGCCGGGCGGCCGCCGCTCGCCGGCCCGCCTGCCTGCCTGCCCCGCGCCTAATGGCCTCGCCGCGCCCCCCGCCTGCCCTCTGGGGTCCTCCGCAGGCGCTGGAGCCGGAGCTGGCGGGCGCCTCCCCGGCCATCATTCGGGCGCAGCTCGGGGAAGAGTTCCGGCGCATGCGCCAGGCAGACTACGAGGCCGAGTACCAGCACGCGCTGGACAGTATCCGCGACGCCGTCTACGAGGTGGAGGGGCCGAGCATGCGCGAGGAGCTGAAGCAGCAGCTGCGCCAGTGGTTCATCGAGTGCCGGTGAGCGGCGCGGCGGCTGGCACGTGGCTGCCCGCCCCTTGGCTGGGCGCGGGGGGGGGGGTGGGGGCGCGTGGCTCTGACGCCTGGACTGCTCTCCTTTCCAGCGACCTGACTGGCCGCTTCCCGGACTTCCCGGAGGCGGAGATTGGGGGCTCCAGCGTCCTCTTTGCCCAGAAGAGCCCAGAAGAGGTATGGGGCCAGGCCAACCCATGCGCGGGCCGGGCGGGCCCCCAGACTGCCCTCCCCAGCAGCCCTCTGCACTTGGGTCTCCTGCCAGGTGAAGGCTGAGCTAGACCTGGCTGAGGTCAAGGTGGAGAAGAAGGACAAGAAGAAGGACAAGGAGAAAGGGAAGGAGGCCCCCAAGGAGGAGGAGGAGAAGAAAGGCAAGGAGAAGAAATCGGTGAGAGAGGCCGGCTGTCTCCTGGGCCGGCGGCCGGGGCGAGGGCAGGAGGAACCCTCGGCCTGTCAGGCTGCTTGTGGGCAAGCGAGGTGTGCCAGCAACGCCTCTCGGACCCCACTCTTTGATGGGCTTCTGGGTCCTCCCTTGGGCCACAATGGAAAGCCCCCCCCCCCCACGGGGTAGCTAGCTCACCTTTGTGGGCCCCTCAAATCCATCGTTTGGCCTTTGAATCAGCAAATAAATGAAGGCATGGCCCTGGGCGGGAGGGGAGGGGGCGTGGGCCTGACTGCCTTGGGCTGGGAGTTCTTCACAGGAGGAAGAGGAAGGGCTGAAGCTCTCTCCCTCCAAGTTCTTGACAGCCATCAACCAAGGCTTCCAAGAGTACACAGGTGAGGGGCAAGAAGGTGCCCGGCTGGCCTCTTGCCCGCAGGGGCAGCTTGGCATGTCGCTGGGGGAAGGGGGGCCTCCCTGGCACCCCCTTGCAAGGAAGGGGGGAATGCCCGGGGTGAGTCCTAGCCTCCAGCCAGACCAGATACTGGGCAGATCAGATGTACAACGCTTTCCGCCAGCACCGATCCCTCGTGGGGGCAGGAAAGGGCCGGAGGCAGGAGCCAGTGGGAGCCCACCCCATGGGGGGAAGGCAGGCGCCCCGGCCCCCAGAGCCCTGCCTAGCCCCAGGCTTTCCTTCTGAGGAGAAGAGGAGGGCTGAAGGCAGGCCAGGCGCACGGCTGGCTGGCTGGCTGGCTGCCATCTAGGTGTCTCTTCCCCTCGCCATGTGCTCTCAGCCCATTCCTTCAGTCCTGCTGAAGGGCATCCTGCTGCCCACCCGCCTGCCCACCTCGTCTCCAGCGGAGGCAGCTCTTGAGGATCTTGGGGTGTAAACAGGGTTGGCTCCTGCAAGCCCCCTCGAGGGCGGCGGCGGCAGCTCTAGTTTGGGTGTTGGGAGGGGGCAGTTGGAATGACACCAACCCCCCCCGCCCCCCCCGCCCTAGCCTTGTGGAGCAACCAGGATGAGGAGGTGGTCAACTTTGAGCAGCGGTATGAAGCTGAGCTCATCCGGTCCCAGAAGCAGAAAGAAGTGGCGGCAGAGATCCGGCTGCAGGTGGGTGGCAGGCAAGGGCAGGGGCTGGGCTAGGCAGGGTGAGGAAGGCCAGTCCTTCCAGATGCAGCCGGGGGTCACAGCAGGCTCAGGGCGCACCACTGACCCCTTTCTGGGATCTTGGTGGTTCTCCCCCCCCCACCACCACCACAGGTGGATGAGTTGATGCGGGAGGAACTTCAGAACCTGAGACTAGCTGTGGACCTGGAAGGAGGCAAAGCTGAGAAGCCTGCCAAGCCCAAGAGGAGTGCTAAGGTCAGGAGCCCCCTCCCCATCCTCTGTGCCAGGCGCTGCAGGACGCTTGGATTGCCAAAGGGCACTTCGGTTCCAGGAGCCCTGCTGACTCGGAGTCGCTCTCGGGGTGAGGCAGCTTGACGGTTCCTGTGCGTGGCCTGTGGGAGGGGGGATGAGTCCCACGTAAGCCTCATTCAGAAGTTTTGCAGAAAAATACTTCTCTGGTTTGCTTGGAACAGAAAAAGGGGAAGAAAAGCAAGAAGGAGAAAGATCTTACACCGGAAAGGTACTCCCCCGCCCCTCCCCGAAAACCCCTCCTGTCTGCCCTGAGCAATATTTGACGTTGCTCTGCTGAACTCTGGAACGTATCTCTGGTGTGGTGGTGCTGAGTGTATGCGTGAACTTGGTTTTTGATCATTCGTATTAGGTTAGGATAAAGTTAAAATACAAGAACACGTTAAAAACCGACAGTATTTTCCAGGGTAGAAGTATTTGTGAGTCAACAGTATATGATGAAGTGAGTTTTGATTCTCAAGCTTATACGCTGGAAAATGTTGTTGGTCATTAAGGCGCTTCTGGACTCGAGTTTTGTTCTGCTACTACAGACTAACATGGCCACCCACCTGAAACTATCTTCATTTAGGTTACTGCAAGAATTTCCTGCTGGGAGGGGCTGAGGTGGCTGGCTGTGGGAGCTTCAATCACCTCCCCTCCCCCCTTGTAGGATAGGGGTCTGGCAGTGGGCAGAGTGGTGTGCCACTCCGGGGTGAACTTCGGTAGCATTCGCAGGGCGCAGCAGGGGTGCCCCACCCTCCAGCTCTGGGCCTTCTCCGTCTCAAGCCTTCCCTTTCCTGAGTAAAGCAGTGACAGTGGGATGTTCTTTGGGTTAGAGTACAACTTGGGCTACTCTGGTCTCTCTGCCCCCCCCCCCAGGACCATCGACTCTCTTTACGAAGAGCTGGTGTTGCACGGCATCATCCAAAAGCCTCCCAAAGTGCAGCTGTCTGACTACTCAGGTAAGCGACGCCCCCCACCCCTGGCCTTGGTCGTGGAAGGCGCTCGGAGGAGGCGTGACCCTCCTGCTTGGCGGTGCATGAAATACGGAACGGCCGCAGCCCGTGTGGGTAACGGAGGCTCTGGAAGCATCTTACCGGCTTCCAAAGCTTTTCAAAGGGAGTGGGCCTTTTAAGAACGGCAGGGCCCAGGCCCAGCCCCCGTCCCTCTCGCAGGGTGCCTGCCTCCGGGGGAGCCGCCAGTCCAGTGCCTTTGGCCGCCTTCCTCTTTCCATGTTGCTTATTGCCAGCCACCGCAAAGATGGCCCTGCCCCTTGACTCGGGTAGCCTTTTTCTTGGTTGCTTCAGCTCGTAGCCATTGGGGGACCTTCCCTCCCTGAATCTGTTTAATGCTTTTGGAAAGCCATCTAAGCTAACAGACCACATGAACTCTGTGCCCTAATGATGAGCAGTTTGAAGAAGTTAGTTTTTTCCTGTCCCGAATAGGTTGCTTATGCCCCAGTCAGTGTGCTGGGATGGTTAGTGTCAGGAACAGAATCCGGGCGACCCGGAGTGAATCTCCCCTCTGCCGTGGGGGCTGGCTGGGCGGCCTTGCGCCAGGCACCTCATCTCAGCCTTACAGGCGTTCTGGTGAGGGAAAGGATGGAGGAGGGGGCTCTTAGGAAACGGGGCTTGTAAATAAAGTTGGTAAATAACCCCTGGCACAGTAGCCGTTTTTATTTATGTACACAGCCCCTTTGCTGGCCCGAGTGAGCTGTAGAGGGATGGTGCTGGAGGGGGCCCCTCCGGGGCTCTGGTTCAATCCTGCCCAAATGTGGCTTGCCCAACCCTCCTGCCAGAGATGGAGGACTTCTGGCTTGAGCCACTGATGGTGAGCCCTTCCCTCTGCCTCTCCTTCTCCCCCCCCCCCCGCAGGAGACTTCTGCTACTTGGGGACTGCCTTACGTCAGGCAGAGATTGAACCAATACCCTCTACGCTGGATGTGCGTCAGAACATAGCTCTGTATGCCATTTTGCGTCTTGGTAAGAGCGGGCACTAGCAGTCGGTGCCCCGTGCCACCCTTTCTGGTGTCCCTCAAGGACTTTCTCCAGAGCCTAGCTTCGTGTCCTGCGGCGGCCTGAATCGCCTCTCTCTCGCTCCCCTCTCCTGCCCACAGGCTCGCAGGCTGTGCAGGACTTGGCCCCCCCGCTGAAATCCATCCTCCTTGCTGGCCCACCTGGTACTGGGAAGAAAATGCTGGTCCATGCTGTTTGCACGGAGACTGGTGCCAATCTTTTTGATCTCTCTCCAGACAACGTGGCAGGGAAGTATCCAGGCAAGAGTGGTCTCCAGATGTTGGTCCACCTGGTATTCAAGGTGTGGATCTGCCACGAAGGGAGGCGCAGGTGGGGAAAATGCCAGACATGGCCAGCAAGGGCGGTGGGGCGGGGGAGTATGAGTAGGGGAGGGGACTCGTTGGCACATGGCTTGAAGAGCAAGATTTGAGTCCAAAAGGACCGTAAAGATCAACCAGATTCCTAGTGCAGAAGCTCTCCGAGGCAGGCTAATAAACTGAAGCTTGATCCCAACAGGACAGAAATGCTTCTAGTGAGCGGAAGGTCTGATCCAGAATTTAAGATATCCCCTGTTCTGGGTGGTGGTGCTTTCCCCTTGAAGGAACAGGTCTGTAGTTTGGCTCTTGCTGGATAAGCGGGTGGCTGCTGTGGCCAGGAGTTCCCAGTTAGCCAGTGGTGGCCTTTCCTGGGCAGGAAACATCTGGCTACTGTGGTGCAGGCCCTGGTTGCATTTAGATGAGTTTACCGCTACATGCTTTACTTGGGGCTGTCCTTGAAATGTGTTCAGAAACGTCAGTTGGTGCAGAATGCTGCAGCCATGATGTTGAGCAGAGTGGGCTGTAGGGCCGTATCATTTGAGTCTTGGCTCATCTACACTGGCTCCCAGTCTGTTTCCTGGCACAATTCAAGGGTCTGGTGCTGACAGTTAAAACTCTCTGTGGCTTGGGACCAGCATACTCCCTTTTGAACCTGTCCGACTGCTGCAGTCGTCTTTGGAGACCATGTTTTGGGTGCCCACGCCTTCAGGCACAGCCTGGGAGAAGGCCTTCTTAGTAGTGGCACCAAAACGCTGGCACCGCTTACGTTGTTGTCTTCTACCAGTGGGTGAAAACTTCTCGTTTTGCTTTGCATTCCCTCAGTGGTCCCTCTTCTCCCCGATATTTTAACTGTTTTTACCTTTTGTATTTATTTTAGTGTTAGGGTTTGCTGTTTTAATAATGTATTTGTGTGTTGCGTTTAATGGCTTTCAAGATGACGTTTTAATTTGTATGTTTTAAATTTGTTAGCTGCGTTGGTGGCCCTGTGGGGACAGAAAGCTGGGGCAAAATGTTTGTAAATAAATACATATCTTTGCTAGGAGTTTTTCCTCTCAAAAGTTTATTCCTTGGAAATCGAGTTGGTCTTTAAGGTGCAGACCAACACGGCTACCCACCTGAAGCTTCACAGTGGTTGCAGCCCATTTGCATGGTATCTCCCAGGTCTTAAGGGTCAGTTAAGGGAGTAAATGTCAGACGGAGAACTGATTTCCATGGTACATGTCCTATCTAGAGATGCTGAGAATCATAGAATCACAAGAGTTGGAAGGGGTCTTACAGAGCATCTAGTCCAACCCCCTGCCCGGTGTGGGAACAGCCTAAAGCCTCCCCGGCCAGAATTCATCCAGCTGCTCCTTGGACACCGTCCATGAAGGGGGAACCCACCACATCCCTGGGCAGCCGGTTCTGCTGCTGAACAATTCTGAGGGAAATAAATGTCTAGGGAAAACTTCTAATTTATGTGGGTTAGCAAGCAAGTCATTCATTTGGCTCTGTCCTTAGGGGTGTAATGACTAATCCCAGGAGCAAAACTCAGAAGTTAATGGATCTAGCACTTCCCCCTTTGAGTTTCAGGCAGGTGGCCATGTTGGTCTGTAGTAAAACAGCAGGATTTGAGTCCAGTGGAGCCTGAGAGACCAACCAGATTTCCAGGGTATGAGCTTTCCATAGTCACATTTCCCTTCTTCGGACACCAGGGCCAATTCCAGATGGGCACAAATAGAGTGAGTGCTTTCGCTTTTTCAGCAACCTCACTCGTAAAAACCTGCAATTTCCCGTCCCGGCTTACCTGCGATCCATGGTGCTCAGTTGCACTCTATAAGCGTACGGTGTGAATGCGGTATTGCGGGTTTACACACTTCTGGACGCTTCGTCGCCGTGGAGAGGCCCTCCCCTTTCCCTCCTTCCTTTGCCGGCCAGCCGGCAACAATATTCCCTCAATTTTTTTTTTAAAACCGGGCGCCATTTGCGCAGTCGCACGTTTGCGCACATCAAACTGCGCAAATGCGCACAAATGCACAAAAGTTCACAAAAGTCGACGCTGCATATTCGCATACCTGCGCGTTTGCGCATTTGCGCAAAACATGTAAAAAAAAATTTTTAAAAAAACCAAAATGCGAACCAATGAAGGCCCCCGACGTCAACTGTGACGGGGAGGAAACAACCAATCCCGGGTACCTCAGTTGGCCGTGCGAACATCCGGAAGCGGGACGGCACGGCACGCTGCAAGACAAAGCGGATGGAGACAAAAGTGAACGCGTGGCCGGTAAGCGATTATTTCCGCAGAAAAACTGCAATTTCTGGCCATCTGGAATCGGCCCAGGTTGCTTTGCTTTGACTCTCAGAAGTTATTTCCCCTTTTAGGGTATTGTCCCTGGCAGTCTGACTTAAGTCCCTGACTTAAGAAAAGGGTTTCAAGTGGTCTCCGGCACAAATCAAAACCGTGAAATAGCAAGCTCCCCCAGAACACAGAGAAACAACTGGAACTAACAGAGAACCCCAACCCAAACACTCAGAAATGCAGCAGCGCCAGTCGCTGGAAGGGCTGGGGTAGGACCATTACAATATCCCTAGAGAAAAAGAGGTGACAATTTATTGTTATATGTATTGTCGCAGGCTTTCATGGCCGGAGAGCGATGGTTGTTGGGGGTTTTCCGGGCTGTATTGCCGTGGTCTTGGCATTGTAGTTCCTGACGTTTCGCCAGCAGCTGTGGCTGGCATCTTCAGAGGTGTAGCACCAAAAGACAGAGATCTCTCAGTGTCACAGTGTGGAAAAGATGTTGGCAGGTCATTTATATCTACAGGATGACTCAGCTCAACCCCACCCCTCCGGAGTAGATATAAATGACCTGCCAACATCTTTTCCACACTGTGACACTTGAGAGATCTCTGTCTTTTGGTGCTACACCTCTGAAGATGCCAGCCACAGCCGCTGGCGAAACGTCAGGAACTACAATGCCAAGACCACAGCAATACAGCCCGGAAAACCCACAACAACCATCAATTTATTGTTATTTTTCTATGACCAAACAAGTACCCTGGTACAAATCAACCCAGGAACAATTGGAATTCCCCACTACGCTAGTTTTTTTAAACCTTGGTCCCTGTTAAGTACCAAGGTCCAAAGCGACCCCTGCTAAGTTCTGCTTGTTTCACTCCGCTTGCTTCCATGCCTTCGTCCACTCCATCCCCGTTTCTGTTCTTTGTCATGCCTTTTTAATTGTGTAATCGGCCTTAACGATAGACTAAATATGAAGTATTTGTATACTGTCCATTCTGTTCTGTTATTTATATAACAGAATTCTAGATGGCTTCCAAAGTGTGTTAATGTGATCTATATAAAGTGGGGAAGCCACTCTTGCCAGACCTTCCTGCAATGAACGGGTGGCACTGCCTTCAAAAACAACCTGCAGAGAACTTCCATCTTGCCATCGACGGCTCTGCTGATATGACACCCGCTCTCCTGCTGAGGCCAGGGGTGGGGGGCGGGCGGGGGGGGGAGGTTGATGCATTGGAGGGTTTGGTGCGCTGGTGGGCTGTACGGTGAAGAGAAGGTCAGCAGCACTGCCTTCAGACGTGCTGCTGTAAATTTTGGTAACGTTCCCACTTTCCTAGTTTTAACTGAAAAAGAAGGCCTGTTTTCCTGGCCAGTCTTGCTCAGGAGGCAGTAGGATCTCTCTTGCGCTCCATGAGGACAACACTTTGCTCTCTGCTGCTCCTGAGAGCAAGGCTAGATCCAGTGGACTTAAATTACTGGAGTGTCAATTTCAGTTTACTTAATTAATTAATTAAATGTTATAATAATAATAACGTTTGACGTATATGCCATCCTTCAGGACAATTTAATGCCTACTCAGAGCTGTTTACAACATGTTATTATTATCCCCACAACAATAATCACTCTATGAGGTGGGTGGAGCTGAGAGAGCTCTGAGAGAGCTGTGACTGATCCAGGGTCACCCAGCTGGCTTCAAGTGGAGGAGTGGGGAATCAAACCTGCTTCTCCAGGTTAGAGTCCTGCCACTCTTAACCACGACACCAAACTGGCTCTTAAACAGTAAGAGCATGGAGCGGGGGGGGTCCACTGGGAGTGTGGGGGGGAGGTAGTTGTAAATTTCCTGCATCGTGCAGGGGGTTGGACTAGATGGCCCTGGAGGTCCCTTCTGACTCTAGGATTCAAAGAGCAATTCAATAATAGAACCAGCTTAGTGGGACGTGTGTGTGTGGGGGGGGGAGTGCTCTGCAGAGGCTAAGAAGCCATCTGTTGGGGATGCCCCCACTTTGGACTGGTGATGCTTTTAATTATGTTGTGTAAGTTACCATGGGTCAGAACAAAAGGCAGGGTGTAACTGTTCTACTAAACTTAATAAGACCTCTTCCAACTCTAGGATTATATTTAGAAATGTTTGGAAATGGCAAGAAATCTTCACCAATCATTCCAAACTTAGCTAAAATGGCCTTTCTGTTTTGAATAGAACCATTTCTTTCATAAAAATAAAACACAGTTGTCGTTTGCTGAATTCGCATATGTGAACAAACATTGGGGGTTCTGTTGGAGTGGCACATCCAGCACTTATCCTGGGTTGGCAGCCGCGGCCTTTGGCCTTCCTTTGCAGAACTGACCCTGACGGAGTTCTGGCCTTCCTTCCCTCTCCCCCCCTCTCCCTGAAGGTGGCCCGTGCCTTGCAGCCTTCCGTCATCTGGGTAGGGAATGCGGAGAAGACTTTTTACAAGAAGGTCCCTAAAGAGGAGAAGGAGGTCAGCATGTTGGCGCGTGTGCGTGGGTGTGGGTGTGTTGCCACTGCGTAGGTAAGGCTCTCTGGGACCCTGGGGCAGGGTTAGGGGTTAGGGTGGAATAGAAAGGGGGAGACGCTGCTCTTACTCACCTGTAGGCCTCAGTTCACCACTATGCTAGCCAACCTGTCGAGTTACCAGCCTCCAGGTGGGGCCTAGAATTATAACTGATCTCCAGGCCACCGCAATCAGTTCCTTTGGGATAAATGGAAGCTATGGCATTTTTTAATCATACTCTGCTATTACTATTAATTTTTATAATAGAACTCTGCAGCCAGGTAGAAATTTTCCTACTACCACTTGCCCAAATATAACCCAAAACTCCAATCTCAGTGATACAAAGAAATAAGAGTGTTATTATTTCCAAATAAAGCTCAGGTGCCTACTCTCTCTCTAGCTCGTATGCATAAAGAACAGTTACATCAGAGAATCTTTTATACCTTAGCACTAATTGTTTACAGAATGGAATGAAAACAAGAAAAATGTTTACAGTTGCTGGAACTCGCTCAACTTGTTTTGAGTTCAAGCCGACTCTGCAGCTTAATCTCAACAGTGAGGGGAAAAATCTTTTGCCACGGATGCACGTTTTGCCTTCCCTGTGTGACTGTCTTGCTTGAATAATGCTCTCCTGTGGATTCTAGAAGAGGACTCCCACAAAACCCCCTTAACACACACATGCGTGCTGGGTTCCCTGCCCTCCCCAACTGTCCTGTTCCCAGGCTCTGCCCCCAAATCTGGAGGACTTTCCCAAGCCAGAGGTGGCAGAGAAGAGGGGATTCGGGGCTAGGGACCAGCCCCAGCAGTGTCCTTAGACCAGGTCTGGCTCAACCCCACTCCCCCATGCAGGCTATAGCAAGAACTGAGAGGGCTCCACACTTCCTTTTCCTTTGTGGAGCCACTCCCGACCCCTGTGTGTTCCACAACTGGTATTTCCCAGAACACCCTCACAGTGCCCCCCTTCTCACAGATAGATTGGAGTGAGGTGGGAGTGAGGAAGGAGGGAAGGCAGGGCCTCCTCTGCCCTGGAGGCCCAGCAGAGAGAAACCTGGCAGCAGGGAAGCCGGACTTCCACCTCTTTCGAAGAAGAGCAGCTGCGCCAGCCCCTCTCCGGAGAGTCCCACAAGGTCACTCTGAAGGGAAAGGGGGGCATAAGGGCCACCAGGCCAGAGCCTCCAGAGGCCCGATTGCGCCTACTGGTCTTGAGGCAGCCCTGGACAGGTTCCCCCTTAGCAGCCCCACAGACTGACCAAGATGGTGACTGCTGCCCCCCTCCCCCCACAGCTGGACCCCAAGCGGCTGAAGAAGGACCTGCCCAAGGCGCTGAACCTCCTGGCGGCTGGAGACCGAGTGCTGCTGCTGGGCACCTCCAGCAGGCCCTACCTGGCGGACGTCAAGGCCCTCTGCAAGGCCTACGAGAGGATCTTGCTCATCCCCCGCCCGGACTATGCCTCGCGCTATGGTGAGGACAGAGCGGGCGGCTGGGGATTGCCAGGCCTCTGGGCAGAGGTGGCGGGGCTGAGCGTTCTCTGGCTTTTGGCTCCCTGGGCAGATGCCTGAGCAGTCTGGTTCCAGGGGCTCAGCCTGCTTGTAGCCCACCCTGCAAGCAAAACCTGCCATTTAAAATGCATCATTCAGTGGAGGGGGGGAGGAATATGCCCTGAAACAAGCATCCAGTTCCAGGAGGCCCAGTGGCTCTGGTGCTGGTCTGAGCAGGCCTGGGGAAAGGACTTTGTCCCTTGGAAAGGCAGCAGCGGAGGTTGGGCAGGAGACCAGTCCACCCCCCACCCCATCTCTTGTTTCTGTTAAGGGGGTGTGCCTTCTGTAAGGCCAGGGTGCCAATACCAATTCCTCCCTCTTTCAGTATTGAAAAGCGTGCAGTAAAATCTGCAATATCTCTAGCAATCGAGACATTCTACAAAGCTAGGAAGGACAGTAAGAAGGACGTGAGTTTCTGGCAGCCCAGGTACCAGAACCAAGTGTGCAGGGGACGGGTCGTAAGAAGAGCCTGGCTGGGTCGGAACAGAGCTCCATGTAGACCCGTAGCCTGTCATACAGCAGCCACCCAGTTCCTATGGAGGGCCAACAAGCATAGAGGCCAAGGCCTTCGCCTGAAGATGCCTCCTGGCACTGGGGCTCAGAGAGATACTGTGCCTGGGCATGGAGGCTCCCTTCAGTGACCATGGCTGGTAGCCTCGGAAAGGCTGCGAGTGCCTCCATAAATCTGTCCAATCCCGTTTAAAGCTGTCTGTGCCGGGACAGCGCTGCATCTAATGGCAGTGAACAGTTTAATCACTTGCTGTGTAAAGAGGTATTCCCTTCTGTCTGTCCTCACTCTGCTGCCCGTTGGCTTTGCTTGGTGCCCTGGAGTTCTAGTATTTGGGGAGAGGGAGGAAAAGTTCTCTGTGTTCATTCTGTACCCTATGCATAAATTAATAAACCTCTATCCTGTCCTCGTCGTCGTCTCCCTGCCAGCTGTTTCTTTTCCACACTGAAAACAGGCCCCCTTCCTTCCTCTCTCACTCCCTCAGTGACATGGCAGAGGCTTATTCAAAAGCACGGCGGAGTCCTTACGGGCTCCCTGGACATCAGCGCCCTGGCCAAGGTGTCAGACGGCTACAGTCAGGGAAGCCTGCTGAGGGCGGTGAAGGCTGCGCTGAGCGAGAGGCGCCTCCTGCAGCTGCCCAAGCGGCCGCTGGTGGCCGGCGAGTTCCTGCAGATGCTGGCCAGGGCAGAGCCCATCTACCCAGAGGAGGAGGAGATGCTCCAGGTACCCGTTTCTCCCTCCCCCTTCCTTGGGTTCTGCTCAGCTGAGCTCAGAATGTCTGTGAAGACCGGGGGGGCGGGGGGGAGGGAGTCCTTTGGCCCCGTCTTCCCGTGGCTCTTCCCTGGTCTAAAATGCCCCTTCCAAGCTGCACGAGAGCCCCCCCCCCGAGAAGAGCCCTGCAGCTGGGTCAGACGGGGGAGGGTCCGTATAGTCCTGCTCTCTGTTTCTCACAGCAGCCAACCAATTGCCCTGGAGGGCCAGCGAGCACGGCCGGCCGGCCACCGAGGGGCTCTGGTGGAAACTGCCTAAGCCACTGGTAGGGCCGGCCGCCTGTGCTCCTGGCCATCGCTGCCCCTTCTGGCAGGGAAGTCCACACAGTTCGATTCCTTGTCGAGCAAAGAAGTGCTTCCGTTTGTCCCTCCTGAATCTGTTGCCATCAACTTAGTTGGGTGCCCCTGCTTTCTAGGGTTTGGGGAGAGGCAGGAAAAGCTCCCCCTCTTCACTTTCTCCACCCTACACCTAGTTTTATGAGCTTCCGTTATGTCCCATGCCGCCTTTTTCCTTCATTGTCCTAGACCCTTGGGTCTTTCCCCACGGGAAAAGTGGTCCAGCCCCTTCGGCATCGTGCAGTTCCCAGTGTTTGAGGAAAATACAAATACCCCTGATTTTCTTTTAAGTCATTGCAGATCAAATTGCAATTTGGGGAGAGTATTTTAAATCGCAGGAGGAAAAGTCTAGGCACCCTCCCACTCAACAGCCTTTCCCTGGTTGTCAAGTCAGGCAGCCGAACGGAGGCTGCTGGATTCTTGCTCTTTTCCACAGCTACAGACAAAGGAACACAGCTACCCATCTTGATCTATAGGTTAATAAGATATGCTTGTTGTCAGAATTTTCCTTCTGTATAAATTAGGGCAGGGTCAGCCTCTGCCCATCGATGAGTGGCTTTTGCCATCTTCTGGGCATGGAGCCGGGCATGGAAAAGAATGGAGAAGGGGTAGTCAGTCCTGTGCTCCTCCGGGCTGCTTGGGTGGGCCGGGGATCGACTTTCCCCATACAATGGGTACCTATGGGTTACGCCGTCATTTTTTGTGGTGTAACTTTCTGCTTCTGCTGGGGGCGTTCCCCTGCCTGAAATGGCTTAGGGAGCCAACTAAGTTGCGCTTTGCTCCCTGCTCTGCCCCTGGGGCCGCAAGCGCTGGGGCTGTTCTTGGGCACCAGCATAAGGGGGATTACGCTAACATGACTTCCAGTTGTCTCCCAGGGCGCTTTCACCCCCCTCCCCCCTCCAGGATTGTGCTGTAAGATTATCAACCCAAACCACTTACATTGACTGCAGCCCATTGCCTGGCCTGAAACTGGACTGAAAAGGGGCCAAACGAGGTGAGTCCTCCAGGAAGCCCTAGTCCTGGAGTTGTTCTGCTACTGCTGTCTCTATCATCTTGCCCAGGAAAGGCAAATTGGAGACCAGGTGATAATTAGCCACATCATTCTTCTGTGCTGGTGCTTTTTTTTAGCAGTGGATACGCCTGAATGTCCAAGAAAGGGTGCCCTGAGCCAGTGGTTGATGTGTAATGGACATCAAGTATTCATTAATAACATGATTTCTGCAACCGGGATGGATAAGGATCCAGATGATACATGGCCTTCCCAGGAAGTGCTGGGTGCTTGGAGCCTGACGGCCTGACCCCTGGCCCTTCCGTTCGGCCAGCTCCAAGTTAGCAGCTGAGTTCCAACTCCGAAGCACAGTGTGGTCCCAATGGTTGGCATCTTAGGGTGAATTCTCGGGTGCGGGGTGGGGTGGGGGCATTTCTCCACAGGTTTTATGTTAGATTTACTCAGCGTTTCCCACCAACACCCTTCTAGGTGTCTCCCAGTCTCCTTCAGGTCATCTGGCTCTGTAGTCAAACAGGGGCCGTGTTTCTCCTTGAGGGCAGGAGGGGTTGGCAGGGGCATCCATAGCGATAAGTCCCAGGAATTCCGCATTCCAGTCTCCCACCATGGCCTTAACTGAGCCATCCTTTGGGAGCCTGAAATCCCTCAGAGCCTTCCAGATTCACTAGGATCTGTAAGTCTCCACAGCGAGACCATTTTAAATGGCCCCCCCAGCCCTGTGGGGTGTCAGTGCCACGGACTCAGTATATACTTGGGCAGCCAGGAAGGGGTGAGCCGGTGCTTGGCTCTCGTGGCCCTTTCTCGTATGCGAGGGTACTGCCTGGGCATAGATCAGGGGTCACTGGGGGAGGTGAGGGGGGATAGCCATGAATGTCCTGTGTTGTGGCAGAGGTTGGTCCAAATGACCCCCAGGCTCCCTTCTAGATGCATGTTTTTAACCAGTCTAGGCATCTCCAGCACCAGGCCTGAGAGCAGCTCTGCCAGATCCATCTGGGTGTCCGCCAGGAAGTCAGGCAGCAGAGCCCCACCTGCCTTCTCCCAAAACAAGCCGCCTCAGGCCAGCTTCCCCTTTAGAAGCTGCTTCAGTTACTTCATTGCTTGATTTAGCTGCTAACGGAGTGCCATGAAGCTTAAGTCTGTCCTTGGCAAATTCCCAAGATTATCTATTTCCAAACCTGTTGTGTTGGCTACAGTCCTCACAGCGCTTTTCCAGGAGAAAGCCCCAATGGATAAAATTGTTGGGGAAAAAAGGTTAAAAATAGCTTTAAATCATAGGTGCAATGGATCTTGAATCAATAGAGAGTCAGCACATGAGTTTAGCTTTAAAAAAAACATTTACTTCTAAAGGGAAAAGGGTCACAGGTTGCCTACAAAACAACAAACACCTGGAGCTACATTTTCTCACTACTGTTTACAACAAAGAGCTGGGATAATGGAAGTGGAGAATCTTCTTCTCCCTCCTCCTTCTTGACCCTGAAAGGACAGTCACCTGACCTGTTGACCAATAACAGTTTACAAACACTCTCAAGTTTCCCGGGCTTGCAGATTATTGGCTTTGAGCCAGGTTCCCTTTCCAGGTCAATCTAAACAATAGCATGGTAGGTAAACACGTTAACCCCATAATGACTGGATCTCAGACCTTGCAACACACATATATTCCAACACCCCTTCTCAAGGTCTAGCATGGAAGTCATTATGCATTCATATTTAACAAACATCATTCAACTTTTCTTTCAGCATTAGGATCAAACATATTCAACATTTCACGAAGATACTCAAACTTGGTTTTAGACAATGGTTTAGTCAGAATATCAGCCACCATTTCTTCAGTACGACAATGTTCAATTTCTATTAGTCCCTTCTGGTACATATCTTTCACAAGTTCACATTTAAGTCCAATAGATCTGCTTCTTGCTTTAGTACTTTCTCCTTGGCATATAGTAATACACGCTTGATTGTCCTCAAACATAACTACAGGTATAGGTTCGTTTATTCCAAAGTCTTTTAGCAGGTTGAAGATCCACTCTAGTTCACTGCAGGCACTCGCCACTGACACACATTCAGCTTCTGCTGTAGATTGTGCTACAATGGTTTGTTTTCTACTAGTCCAGTCTATCAGTCCATTTCCATAAAAGAATAGATATCCGCTGGTTGATCTGTAGTCACTTGATTCTTCTCCCCAATTGGCGTCCATATATCCAACCAGTCTTGGTTTCTCAGATGGCGAGATTCTCAGCTTTAGGTCTGCTGTTCCTTTCAGGTATCTTGCTATTTTCTTTATCGCGTTCCAGTCATGATGATTAGGAGAACTTACTTTTCTGCATAAGATGCTAACAGCTACTGCTATATCAGGTCTTGTGGTTTTGCTCAAGTACAGAAGTTTTCCAATTGCTTCTCTGTATTCACCAATATCCCTAAGTGGTTTTCCATCTCTTTCTCTCAAGTAATCAGGTTCAAGTGGCATATATGTCGCATTGCAGTTTTTCATTCCAATAGATTCTATAAAGTCCAATGTTTTTCTTTTCTGACTTAGAAGAAAGGTTCCATCTTCAAGTCTTTCTAGCTGTATTCCGAGGTAATGTTGTGCATCTCCAAGTTGCTTCACCTCTACCTCTTTGTTCAGTCCATCAACTATTTCTTTGATGTCTTGTCTGTCTTGGCAAGATATTATCAAGTCATCAACATAAATAAGAATGTACTGGTATTGTCCATTTTTAACTCTGGTGTACAGACATGGTTCAGCTTTTCCTTGCTTGAATCCTTGCTTTTGTAGTAGCCCTGATATTTTGTTATACCAGGCTTTTGCTGCTTGCTTTAAGCCATATAGACCTTTGTTGAGCTTGTACACATGATCTTCCATTCCCTTGATCTGGAATCCATCAGGTTGCTCCATATAGATTTCCTCAGATAATTCTCCGTTGAGAAAGGCTGTCTTTATATCCAGATGCTCTACTATCATGTTTCTTGATGCTGCAACACTGAGTAGTGTCCTGAACGTTGCATGGTTGATAACTGGTGCAAAAGTCTCAAAGTAGTCAGTTCCATATTCCTGGGAGAATCCTTTAGCTACTAAACGTGCTTTGTATTTCTCAACAGTTCCATCAGCATTGTGCTTGATTTTGAACACCCATTTGCATCCAACAGGTCTTCTGTCTGGGGGTAAATTTGTGAGAGTCCATACTTGTTTTGTATTTATGGATTGCAGTTCTTCTTCCATTGCTTAAATCCATTTGTCTCTTTCATCTGCAGGTAGTTTGCATATATCTTTCCAGTTCTTAGGTTCTTGGATAAGTTGTACAGTTTCACAGAATCCATACTTCTTTGGTGGGTTTCCTTTGTTGCTTCTTTCCGATCGTCTCACAGTGGTTGCTGCTTCTGTCTCCTCTGGTCCAGTCCCTGCTTCCCCTTCTGTTTGGGTAATCTCTTGAGAAGGTGGACTTGCCGGTTTCCCGGGTGTCACAGCAGGTAACCAATCGACCAATTCTACAGGAGCAGTTTCTGTATCACTTGGATCAGTTGTCACTGTGGATTCAGTTGCATTAGAAGCATGTAATAAATGGCTCTCATCCACATACACCACGTTCTGTTCTTTGACTCTGTGCTCTTGAGGATTGTAAATTCTGTATCCTCTTCCACCAGTGGCATACCCTACAATTAGTCCAACTTCAGCTCGAGGATCAAGCTTTCCTCTCCTTTCCTTTGGTATAAAAGCATAGGTCTTGGAACCAAATGCTTTGATGTGCTTCAGAGCTGGCTTCTTGCCAAACCAGGCTTCAAATGGAGTAATGCCTGTCACCTTTGAAGGTACTCTGTTGTGTAGATAAACTGCTGTGTTCACAGCTTCGGCCCATAATGCATTGGGTAATCCAGAATGTATAAGCATAGATCTGCACATTTCCTGTATAGTCCGATTCAGTCTCTCAGAACAACCATTTTGTTGTGGAGAGTGATGTATAGTGACTTTATGTTCAATGCCTTCAAATTGCAAAAATTTCTTAAATTCTGCATTGCAATATTCTCCACCACCATCAGTACGTAGGCTTTGAGGAGCTTTTCCAAACTTATTCTTAACTGTGGCAACAAAAGATTTAAATTTCTCAAGTGTTTCATCTTTGCTCTTCATCAGATATACAATGCTATACCTCGTTTTGCTTTCAGTAAAAGTTGCAAAATATCTGTTGCCGCCAAGAGATGGTGCTAGTGGACCAACAAGATCAGAGTATACAGTCTCTAGAAGTTCCTCATTATGAGTAGTGGACTTTCCTGTGTAGCTTGGGCTAGTTCCCTTTGCTTTAAGACAGGTTTCACATTTCTCTCTTGCTTTATCACAAACAGGAACAAAAATTCCACAGTCCTCTAACAACTTTTCAACACTTTGTATGCCTCTATGGCCTGTTTTTACATGCCATGAATACAAGCATTTCCTATGATCACAAGCACCTTGGCTAGTTTGATAAATCTGTCCTTCACCAGCATCAGCAGCTTCTGGTCTTTCACTAACATCCACAAAATAATGCAGTCAATTTCTCTCTTCAACAGCAAACTTAACTCCAGATTTCCTTTCAACAATTACACTTCTACTACCCATTCTCTTCTGAAGAACCACCACACAGTCCTTTTCCACAAGTTTCTTAGTTGAGATTAAATTCTCTGCTGCTTCAGGAACAAGTGCCACATCTTGAAGGGTAACATTTACTATTTCCCCTCTTGTTGTGCATAGCTTAATTGGCACCTTTCCAGTTCCTAGCACATTAAGTGGTTGTTTATTTGCTTGGAACAGTCTGGGTTTATCATCCGTATCAAGTTCAGAAAACAATTCATGATATTTGCAAATATGCCAGCAGCTTCCTGAATCGATGAGGAATAATTTCTTATCCTGAATATCTTCATCATCAAAAACTCTTAGTGAAAAATTACTCCTGCCATTTCTCTGAAATCTGCCTCTAGACACACTCCCTCTGCTTCTGGCTCTGAAATTCCCTTTTTGGCTATAATCTCTTCTGCCACGAGAAGGTGCTCTTTCAACATGAGTCTCTGTACTAGGGTAACGTGCATTTGATTGGCTAGCAATGGCTGCTCTATTATTCATTCGGTTTAATGCACAGTCTCTGGCCATGTGGCTCCTTCCACCACAAGAAAAGCAGTTAGTCTGTCTGCCTCTATATCCATTTCCCAAATTCAAAACAGTCATTCCATCAGACACAGCCTGCAAATTCCTTCCCTCTCTTGAATCCAGTTCCTCTCTTAAACTTGTCAACAATTGCTCCAGTGTTAAATTCTCTTTATGTCTCAAGAGAAGTGCTAAATTTTCATAGCTACTTGGTAAACTTTTCAGCAAGGCAACAACATCTCGCTCTTTCGGGGCCTCTCCAAGTTCTTCCAACTCTCTATGCAATTTCATAAATCTTTGCAATTGGGCTGGTATAGAATCCCCTTCTTTAATTTTAAAATCAAACAATTCTGTTTTAAGGTAGATTATTTTGGTGCATGTTTGTTTTTCAAAACGCTTCTTTAAAGCTTCAAGCATCTCTTTTGCAGTATCAAAGGTATGCAAGTCCTGGACCATAATGAGATACTGAGGTCATAATTAATGTTTTGGCTAGAGCATTTTTCCTGGTAAATTCAAGCTTTATTTGAGGATCATCTGGTACGTTTGCAGTTAGAATGTCCTCAGCATTATGCATTTCAAGTTGGCTTTTTAATAATGCCAGCCACCAAGTAAAGTTGTTTTTATTCAAATGGGGCATATTGAGACTTCCTTGGCTAATTTGAAATGGCTTTGGATTACTCACGACTCCCTGGTCAGAGGAACTCATTTTTCAGCTGGGATGAATCAGGCACACGTGGAGTTAACGATCTCCTTTGTTCTCTCTGCCGTCTCTGCTCCGCTCCGAGGGTAAAAGAAAAAAAAACTTCCAATAGTTCTCAGCTGCAGTTTTCTCAGTGCAGACCAGTTTTAAGAAACTTTTAAAGACAACAAGATCTTTAAAATAATCTCCTTTTCCCAGTTACAACTGAATGCAGCAAAAAAGGTTTGGTAGAAAAAAAATCTGAGCCTTTGTGCCTATCTAGCTTAGTCTCTCTTTAAAGATCCATTTCAAAATTGTTTGCTTGTTTGGCAAAACAAACCACCATAACAAAATCACCAACCAAAATCGCCAAAATCAACCATCCTCTGCTACCACTTTGTTGGGAAAAAAAGGTTAAAAATAGCTTTAAATCATAGGTGCAATGGATCTTGGATCAATAGAGAGTCAGCACACGAGTTTAGCTTTTAAAAAACATTTACTTCTAAAGGGAAAAGGGTCACAGGTTGCCTACAAAACAAAAACACCTGGAGCTACATTTCTCACTACTGTTTACAACAAAGAGCTGGGATAATGGAAGTGGAGAATCTTCTTCTCCCTCCTCCTTCTTGACCCTGAAAGGACAGTCACCTGACCTGTTGACCAATAACAGTTTACAAACACTCTCAAGTTTCCCGGGCTTGCAGATTATTGGCTTTGTGCCAGGTTCCCTTTCCAGGTCAATCTAAACAATAGCATGGTAGGTAAACACATTAACCCCATAATGACTGGATCTCAGACCTTGCAACACACATATATTCCAACAAAAATGACTTGCTTCTGAAGAGGACTTTCTTTGCTTCTTTCCCCATTATTTAAAATCTTGTCAGATCTTCTTTCTCAATGTTCAAGTGACTCATTTGTGATACAACATATCCCCTATTTATTTCATTTATCTACTTTGTTTATAGCCTTCCTTTCACGGTGAGATTCAAGGCAGATTAAAAAAATATAAACCAGACAGCATAAAACATGCCCTCGGTCTAGGATCAGAGTCAGAAAAGAACGCAAACAAAAAACTCTTTAAGGATGATGTAGAATAATGCGTAAAGTAGATTACAAAGTAAGAAGATAATGCAGTACAAACAAGAGGATACATAAAATAGACTGCAATCCCATCAGCCTAATCATCATATCTAATACTTAGCCCTGCCATATTGGAGGATTCTTAAATCTGGGGATTGGAGCTGTAAACAGACAGGAGAGCTCTTTCTATAAACCTTAAAAATTGCCCCATATTTGCAGGAAACTCTCAAATTAAAAAAATACATTGGGGTTGGTAAAAACCCCAAATGATAAAAGGAATGCCTGTAGCTTTAAGAATCTGTTGCCCTCACTGGCCATCGCTAGGCAACCACAACAGTCCTGCCGTTTAAATTTCGGCTTCTGTGGTTGTTGTACTTTGCTCAGCGAAGGTCCTTGCTGTCGATTATGTTGCATTCCACTTACACTGTGTAATCTGCCTTGGATCTCGGGGAGAAAGGTAGACTATGAATAATAACTGGCCACTCGCGCCATGCATGACTCATCCGGGCCTGGCTGCTCGATGCTGTTGAACAGCAGGCACCCCCCCCCAGCAGCCAGTGGTGGTTAGAATTTCAGACTAGGATCTGGGAGACCCAGGTGTGAATCCCCACTCTGGGTGACCTTGGGCCAGTCAGTCACACACACTTAGTGTAGCCTACCTCACAGGGCTGTTGTGGGGATGAAATGGAGGCGAGGAGAACGGTGTAAGCTGCTTTGGGTTTCTTTTCACAGCCCCCACCCCATTCTTATCACCAACTATAACTGGCCTTCTCTCACTACGATTTTCCATTGGTTTAATGTGGTGGTAAGTGCTGTCAAGTCATAGCTGACTTATGGTGAGCCTTGATTGGCTCAACAACCTACGTGAAAAGGATTTGTGTTTATTATTAGGTGCCTATAAGCAGTCTAAAGTAAAACTCCCATGTATTTATTAGTCTTCTAAAAATAATACTCTTCCTCCTCTTTTCATACTGAAGTGATTTCTACAGGGGTTGTTTATGAGTGGTGACCACCACCCCTCTCGTTTTGTATTTGGCAATTGCTTGGTAAATGTGACCCTTAAATGTGGCCTCCAGGTATTTCTCATGTTGGGATTTTAAGATGTGTTTCCTGAAAGCAAAGTCTCCAGCTTTCCCTTCTGAAAGGATTTGTTTAACTTACGCCTTTGGAATGGGCTATTTAGCTTATTTGTATTAACAGATAAAAGTCTTAGTTTAATCATGTTTATTAATTAAAATGTATGTTAATATAATGGCAATACCCCATTCTTACTTTGCTTTGCTTGAAATAAATTGCACTTCTAAATTATCCTTCCTGTCCACATTGATCTCATCTGATGGAGATACAACCTCCATCCTGTTCAGAACTCCAACCTGAACGTCATTATCCATTAGCGTCTTCAGCTTAATGTATAATAATTGTTGTCTCTCTAGATGTTAATCCTTTTAAACAGGGAAACCCTAACCCTGTCCAGGATTCTCTCTCTGATTAACCTTTCAGTCAAAAAGGCAGTTCTCCTCTTAGCTATAGTTTTCAATTCGTCCTGAAAGACCAGTATGTTCTGTCTGTGTTACGGTTAAATAACAGAATTTGTAAAATCTTATTTCTAATATGTATTTCTGGAAATTTAATCAAAATGTTTCTAGAGAGTTTTCATTCTTTTTGCAAGTTTATGAAAGCTGAATCTATTTTTATGACTTCTGAAATATTTGAACCTAAGCAACCTGCGTGTTCTTTTAAATTTGAGCCTTCTGCACCCTCTTTCAGTCCTTACATTCTGGGGTTTGTATTTCTTGCCTTGTTATCCAAGGATACGACCCTTTAAGCTAATGGCAAAACTGAGTGATTCAGGCGGGCTTTCCCAGGCAACTGGGCTGTGCTTTAAGGACGTGGCTCGGAGAGATGCATTGGTACAGGTGTAGGGCCTGTAGACTATAATACTGTGTACTGTCTGTTGCTGTAAGTCTGCTTGTGCTGGATACTTCCACATTTGTTTAATATGTCATATCAATCTGATTATTTTTTGTGACAGCATTGTTTTTCAGCACTGTATCAGATTTCTGCTATCCTTACCCTGTTAGATCCTACCTGTTATTTGTGTTGATTTATTCTATGTAATCCACCTTGAGTCTTACTGAGAAAGGTGGCTTATAAATAATGCAGATAAATAAATAGTTCTTTAGACTTTGCAAGGGCCTTTTTTGAATCCTAGAAGCACCTTCCTCTCATTTTTTTTTGTTTTCTCTGAGTTTCCCTTGTTTTGTTCTTGGTCCACTGCTGCTATGTTAGTATTGCAGTCCTCTGCAATTTATTTTCCACTTCTTGAAATTTGGAATCATTTTTCCTTCCACTTCATCCACCTTATTAGAGATTTCCCCAGTTCTCATGATGTTTTATCAAAACAACTGAATCCCCCAAAATATCGAAAATCACTGGGTCCAGGACCAAGCCCTGTGGCACTCCACCGGACACCTTCCTCCAATCAGATGTGAGGCCGTTGACTTATTCAGCCAGTTCCCTGTCCATCTAACCATCCTAAAGTCCAGCCCACAGTACTCCTGTTTACCCATCAGAACATCAGGAGGAACCTTGTTAAAAGCTTTGCTGAAATCCGGATAAGCGAGATTGACAGCATTCCCGCGACCCAGTAAACCTGTCTCTCGGTCATAGAAGGAGATGAGGTTGGTCTGGCAGAACCTGTTGGGGACAAATCCATGCAGACTTCCCCATATCATCATGTTGCCCATCAGATACTTGTAGATTGACATGTTTAATGCCTGCTCCAGAATCTTCCCTGGGACAGAGGTCAGGCTGACTGGCCTGTTGTTCCCAGGTTTGTCCTTCTTCCCTTTCTTGAAGATTGGGGTGACATTTGTCCTCCTCCAGTCTTCCAGCAAATCACCTGTCCTCAAAGAGGCCTGGAAGATGATCTAGAAAGGGTCTGCAAGCTCTTTCAAAAGTTCTTTAAGCACTCTCGGGTGCGCCCCATCTGGCCGAGGGGATTTGTACACCTCCAGTGCAGCAAGGTGCTTCTCCACAACTTTTCTGCCCATGTCAGCCAGCAGCCCCGAAGCCATGCTTTGCCTACTACTACCACGTCAAACCAGAGAACTCCAAAGTGAAGCAAGGTCTGGTGGGGCTCGCAGGGCAAGCTGCAGCTTGTTTAAAAGGCAGATAGCTGTGGCTTGAAAGGTTCCTTTGGTTCTTGGGGTGGAGGTGCAATGGGAATCCACAGCCCTTGCGGAGAAAAGTGGGCAGCAGAGGTAGAGCATCAGCTGCCAGAGGGCAGTGGCACAAAATGGCTTGAAGCTCCGAGGCAAGCTCTGTGGCAGGGAGAGTGGCATGAGGCAGGTGGGGGCCAGGATGCGGCAGGCAGAGGGAGCAGGAGCGTGGGGAGCCACCCGGAGGCTGGGGGAACTGAGGCAGGGCATTCGCTGGCCCGCCCTGCTTCAAGGCCTGCTGGGGGTCATTGTGTGCTGCAGGGTGCTGGACCCGAGGGAGCCCGGCTTAGATCTAGTGTGATTGTTCTTGCCTTACTGGGCAACCGCACCCCGCGGAACCTCTCCAGCTCCCCCACTGCAGCTCGGAGGCTTCTGTGCTTAGCACAGAAAGGCCAGTGCACGGGCTCTCTCTCCAAATGCCTGGGTTTTTTGCCTGCGCCTTTTGTTCTGCCACTTCTCTGTGCTTGGTGCCCGCTCCTGCCCTGCCTCTGGTTGGAGGGACAGATGCATGCTCCCCCTACCTCCAGAAGTCAGCCTACACACACCCAGCAGCCCCCAGGCTGATCTCGCTTCAGGAAGTCCCCTCCCGCCCGCAGTGCCAGTCCCGCAGGCTCCCAGGAAATGGTTGCCCCAGGAGGGCTCCGCTGCTGTCCTGGGAGCTCCGTTGCAACAGCTGGTGCCCTGGCTGGTCTTGTCTACAGCCCTGGGCTTGCTTGAGTCCTGCTGCTGCCCAGTCGGTGGGCAGTGCCAGTCCCTCTAGGGCAGACCTCTTGCATTCTTTCTACAGGACTGGTACACCAAGACTCCCCTGGGCATGAAGAAGCTGGAGGCTGAGGAGGAGAAACGGAAAGCAGCAGAGCCCAAAGGGAAAGACAAGAAGAAGAAGAAATAGGAGCCGGGGGGGTGGTGTGGGGGAGCAGAATCTGCAGCTGCTCTTGGCTGCAGCATAAAGGGACGCTTGCCACTTGGGGCACTGCCTGCCTGCCTGCCTGCCTGCTTGCCTGCCTGCCTGTCAGAGAAAAAGAATGGGATGTCTCTAGGAAGGGTGTATCCAAGCAGCTCCCCCACACACACGCACACACACGTGCACACACTGGGTGCCGCGTGTGTGGATGCTCCTCCAGGGCTGAGCTGGGGCCTGCCTGTGTGCCTCCTCTCCCCCTCCCCAGGGCTCTCGTCTACCCTCCTCCTCCTCCTCCCCCCCCCATGCCGCTGAACCCACCCAGGCAGGGGAGAAGTCCCTGTGTGGGAGGTGGGCGGGAGCTTTTCTACACAATCGGGGAGGGGGGTCCCAGTAATTTCACAGGCTTTTTGCCACCACAGCCAATCTGAAGGAGAGGCCAGAGCTGTGTGCTGCCAAGGTGGGAGGGCAGTTCTGCATGGAGGACATACTGGAGGTCACACTGTCTGTTGGCCTCGACTGGGTTGGGCCTGATTCGTCCGATGAGTCTTGACTGCAGCAATGCGTTGGTACTGCATTGGTTCTGGAGCTAGGACCTCCTCTTGGGCTCTCTTCCAGATGATCTGGGGTCATCCAAAGATGGGTTGGGGGTACAGACAGCTTGAATCTCTTTCAGTTCCTCATTCATAGCTGTTGCCAAGACCGGCTTGAGGCAGCCCATACAGGAGGTCCTCCTAGCACCAGAACCAGTGTTTGGATGGGCACCAGCACCTGTCTGGTTGTAGGGGACAGTCTGGTGAGAGCAGGGTTGTGTGGTCTGGGGTCATCCGAAGACTGGTTGGGGTACAGAGGGCTTTTATCTCTTCCCCTACTTTGAAACTGGGCTGATTAAGAGGACCCAGTATATGTCCACTTAGAGGGCAGAGTCTGCTGAAATTGGAGGTGTGTGGTATGTGCTCCTACTGTCTTCATTTTGGGGTTCAGAACTTTTCAATTTCCCCCAATATTTGTGTTTTGCTCTGTGAGTAAGGAACTAGGAACTGCGAATAAGGAACTGGGAACCATCTTCAGCTTCGTACCTCTTCCCACCCTGTCCCCTTCCCTTTTGCAGTCTCCCCCCCCCCCCCCCCGTTTAGCAGCATCTCAATTCCTACACCTGCATGTGCAGGCGGCTCCAGGGACAGGGTGCCGCTCGCACGTCCCAAGCAAGATTTGGGGGGGATGAACTCCGAAGGTCCGGAATGAGCTTCAGCCTCCCCTGCCTGGCTGCCCCTTCTTCATTTCCAGCGAAGGTCCTCGTGTTTAACAGCTTAGCAATCCAATATCGCTCGGGAGCGTCCTGATCCTGCAGCAGGCGTGAGGCCCAGGGCCAGCTGGTGCTCCAGAAGCCAGCCGGTGCAGGCACCCTTCGCCAAACCAAGCCTGCCGGAGCTTTGGCTGGAACAGAAGAGGCACCGGGGCTCCTGGCTGCCTGGAAAATCCGGCCTCTGAATCCCAGGCATGCGATGTTTCCTGGGATCACCAGTGCGGAAGGAATGCCCTTCTGCGAACTTGGGAAGCTCTCCGGGCTTCTGATGACCCAGGCCCAGCCAGACACAAAGCTCAAGCTGGCTCTAGAACTGACATGTATTCTGGGAGCTGGTGACAAGCCAACCAGCAGCAGACACCCTATTTATAGGGGCTAAGGCCGGCCCCCCTTTCTCAAGGCCCCCTGCGCCAGGAGCTGCATGCTGGAAGCTGCTCCGCTGAGGAGTTCAGAGCGCGCATCAAGGCCTCCTCCTTCCTCCTTCAGGGCCTCCACACAATGTCCCTTGGGGCCAGAGGAGGGGCTTGCTGGGAGCCTGCCAAGAGGGCTGGTTCCTGGCAGGGCCGAGGGACAGGCTGGCGCGGGAGGGGCCGCAAGGAGCCTCTGCAGTGCCAAGACATGGTGGTCCAGAACGCCCTCTACACGGGGGACCTGGAGCAGGTGCAGCGGCATTTCTCAGAGCGGGCTGAAGTCGACCTCATTATTCTGGCCAAGAGCCATGACCTGCGCTGGACCAGCCAGAAATGGGGTAAGGCGGAAGTTGGCGGCACCATCTCTGGAGGACTGGCCTTCTCCAGGGACAGGGGACACGGAAGAAGCACGGGGTGGGCAGGAGGCTGTGTGAGACCCGTGAGGGTGGTTTGTGGGGTGAAGCACCCCGGGCAGCTGTGATGGGATCAGAGGGGGAAGGCGCTGCTTGGCCAGCCTGCAGAAAGCTTTGCATGGGAGCAGAATGGGTTCCTATCAGTGAGGCGCTTCTACATAAGAGCATGAGAAGATCCTGGGTCCATCTAGTCACCCAGCAGCCAGCCAGTGGCCTTGTTGGGCCAGCCAACGGTGCAGCAGCCCAGCCCTCCCCGCAATGCTGCCTCCTGGCTTTGGCACTCAGAGGTTTGCTGTCCTCCGTGTATGGAAAGCCCCCTTGCTCCCCCTGGCTAGTAGCCATGGATGGGACAGCCCTCCCTGGATCCGTCTCCTCCCCTTCTAAAGCTCCTGGCCATCTGTCTGTCCGCTGATGCTGAATTCCAACAAGGTAATTACTGGTTGAGCAAAGAAGAGTGTCCTTTTCTCTGTCCTGAACCTCTTGCTCATCGGGTGCCCCCAAGTTCTAGTATTATGGGAGAGGCTGAAAAGGTGCCTCCCCTGCCCCCCCCCCCCGGGCCCCAGCAGGTCCCCTCTCAGTCACCCTTTTTCTGAACTGAAAGCCACAGACTGCCCTGGCTTTCCTCACAGGAAAGATGGCCTGGCCCCTACATAAGAGCACCAGAGAAGCCTGGCAGCTGGGTCAGACCGGGGTGGGGGTGGGGGTCCGATCGGGCCCAGCCTCGTCTCTCACAGAGTGGCCCGCCAGTCCCTCTGGATGGCCAGCAACAAGGCGCAGAGGCGGAGGTCTTCCCCAGGGTTGCCCCCTAGGATTGGGATCCAAAAGATCCCTGCCTCTGGACACGGAGAGCCTCTTCGGTCCCTGGAACCAAGAGTCACCGAGGAATCTCTCTTCTGTGGTGTTGTGTAATCCCCTTGGGAAGCCACGGATGGGGTCCTCAGGACGTCCTCTGGCAGTGAAGGCCACGTTTGACTCATGCCACGTTCTGTGAGGCCCCCACCTCCTTGGTTTACCAGGAGCTGGATGACATGAAGACAACTAAAGCGATTTTGGCAGAAGACTTGAGATACGTCAGCAGAGGGCCTCGTGGAGCCAGCCCACTTGCTTCCCTGTGAGGTGGCAGTGGGATGGCGGCTGTAACAAAATGGTTGCCAGGGGTGAAATGAGTGCCAGTTGCTGTTAATCTGTCTTTGAAGAAAGGGGAGGAAATGTTCCCCCTGAGGTTTAATGGGCTGAGGGGCCTGCAGGAGTCTTGGTGTGGGACGCCATTCTTCCTGGACTACAACTCCCAGCTGCCCCGGGCCAAGAAAGGGCAGGAAAAATAAGGTGTGGGGCCTGAATTGAGGGACTCAGCCGATCCTGAGGGGGAAAATGTCAGTTAGGCTCCTTCTTGGTTGAAGAAGGAGAGGCTCCTGCTGCTGGGTGAGACCCAGGCTGCCTAGGCCCTAAGTGCAGAGGGCCTGGGAGGCAGCAGAGAGGAAAGAAAGGGGGGAACCTTCCCTGAGACCACCACCCCTTAAGGCAGAGTAGGGAACAGTGTGGTAGGGAAAGCAAACGGCGGTTCTCTTCAGTTTGATTTTCTGCCCTGTGAGCTCTGAACAGGGGGGTCTACCCCTATGTGTGGTGCCTTTACCTGCTTTGTATATAGTGCTCTGTATATAGTTATTAAATTATACTTTTTTGGAATATAAAGGACCTTGTGGTGCTCTGACTACGTAAGCTCCCCCGCTTGGCACGCTACAGGGAGGGAGGGAGCCCAGGAGAAACGGATCAGTCCAGACCTTGGTGGGTTGCCAATTCTTCATGGCCCACCCAAAGAGTGGGGAATGCACTTCCCAGTAGGGAAATTCAGCCAGAGGGGTCTCACTGCCCCCTCAGTCAGGCGGTGTACAATTCGGTGAGTGGTGGCAGCAACGAAGAGTGTGAGCAACGCCCACCAGGGAGGGTGGGAGGCGGATAGCGGGGCTAGCAGGCCATTGACCGCGGCTCACTTGCCCGGAACTGGGGCCAGCTGTTTTTCACCCTTCAAGGTCTGGCTGCGGGTCGCTACATTTATGGGAAACTGGCCTGCCAGAAGGTCCCTGCCTAGCAGTACTGGGCAAGGTTGGTCTGTCTTCACCCCCATCTCCATGCGGTAAACCTTTTCCCTCCATTCCAGGGGCACCCTTACCACTGGTACCGTCTGAGATCCTCCACAAGCCCCCACAATCTTAAAAACCTTGTTTGGTAGTACATCCGCGTCAGATACCAGGTCAGACCTTATAAGCGAGATGGATGAACCCGTATCAGCATACCCTAGAACCAGTTAGTCTTTTACCCTCGCTGGTTCTACAAAATCAGCCCAATCATCAAGGGCCCTCATTGTGGCAAAGAGGCATTCATGCTGGACTAATGCCACCTCCCCTTCTTTCACCTTTGAGACAGCTGGCACTGTAGGAGAGGGGTTGGGAGATGCTGTTTGCAATTTAGGGCAAGTAATTTTTATATGCCCTGGGTCCCCACAATGATAACACGTTCGACTAGGGGCTTTGTTTCTCATGGCCATCTCTGGGGTTTTCTTAGGGCCCGCTGGGGTAATAACTTCCCTTCTCCAAGGAGGGGGGCTTGGTTTTCCACCCCTCGGGCCCCGCCCCCCTGCCCCATTTTCCCACTCCACCCCTTCTCGGTGGGCTACCAGCTTGTCTGCCAGGTCAGTGGCCTCAGCGAGGGTTCTGGGCTCCTTGTCCTTGATCAGGCATTGTAACTCCCTAGGCACCTTGGAGTACAGCTGATCAAGGAGTATCAGTTGGGACACCCCCTTCAGATCATTTACCTTGGCTTCAGTTAGCCACCTTTCCCACATTTCTCCCAGTTTACGCCATCCTATACGCCATATAGGATTTACACTGCAGTGGGCTTAAGGCCCTAAACTGTTTGCGAAAATGGTTGGGTCCCAACTGGAACCGTTTAAACACAGCCGACTTGAAATCTTTGAAGGTGATTCCTCCGTCCTGGCTAGGCATGCTATGGTACACTGCAGCCAACTCCCCTGTCAAGAGGCTGCAGAGGTAGGCCATGAAGTCTGTTTCTGCCAGACCCCACTGAGTTTCTGCCTTTTCGAAGTTGGACAAATAGACTGACGGGTCTTCCCCCTCTTTGTAGGGGACGAAATCCTTGGGAGTGACTCTGATCTTGTTGCTTTGACCCACTTGAAGGCGTTCATGTCTACGCTGCTCCTCTTGTGCCAGAAGACGCTGCTTTTCCATCTCCCTCTCGGCTTTCTTCATCTCCATCTCAGCTTTCTTCATCTCCCTCTCCATCTCCAGTTCCTGTCTGCGAGCTTCTGCCTGTCGCTCGATCTGTAGCAGGCGTATCCTTTCCAATTCTACTGCCTCGGAGGAGCTGGACTTCTCAGGGGCAGCAGCTTTATAACGAGATGTCAGATGGTATTTCAGTTCACCCACCGTCATGTCTCCTGGATCAATGCCTTGGAGTCTACACTCCTCCTGCAATTCATGCTTTTTCAGCACTGAAAGTCTAGCAAGGATTTCTTTTTCCATGCTACCTAGCTAAACTGTCCCTACTCTGTAGCCCGAAAAAGAAACAGAAAGCCCTTTTTGGTCTGTTCAGTGTGTTTGTGCCTGCTAGGTGCTCTGGGGGGGGGTAGGTCTACCCCCCACTATTCGGTGCTCTGGTGTTCGATCCCCACTGCTGCCACCACGTGTGGCGGAATGGGTGCTGGCTCTCAGTCCGGGCAACTGAGCCGCCATCGATCGCCTGCTAGCCCCGCTATCTGCCTCCCACCGTCCCTGGTGGGCGTGGATCCCACTCTTCGTCGCTGCCACCACTCACCGAATTGTACACCGCCTGACTGAGGGGCAGTGAGACCCCTCTGGCTGAATTTCCCTACTGGGAAGTGCATTCCCCAATCTTTGGGTGGGCCCTGAAGAATTGGCAACCCACCAAGATCTGGCCTGATCAGTTCTCCTGGGCTCCCTCCCTCCCTGTAGCGTGCCAAGTGGGGGAGCTTACGTAGTCAGAGCACCACAAGGTCCTTTATATTCCAAGAAAGTGTAATTTAATAACTATATACAGAGCACTGTATACAAAGCAGGTAAAGGCACCACACATAGGGGTAGACCCCCCCTGTTCAGAACCCCACAGGGCAGAAAATCAAACTGCAGAGAACCGCCGTCTGCTTTCCCTACCACACTGTTCCCTACTCTGCCTTAAGGGGGGGGTCTCAGGGAAGGTTCACCCTTTTATTCCCTTTCTGCTGCCTCCCAGGCCCTCCGCATTTAGGGCCCAGGCACCCGGGTCTCACCCAGCAGCAGGAGCCTCTCCTTCTTCAACCAAGAAGGGTGACTCTCTTTATTCCCTTTCTGCTGCCTCCCAGGCCCTCCACACTTAGGGCCTAGGCACCCGGGTCTCACCCAGCAGCAGGAGCCTCTCCTTCTTCAACCAAGAAGGGTGACTCCCTTTTATTCCCTTTCTGCTGCCTCCCTGGCCCTCCACATTTAGGGCCTAGGCACCCGGGTTTCACCCAGCAGCAGGAGCCTCTCCTTCTTCAACCAAGAAGGTGACTCTCTTTTATTCCCTTTCTGCTGCCTCCCAGGCCCTCCACACTTAGGGCCCAGGCACCCGGGTCTCACCCAGCAGCAGGAGCCTCTCCTTCCTCAACTAAGAAGGGTGACTCTCTTTATTCCCTTTCTGCTGCCTCCCAGGCCCTCCACACTTAGGGCCTAGGCACCCGGGTCTCACCCAGCAGCAGGAGCCTCTCCTTCCTCAACTAAGAAGGGTGACTCTCTTTATTCCCTTTCTGCTGCCTCCCAGGCCCTCCACATTTAGGGCCCAGGCACCCGGGTTTCCCCCAGCAGCAGGAGCCTCTCCTCCTTCAACCAAGAAGGGTGACTCTCTTTATTCCCTTTCTGCTGCCTCCCAGGCCCTCCACACTTAGGGCCTAGGCACCCGGGTCTCACCCAGCAGCAGGAGCCTCTCCTTCTTCAACCAAGAAGGTGACTCTCTTTTATTCCCTTTCTGCTGCCTCCCAGGCCCTCCACACTTAGGGCCCAGGCACCCGGGTTTCCCCCAGCAGCAGGAGTCTCTCCTTCTTCAACCAAGAAGGGTGACTCTCTTTATTCCCTTTCTGCTGCCTCCCAGGCCCTCCACACTTAGGGCCTAGGCACCCGGGTCTCACCCAGCAGCAGGAGCCTCTCCTTCTTCAACCAAGAAGGGTGACTCCCTTTTATTCCCTTTCTGCTGCCTCCCTGGCCCTCCACATTTAGGGCCCAGGCACCCGGGTTTCACCCAGCAGCAGGAGCCTCTCCTTCTTCAACCAAGAAGGGTGACTCTCTTTATTCCCTTTCTGCTGCCTCCCAGGCCCTCCACATTTAGGGCCTAGGCACCCGGGTTTCACCCAGCAGCAGGAGCCTCTCCTTCTTCAACCAAGAAGGTGACCCTCTTTTTGTTTCCTTCCTGCTGCCTCCCAGGCCCTCCACACTTAGGGCCCAGGCACCCGGGTCTCACCCAGCAGCAGGAGCCTCTCCTTCCTCAACTAAGAAGGGTGACTCTCTTTATTCCCTTTCTGCTGCCTCCCAGGCCCTCCACACTTAGGGCCTAGGCACCCGGGTCTCACCCAGCAGCAGGAGCCTCTCCTTCCTCAACTAAGAAGGGTGACTCTCTTTATTCCCTTTCTGCTGCCTCCCAGGCCCTCCACATTTAGGGCCCAGGCACCCGGGTTTCCCCCAGCAGCAGGAGCCTCTCCTCCTTCAACCAAGAAGGGTGACTCTCTTTATTCCCTTTCTGCTGCCTCCCAGGCCCTCCACACTTAGGGCCTAGGCACCCGGGTCTCACCCAGCAGCAGGAGCCTCTCCTTCTTCAGCCAAGAAGGGTGACTCCCTTTTATTCCCTTTCTGCTGCCTCCCTGGCCCTCCACATTTAGGGCCCAGGCACCCGGGTCTCACCCAGCAGCAGGAGCCTCTCCTTCTTCAACCAAGAAGGTGACTCTCTTTTATTCCCTTTCTGCTGCCTCCCAGGCCCTCCACACTTAGGGCCCAGGCACCCGGGTTTCCCCCAGCAGCAGGAGCCTCTCCTCCTTCAACCAAGAAGGGTGACTCTCTTTATTCCCTTTCTGCTGCCTCCCAGGCCCTCCACACTTAGGGCCCAGGCACCCGGGTTTCCCCCAGCAGCAGGAGCCTCTCCTCCTTCAACCAAGAAGGGTGACTCTCTTTATTCCCTTTCTGCTGCCTCCCAGGCCCTCCACACTTAGGGCCTAGGCACCCGGGTCTCACCCAGCAGCAGGAGCCTCTCCTTCTTCAGCCAAGAAGGGTGACTCCCTTTTATTCCCTTTCTGCTGCCTCCCTGGCCCTCCACATTTAGGGCCCAGGCACCCGGGTCTCACCCAGCAGCAGGAGCCTCTCCTTCTTCAACCAAGAAGGTGACTCTCTTTTATTCCCTTTCTGCTGCCTCCCAGGCCCTCCACACTTAGGGCCCAGGCACCCGGGTTTCCCCCAGCAGCAGGAGCCTCTCCTCCTTCAACCAAGAAGGGTGACTCTCTTTATTCCCTTTCTGCTGCCTCCCAGGCCCTCCACACTTAGGGCCCAGGCACCCGGGTTTCCCCCAGCAGCAGGAGCCTCTCCTCCTTCAACCAAGAAGGGTGACTCTCTTTATTCCCTTTCTGCTGCCTCCCAGGCCCTCCACACTTAGGGCCCAGGCACCCGGGTCTCACCCAGCAGCAGGAGCCTCTCCTTCTTCAACCAAGAAGGGTGACTCTCTTTATTCCCTTTCTGCTGCCTCCCAGGCCCTCCACATTTAGGGCCTAGGCACCCGGGTTTCACCCAGCAGAAGGAGCCTCTCCTTCTTCAACCAAGAAGGGTGACTCTCTTTATTCCCTTTCTGCTGCCTCCCAGGCCCTCCACATTTAGGACCCAGGCACCCGGGTCTCACCCAGCAGCAGGAGCCTCTCCTTCCTCACCCAAGAAGGGTGACTCCCTTTTATTTCCCTTTCTGCTGCCTCCCAGGCCCTCCACATTTAGGGCCCAGGCACCCGGGTCTCACCCAGCAGCAGGAGCCTCTCCTTCCTCAACCAAGAAGGGTGACTCCCTTTTATTCCCTTTCTGCTGCCTCCCAGGCCCTCCGCATTTAGGGCCCAGGCACCCGGGTTTCACCCAGCAGCAGGAGCCTCTCCTTCTTCAACCAAGAAGGGTGACTCTCTTTATTCCCTTTCTGCTGCCTCCCAGGCCCTCCACATTTAGGGCCTAGGCACCCGGGTTTCACCCAGCAGCAGGAGCCTCTCCTTCTTCAACCAAGAAGGTGACCCTCTTTTTGTTTCCTTCCTGCTGCCTCCCAGGCCCTCCACACTTAGGGCCCAGGCACCCGGGTCTCACCCAGCAGCAGGAGCCTCTCCTTCCTCAACTAAGAAGGGTGACTCTCTTTATTCCCTTTCTGCTGCCTCCCAGGCCCTCCACACTTAGGGCCTAGGCACCCGGGTCTCACCCAGCAGCAGGAGCCTCTCCTTCCTCAACTAAGAAGGGTGACTCTCTTTATTCCCTTTCTGCTGCCTCCCAGGCCCTCCACATTTAGGGCCCAGGCACCCGGGTTTCCCCCAGCAGCAGGAGCCTCTCCTCCTTCAACCAAGAAGGGTGACTCTCTTTATTCCCTTTCTGCTGCCTCCCAGGCCCTCCACACTTAGGGCCTAGGCACCCGGGTCTCACCCAGCAGCAGGAGCCTCTCCTTCTTCAGCCAAGAAGGGTGACTCCCTTTTATTCCCTTTCTGCTGCCTCCCTGGCCCTCCACATTTAGGGCCCAGGCACCCGGGTCTCACCCAGCAGCAGGAGCCTCTCCTTCTTCAACCAAGAAGGTGACTCTCTTTTATTCCCTTTCTGCTGCCTCCCAGGCCCTCCACACTTAGGGCCCAGGCACCCGGGTTTCCCCCAGCAGCAGGAGCCTCTCCTCCTTCAACCAAGAAGGGTGACTCTCTTTATTCCCTTTCTGCTGCCTCCCAGGCCCTCCACACTTAGGGCCCAGGCACCCGGGTTTCCCCCAGCAGCAGGAGCCTCTCCTCCTTCAACCAAGAAGGGTGACTCTCTTTATTCCCTTTCTGCTGCCTCCCAGGCCCTCCACACTTAGGGCCCAGGCACCCGGGTCTCACCCAGCAGCAGGAGCCTCTCCTTCTTCAACCAAGAAGGGTGACTCTCTTTATTCCCTTTCTGCTGCCTCCCAGGCCCTCCACATTTAGGGCCCAGGCACCCGGGTTTCACCCAGCAGCAGGAGCCTCTCCTTCTTCAACCAAGAAGGGTGACTCTCTTTATTCCCTTTCTGCTGCCTCCCAGGCCCTCCACACTTAGGGCCTAGGCACCCGGGTCTCACCCAGCAGCAGGAGCCTCTCCTTCTTCAACCAAGAAGGGTGACTCCCTTTTATTCCCTTTCTGCTGCCTCCCTGGCCCTCCACATTTAGGGCCCAGGCACCCGGGTTTCACCCAGCAGCAGGAGCCTCTCCTTCTTCAACCAAGAAGGGTGACTCTCTTTATTCCCTTTCTGCTGCCTCCCAGGCCCTCCACATTTAGGGCCTAGGCACCCGGGTTTCACCCAGCAGCAGGAGCCTCTCCTTCTTCAACCAAGAAGGTGACTCTCTTTTATTCCCTTTCTGCTGCCTCCCAGGCCCTCCACACTTAGGGCCCAGGCACCCGGGTCTCACCCAGCAGCAGGAGCCTCTCCTTCCTCAACTAAGAAGGGTGACTCTCTTTATTCCCTTTCTGCTGCCTCCCAGGCCCTCCACATTTAGGGCCCAGGCACCCGGGTTTCCCCCAGCAGCAGGAGTCTCTCCTTCTTCAACCAAGAAGGGTGACTCTCTTTATTCCCTTTCTGCTGCCTCCCAGGCCCTCCACACTTAGGGCCTAGGCACCCGGGTCTCACCCAGCAGCAGGAGCCTCTCCTTCTTCAACCAAGAAGGGTGACTCCCTTTTATTCCCTTTCTGCTGCCTCCCTGGCCCTCCACATTTAGGGCCCAGGCACCCGGGTTTCACCCAGGAGCAGGAGCCTCTCCTTCTTCAACCAAGAAGGGTGACTCTCTTTATTCCCTTTCTGCTGCCTCCCAGGCCCTCCACATTTAGGGCCTAGGCACCCGGGTTTCACCCAGCAGCAGGAGCCTCTCCTTCTTCAACCAAGAAGGTGACCCTCTTTTTGTTTCCTTCCTGCTGCCTCCCAGGCCCTCCACACTTAGGGCCCAGGCACCCGGGTCTCACCCAGCAGCAGGAGCCTCTCCTTCCTCAACTAAGAAGGGTGACTCTCTTTATTCCCTTTCTGCTGCCTCCCAGGCCCTCCACACTTAGGGCCTAGGCACCCGGGTCTCACCCAGCAGCAGGAGCCTCTCCTTCCTCAACTAAGAAGGGTGACTCTCTTTATTCCCTTTCTGCTGCCTCCCAGGCCCTCCACATTTAGGGCCCAGGCACCCGGGTTTCCCCCAGCAGCAGGAGCCTCTCCTCCTTCAACCAAGAAGGGTGACTCTCTTTATTCCCTTTCTGCTGCCTCCCAGGCCCTCCACACTTAGGGCCTAGGCACCCGGGTCTCACCCAGCAGCAGGAGCCTCTCCTTCTTCAGCCAAGAAGGGTGACTCCCTTTTATTCCCTTTCTGCTGCCTCCCTGGCCCTCCACATTTAGGGCCCAGGCACCCGGGTCTCACCCAGCAGCAGGAGCCTCTCCTTCTTCAACCAAGAAGGTGACTCTCTTTTATTCCCTTTCTGCTGCCTCCCAGGCCCTCCACACTTAGGGCCCAGGCACCCGGGTTTCCCCCAGCAGCAGGAGCCTCTCCTCCTTCAACCAAGAAGGGTGACTCTCTTTATTCCCTTTCTGCTGCCTCCCAGGCCCTCCACACTTAGGGCCCAGGCACCCGGGTTTCCCCCAGCAGCAGGAGCCTCTCCTCCTTCAACCAAGAAGGGTGACTCTCTTTATTCCCTTTCTGCTGCCTCCCAGGCCCTCCACACTTAGGGCCCAGGCACCCGGGTTTCCCCCAGCAGCAGGAGCCTCTCCTCCTTCAACCAAGAAGGGTGACTCTCTTTATTCCCTTTCTGCTGCCTCCCAGGCCCTCCACACTTAGGGCCCAGGCACCCGGGTCTCACCCAGCAGCAGGAGCCCCTCCTTCTTCAACCAAGAAGGGTGACTCCCTTTTATTCCCTTTCTGCTGCCTCCCTGGCCCTCCACATTTAGGGCCCAGGCACCCGGGTTTCACCCAGCAGCAGGAGCCTCTCCTTCTTCAACCAAGAAGGGTGACTCTCTTTATTCCCTTTCTGCTGCCTCCCAGGCCCTCCACATTTAGGACCCAGGCACCCGGGTTTCACCCAGCAGCAGGAGCCTCTCCTTCCTCACCCAAGAAGGGTGACTCCCTTTTATTTCCCTTTCTGCTGCCTCCCAGGCCCTCCACATTTAGGGCCCAGGCACCCGGGTCTCACCCAGCAGCAGGAGCCTCTCCTTCCTCAACCAAGAAGGGTGACTCCCTTTTATTCCCTTTCTGCTGCCTCCCAGGCCCTCCGCATTTAGGGCCCAGGCACTCGGGTCTCACCCAGCAGCAGGAGCCTCTCCTTCTTCAACCAAGAAGGGTGACTCTCTTTATTCCCTTTCTGCTGCCTCCCAGGCCCTCCACATTTAGGACCCAGGCACCCGGGTCTCACCCAGCAGCAGGAGCCTCTCCTTCTTCAACCAAGAAGGGTGACTCTCTTTATTCCCTTTCTGCTGCCTCCCAGGCCCTCCACATTTAGGGCCCAGGCACCCGGGTCTCACCCAGCAGCAGGAGCCTCTCCTTCTTCAACCAAGAAGGGTGACTCTCTTTATTCCCTTTCTGCTGCCTCCCAGGCCCTCCACATTTAGGACCCAGGCACCCGGGTCTCACCCAGCAGCAGGAGCCTCTCCTTCCTCAACCAAGAAGGGTGACTCTCTTTATTCCCTTTCTGCTGCCTCCCAAGCCCTCCACACTTAGGGCCCAGGCACCCGGGTTTCCCCCAGCAGCAGGAGCCTCTCCTTCTTCAACCAAGAAGGGTGACTCTCTTTATTCCCTTTCTGCTGCCTCCCAGGCCCTCCACATTTAGGACCCAGGCACCCGGGTCTCACCCAGCAGCAGGAGCCTCTCCTTCTTCAACCAAGAAGGGTGACTCTCTTTATTCCCTTTCTGCTGCCTCCCAGGCCCTCCACATTTAGGGCCTAGGCACCCGGGTTTCACCCAGCAGCAGGAGCCTCTCCTTCTTCAGCCAAGAAGGGTGACTCTCTTTATTCCCTTTCTGCTGCCTCCCAGGCCCTCCACATTTAGGACCCAGGCACCCGGGTCTCACCCAGCAGCAGGAGCCTCTCCTTCTTCAACCAAGAAGGTGACTCTCTTTTATTCCCTTTCTGCTGCCTCCCAGGCACTCCACACTTAGGGCCCAGGCACCCGGGTCTCACCCAGCAGCAGGAGCCTCTCCTTCCTCAACCAAGAAGGGTGACTCTCTTTATTCCCCTTCTGCTTCCTCCCAGGCCCTCCACACTTAGGGCCCAGGCACCCGGGTTTCACCCAGCAGCAGGAGCCTCTCCTCCATCACCCAAGAAGGGTGACTCTCTTTATTCCCTTTCTGCTGCCTCCCAGGCCCTCCACACTTAGGGCTCAGGCACCCGGGTCTCACCCAGCAGCAGGAGCCTCTCCTTCTTCAGCCAAGAAGGGTGACTCTCTTTATTCCCTTTCTGCTGCCTCCCAGGCCCTCCACACTTAGGGCTCAGGCACCCGGGTCTCACCCAGCAGCAGGAGCCTCTCCTTCTTCAGCCAAGAAGGGTGACTCTCTTTATTCCCTTTCTGCTGCCTCCCTGGCCCTCCACATTTAGGGCCTAGGCACCCGGGTTTCACCCAGCAGCAGGAGCCTCTCCTTCTTCAGCCAAGAAGGGTGACTCTCTTTATTCCCTTTCTGCTGCCTCCCAGGCCCTCCACATTTAGGGCCCAGGCACCCGGGTCTCACCCAGCAGCAGGAGTCTCTCCTTCTTCAACCAAGAAGGGTGACTCTCTTTATTCCCTTTCTGCTGCCTCCCAGGCCCTCCACATTTAGGGCCCAGGCACCCGGGTTTCCCCCAGCAGCAGGAGCCTCTCCTCCTTCAACCAAGAAGGGTGACTCTCTTTATTCCCTTTCTGCAGCCTCCCAGGCCCTCCACACTTAGGGCTCAGGCACCCGGGTCTCACCCAGCAGCAGGAGCCTCTCCTTCTTCAACCAAGAAGGGTGACTCTCTTTATTACCTTTCTGCTGCCTCCCAGGCCCTCCACATTTAGGGCCTAGGCACCCGGGTTTCACCCAGCAGCAGGAGCCTCTCCTTCTTCAGCCAAGAAGGGTGACTCCCTTTTTGTTTCCTTTCTGCTGCCTCCCAGGCCCTCCACGTTTAGGGCCTAGGCACCCGGGTTTCACCCCACAGCAGGAGCCTCTCCTTCTTCAACCAAGAAGGGTGACTCTCTTTATTCCTTTTCTGCTGCTTCCCAGGCCCTCCACATTTAGGGCCTAGGCACCCGGGTTTCACCCCACAGCAGGAGCCTCTCCTTCTTCAACTAAGAAGGGTGACTCTCTTTATTCCCCTTCTGCTGCCTCCCAGGCCCTCCACATTTAGGGCCCAGGCACCCGGGTTTCATCCAGCAGCAGGAGCCTCTCCTCCTCCAACCAAGAAGGTGACTAACTGCCTTTTCCCCCCTTTCTGCTGCCTCCCAGGCCCTCCACATTTAGGGCCTAGGCAATCGGGTTTCACCCTTGGCACCCATTTCGTTACAGTGTCCATCTTGGTTCTGAGCCAGTGCTTCGGGGATGTTATCAGGTGGCTGAGGCAGAACAAACTGAACCTGGATCCAGACAAGACGGGGGTATTGCTGCTCGGGAAGGCCAATATTCTAGAGGGACTGAATCTCCTTGTCCTGGATAAAGTGGAGTTGTCTTTTTCATTGCAAGTTAAGAGTTCGGGGTGCTCAGAAACCTGCCTTGTGCTTTGAAAGCAGGTTGGCATGGACTGCGGCTGGGGACATACGTTGCCCGTTCTGAAATAACTCGGTTGGTTGGCCTTCTGTTTCCAGACTCCTTTCAAGGTGCTGGTTATGGCCGCTAAATAATGACCCACACATGAGAAGAGCCATCCACTTCCATCCCTCCAGGTGTGCCAACGGTGGTCTTCAGGCAACCGCCTGTTTGCTGTCCCACCACTCCTGAGGACGCCTGCCTGGCACAGACCTGAGCGCACGCTTTCCTCCTGAGGCCCCTGGCCTGTGGAATGGCCGCCCTGAAGAGGGGAGGGGGCCCCTTCCTTGGAGGTCTTCAGGTGTCACGTGAAGCTGCCTTGTTTGGCGGGGGTTTGAACAGCAGGCGTCTTTTAAGGGGGACTCGGGGGTGGTTATTTTATTTTGGTTTTAACTGTAGGTATTTTGATCTACTATTGTAAGGGGCCTTGAACCATGAGGAAAGGTGGGCTAAAAATGTTTGCATACATGCACTGGTTAATTGATAACAATTTCATGTCAGAGTTCCTTAAGAGCCTTGGGTCGTATGCCGCCTGGACTCGGGGACTTTCTGTTTTCCAGTTTGCCCAGTAGTCCTAGAATCTCAACTAGCAACACCTCACCTTCACTCAGCAGGATTTTTCAGTCCGGTGGCACCTTAGAAACCAACACGATTTTGTGAGTGTGTGTGTGTGTGTGTGTGTTTAGTGTATCTGAAGGGAGTGCTGACCCGTGAGAGCTCACCCGCTGGCAATCCGGCGGGTCTCTCCGGTGCCACTGGACTCGTGCCCTGCTGTTCTACTGCGGACCGGCACGGCTCCCCACCCGAAGCTCTGCACATCACTCAGTTCTTTAGACCCCTGTCCCTGAAACAGGCGCTCAGGTGCAGGTACACTTCCTAACCTTTTCACAGTGCACACAGATGAAATGAAGCCACTCAGTTCTCTGCAGTTCAGTTTCTTAGCAATCCTGTTATTCCTCTGCTATCCAGTGGCCCAACTGCCTCCCTCGTCAGTTTCCTGCTCCACATATATTTAAATAAATCTTCATTGTTTGTCTTAATGTTTGTAGCATTCTGCTCCTGGAGCTCTCTTTTTGCTTGCCCGTCAACACACATTTCTTTTGCCAGACCCTGGGCTCCTTGCTGCTCATTTGGTCAGTTTTTCCTTAAGCCATAAAGGGTGAAGCATTAGAAATGATAAAACGTTTTATCTAAAGGAAGCGTCCGTATGCATCCTCTCATCGCAGCCACAGACTGAGCAAGGAATCCCAAAGAGAGGCGGAAGAATGCCATTCCTCCACCCCCCCCCACTCTGTGCATGCCCCGTTTCCAAACTCCTGGCAGCCCTTACTCTGTGGCAGGCTCTTCAGCTTCGCCATATTTAGAAGTGTTCTGGTGTCTCTGCTCAGCTGGCAGCCCTCTGCATGGCAACAGCTGCCTTCAGCAGGAGCCCGGGGGCCAAGAGCTCCTCCCCCCTGCCCCTGCATGCCAAGGGTTTCCCTTGCCCCTCCATGCCAAGGGTTTCTGTTCTCTCTGTTTGCCCACCCCCACCCCCACCCCTGGGGTCAAAGAAGTCTTTCCTGAAGTCTCCAGGGACTAGCTGGCTGCTGACACCTTGACCCCCCCCTCCCAAACCCCTCTTCCCTGCTGGGTGTCAGCTTCTAGCTGGAGCGGGCCCTATCATTGTCTCTGGCCAGGGGGGCTGTGGGCATTATGCACCGATGGGTGAGGCTTGAGGGCAATTGCCTTCCCCACTCCTGCCGGATCCCTGCTAAGGGAATGAAAAAATGTAACACTAAAATAAAACGCATTCTCCACAAGTATCATTTTAGGCTGTTGAATGTTGTGTGCTGTTTTTACATTCCTGTCTTGCTTTTAATGGCTCTTAATGTCTTATTGCTTTAGTGATGCCTCCCTGCTCCTGCCAGAGGTGGCGTGCGTGTTTTCTAAATAAATGGCTAAAATAAGCTGACGGGCACTGGGCTCTGGGTTTGGTGGAAACGGCTTCCGAAAGAGGTGCCCCCGGGAACCTCAGGGTTGCATTACTGCGGAGTGCTGAGTGGGCGACCTTGGTGGTGGCACCCCTGCTCCCCACCCCCGTGATCAGTTTCGGAAGCCTGCTCCAAAGCCCCCCCCCCCCCGTGTGTGTGTCACCTGTAGGTCACAGGCAGTGCCCAGAGGCTGGACGGGTGCATCATATCAGATGGCCCAAGCCCTGGTGCTCACTCCCTCCCGGAGCCATGCCGTGGGCCTGCCCCCCTGGCGCTCCAGATCCTACCCCTTCTCCAAATAGGTTGTCCCTGCTTCCATCTCGGGGAGAGGAGAATGGTGTTTTGCATGGGAGGGACTGAAAAAGCAGATGAGGGTGTCTGCCGAGGAAATGCACAACGCTTTGCTTCAAGGCTATCGTCGTTGTCGTCGAGATTTCTTCGAGGGGATTAGGGACCTGGAAGCACCCCGTTGGGTTGCCACAGGAAGCTTTAAGACAAAGTTAACTTAAAAACAGTCCTAAATAAAACCATCAGCTGCCTTCTGAAGATCAGCAGAGAGGGGCGAGGGGCATCTCCCCGGAGAGGCAAGTCATGTGGCTGATACCAAAAAGGCCCTGTCTGGTCTTATGAGGCGAGCTTTAGCAGACAGGTATCTTCTGTGTATTGGTGGCCCCGCAGCCCAAACCTCCTGATCCCCTCTCCCAGTGGTTTCATATGGATGTTAAATAACTTGGGGGATAAAACTGCGGACCCCACAGGCCAATGGCCAGGGGCAGAGCAGGGATCACCTACCTCTGCCTCCTGAGACCAGCCTTCCAGGCAGGGCTTGAACCGCTATAGCACAGTGCCCCTTGGCCCCAGTGCTGAGGGGCTGTTCGGCCGAGAGATCCAGCAGGACTTGCAGGGTCCCATGCTACTGCCTAGTTCTCAGCAGAGGTCGTTGAGCAAGGTGGCCAAAGCACTCCCCGTTCCAAGCCCTGAACCGAAGCCGGACTGAGAGGGGGCCGGGAAATCAATCTCCTCCAAAAGGCCCTGGAGCTGGGAAGCAGCCACCTTCTCTAGCGCCTGGCCCAGGAATGGAAGACTGAAGCCTGGCCAGAAGTTCTCCAGCGTGGGAGGACTCACGCAGGGCTTTTCAGAACAGGTCCAGTCACTGCCTCCTTGAGCACAGCTGGCGCAACTCCCACGGTGAAGGAAGCATTTACTACTCCCCTGATCCACTCGGCCAGTCCCCCTCTGGCAGCTTTTATCACCCAGGAAGGACACGGATCTCACCCGTCCGAGGATCTTGTCTACTTCCTCATGCTCCACAAGCTGAAAGGAATCCTAGAATCCTAGAACTGGACGGGGCCTTACATGGCATCGAGTCCAACCCCCTGCCCAAAGCAGGAACAGCCTAAAACATCCCCAACTGGTATTCATTCAGCTGCTTCTTGAAGACTGCCAATGAGGGGGAAGCCACCACGTCCCCAAGCGGCCAATTCCACTGCTAAATTACTCTTAATGTGAAGAAGCTCTTCCCAAAGTCCAGCCAGTACCTTCCCTCCTGTAGTTTAAACCCATTATTTTGAGTCCTATTCTCTGTTGCCAACGGGAACAGCTCCCTTCCCCGCTGTCAGTGACAGCCTTTCAAATACTTAAAGAGAGCAAGCATGTCTACTCTCGGCCTCCTCCAAACTCAACATTCCCAGGTCCCTCAGTCTTTCCTAGCAGGCCTTGGTCTCCAGGCCCCTGATCGTCCCGGTCGCTCTCTGCACCCATGCCCAGTTTGTCCACATCCCTTTTGGAAGTGAGGCCTCCAGAACTTCACACAATACTCCAGGTGGGTCCTGACCAACGTGGCATATTGTGAGAATGCATATAATCCATATACATTGGAGATAACAGATGCCAAGAGGGCATCATTTGAACGTGCCCCTACGCCAGTATCTGGGTGGTTGTGTCTGCAAAGCAGCAAATTGATCGCAATGGGCCATTGTGTGGTCAGAGTCCCGTTCCCTTGGGCTACCATGTAGAAGCCCCCAAACCACAAGGGACAGCTCAGCTGGACAATTATGTGCAGGTGCCATCTACTACGGCTACTATCTACTATTTGCAAGATTATTTATGGGCTTGAGGGCCTCCCCTCTGCCAAGGTCAGTTACCACCGGCCAAGTGGGACTTGCCAGGGCAGAGGAGGCCGGTCGGCAAGGCGGGATCCAGGGCACGGTTGTCAGGTCCCCTTACCCTCCTGGCAGGAGAGGGGGACACAGCAGTTCGGTGTGCCTGCTCCTGATACAGCCTGACAACATCACTTCCAGGAGTGACATCATCGCGCAAGCCCCGGGAGTGCTCCCGGGTTTCGTGCCAGGCCAATTTGGGTCCCTAATGGGCTGAATCGGCATGGTGCAAAGCCCAGAAGCACTCCCGGGCCAGTGCGATGATGTCATTGCACCACCCCAGGATGCCCGTTCCCGCGCCTTTCCCCCGCTGGCCAGGTGAGCGGTGTCAGGGAGGAGGCTGGGAGCAGGGGATGCCCTGCCGCCACCAAGGGACCAGCAACCCCACTCCAGGGTCCCCACTCCCTCCGTTGCCCTTGGCAGTCAACATTTGGGCTCACTGGCCCTCCGGACTCTCTGAGCAGTGGCCTGGCAGGAGTGAGCTGGTTGTATTTTTGCAGCCTGTTCTGTTGACGCTGACTTCAATGTCTTATTAAATGTTGTTCACCTGCCCTCCTTTTAGATGGTTTTGGTTTCGTTACCAGACTTGTTTCACAGTTACCTGGGAGGGAGGCAAGCATAAGTCCATTTCAAACCAAGAAATAAAAACCCTCCCGTCTCTTCTCTCCGATTCCTCCCTGCTGCTTTCCCTTTAAACAGGCCACATCTGTTTGTCACAAGACAGATGCCCAGGAATAGAACATGCTGCAACCGGACTCCCTGGCAGCAGGGCGTCCCTTCTTCGCCTTGCCGCAGCCCTTTGGTCCCAGAGATTCCCCCTCATTCTTCAGACCAGCCCCACTGGGGCCGGAGGCATCCTTCATGGAGCCCATTGTGACTGCCAAGGCAAAGGGCCCTGCTCAGGCCTTCTGGCAGGCCCTCCTCGCTGGAGACGGGCGCGCCATCGTCTGCCTCCTTGGAGACCCCCAGGGTGGGGTGGGCCCCAACTCTGTCTTTGACACCAGTGACCTGGAGGAGTGGAAGAACTACCGCTTCAATTCCCGCTGGCTGAGTGTGTTGGGGGAGAGGGGCTGGCAGGCAGGAAGCAGCTGAGCGGAGGGGAGCACAGGGCCCCCGGAAGCTCAGCGGCTGGGCAGGGCCGCTGCTGGGGAGGGAGAGCGCGCAGGCAGGTGGGCCTTGGGTGGTGGAGAAGGAAGGGCCTGTCTCTTCTAGGGTTGCCAGCCTCCAAGTGGTGGCTGGAGATCTCCTGGAATTACTAGTGATCTCCAGGTGACAAAGATCAGTTCCCCTGGAGAAAATGGCTGCTTCGGAGGGTGGAGTCTATGGCATTATACCCCACCGAGGCCCCTCCCCAAACCCAACCCTTTCTAGGCTCCACCCCCAAAATTTCCAGGGATTTCCCAACCTGGACCTGGAAACCCCGGTCCCTTCCTGGGGCTGGCAGCAGCTGGGGGCGGGCGGGCAGGCGGGCGGGCTGCCGGACTAGGGCGATCCCTCCCTTGTCCCGCAGGCCTGAGGCCCAGAGAGACCTGTCCAAGCATGCCTAGAGTGCCCTGTTAGCCGGACAGTGCGTGGCGCTGCCTGGATCCTGACGCTCTGACCATCTCTCCTGCAGGGCTCTGGGCACTGACCTACAAGCAGGAGCTCACCACCCCTCTCCATATCACAGCAAGCCGTGGCTACGTGGACTGCCTGCGCCATCTGCTGCTCCGGGGGGCAGAGGTGGACTTGGCCCCTGGGGGCCAGACAGCGCTGCACGTGGCCTGCACAGCGGCCATGACGGACTGCGTCAGGCTCCTCCTCTCTTCTGGTGCTGACCCCGAGGCCATCTCTGAGGATGGGTTCAAGCCCTTGCACCTGTGCCAGAGCGCAGGATCCTTTGCGTGAGTGCTCCCCCCCCCCCTGCAGAGGTGCTTAGTTATTCTAAGGCACCAGAGCTCAGCTAAGGGAACTGTGAGAGGACTGTGTGGCCTTTGACAAGGGCGGGGCCCTTCAAAGCCAGGCAGGCCTCGAGGTGAGGGGCTGGCGTGATGGCCGTTCCCCCGCACCTGGAGGAAGCCACCGGGGTGGGCCTGGCCCATGGTTTGGCTGCCCTTGAAGAAATGTCTCACTCTTCCAGGTGTGCTCAGCTCCTGCTGCGCCATGCTGCAAGCGTGAACAGCATCTCTGAGGAGGAAGAGGACACCCCCCTGCACATGGCTGCACGGCTTGGCCTGGTGGAGCACGTGCGGCTTTACCTGAGCTATGGAGCCAGCCTGGAGGCCAGGAACACTGAGGGACAAACACCGCTGAACGCGGCCTGTGCCCAGTCGCACCCTCCCCATGCCATGGAGGACTATTACCAAGTGTGCCAGCAGCTGGTGAATGTTGGTGCCCACGTGAACACCTCTGACCGTGATCGCCAGCGCCCGCTCCACCAGGCCTGCAAGAACACCAACCCCGGAGTGGTAGAGCTGCTCCTTGCCCAGGGGGCCAACGTCAACATCATGAGCTACAGTGGCAACACAGCCATGCACAACATCCTGCAAGTGGCATCCTACAAGCTGGACCACCAGCCGGAGCAGGTGGTGCGGGACCTGCTCAACCATGGGGCGGTCCGGGTCTGGCCAGGAGCCCTTCTCAAGGTACGGCCAACAGAATGGGAGCAGTTGGAAGAGCATGTGGAGGAGGAGGAGGAGGAGGAGGAGGAGGAGGAGGATGGGAGAGGGCGGTGGCTTGTGCCCTGCAGAGGGTGACTGTGCTGGAAGCCACGCTGTGGTGCCTCCCCCCCACCCCAGCCCCACTAGCCTTTCCTCGGAAGTGGCCAGCCTCCTTTGGCCCCTGGGGTAGGGTTGCCAGTCTCCAGGTGGTGGCTGGGCATCTCCCGGAATTACAACTGATCTCCCGGTGACAAAGATCACTTCCCCTGGGGGAAATGGCTGCTTGGAGGGTGGACTCTGTGGCATTATAACCATTCTGAGGCCCCTCCCCTCCCTAAACCCCACCCTCTCCAGGCTCCACCCCCAAAATCTCCAGGAATTTCCCGATGTGGACCTGGCAACCCTTCCGTGGGGCCTTCCACTTCCGGGTTCGTTTGCATGAGTCTCCAGGGCATGCCCGGGCCTCTGGGCTCTGTGACTGGGGTGGGCAGGGGCCACCACCTTCCTCCCAAGAACTTTTTACATGTCTGAAAATTGAAACTCCAGCTAGAGTCGCCATCCCCAGATGGGAGGGCAACAAAAAAGAGGCTCTCCCAGTGAAAAGGCAAACAAACGGAGTGGCCAAGCCACAATTTTGTGGCCAAAATCGAGAGGGTGCAGAGGAGAGCGACGAGGATGATCAGGGGTCTGGAGACTGAGCCCTACGAGGAAAGGCTGAGGGCCTTGGGAATGTTTAGTTTGGAGAAGGTTGAGGGGGGACATGATTGCTCTCTTTAAGTATTTGAAAGGCTGTCATTTGGAGGAGGGCAAGGAGCTGTTCCAGTTGGCAGCAGAGGGTAGGACGCGAAGCAATGGGCTAAAACTACATGCACAAAGGTACCGGCTGGATATTAGGAAAAACTTTTTCACGGTCAGAGTAGTTCAAAGGTGAAACCAGCTGTCTGGGGAGGTGGTGAGCTCCCCCTCACTGGCAGTTTTCAAGAAGAGGCTGGATGAATACTTGTCAGAGATGCTTTAGGCTGATTCTGCACTGGGCAGGGGGTTGGACTAGATGGTCTGTATGGCCCCTTCCAACTCTATGATTCTATGATTCTATGAACTGGAGGCCCAGGAATGCTACTATCCCAATAAACGTCAAAGATAAATCAAGGTATAGTCACTAATTGGAATAGCCAAATGTATAAATAAGCAATATAGCTGTACTAGTGTATAAAGTGGCGTAGCGCATATATGAATATATAGCTATACTTAATAGTTCATACAAGATCAGATATACAGCCAATAAATACAATACATTCAATCATTATAGACTATTCGAATTGCACATAATACAAAAACTAGCCGTGTAGTAACATTGTCAAGTCTGTTCCTTTAAGAGAATGCACACTCTTAAAGGCATGCAGTGAACCGGACAGCCAGTAGATTTGTGGCCGACAAAATGAGATCCTTCTTTACACAACGAGTAATGAAGACGTGCAATTCTTTGCCAGAGGATGTCGTGATGGCAACAAGAATGGTTAAAAGGGAATTAGATTCTTGGAGGACAGGTCAGTCCGTGGCTATGAGCCAAGGGGAGATAAGGGAGCCTCCACATCCAGAGGATAAGAGGCAACATCGGGGGAAGGGCCTCGGCCTTTGTGGCTTGCCTGTTGGCCCTTCAGGGCTGTGAGAAATTCAGCATCCTGTGAGAAACACGATGCTGAATTAGATAGATAACTGGTCTCAGCAACGGGGCTCTTCTGGTGCTCTTATGAGTGTTTGTTTGTTTGTTTGTTTGTTTGTTTGTTTGTTTGTAGTCCGCCTTTCTCACTGAGACTCAAGGCAGATTACATAGTATGAGATTAATACAATCAGTATCAAGGACATTTCCATAAACAATGCCATTGGGTAAAAAGATACAAGATGAAAAGACATACCATTAGCAAGGATCCAATACAGAGTAGAAGAAATACTGAAGCAGAACATAATCAATTCTAGGACTGACATTAGACAACATGGAGCACAAGTGGTACCTAGGAGTGTCCGGGGGCTGGGTCCCAGCCCCCAGACTTGGTAGGAGGGAACAGCAAGTCAGCCGGGCTGACGGGCAAACAGAGGGGGCAGCCAGCAGACAGCAGGTCAACTGGTCAGCCAGCTGACAGCAGGTCAACCGGTCTGACTGGCAGGCAGAGGGGGCAGCTGGGGGACAGCAGGTCAACCCCTCACACAGGCAAATGGAGCCAGAACCTGCCGGTGCCAGGGGCAAGGGGCAAAAGCCCAGGGCCTCAGGAGGCAGGGGGAGACAGAGAGAGGCCAGCGAGTCCACTCCCCTAGGGAGGGAAAGGGGGCTAGGCAAGGCGGAAGGGGGCAAGGGCAGAGGGATTGGGAGCCCAGCAGTCACCCACCCAAAGACCTTACCTGAGGAGGAGAAGCAGCAGCAGCCCCAACAACCCAAAGCCACGCCCCAGCTAGAAAATAGTAGCCGGGCCCAGGAGTTGCCAAAAGCCAAGCCACTCCAGGTGGGGCTATTGGAGGCACTCTGCAGGAAGCCCTGGGCAACCAGCCAAGGAGCCGCAGCTGGACCCACCTTCAGCCATCAGCTCTGCCAGGGAGGCTGGGCTGCTAGCCAGGGGACTGCAGCTGGACATGCCTTCAGCAATCAGCCAAGGCAGGGAGGCTGGGCAGCCAGAGAACAAGGCACAGCTGGTGCTGGTCAGTGGGGCCAGATCAGCTACCCCAGCTGCAACTGCTTGGTGCAGCCCAAGGCCAGGCTGGAAGAGGGGTGGGGCAGTAGAAGGAAGCCCTATAAAAGCTGGCTGGGAAGAGCCCTGTGGTGGTGGGTGTGAGTGAGGAGTGATGATGTGGAGTGAGAGCAGTAAGATGCAAGGGTGGAGGTTTGGAGGAGAGTTCTGGAAGGAGGAGACGAAGGAGGACGCAGAGGGTAAGCAGGCCAGGTTGAGCAGGCCAGCGAGTGGACTGAGAGGGAGTCTGGGTGAGGTATACCGCCCCTCCTTCCACAGAGCAGGGTCCTGCAGAATCCCTGGCCCCCCTGTGACGTCAGGAGCAGACCGCCCAGTGCCACGCCTAGCGGCAGCGGCGGCAAGCCCTGACAAGGAGTGCATATTTAAAGCAACAGATAATATGTAAGGCAATATAGTGATGAAGTCTATGGTCCCTAACTCATTAGCGAAGCATCTGAGACCCCATCCCTACAATGTCCCTCCCATTTGAGTAAAAAGCCTTTTTGAATAATTCGCTTTCGCATCGTTTGTGGGAAGCCAGGAGAGTGGGGGCTCTTCTGACTTCCTCAGGCAGGCCGTTCCACAGGGTAGGGGCCACCACAGAGAAAGCCCATGTGCAGGCTGCTGTTGATTTCGCCCATGTGCAGGGTGGCACCTGCAAGAGACCCTGTTCAGATGAGCGAAGCTGCCATGGAGGGACATTGGGAGGGAGGCGGTCCCGTAGGTATGCTGGGCCAAGGCTGTGAAGAGCTTTGTATGTAATAACCAGTACCTTGAACTGAGCACGGTAACTGATAGTTAGCCAATGGAGTGACTGTAGGATGGGAGTGATGTTCAAGCTCCTGCTTGCTCCTGATAATAGTTGAGCTGCAGCATTTTGCACCAATTGGAGCCTCCTAGTTAACTTAGATGGGTGGGAGACCAATGTATAGTGTATTACAATAGTCAAGTTTTGATGTTACCATAGCGTGGATCCAAGTGGCCATGTCAGCTGTGTCGAGATAAGAAGCCATCTTCCAGGCTAGAGTGAGATTGTAGTAAGCATTTTTTGTGGCTGCCTTAACTTGTTTTTCTAGTAGTAGCACTGGATCCAGTATAACCCCCAGGCTCTTAACCGAGTCTGCAAGGGTCAGACGAACTCCATCGAAAGTGGGGAGTACAATGTCTTTCAAGATCTCTGCCTTCCCAACAAGCATCACTTGTTCATATCCTCAAAGAAACGCAAATGGGTGACCAGTGAGCAGAAGAGCTGACCACAGTCTCAGATAACTGGACACTCTGCAGGCTGAGATTTCTAAAGGTCAGCACGGGTTCCTCAGCAAGAAGTCATGTCAGGCTAACCTTATCTCCTTGTCTGATGTTACTACTTTGGTGGATGAGGGGAATGTTACAGACATAGTTTATCTTGATTTCAGTTGGGCTTTTGATAAAGTCCTGCATGATATTCTTGTTGATAAGCTGGGAAAATGTGGTTTGGATCCTACTACTGGTAGGTGGATTTGTAATTGGTTGACAGATTGCACGCAAAGAGTGCTAGTTAGTGGTTCCTCGTCCTCTTGGAGAAGAGTGACAAGTGGAGTTCCTCAGGGATCAGTCCTGGGACCTGTTCTGTTCAACGTTTTTATTATTGATTTGGATGAAGGAATAGAGGGAATGCTTATTAAATTTGCAGACGATACTAAATTGGGAGGGATAGCAAATATAGTAGAAGAGAGTCAAGATATAGGATGATCTTGATAGGCTGGGAAACTGGGCAAAAACAAATAAAAGGAATTTCAGCAGGGATAAATGCAAAGTTCTGCGTTTAGATAAAAAAAAAATCAAATTCCTAATTACAGGATTCATAAGACTTGTCTTGGCAGTAGTACAAATCAAAAGGAATTACGGGTCTTAGTAGACCATACACTGAACATGAGCCAGCAGTGTGATGTGGCAGCTAAAAAGGCCAGTGTGATTTTGGGCTGCATCAACAGAACTAGCATTCAGATCATGTGATGTAATGGTACCACTTTACCATCCTCTGATTATTTATTTATTTATTTATATTTTGAAACACTTGCATTCTCCCTTCCCCCCCCAAACAGGGGCCCCAAGGTGGTTAGACCTCATTTGGAGTACTGGAGAGGAGACGACTGAGAGGTGATACAATTAACCATCTCCAAGTACTTGAAGGGCTGCCATGTAGAGGATGGCGTGGAGTTGTTTTCCGCTGCTCCAGGTCGGACCAGAACCAATGGGTTGACATTAAGAGCTTTCGGCTAAACATTAGGAAGAACTTCCTGACAGTTAGAGCGGTCCCTCAGTGGAACAGGCTTCCTCAGGAGGTGCTGGATGCTCCTTCTTTGGAGGCTTTTAAGCAGAGGGTAGAGGGCCTCCTGTGAGGAGGCTATGACTCAGTATGAAGGGAGGGCATGAAGGGAAGAGCCGGCGCTTGGCTCTCTTGGCCCTTCCTCACATGCCTTGGGTAATGCCGACTGCCGCTTCGGGGTCAGGAAGGAATTTTCCTCCAGGCCAGATTGACTGAGGATCCTGGAGGGTTTTTGCCTTCCTCCAGGCATTGATCAGGGATCACTGAGGGAGTGGAGGGGGGTAGGTGTGAATTTCCTGCACTGTGTCGGGTGTTGGACTAGATGACCCTTGGGGGACCCTTCCAGCTCTATGATTCTATGGTTTCTCCACCTCTGAAATACTGCCATTCTGGCTTTTGTGTGGTGTTGCGCCTGTGCCATGTCCTGCAGCATCTCTCTCTCTCTCACTCTTTCCCTCCCATGCAGGTGCTTCGCCATTGCTGTGCCTCCCCCCGCACAATCGAGGCCCTGGTCAACAGTTATGAGCGTGTGCGTGTCACAGAGGAGTGGGAAGAGGCTGTCCCAGCTGAGCTTGTGCAGGTGAGCCTGCAGTCCTGGGTCTATTCCACAGGCAGAAGCCCCAGCCACAAGTGCGTGGCCCGTGCAGCTTCCACCCCTGTGGCCTGCCACCCTCTTGGCCCCTCGAGGTCCCTGGGGCAACAGGCGTCCCTTTGGAGGAGGGCTGGAGGAGGGCAGCAGCTGCCACGTTTCCCAGGCTGAGAGGTCCAATGCCTGCCTTCCTGCCCATAGAGATCAGCCGAAGGGAAGCTGAGAGGAGGGCAAGGAAGGTCAAATCTCTGCAGTGTGCATGGAAATCATTTAAAGCCACAATAATGGAAGCACGGGTGAAAGTTATGGTGGTCATCAGGAAAGTTACGCCCACATCTGCCAGCCAGGTTAATGAGCACAGTTAAGGAACCCCTGAGCAAGTGGCAGGCTTCCCAAATGAAGTGGCTAGACAGGAGCGCAGGCTCTGGCAAAAGGAGTGCCCCAGAGGTGAGCACACAGAGAATTTGAGGAGTGGGTTACTCAAAACATTACAACAATGAATAAGCAGCTCTTAAATGACAGGAAACTGACCAGGGAGGCGATGGGACCCTTAGACAAAAAAAGGGGAGAAAGGGTGGCTAAAGGCAGATTGGGAGACTGCAGAGAAATAGAATACACCCTGCCTGTCTGTGGAAAACGTCAGGCAGTTACTCACGCCACAGCTGCTATTTTTATGGGAGATGTTGGGAAAACAGAGTCAAACCAATTCGACAAGTTATGAAGTTCTAAGGCTGATAGACAAATTAAACAGTAACAAGTCATGGAGTCCAGGTGGCACATACCTGTAGATTCTTGAGGGGCTCGGATGTGAAATTCTTGGTCTCCTGACAAAACTATGGAATTCGTTGCCAAAGGTGGCGTCCCTTCTAGAGGGCTGACAGCAGCAACTGTGGCACTGATCTCAAAAAGGTATGAAGGGGGGTGGGGTATGGGAAATCACTAGCCTGTTAAGTGGCTGGATAGAGCGTTTTCGGGGATGCTTTAGGCTGTTTCTGAATTGGGCAGAGGGTTGGACTGGACGGTCTGTAAGGCCCCTTCCAACTCGTTCTATGCTTCTACAATTTGTAAAAGATAGAATTGTAGAAGAAAGAGCCTTTCCGACGGGGACTCAGCCACGGGGACTTGTGGTTTCCTGATCAACCTCTTAGAAATCTGCAAACGGCTAACATGCTAAACAGGAGAACCTAAGGAGAGCCAGCCAGATCAGACCCGCAGCCCATCTAGTCCAGCCTCCTGTTTCACACAGAGGGCAACCAGTAGCCCTGGAGGGCCAAACAACCAGTGCAAAGAGGCCGAGGCCTTCCCCAGCTTCTGACGTGCAGCTCTGGGATTCAGAGGTTTGCAGCCCTGTAGACGGCGGCTCCCTTCCGTCACTGTGGCTTGCAGCCTTAGATAGGGCTTCTCCTCCAGGAATTTGTCCAACCTGGCCATACATGTGGCCATCTCTACCTCCACTGGCAGTGCAGTGCACAGTTTAATTACGTGAGTAAGTAAAGGAGAACGTCCTTCTGTCTGTCCTGAACCTGTCTGCCAGCAATTTCCTTGGGAGCCCCCAAGTTCTAGAATTGTGGGAGAGAGAAGGAGCTCCCTCTGTCCACGTTCTCCACCCATTGCCTAATTTTACAACCACTATCCTTTGCCAATAAAAATCCAACGATTCATTCCAACTTAGGTATAAGTAGGTGATGTATTTTTAAAAGATTTCTATCTGCTGCCGCAGAGTGGTTAAGTGGTTGGGTTGGGAATCAGCACTCTGCTGGTTGGAATCCCACTTCTGCCCTGAGCTCAGCAGGCAGCCTTGGGTGAGCCCCTCCTCTTAGCCCAACTCTCCAGCTGTATTGTTGGGATAATGATAACCCCGACATTGTTCACTGCTCTGAGTGGGGCACTCATCTGTCTAGAAGGGCAGAACATAAGCACTATTATTATCGTTCTCACGGTTCCCGCTAACCCAGCTCTCATACGATCCATCGTCTGTGTGCAATGGTGCTGGAAACTCATTTCCCAAGAATGCGAGACCCAGATTTAGAATAGGACTGTATACAGGCAAGAAAGGGCTTCACTCTCCCCCCGCCATGTTCCAAACCCAAAACTACCCCTGGGGTATCATTTTCTCTATTGGGGAGCTGCACATGTACTGATGGGCTACCTGTGCACCTCTGCTAATGGGGCCAATAGCTGCCCCGGGTTAGGCAAATAGTGTCTCTTCCCGCTCTGCACTGTAGTTCGAATCCACATTGGGACCCACAGACCTGAGAGACGACTTCCCAGCAGCGAGACACAGGGCTGTTCTCCAGCCAGACCCAACTGTTAAAAAAAACCCATCTCATCTAGTCTGGCCATTCGATACTGATTTGATCGGCATGCAGGCAACGGAGGCGTCTGCTGCTTGGAGCCGTTCTGTCTGGTCTCTTGTGCTGATAAGGTTCTGGACACTCCTTGCTTCAAGTCTAGATCCATTCAGAATTCGGCAATCCTAATCTTATTATATTGCTTGTTAGATGTCTCCTTATAAATAATGTAAATAAATAATAAATAAAATTTCAGTGTCGCCCCCCCATAACCCAGCAAGCCCCCTCTTCCCAAAAGCTGCCCTGTCGATCAGCTGAGAAAGGGGAAAGGCCCGAAAGGATTGGAGGAGGGAGAGGAGAAGGCGGAGCTTGGCCCCATCCATTTGAGGCGGAGCTTAGTTCTGCTCCTCCCATCGGCTGCAGGCAGAGCAGTGCTGCAGATGCTTCTCCTACAGCCGCCCTGCGTCGCTCCCTGCATGGGCAGCAGCCCACGGTCAGTCAGCCCCCCCCCCGTGTGGTGAGTAAGTGTACCGTGATGTTCACTGGGGGGGAAATCCTAACATCAGAAATGCACTGAGGGAGCCTGAAGTGGTGGAGATGCTGAAGACCTGTTGTGGTCTTGGAGCTTTGCTGGAAAGCTGAATAAAAATGTTGACCAGCCGTGAAAAACACAAATTGTACACTAGGGTCTTTTTAGGAGAAGGATCGTGGCCAGTATAGTAATGCCTTGATATGGATCTATGCTGTGACCACATTTGGAATAATGTGCACAATTCTGGTCAACCCATTTCAAAAACAATATTGCATAGCTAGGAAAGACATGGAATACGGCAACTAGAATGACTCAGGGCCGCCGTTCCAGAAATTCCTATGGAGAAAAGCAAAAGAGCCCGAGACTTCTCCGTTCATAGAAAAGATGAAATGATAAAAGTTTATTTTAAAATATGCCTAACTCAGATAGAGAGAACTTCTTGTCTCTGTCCTGAACTCCTGGCACTTGGGGGCACCTGGTGAGGTCAATGGGGAGTAGATTCAGGATGAACAAGGAGGCCCACCTGAGGCTGTGGGCCCTAGCTCACAAAAGCTTATGCTGAAACACTGGAAAACTGTGCTCACCTTTAAGGAGCTTTTCCACTCCGTGAGTAAGTAACTTGTGGAATTCACTGCCGCAGGACGTACTGATTGGCCTCTAGGTGGCCTTCAAAAGGGATAAGACAAATGCATAGAGGCCCTCACTGGCCCCACCACTGACTATCAGGCACAGTGATTTAACCGGTCCTCTCCTCTGCACAGCCTGCCCTCGGCCTCTGTGCGCCGTGTCACCCTCCCAGCTTGGCCGCTTTGGGCCGCAGGGTGCTGCTGTCCGAGCTGGACCACTGATTTGACTCAGAGCAGCTGCTCTTGTGTCCCCTCTGCTTCGGCGAGCTCATCGCACCCTCTTTTCTCTTGCAGAAGCACCCCAGGTTTTTCCAGTCGCTCTTCTCCCTGGGCCAGAGCCCCCGATCCCTGCAGCACCTGGCTCGGTGTGCCCTCCGGAGGTGCCTGGAAGGGCGGCTTCTGCAGGCCCTCCCGGAGCTGGGCCTGCCACTCTCCCTGCAGCAGTTCTTGCTGCTCCACTTTGAGGACGTCTTATACTAGGGCCGAGCCCCTGCCCGGAGGTCTGGAGGGAGCCGAGGAAAGGCCTCACCCAAAACAAGACAGCCCCTTCCCCCGACCTTCTCTTTGGGGCTGGTCAAGGCATCTCTGCCTCTGGCACCGTGAGCTGCAGCTGCTCAGGGCAAACACCCCTCCTGTTCTGCACAACAAGGACATCCCCAGTGAATCCTGCCTTTTGCTTCTGTGATGGTGAGCCAGCAGGCCGCCCCTCGCCACATCTGGTCCAAACCTGACTGCAATGGGATGGCTGTGGGGCTGAGCATCTGCCCCCTTCGTTTCCCATAGCAACTTCCTTTCACGGGGCTCTGGCAAATGGTCATGAGCAGGAGTTGCAGCAGCTGCTGGAGTGTGGAGAGGATCCAGGACAGTTTGCTTGGTGCTTAACATGCAAGAAGGAAATTATGTCCCAGGCAAGCCCTGAGCATAGGCCAAACATCCCCCTGCGGAGTCCAGCCACTGGCCAAGAAGAAGAAAGAGGCAGAAGTCGGCCGCAGCCTGGCAGCTCCCAGGCAGCACCTTGGCCTGAGTGAGCGCACACTGTCACACTGGACTGGGATGTGGAAATGCAAGGCAGGCTCTCCTCAATGCAAGACAGACTCTGGTAAAGGGCACCCAAAGAGCAAGGCGTGGGTGACTCAGAATTGGGAACTGTTTGGATCGCTGTACATTGCATTGATTTTTGCTATTGGAGTATGTGTCGTTCTTCTTGTTGCAGTGTTCGGTACTGTTATGCCGTTGTCATTACAGCCAATAGCTAAAACAATACAACTTGGATTAGCAGAGCATTATCCATTTGAAATTACTGGTAGGGGCAGAACACCCAACGGGCCCTCGCTCTGGTTGAGCCAAAAGCTTTTCCTGCACCAGATCCCATGTGTAGCTTTGGGACCTCTAGGAAAAGGATCTCGATTCGCAGTGATTGGGAAAGCACTTTCTCCACCTGTCAATCAGACTCTTGGACCAGAGATCCATGCGAAAGCCCGCTTCACGGGAGGAAGAGCTCCTCCCGCCTCATCATGCTTTTATTAAAGATGTTGGACAAAGACGGGGGGACTCCTGCATTCTGCGTTCTCTATGTGCACCCGGTGCCCTTCTAACCCAACCTGACATTCCCCCGTCGTCGTTGTTGACGGATCCATCGCCTCAAGGCCTAGCTGCAAGGCGTGCTGGGAGTTCTGCAACCAGAGCACCCACCCAGCATCCTTTGACTCGCACTTGGGTCAGAACTATGGTGCAAGGGGAGGGGACTTTTGCATCTTCCCCCATGTGCTGTTTTCCTGAGCCAGACTCTCCCTGTGGGAGCACTCTTTGCCCCTTCTGGGAAGCGCACCTGTGCCTCACACCCTGACGCCTGCAGGTTCCCAGTGAGGTAAATAGTACGTCCCATTTTTTCATCAAGGAGGTGGCATGGTGGAGGCGTAAGAGCCCCTCCCCTAGTGCCAGTGTCATGACCTGGTTTGAACCCCCCATATGTCTGCTCAGTACTTTTTGAAAAATGCAGGAACTTAGACGCTCCATACACTGGAGTCCTTGTGCACTGTGGAGCTTCTGAGCAGCCGGGGGGGCGGGGGGGGGGACAGTCACGCTGTTGCTTCTCACAGTCATAAACGGCCCTTCTTCCAGGCCTGCCCCATTATTTTATTGAACGGCAAGATGACCAGGCATGGTCAGTGATCTTGTTCACCTGTTAAGCTACGGAGCCAGATGTTGCACCCACAGAATGGATACTGCCCACAGATTTAGCTTTTTCTTGTGGTGACAGAAGATGGGTGCCTGCCACACATAGCCATAGAGCTGACAAGGTCCTCGCAGCCATCTAGTCCCCCTCCGGCTCAGCACAGGGAATCCAAAGGGACAGCCTCCCCGACAGACGGGTGCCCAGCCTCTGCTTCAAGGCCTTCAGCGAGGGGGAGCCCACCCTCTCACCAAGGAAAGGCTTCCCTTTAGGAAGCGCCTCCCCTGCTTCACCAAAATCAAGCCCACTCGCAGCAGAGACCAAGTCCCGTCCCTCTGCCACACGACAGCCCTTCAGGGTGGGCCATGGCTCCCTCTCCGGCTTCTGCTCCCCGCTTGATGCAACCGTTCCTTGAAGGGCTGGTTGTCCAGGCCCCCAACTGTCTTCACTGCCCTCTTGCATGGAAGTGGCTAACCCGAGATGAGGTCCTTAGAGGAAATGGCTGAACTGAGGTTCAAGTTGTGTGGCAAGGGTTGTGGCCTGGCACAAGCACGTGTTTGCCAGAGCTGACTGGGAACACCTGCAGATCGGTCTGGACGTTCCCCCGAGATTCTGCCTCGGGAGACTTCTCAGAGAGCCTTCTCAACTCCCTAGTTTGCACACAGCTGTAATGCCAATTAATGGCTCGGCCCTGATCCGTTCCTGCGTTGCCAGGTGACTCACTGAGGCCTAGCAAGATGGCTTCTCAGCTCACTCACTGGAAGCTGAAGGCAGATCAAGAGCCGAGAGAGGCATGCTCTTCTGTTATGCTGAGCATGCCCTTATGCTGAATCGACCAAGTGCAAGAGAGGCGGCCCACTGGCTGAGAGAAGTGCAACCTGTCCTTGAAGGGCTGCTTGTCCAGGCCCTTAACCATCTTCACTGTCTTCCTCTGATTCCCTTCCAGTCAGTCTGCTCCTTTACAAAGCGCAGCTCCCACAACTGGATTCAGGGGTCCAGGCAAAGTCTGACCAGCATACAGCAGAATAGACTCTTACTTCTCCTGGCCAGGGCACAACCCTTCTGTCAATACAACCCCACATGGTGCGATGGCATCACACTGCTGACTCCACTTCTTCTCCACGGAAACCTTTAATACAAGGTGGAAGATTTATACGATCTGAGGAGGACCAGACCATCGCCGACTCCATTTCCGCTTGTTATCACCTGCAGTCCTGAGACCCTTTTCACGTGTTCTGTATCCAAACTAAGCATCCCTTGCCCTTTATCTTTTTGCCTAAATGAAGAATTGTGTATTTGTCCGTTGCATTTCATTTTGTTAGTTTCAGCCTGTCCAGGTCATTTTGAATTTTATTTATCTGCTCGGTGGTGTAAGCACCCCCTCCCAGTTTTCTGTCATCTGTAAACATGACCAGGATTTCCTCCACTCTTCATTCAAGTAACCGATTTTTAAAAAGTGTGTCCTGTAAGCCCCCCCCCTCCAGATTGAGTGATGCCCTTAATGACCCTTTGAGGGGGCTTCTCCGGTCAGCTGTGAATCCACCTATTGGTTCCAGCCTCTCTTCTAGCCCGCTTTTATCTGCTTTGTTAAATAAAATACCATGGGGAACTTTGTCAAATTCATTTCTGAAATCAAGGTATATTGTACCCACGGCATTCCCACAATCTACTAAACTAAAAAACTGTTTTAAAAAAAACCCCTCAAATTGAATCTGGCAGGATTTCTTCCTAACCCCTTCTGATTCCTGCTCATCACTGCATTTTTGCGAAGGGTGCGGAGTGGCCAATTTGCAGTCTGTCCCAGTATCCTCTCCGTCAGACTCAGCTGCTTGCAGTCTCCCGGGGCTGCTGCTGCTCCACTTTGGAAAATGGGGACTTCTGCCCCATCTTGCCTTGTGGTGCCTCACCTGCCCTCCAAGATTTCTCATGGTTGGTGGGGGAACACAGAAGCTGCGAATATCTTCAGTGCCAGAAGGTGAAAGTGATCCAGCCCTGGGGAGCCAATGTGGTGTATTTATTTTTAATTTTTATACTTCTTTTTGTCAGTCATCTTCCAGGCCTCTTTGAGGACAGGTGATGTGCTGGAAGACTGGAGGAGGACAAATGTCACCCCAATCTTCAAGCAAGGGAAGAAGGACAAACCTGGGAACAACGGGCCAGTCAGCCTGACCTCTGTCCCAGGGAAGATACTGGAGCCCTTATTAAAGGCATCCATCTGGAAGCCTCTGACGGACAACATGGTGATACGGGGAAGCCAGCACAGATTTGCCCCCAACAGGTCCTGCCAGACCAGCCTCATTTCCTTCGATGTTTGAGTGACAGGCTTACTGTCCATGTAATTTATCTCAGAAAAGCTTTTGACAAGGTTCCTCCTGACATTCTGATAGGTAAACTGGAGTGCTGTGGGCTGGACTCTAGGATGGTTAGATGGACAGGGAAATGGCTGGATAACTGCACCCAAGGAGTCGTTGTCAACAGCATCACATCTGGTGCCCAGTGGAGTGCCACAGGCTGGACACTGAGAAAAACTTCATGTTAAGAGTAACCCAGCGGTGGGATTGGCTGCCTAGGGACGTGGTGGGTCTCCAGGGAGCAGCGGGACGAATCCTTGCTGGGGAGGCTTTTGGCTGTTCCTGTGCTGGGCAGGGCATTGGACTAGATGCTCTGCAAGGCCCCTTCCAGCTCTACCCGTCTGTGTGTCTTCCCTAATGCTGCCCGCTCCCCCAGCTCGGAGCTTTCCACAATCTGCTGGGTTTCTCACCGCCCTGAATCAGCTGTTGTCGTCTGCCAAATTGGCCACTGCATTGCTTATGCCTGATAAGAAGAAGAGCCCCCTGGATCAGAGCAGAGGTCCATCTAGTGGTCCAGCACCCTGCCCCACACACACAGCGGCCAATCAGTTACTCTGGAGGGCCAACCGGAGGGTGTGGAGGCCGAGAACTGTCTGACAGTATGTAAGACTGCTTCAAATGGCTTGGTCAAAAGCATTTTGGAAATATAGACAACATATACAGGTCATCCCTGTACATTTACACGCTTTATTGTAGCATAAGCTTTTGAGAACTGTTGGAAATAGCAATGCCTGGTGTACTGCAGCAGCAAGAAGGAAGAAGAGCCTACCATGCAGGGGGCAGCAAGGATCACTCAGTTAGGACAGTGAGAGCAGCACCTCTCTTGTTTCCTGGGGGGTAATTTCCTGGTCTTGTCTCCTATGGGGCTAAACAGGGCAAGATCCTGCTTCTTCTCTCTCTCTGCAAGATGTAGTCAGATAGCAAGGATCTCTCTCTCTCCTCTTTACTCTCAAGTATGTGACTTCCTCAAATAAAACTTTTTGCCTCTCTAATCAGCACAGCGTAATTCCGCTGCGTTATTTACATTCAAATGGCTTTGTCAAAAGCATTTTGGAAATATAGACAATATATACAGGTCATCCCTGTGTATTTACATGCTTTATTGTAGCATAAGCTTTTGAGAACTACAGCTGTCTTTGTCATGTGTCTGAGGAAGAGACCTGTAGTTCTCAAAAGTTTATGCTACAATAAAGTTGGTTAGTCTTAAAGGTGCTACTGGACTCTCTATTTTGCGACTACAGACTAACTCAGCTAACTCCTCTGGATCTATTTATATGTTTGATACTCCCAAAGGACCCCACAAGTTCGTGCCCTGCCTGGTTCTTGGACATGCGTTTTATTTACTTATTTCGGGCTTTTCTAATCCTGCTCTTTCTCCGGGGACTCTCCCGTCCACCAGCCCCCGAACCCCGCAGGAGCGCTTAGGCTGAGAGTGGCTTCGGGTGGGCAGCCCTCTCGGTCTGCAGCACAACCGCAGGATTGGCGTCCAGCGGCGCACTGGAGACGCACAAGCTTTTCAGGTCTGAGCTTGAAGCCGGGCCGAGCACCCCCGGGGGGGCGGGGGCGGGGGGATCCCACGGCAGAGAGAGAGAGAGAGAGGAGGGGTCCCGCCCGGCCCGTGCAGCGGAGGGCCCAGGCGCACGAGCCGGGCGGCGGGAGCGCTTCGGGCGCGCCGAGTTGCTCTCGGCCAGGCCATCCGCAGGGGGCGCTCGCCGCACGGCAGGACGCGAAGGCGGCGCGGCTGGACAGGGCGCTTCTGCGGCCGGCAGCCGCGGCCGACTGCGCGCCGGGCCGGGCTCTTCGCGCCGCCTTTGGGCCCCCTCTGGCCTCTGCCGCGGGCGGCCGCCCCCGGGTCTTCTGCGGCTGGTTCCGCCCAGAGCCTCCCCCCCCCCCCGGGGCAGCAAGGCCCGGCTCGGACAGGGCTGCGGAGAGCCTCGCGGGCCCCCCCGAGCCCATCTGCCGCCCCCCCCCCCCCGAGCCCGATCCGAGCCCCAGATCGTCGCGGAACAAACCGCTGGGCCTGCCGCCCCCGGCCGCCGGAGTCCTAAAGGGCCGCTGCCTGTCCGTCGGGGGCGGCGCTGCTGCTCCTCGGGCAATCCAGCCGGGCGCCGCGCACGGGCCCCCGGGGGGCTCCAGCCCGCCCCTTCCCCCCCGCTCTTGGCAAGGGCAGCGGGGCGGCTCTGCGGCGGGCGTGGCCCCGGGGCGAGGAGGGGCTGCAGAGCCCCCCGCCGAGCCCGAGAGGCAGGCGCGGCGGAGCCCCCGCCCCGCCCCGCCCCGCCCAAACGCCCCGGCACGGCGCGCGCCTCCCCGACTTGCTCGCGAGAGCCACGTGGCTGCGCCTGGCCTGGGCGATTCGCGCGCGCGCGCGCACACGTGTCTGCCCTCCGAGGCGGCGCGGCGAGGCCGGGGGGGGGGGCTCCCCTTCGCGCAACCCGCCAGGCGCTCTCGGGGCGGCCGGGGCTGGGCGGGGCCTGGGGCGGGCGGCGGGCGGGACGGGCGCTTGGCCTGCAGCTGCAGCCCCGCAGCACTCGAGCGCGCCTGGCGACGGGGCTGCCGCCGAAGCGAGGGGGAGCCGCACGCGCCCCGCCCCCGGCCGGCAGCCGCCCTGCCCGAGCGCCCGGCCCGCCGGGGAGGGGGAGGGGGAGGGGCGGGGAGGTCCCGGCGCCCCGCTGGCCCCTTCCGGGCTCCCGCTGCTTCCTCCGCAGGCCGGCAAGGCGCGCCTGGGGCTCCCTTGGCGGCAGCCAGTGCGGCCCTCCTTCTGGCCCCTCCCTGGCTGGCTTCGTTTTCCTCATTCGTATCCATAATTGTTTCAAAAGTTTTAATTGTTTTTATGTCTCTGGTTTTTGGAAGCTCTGGTTTTAATTGTTGTGCTGCTCTTGTGGTGGTTGGATTTAAGAGTTGTAAATGTGGTTTTATTAGGTATGTTTTAATTTGTTAACCACCTTGGTGACCTTTATGAGAGCGGAAAGGCAAGTTATAACTTTTGTTAAAGGGCATAATATAAGTGGGGCCTGGTAAGGAGAGCCAGTTTGGTGTAGTGGTTAAGAGCAGCGGGTCTCTAACCTGGAGAGCCGGATTTGATTCCCCACCCCGCTTGAAGCCAGCCGGGGGACCTTGGGTCAGTCACAGCTCTCTCAGAGCTCTCTCAGCCCCACCCACCTCACAGGGCCATTGTGGTTGTGAGGGTAATAACAACACACTTTGTAAACCGCTCTGAGTGGGATTAAGTTGTCCTGAAGGGTGGTATAGAAAGTGAATGTTACTATTATTACTTATGGGGGAAATCTCATTTTCCCCTCCCTCACCTTGTGCTCTTTCCCTTCCTTGTCCCCCCATAGCCTCTCCCCTTTTCCGGCTGTCTCCTCTCTTTCCCGCCCACCTTTGGCTGCCTCTCCTCTCCCCCCTGAAAGGCCGTCCCCTGTGGCCCAGTTGCCTGGTACCAGCATGGAGGTGAGCCTGCACAGACTGGCGGGGGACTTCCCTTTTCCCTGCCTCCCTCTCCTTCAGACCCACTAACAACTTACATTTATCTGCCTCCCATCTTCACCTGTATTTATTAGGTAAAGGTAAAGTGTGGGAATTTAGCAAGTGTTTTCATTTCAGTCATGAAAGAGTTAAACTGTTTGTGTTACTTACTTAATTAGTAAACATACTTTGAATGTAACCATTAGAGCTTCGAATAAGATTCCCGCCATAGAAAGGGGAGTCACTAAGCATAATGAAGACTAGGATTTTCTACTGGGCAGTTAGTTTATTGGGGGCAATTAATTGATGCTATATACTGAAGTTTTATTGCTCTTTGTTCTCTTCTTCTGCTTCTCCTTCCACTGCTTTACTTCATCTTGACTCTAAGAGCAGAACCACAAGTGACAAAAGGCACAGGTTGGACACTTGTCAGCTTCCCTCCAGTTTTGATGGGAAATGTAGGCAGCTTGGTGGAATGTTGGACAAGTGACTGTTGAAAAGTCCATTGGACAGCAGTCGGAGAGCGAAGCTGCAAGACCAGGATGCCTACATTTCCCATCAAAACTTGAGGGAAGCTGACAAGTGTCCAATCTGTGCCTTTTGTCACTTGTGGTTCTGCTCTAAGTCACTTATCTAGCAAGATGTAGTCAACTTAGCAATTTATTATTTTCTCCAAATGTAACCCTAATTATTATCCTTTAGTAAAGTATTTTTACAGAGCTACACTGGAGTGTGTGTGTGTGAATCTATTCTCATTACTTCCAATGCACAGTCTTTGCACAAATTCTGCTATATTTTCCTACATAAAGGAAGTCCCCTGTGCAAGCACCAAGTCATTACTGACCCATGGCGGGACATCACATCACGACATTTTCTTGGCAGACTTTTTGTTACGGGGTGGTTTGCCATTGCCTTCCCCAGCCATCTACACTTGACCCCCAGGAAATTGGGTACTCATTTTACCAACCTCAGAAGGATGGAAGGCTGAGTTAACCCTGAGCTGGCAACCTGAACCCGGCTTCCACCGGGATCAAACTCTGGATCGTGAGCAGAGCTTGGGCTGCAGTACTGCCGCTTACCACTCTGTGCCAAGGGACTCCTTATTTATTACTTTTTAATATTATTTATTAATTGACTTAATTTATACCCTGCCATTCTCCCTAATGGGGACCCGAAGCAGTTTCCATCATTCTCCTCTCATCTGTTTCATTCTCACAACAATTTCCCGCATCCTATTTTGAAACTTTAACCTTTGCTCTACAGTGACTTGAGGTGGGGGCTGCTGTTGAACCGTAGGGTTTTGCCCCCCTTTTTTCCTCCCAGTTGAACTGTAGAAAGCAGCCAGGCCTGGATTCATTTTAGAGTACTCTGTGTGCCAATTCAACCCCCCCCCCCAGCCAATAACCTCACAAAGAATTAAAATACCACGAAGAATATTCACAATTAAGATACAAAGAATTAAGATATAGACAAAGGCCATGCCTCCTCATTGCTTCTCCTGGATCTGTCTGCAGCCTTTGACACAGTAGACCAGGCCATCCTGTTGAGGCGCCTAGAGACAGAAGTGGGCATCAAAGGATGTGCCCTGGACTGGTTTAAATCGTTTCTCATGGAGCGAACTCAAAGGGTGGCTGTTGGAGATCAGCTGTCTCCAGAATGGGAGCTATCTTGTGGGGTTCCGCAGGGCGCAGTCTTATCTCCCATGTTATTCAACCTCTACGTAAAACCTTCAGGATGTCCCTCCATGGCAGCTTCCCTCATCTGAACAGGGTCTCTTGCAGGTGCCACCCTGCACATGGGTGAGATCAACAGCAGCCTGCACATGGGCTTCCTCTGTGGTGGCCCCTACGCTATGGAACGGCCTGCCTGAGGAAGTCAGAAGAGCCCCCACTCTCCTGGCTTCCCACAAACGATGCGAAACCAAATTATTCAAAAAGGCTTTTTTACTCAAATGGGAGGGACATTGTAGGGATGGGGTCTCAGATGCTTTGCTAATGAGTTAGGGACCGTAGGTTTCATCACTATATTGCCTTACATATTATCTGTTGCATTAAATATGCACTCCTATGTACCACCAGTACTCCATGTTGTATAATGACAGTCCTAGAATTGATTATGCTCTGCTTCAGTATTTCTTCTACTCTGTATTGGATCCTTGCTAATGGTATGTCTTTTCATCTTGTATCTGTTTACCCAATAACATTGTTTATGGAAATGTCCTTGATACTGATTGTATTAATCTCATACTATGTAATCTGCCTTGAGTCTCAGTGAGAAAGGCGGACTACAAACAAACAAACAAACAAACAAACAAACAAACAAACAAACAAACAAACACTCATAAGAACACCAGAAGAGCCCCGTTGCTGAGACCAGTTATCTATCTAATTCAGCATCGTGTTTCTCACAGGATGCTGAATTTCTCACAGCCCTGAAGGGCCAACAGGCAAGCCACAAAGGCCGAGGCCCTTCCCCCGATGTTGCCTCTTATCCTCTGGATGTGGAGGCTCCCTTATCTCCCCTTGGCTCATAGCCACGGACTGACCTGTCCTCCAAGAATCTAATTCCCTTTTAACCATTCTTGTCGCCATCACGACATCCTCTGGCAAAGAATTGCACGTCTTCATTACTCGTTGTATAAAGAAGGATCTCATTTTGTCGGCCACAAATCTACCGATTGTACTTGATTCTGATTGTACTAATCTCATACTGTGTAATCCGCCTTGAGTTTCAGTGAGAAAGATGGACTATAAATTACATAAATAAAAAAAATAAAAATAAAAACAGTGATATATAAAGAGAAATGAGTTTTATTGTTTGCAGATAGAACCCAGACACATATTACCTCTTTTAGGCTCATATGTATAAAGACCAGTTACATCAGATAATCTTATATACCTTAACACTAATTGTTTACAGAAAAATTGCTAATTGTTTACCAACTAAAAGATCAAAAAGATTACTACAGACAACACCCCTTCAGAATCAGGCAAAATAGTGCCTTTCCCAGAATGCACGGCACCTGACAAGCTTGAGCGACAAATGAATTCTACAAACACCTGAGAAGCTGGAGCTGTATTTCTGTTATACTTCGGGGGACAAGCTCGTCCAAGTTGAAATCTTAGTCATAATAACCAGAACAAGAGGATGTGTATACTTTGCTCAGTGACCCCTTCTCACCTACCTGAGACCTAGCTGACCTGCAGGGTATCTCAGGAGGAAGACTTGTGACACTAGAGCAAGGTTATCTTAGTATTTGTGTGTCACAACAAGGTTTTTAGAAAGAGGTCTTAAAAATCCTTTAACAGTTGGGAGATCAATGGTTGTTGCGGATTTTCCGGGCCGTATAGCCATGGTCTTAGCATTGTGGTTCCTGACGTTTCGCCAGCAGCTGTGGCTGGCATCTTCAGAGGTGTAGCACCAAAAGACAGAGATCTCTCAGTGTCACGTCAGATCTCTGTCTTTTGGTGCTACACCTCTGAAGATGCCAGCCACAGCTGCTGGCGAAACGTCAGGAACCACAATGCCAAGACCACAGCAATACAGCTCGGAAAACCCACAACAACCATCGTTCTCCGGCAGTGAAAGCCTTCGACAATACAGTTGGGAGATCTCTTTTGTTCATTCCTGGCTCCGGTCTCCGGATTTAAACATCCTCAGACCAGGGCATTCCTCTGGGCAAGAAAGAACCACTGGTCCAAGGCCTGAGTGTTGGCTGTGCTTTTAGTATATTTGAACACAGCTGCACTTGTGTGTCGTGGCATATAAAGTCCACTTTCATTTTGGAAGTATTTGCCTGTCCCATTTTTAAGCTGAACTGGATTTTATGAGCAAGGGGAACTAACGCTTCTCCTGATGTTCCCCACACACTTTAGCTTTCCGCAGTCTTGTAGATGTTAATGTTGTGTATTTCCTGTTTATTAACTTCAGAAGGGTAACTAATCCAAATGCAACTTCCTTTGTCTTTTGGACCAGAAGTAACTAGGCTGGATCTGCCCGTTTGACTAGAAGCACCGTGAGGCCTGTAGCTGCATCCCATATTGTTTCTTTTTCTCTGGGGAGGGGGAGAGGAGGGGGCAGCAGGAGAGAGGGGGACTCTGGAAAGACGTGCGGTGGGTGGGTGAGCAGGGCTGGGAGGCAGGTGGAGGGAGTCGAGGCAACCCTGTGAAGTTCTCCTGGACCGCTCACTAGAGCCATTCCGAAGCACTATTTGGTGGTAGTTTCTGTCCAGCCTGGAAGGCAGCTTTCCAAATGAAGAGTTGCGTGGACGTTGTTTGGGCCCGTGGCCTCTGCGGTCCCACCAGGTTCCATCTCCCCACCCCCACCCCCATGCCCTTCAACAGCTACATAAACCCCCTGGCCTTCCAGAGACGTGGGCTGCGTTATCACCAATCTGCAGGCAATGCCGGGCTCTGTCTCACGGTTTCAGCAAACCCCTGAGAGGATGTGGAGAAGTAGCAGGGGTGGCTGGAGGCAGTTTTGGAGTGGATGAAGGCCAATAAATGAAGGAACTCAATCCTGACAAGATGGAGATGCTGCTGGAGTGTGGACCGACCAGGTGCCAACAGTCTTCTGTTCTGGATGGGGCCCCGGTCCCCCCAGAAGAGCAGGCTTGCAGCCTGGGCTTTCTGACGGATGGACAGGTGGCCGTGGTGGCCAGCGGTCCCTTCTGTCTGCTTCAGCCGGTGAAGAAGCTGTGGTCTTCCCTGGGCAGAAAAGATCTGGCCATTTTGGTGCATGCCTGGTTAACATCTAAATTAGATTACTGCAGTGCACTGTGTGTGGGGCTGCCCTTGAAGAGTGTCCAGAAAGTACAACTCTCTACCCTGTAAGGGACTTAATGGGGTGGAATTAAAATGTCAGGCAATAAAATGCCTGACAGGCACAGCAGCCGGCCAGCTTGGGAGGAAGGCCCCTCGGAGCCAGGGAGGCAGCCCGGGAATTTCACCCCACTTGGGGAAGGGGTCAGGTGAGTTCCACTGGAAGCAACCGAAATGACTACGGAATTGGTTCAGGGCCCCAACAGGACAGGAAGGAATCCAAGAAGATGCTTAATGAAGAAAACAAGCTGCAGCGGGACCCAGACCCAGTTTCTGCCGCCCAGGCTAGTAGGGGGGGGGGGGGACGAAGCGCAGCCACAAGTCAAGGAAGGGGTGGGGGGTTCAGTGGCCTCCTCGTTGTGCTCCATCTAAACAGCTTCAGGATCCCGGAGGGGGCTCAGCTCTACGCCCCCCTCCCCAGTGCGACATTTCATTATCATTGCCCGAAGGGGTGGGCGGGGGGGGGGAGAGGCTTTCTCCCGGCCGGCTGAAATCGGGGCGCAGTTCGGGGCAGTTCCATCCGGATTGACGGGGGTTGAGGGTGGAGAAGGAAGCCGCGCGATTCCCGCTGAAACCAGCGGCGGCTGCCCCCTCCAGGGCCTGGTGCCCCAAGTCAGCCTTGAGAACGCGGGGCCGGGGCGTGCGTGTGTTGGGGGGGGGGCGGCGGCTTGTTTCCTCGTTCCTGGGACGGCCCTTCCTCCCGGCCGCCTGTCCCCTGAGGCTCAAGGCGGGTCGCGCCGGGGATTACCAGCCGGGACATCCAGTGAGGGGCGCGCCCGGCTGGGGCCGCTTCAGCTCGCCTGCCTTGGGGCTCGCCGCTGCCCCCCAGCCCCAGGGCACTCCTGGCCCTCCGCCACGGCGCCCTGGACAGGAGGGCGGGCGGGCAGGGGCCCGGCCCCGAGTCCTTCCCGCGGTCTGGCGGCCAAACGCCGCTCCTTCGCCTGAGGGGTTGCCCTTCCCGAGAGGGGCCCGGGACAGCCCTCGAGCCCGCCGGTCGGCGCCTCTCTCGCACCGCCACGCCGGGAGGCCGAGAGAGCAGCCCCCGGCCGGGCCCCTGCCGCCCGCGAGGAAACGGCGGCGGGGGCCTCCGCCCTGCTTCCGAGGGGGCGGCCGGGCTCCGGACCCTTCCCAAGCGGCAGACAGACCGGGCCAGGCCGGGTGCGTGGCGGGGGCCCGCTTGCCCTCCGGGGCACCGGCCACGAGCACGAGCGAGCCGGGATGGGGGGCGCGCCCCGTCGGTACCTGCAGAGCCAAAGCGGGGAGGGCGTGCCGGCCCCAGCCCGAGAGCCGCCCAGGGTCGCGCTCTCTGGCTGCGCGCGGGCGGGTCTGGCCTGGCCCGCTCCCAGGTGGCTGCCCCGGGGCGGGGAGTGAGGCCCCTGCGGAGAAGGAAGGACGGGGCTGCAACAGGCAGGAGCCGCCCGCCCGCCCCTCCCGCGCGGCGTCCAGGCGGCTGGGCTCGACCGGCCGGCTGGAGTGGTTCCGCGGCACCCTTGCTTCGCAGCGCGGCCCCACGCGAGAGTCGCCCTTGGCCGCGTGGCCGGCCCTCCGCACCCTCGACGGCTCCGGAGCCGGAGTGGACCGCGCCGGGAGGGCACCGGAGGAGGAGCGGCTGCCCTCGACCCCTCCTCGCAGGCTCCAGGAGCTCCCGCCAGCTCCTAGGCGGCCCGGCGGCCAGGCGGCCCTTCTTCCGGGGAGGGCAGAGCGGGCGGGGCGGGGCGGGGCGGGGCGGGGAGGTCACATTCCTCGGCCAAATGGGGGAGGCGGGCCCGCTCGAGGGCCTGGGAGGGGAGCGCTGCTCGCGCCGCGGGAGGCAGGCAGGCCGCGGGCTGGGCGGCTCCGGGACCGCGCGCGACCCCCTCGGGGCTAAGCAGTCAGGCCAGCGGCTCCGAGGTCAGCCCGGGCTCCGGCCGGGAAGCGACGGGGCGTCCCTGGCTCGGAGCCCGGCCGCTCCTCTGCGTCTGGGGAGCAGCTGGTCCCGCCCGCCCCGCCCGACAAAAGCCCCTTGTGCGCCCGGCCGGTAATTGGCAACCATCAATCACCAGGCAGAATAGCCGATGGGGCGGGAGGGGCGGCGCCGGCCCAGGGGCCCCCTCGGTGGCTCCAGTGGGAACCCGCGGCAGCTCCGGGGCCGGCGCTGGGCGGGCGGCTCTGGTGGGCACTCAAGCGGAATCTGAGGAAGATGGATGAGGCCGGCGCAGGGCGACGCCCTCCCGCCCGCCCGCCGCCCCTCCCCTCGGCCTCCCGCCCGCCCGCCCGCCTCCCGCCCGCCCCCTCGGCAGACAGCGCCAAAGAAGCGCCGAGCGAGGCAGAGGGGAGGAGAGCCCAGGCGGGGGCTCCGCCAGCGTGGGGAAGGCGCGCCGAACTCGACGAGGCTTGCAGCCCGCCGCTGCCCGGGGACTGGAGCCCAGGAACGCCCGGCGCGGTGCCCGGCGCCCGGCGGCGCCCCGGCCGGGCCTCCTGGCCGGCAGTCCCTGCTCTCCGAGCGGCGGCCATGCAGAGACCGACGGGGCAAGGCGCCGCCTTCTCGATCGACTCGCTCATCGGGCACTCCCCGCCCGCCCCGCGCTCCGGCCCCCTGCTCTACACCGGCTACCCGATGTTCATGCCCTACCGGCCGCTCGTCCTCCCCCACGGGCCGCTGCAGACGGCTGCCGGGCTCCCGCCGCTGGCTCCGCTGGCCTCCTTCGCCGGCCGCCTCACCAACTCCTTCTGCGCCAGCCTCGGCCAAGCCGTCCCGTCCATGGTGGCGCTCACCACGGCCCTGCCCAGCTTCGGGGAGGCCCCCGACGGCTTCTACCCAGCGCAAGAGCTGCCGGCCACCGGCCGAGGCAACGCCGAGCCGCCCTGCCGCCGACGGAGCGCCGCTGACAGCCTGGAGAGCGACGAGCTGCCCGCCGGCCGGGACAAAGCCCCCCCCGAGCCGCCCCTCCACTTCCCGGAGCCCTTCCCGCACCTGGCAGGTAGGGACGCAGCAGGGGCACCTGGGCGCGGGCAGGCTGGGGGGGGGGCGGCGGCGGCGGCGGCGGCGGCGGCGGGCTCCCTCGCGCTCTCCCCCGCCCGCCAGCAGACCCGGGCCGCGCGCCTTGGCCGCCGGAGGCAGGCGGGGCTGCCCGCGAAAAGAAGCGGCGCCGACGGGCAACGACCCCAGCGCGGGAGCCTCGGCCGGGCCGGGGACTTGCGGAAACTTTTCTCCAGCTAGGAAAGTTTCCTCCCGAGCCGGGCACCAGCAACGAGGGAGACGAAGGGCCGAGCCGGCGGCGGGAGCACACGTCCCGCTCCCCCGGGGGAGCCCGAGCCGTGGCCCCGCCGGCCCGCTCGCCTTCCCAGCGGGGCCCGGCCAGGCCGCTCCGGGCTCCCTCCCGGCGGAGGACCGCTGCTCCCTCTGCCGCTGCGCCGTCGAGCCCTTGAGCGGCTCTGCAGCGCAGCGCCAGGGCGGAGGGCCCGCCTGCCCTCGGCCCCGGGTCCTTGCCGGCCCGGCCCGCTCGATCGGTTCCTGTCTGCAGCCGCAGGAGCTGAGCCGGGGCTAGCGCGGCGGAGGATCTGTCCATGGTGCTAGGAGTGGCGGGGTGCGCCAGGCAGGGGCCCGCCGGCTCGGGGCCGGGGCAGGGAAGCCCGCCGCGCCGCGTCGCCCGAGGCGGCCTCTTTCCTGCTCGGCTTCCCTTCTACTCCCGCCTCTGGGCAGCGGCCAAGAGCCAGCGTGGGCGCTGGGCTGGGCTGGTGCTTCGGTGCGAAGGAAGCCGAGCCTTGGCACCAGAGCCCGTCCCGCCGCCCGCCCCCGTCTCCCTGGAAGACCTCCGGCCCCTGGGAAGCGCTGCCACTGCCTCGGCTCCCCAGGGGGCCTGTTCGGGCTGCGTGGCCTCCGGGGCCTCCTGCTGCCTCCCCCCCCCCCCCGCCTTACAGAACAGCTTTTGCTAGCCACAGGCTGGTCTGACTTGCAGTTCTCAGCCCAGATCCCAGAGGTCCCAGTCTCAGAAGTCCAATGGAACCACTTCGTGAAAGTTCTGCTTTCAATAAATTTTGGATTTGCCTCGGCAAGCACATGAAAGCAGCTCCCAGAACAGGCCACGGCAAGCTCCGAGTCCGTGGCAAGGTGCAAAATGAAATGGAAACGTCTCTTCCTGAGGATGGCAAAGCCCAGTTGGTGTCCTTAGGTGAAAGAGCCGTGGAAGCTGAGCTTGGGTTAAGGCCTCTGGTTGCAGGCAAGAAAAGAGGGGCTGGCATCTGTGCCCATGGCTGCTGGGAAGCTTGGCGACTTTTACTGGGCAGGGTCCAGAGTGCCAGCTGGTGGTTCCAGTCTCTGTGGCTCTTGGTTCTGATGGGTCAGCCATAGCAAAGGATGAAAGGGGGAAAGAAGCAATATTTCAACAGTCCTGCTAAAAAGTACCTGAGCTGACCCTTCTGTATTTCAGAAATGCTCTACAGCGAGGACTCGGTGAACAAAAATGGTTTTCAACATAATAAATTAATTGGGTGAGATGCAGATAATTTATCAACTATGAAGCCTTAGTTGGGTAAAGGCCTGCTCTTTATTAGGAAACACCTATCTATGTATTTGGAATATTTGTGCTCTGCTCTTGCTGTTCAAAAAGTTGGAGGCAGCTGAGATACAGAAAAGAAATCCCAAACTTCCGAGCTCCGGATTGAAGGGACCCCCCTAGGAATGGCGCTGGAGCACCGGGTGGCAGCAGCAGCTCCCGTCCCGCCACTTTCCACTGCTGCTCCAAATGCCATTGGAGCCAAGTGGCTGCCACGGAGTGGGGGGGGGGCTTGGATTCTGTGGCTGCCCCGTCCCTCTCTGCCTGACAGGGTACAGGTCAAGCACCTTTGGATAGGATGGGAGGGCACTGAAGGCGAGGAATACCTCCCCCCCCCACACACACACTGCTTGCCCACTTTTAAACAAGGGACCTGGAGCAAGCCCCTCTGTCAGGGGGCCAAGATCAGGGAGTCTCGGGGGGCCTCACTGAGGTGGGCTGTGCCTGAGGGTCAGGTGGGGTCCCCCCTTGTGTGTCCCGAGCTCCTTCCGAGGAAGCATGCTTGAGTGGGGTGGGGCTGTTGCCGCCAGCTCTCTTGGCTGGCTGATGCTTGTGCTGCTAGGCAGACTGCTTGGCATCAGGGGCTAGTTAGTGGTAACCAGAGTTTGGCACAAGAGGACAGGAGAGAGGGTGCCACAGCATGGTTGCAGGGCCTCTAATGGTCATCTTTCCCTGGATTCATATGACCAATGCGGATCATGCAGACCCTTCTCTGAACAGAGCAACTTTACTGTGTTTGTCCAAGGAACCTCTCTGCCCCCAGGCCCCGCAATGAGGAAAGGTAAAACGAAAGGAACACATTTCTGCATCCAAGCACCATCCCTGCCCCTGCTCAGCCCCAAGGATGAGAGCTGCCTTGGCCAATGGCACCCCAAACCTCTGCTTGCTGGAGAACAGCAGCAATAGCACCAGAGCAGCACCCATTCTGGCATTTCTCAGCATGGGTGGAAATCGGCACCAAGACCAGCTATATTAGGTGCGTGGGCACGCCTCATGCCAAGCTCTTCTCTTACCACATGGGGATCTAGTCATGCACATGGTATGCCTCCACTGTCCCCCTTGCTCTGTGTGTGGGGTGGGAGGCGGGTGGGATGGGATAAGACTCTTGTCACCCGAGATGGGGTAGCCTTTGCAGCAGAAGACTCTGCCCACAACAGGGGCAGAGAGTTCTTTGGGTGCGGGAGAGAAGGGATTTGGAGCCACCTTCTGAAAACTCCCTGTGGGGCACATGGTGCTCCATGCTCCTGCACTTGGAAACATCGCCACAAAGTGACCTGTGTCCCACCTCTAACCCAATGGTTGAATAATTCAGAAATCTGAGTGAGTGGTACTTTGTCAAGCCAGTAAACTAAGTGTGGAGGCATTTCCATTGGAAAGGAGCTCATTCTAGGTTCAACCCCAGCTGACCCCCCCTTGTAGTCTCCAGTTAAAAGGAACTCCAGCAGCAGGCCCCTCCACCCAAGACCCATCAGAGGAGTGGCCCTGAGGTGGCTGGACCTGTGAGCTGAGTGCCGACTCACCAGCCCACAGCGCGCGAGGCTGTCCATGCAGAACCTGGTCTCTCCTGAGCAGTCAGACAGAGGGCAGTCTGCACTGGGGGGAGCATGAGGACCCCCACAGCGGGGTCTTTGCACTGCAAGCCCCGCGGCGGGGCTGGTCGAGACGTGCCAACTGCCCACTTGTGGGGCTTGCCCTCCCTCTTTTGCTGCCCCCCCTCTTTCTGGGCCTGCTTCCATCTCTGAGCAACTGCAACACTTACTTGGATTTACCTGTGTGGACCACAGGTGCCAGACTCACTTATGTGGCTCGTTCCACATGGATCAGGGGATGATTTCCCTATGCCTATCCCTCCTGGCAGCTTGGTGCACCATGCCAGCATCGAAGGAGAGCAGCACAGAAGGACTGCGTCTGCTGCGTGCGTGACGGGCAAAGGCTGGGCTGGTTCTTCTGTCCATGGAGGCTATGATTGTTCCTGGAGGATGCCTGCCGTTTGTTTGCCCCTCTGTGGCCAGGGGCTTCTCTCTAGGGCAAGTCTTTTTCAGGCAACTCCTTTATGACTGCTTGAATTTGCAGTGCTGTGTGAACGGGGCGGGGGGGGCACTCAGGATTCAGAAACAGGATAAAAGGGAGGTTTTTATAGTGAAAAGAGCGGCATAATAGCGGCTGGAGTAGAGATGGAGAAGTCGTGGGGGAGGGGAATCCCACTTTTTCTAGAGAAAAACAAAATTTGGGGAAAATCTGAAATACATCCAATACTTACTTTCCTGCCATGCCTAAACATTTTTTACTGATTTAAAATTATTAATGTCTTAATGTTTCTTTAAGAAACATTGTATAGAATCCTAGAACTGGAAAGGGCCTTACAGCCCATCTAGTCCAACCCCCTGCCCAGTGCAGGATCAGCCTAAAGCCTCCCCCACAAGAATTCGTCCAGCTGCTCCTTGAAGCCTGCCGGTGGGGGCGGGGGGCAGGGGGAACCCACCACACCCCTGAAGGTAGTTGAAAGTAGAAAGCACTCTGTTTGGACTCTCATACAGTCACAGTAGTTAGGACTATCAGAGTATTTGGATATTAAGTTAAATTTTATAAAACAAAAAATGGAACTCTTTAATAATGTATTATTAAATGCTCGATAGCATATTCATCGTTGCAAAAATTATTTAAATGTTTACAGTAGACAGTAGCCCGTCATTACCTAATGTTGTACTTTCTTACATAAAGTGTCCACACTTTCATTTCGCTCATTGCAAAAGGGGGAAAAATCAATGGAAATTACCCAGTTTTTCCATTGAGAAAGTCCTTCGGCTTTTTCTTGATACACATGTTGAGCACGAAAAAACTTAAGCAGCAGTTTTTTCTACTGGTTCTCCTGTGGGCCCAGGACTGAGAAGACTCAGGTTGCTGCCCGCCCCGGTCAGGATGTTCCTGGGTGACCCTGGGCCAATTGCTTCCTCTCTCTGCCTCGTATACCTCACAGGGCTGTTGTAAGGATAGAGCAGGGGGAGCCACCCATGTTAACCAGCCTGAGCTCTCGAGGGGAGGGGCAGGATTAATTCAGAAAGAGAGAACATGGCGGAATGGTCACTGCGCTTCTATGAGACACAAATTCCAGGTGAAAAACTTGGGGATGGAGCACTGCTCAGGGCTGGACACAAGAACCACCTTGGGGACATATTGTGCACAAGCCACTTGTAGCCACATAAGGCGCACACAGCTCTTCAGGTGTCAGTTTGTGGCCTGGCTGTAAACTTCCTTGTGGCCACTAGGGGCTGCCCTATACCAAGCAGCTGTGTGGGGTGCTGGTGTGGGGCTGAGACTTCCCGCCCAGGCAGAGGAAGGGGCTCCCAAACGCGGGTGAGTAGGGCAACTGATGGCCACAGGACTCCATGCTCATCCTGGTAAGATGGCACGCGCGCCCGCGCACACACACACACACACACACACAGAATCTGAAGAAAAACCCACCGCCTTCCTCAGCCACCCCACAGGAGCAGATGCCACAGAGGCACCCCTGGCCCTTTCTGAGATGGGAGACACCCTTGCGTTCTGTTGCTGCATCTTTGTTATAGAAATAGAAGGGGGAGTGCTGGCCACAAACAAAGGCCAGGGACAACATTGTAAGGACCTGTGCCTCTGAGCATGGATGGTCTGTCTCTCCATCCCTAGTTCACCCATGTGCTGAAATCGGGAGTGTATTTTACTGGGCGAGGAGGGTCAGTTGCGGGGTGGGGGGTGGGGGGTGTCGAAGGACGAAGTGGACAGGAAGGAGCTGCCACCGTTCCTGGACGGTTCTGCCTCCCCGGAGGCGGATTTTGGGATAATCCTGAATCTTCAGCCCCTCCATTTTTTTGAGATCGGGAGGGGGGTCCTGGGACCCTCACGCAGGCCCCTGGTTTGCTCAGACGCACCAAGGCTTCTCCGGGAAGGGTGCGGCCTCTTCCCAGAGCAGCCTCCATGGCCACAAGTCCCGGGGGAGGCTGTTTCCTTATAATAACATAATACTAGTAACATTCCATGTATAAACCGCCCACTCAGCGCGGTTTACAAAGTGCGTTGTTGTCATAATTACCCCCACAACAATAATCACCCTGGGAGGTGGGTGGGGCTGAGAGAGCTCTGAGAGAGCTGCGACTGCCCCGAGGTCCCCCGGCTGGCTCCAAGCGAGGGGTGGGGGATCAAACCGCCGCTCTTCACCGCTACACCAAACCGGCTTCGGGGTCCTGGGGGGGGGCTCCTGGGCCTCTGCCCCTCCCCCCAAAGCTGGAGCCAATGCGCCAGAAGAGGGGCCGACCGGCTGGGCTCGGGATGAGCCGCTCCGGAAGGCCGGTCACAGCCAGCGCGGCCCCTCGGGGCAGACCCTCCCTGTTCAGAGGCAGTCTACCGCGGCGTGGGGGCGGGGGCGGGGGCGGGGAGGCGGCAACACGGCCGGGCTGTGGCCCTCCCGCCCCGCTTGCGGGCCTGCCCAGGGCCGGTGGGCCGCAGGATGCCAGCGGAGGCGGGCCAGTCCTGCCGGGAGGGCGAGGGGCCCGTGCCCACGGGTGGCGTTCCCGGAGACCCCCGAAGGCCGGCGGCGCTGGGCCGCCCGGGCGCCCTCAGCCCGTCTTCCGGGGCCTCGCGCAGGAGCAGAGAAGGCCGCGGGCGCCCGCAGGCCACGGCGCGGAAGCGGGAAGTCGCCCGGCGAGGCCCGGAGGCCCCTCGAAGGCCTTCCCCCGCCGAGGAGCCGGCAGCGCTGCCGCCCAGGCCTCGTCTGGGCCGGGCCGGGGCTTTCGGCCGTCGCGGCTGCAGAAGCGCCCGTTCCTTCGCTGGGAGGAGAGGCCGGGGCCGCCAAAGCGGCGCGCGGGTCTGGCGCGGCCCAGCCGGCTTGCACCGCACCGCACCGGGCCCGAGGCCGCGGCGGCTCCGTGCGGCTGCCCGGCGGCCTTCGGACTGCCGCCCAGCTGGGCCCGAGTTCGCCGGCCGGGCGCGCTCCGGGGAGGGGAAGGGCGCGGCCGGCCGCTAACGCCCGTTTCTTGTCCCGCAGAGGGGAAGGCCTACAGCTCGGACGAGGAGAAGCCGGCGGGGCGGCCAGGCGAGGCGGCGGCGGCGGGCGGCAGCGAGCGCGAGGACGACGACAGCTCGGCCGAGGCGGAGAGCGAAGAGGAGCCGCCGCTGGACGGGGCGGCCGGAGGCCCGGCGGCCAAGGGCAAGGCCCGGCGGGGCGGCGGCGGGGGCGAGGCGCCGCTGGGGGGCGCGGCGGCGGCGGGGGCCTCGGGCGGCCCGGGCAAGAGCCGGCGGCGGCGCACGGCCTTCACGAGCGAGCAGCTGCTGGAGCTGGAGAAGGAGTTCCACTGCAAGAAGTACCTGTCGCTGACGGAGCGCTCGCAGATCGCGCACGCCCTCAAGCTCAGCGAGGTGCAGGTCAAGATCTGGTTCCAGAACCGGCGCGCCAAGTGGAAGCGCATCAAGGCCGGCAACGTCAGCGGCCGCGCCGGCGAGCCCGTCCGGAACCCCAAGATCGTCGTGCCCATCCCGGTGCACGTCAACCGCTTCGCCGTGCGCAGCCAGCACCAGCAGCTCGAGCAGGCCCAGCGCCCCTGAGCCGCCGCCCCCCCCCCGCCCCCGGCCCGTACAGAGCCCCGCTCGATGTGTGCGTCCCGTGCAGCCTTGTGATGCCAGTCAATAAAGTTATTTTCGATGGACTCGGCGCGCGCCTGACTGGGGTCCGCCTCCTGCGGGCACGCGGGCGCACCTGGGAGCCGCGCCCGGCCTGAAGGGCTCCCGCCCAGACCCTCCGCCCCACCCAGCCCTCCCGCCGGCGGGACGCCGCTCCGGCTGGCAGCGGCTCTTTCTGCCGGGGCGGGGAGTGGCTCGAGCCCTTCTTGGGGGACGGGGCGGCGGGCAGGAGGCGCCGGGTTCATCCGCGCCATCTCCCCGGGAAAGTAGAGGGCAGCGTCGTGCCTGCGAGATGTCTCCAGCCGCCCGCGCACCTCCTCTCCGTCTGCCCCCGGTCTCGCCTGCGACGGGGTGGTCTGGCCGGCCTCAGCCGCTGTTCCCCATGCAGCCCCCTCCCCGCCTCAGATTGAAAGGCAGCGGCCACCTTCCAGGGGGAGAGGAGAATCCCACACGCCTTCCCTTGACCCAGTCTCCGAAGCCGGCCTCTCTCTCCCCTTCCCACCGGTGGGTCACCCGCCAGCCACTCGAGTCGCCACTTTGCCAATACAGGGCTGCAGGTGCTGGCATCCTGCCCAGAGACACTTTGCTTGGCCCACTGCCCTCCCGCGCCAAGCATGCCCCCAACAAGCTGCCTCCAAAGGGGTAGCTAGGCGCCTCTCTTCTACCGGGACTCATTTTGTGACCCTGGCGCAGAAGCCACTGTGCCGCCGCCGCAGCCACACACACACCCCAGCAGTAGTCCCTGCCAGTCTCTCTGTGGCAGCCCACCCCTTCCCTCACTGCTCACTTTGGAAACAGGGAATGAAATGGGCCCCAGGGCAGCACTTGGGATGTGCCCCCGGAATGTGTGTTTATTTCATTAATTAAACTTTTATATCCCACCTTTCCACTTAGCTCAGGGTAGTTTACAAAATGATTTTAAAAATTCCAAATGAAAACCAAGATAAAATCTCTCCCCCTTATCCCCCCACCCCTCAGAAGCCCTGGCAAACAAGGAAGACTTCCAGTCCCTCTCCAAGGAGGCGTTCCCAAGCAGACACTGCGGGAATCGGGCTGGCCTTCCTTCCCCAGCAGGCCACAGGGCAGCTGCAGGGGGGGGGCGGGATTTAGCAGGCTCCGCCTCCCTCCGCCAGGGCCGCAGCCCCAACCCAGCTTGGCCAGGCTTTCCAGAATGCTGCAGCACCTGCTCACCTGCCATCAAAACAGCCAAGCACCCAGGAGGAGTCCTCCTCCTCCTCAAACTCTGGGCGCCTCCATCAGGCAGGAACGCCGGGGGGGGGGGTTCTGTGTGGTTCTGCGGCTTTTGCCTCGAGCGAGGTCACCGCCTGGCCAGAACTGCCCCATCACTCAACAGGGGTCCCTTACATGGGAACGGGTCAGCAGCCCGGCCCACCCTCGGTCCCTGCCATCTTCTGTTGGAGGGACTCCTTTGAGCCGCTGCTGGTCAGAGCACAAAGAGCAGGCCGAGAAGGTCCCGGGGCCCCAGTCCAGAGGCAGTAGTACCCTTGGTGTACGTCAGGCTGTGGCTAGGGAGGACACGGGCCCCCTTTGCAGAAGCACAGCTCTCACGTTGCCCTCAGGGGGAAGACCACGGCAATGAATCTGGTTTCAAGGAGGCTGCCATTTGTTTCACAAGCGTGGGTGGGCTGCACTGAAAAATCAAATGATTTCTGTGGGAGGCAGTGGGCCAGCTGGGCACTCCCTTGGGCTTCTGTTTTTTGGCCAAAGGAGGTCACAAAAATCATCACGTGAGCTGAGGTCTCCCCCCCCCCGCCCCGCCTCAGTGGCCTTCAATGGCTGACTGGCTGCAGCTAGAGCCTCTTTTCCGCTGTGCCTCCCCCCCCCGCCCTTCCACAGCCCTTGCCCTGAAACACACAGAGCAAGGAGAGCGCAAAGCCAGTGGGCCACACGTGGACAGAAATGGGGCAGTTTCTTTATTGGGCAGCTGATCTGGTGCTGCGAGTCCATCTCGCTTTCGCTCTCTCTCTCACACACACACACACACACAAATACGTGCGTGCACACACACATGGGCACACACAAAGAGCAAAGAAACCTTATTTACAGACTGTCATATAAATATTTTCAATGTACATTTTATACACAAGGGGCTGAGACAGGCAGAAGGGGGGCTGGCAGATGGCTCTGCAAACAAGCCCCCCCTCACTGCAGTGGCCACAGTGCTGGACAACGGACAGCAGCCAGAGTAGGGCGTGGGGTATGTGTGTGTTTCCCTTCACATGGGGCCCTCACTGGGCCCGATCTTCCCTTCGTCCTGGAGGGGGAGAAGAGGGCTGCTGTCTGACCCACTGCAGTGACCAAAAATAACCGAGCTCCCGCCCTTTCCATCCCACTTCTCAAGGGATGGTAGAGGAGGTGTCGTCCCTGGCGCAGGGGATAAGCGCAAGACTGGCCCCGTGCCAGTCGGTTGCCAGAGAGGGCTGTGGGTCAAGGGAGTGGCAGAGGACACGTGGGCAGGGGCACTGTGGCCTGGCACGCATTCAGTGGGCGGCAGAGCAAGGCTCCACGGGCAGTGTGCCTGAGGCGTTGTTGTTGATGTTTCGACGGGGCAGGCTAGGGGTCAGGGAGGCCAAGGCAGAGTCGCTGGGGCATCCGTGCTGGAGCAGGAGGTCCACGCATTCCTGGCTGCCGGCACGGCGGGCATAGGCTAGCGGGGTCAGTCCTCGGGCATCCCGGCTTTTCACATCTACTCCGTACTGCAGAGACAAGCAAACAAACCACCCCCAAAGGAGTCAGCCAGGTCCACAGCAACCGCCCCCCCCCCCGACTCCTGGCTGCCCCTCGAGGCTTGCGAGCAGAGTGCGGCATGCGGTTCCCTGGGCCAGGAGACCCAGGAAGCGGACCCCCTGCAGGCAGGCAGCCGTCCTGCCTAGCCTAGCCCAAGAAGGGGCAGGGGCTCTGCCGGAGGGAAGGCAAGCAGTTACCCAGATGAGGAGCTGGGTGAAGACCACGTTGGCCATGGCGCTGGAGAGGTGCAGAGCGGTCCTTCCGTCTCCATCTCCGTAGGTCTCGTTCACCTCCTCCTTGGTGCCGTGTACCAGCAGCATGACCACGGCGCGCAAATCGTCTTCCACCACAGCCCGAAGCAGCTGCTGGCCCAATGGCACATCCGAGTGTGGTAAGGGGGCCAGGAAAAGCTTCTGCTCATACTTGGCCCGGATCCAGCGCTCCTTTTCCTCCCTGCAAAAGCACAAGGAAGTGTCACTGCAGGCAGGAGGGGCCACACCAGCTGCTGCCCCCCCCAGAGGTGCTCCCACCCCCGCCCTGACTGCCATCCATCTCGAGGCCCCAGCAGGGAGGCGGATGCTGTGCCCGGGCAGGGAGGGGCCAGGATCCCAAGGAGGCATTATCGCAGCAGCTGTCTCTCTGGCCACACAAAGGCGCTGGCGCTGAGGGGGCCCGGATCGATGCTGTGTCCACCCCGCTATCTGCTGTCCTTTCTATCCATCTGCATCTTCCCAAGCACATGCCAGGCTTGCAACGGAGCATGCTCAGTGGCTCCTGCCCCCTGACCTGCTCTTATCCACTGATAAGGCAGCAGAAAGGGCTCTTGTCTAGGTGTCGGGATGAGTGAGTGACAGAGGGACTCTGATAGGGACAAGCAAGGCACCCCCTCCCCCCCCACGGGATCAGCGCAGTCAGGCCGCTGTGCTTAACCCGTTCTTTGCCACCACAGGCAAGCACAGCATGCCTCAGCAGCAGCCACCGCTGGGGCTTCTGGCTGCTGTGATACATGCCATTTTGTTCCTGCCACCTTTGGCTGGTTGGAACCAGGGGTGACAGATGCGAGCAGGAGCCTCAAGCGCTCTGCTAGGCCAGTGATGCCAGCCATCTCCCCACTCGCTCTGACGGATCTGTGCCATGTCTGTGCCATGACGGGGCTGCCACTGGTCAATTTCCTCCAGCATCCTGTCTTGAAAGGGATCAGCCCAAGGCCCAGGAGGCAGAGGGGGGCCGGGGGTGTTGCTCTCTCCAGAACTCGGATGCGCACGGCCCATTTACAAACCACCACTCAACTTCTCCCAGTTCATTGTGAGCTTTTGCGGAAGTGGGCATGCCAAGCCCCTGCCCCAGCCTGGGATCCTGGAGCGGAGGGGGGGGAATGGTCCCTGCACAGCCGAACTCAGGGACGGCCTTCCCCGGGGCTTCCTCCCCCCCCCCTTCGGCCTTCCTGACGCCCAGTGGATAAGAACCAGCTGACAGAACGAGCGCACTGCAGCACGCTGGTTCACCCCCCTTCTGAGACCCGAGAGAAGCCCGGCAGGCCTGAGATCTCAGGGGTGGACCTACGACACCCTTCAGCCAGCCCCACAGCAGAGGCGGGTGAGGCAGTTGCCTCGGGCTTTTAAGGAGGAACAAATCAGACCAAAGTGATTTTCTATTTTTAATACTGTTTATTTCAAATGCCATGTAAATAAAGGTAAAGGTCCTTGTTGAACTCTCCTTTTTCTCGCTATTGGATGTGTGGGTGGGTGGGGTGCCAAAGGTATAGTCTGCCTAGGGCCCCCACATCCTTGGACTGGGCCCAAGGGACTCGGCGAAGCCAAACGAGGCCTATGCTCAGGCGGTGAAGGCCTCCCCCCCCCAAGGCCAGCCCCCTCTCTGGCCACAGCAAAAAGGCACTCCTGGCCAGGTGACTTAAGGTGGCTCAGCCAGGGGGAAGGTGGCCTGGCTTTCAGCCCACAAGGAGCCCCCCCCGCCCCTCCTTGGGCAGGCCTGAAGGGATGACGGGGCAGCTTCAGACATGGGAGGGGCTCCGTTGTCACCTGCCTCCTGCCCGAAGACCTCCAACAAGGCTCTGTTGGGTTGCTGTTGTCAGATGTAATCTTCTTGTAAATGTTATTTCTGCAGTAAATTAGCTTATACTGTAACAGGAAATAAAGTGTGTACTTTGCAAGCAGGTGGGCAGTGTAGTCGAGTGATCAGTATGTGGGACCCGGGTTCAAATCCTCCCTCAACCACCGAGTGCACTGGCTGACTGGACTGAAGCCCCAACGATGGTACACTGGTTATGGGGTCACCCCATGTTCTGTCGAACAGGCATGCAGTAGAAATTCCTAGATGCGTGGGGGGCTGATTCGGATTGGGACCACAGTGCAATAACAACATTCAATGTATACACCACCCTTCAGGACAACTTAACAGCCACTCAGAGTGGCTTCCAAAGTATGTCATTATTATCCCTACAACAACAATCACCCTGTGAGGAGGGTGGGGCTGAGAGAGCTCTGAGAGAGCTGTGACTGACCCACGGTCCCCCGGCTGGCTTCAAGCGGAGGGGTGGGGAATCAAACCCGGCTCTCCAGATTAGAGTCCTGCCGCTCTTAACCCCTACACCAGACTGGCTTCAGCTTCTTGCACCAGGGCTCCGCCATTTGGCCCACGGTGGAAACAGGCTTATGCAGCTGGGCCAAGGACAGCCACCATCACCCCCCTCCGTGAGCCAGTCAGCTGCAAGTCCGTGTCATTTATCGACTGGTTTAAAACATCTCAACCCCACCCGATCTCTTCAGACTCCCAGTGGCTTTTCTTTCTTATATACAGGAACATCTTGGTATGCCACACATCTCGCCCCGGGCGCTCCCCATGGGCAAGTCCCCCTTGCTCCTAGCCTGTCTTCTAAGGCCTTTTGGGGTGCACTTTTGGACCCAGAGTGCTTCTCCGGTGACCCAGGTCTCCACCAGCAGAGACAGACGGCGCCCATTTACACCCACGCGGTGCCTTGAAACTATGGGCTTGAGGCAGCTGGTTCTGCCCAGGAGAACATAATCTTCCGCGCTGTAAATCTGGGGCTTAGAAAAGTCTCGTGGCCACACAGGCCCCTCGACAGGCTAGCCTCCTTGCCTGGAGCGTGAGCGAGAGAGCGAGAGCACACTCCAAGAGCAGCTTTGTGTTCCGGGGTCATTCTCCCTACACACATCACAGATCAACTGCCTCCTGAACACCGGCTCTTTGCAGTGACCCAGCAGAGGGCAGGAGGGTCGCAGGGGCAGGCTGGACTCAGCCACAAAGCAGCCCAAAGACCACCACAGTCTCCAAGGTCCACGTACCTGCAGCTCTCAGGGCCCGGCTTGGGGTAGTTCTCCATGGCACCTTCCCAAATGGAATTGGCAAGTGTGTTGCCAATGGCTGTCATCACTGTGACCAGCTCGAGGGGCCAGTCGTCCAGATCGAGGGACCGGACACGGGACAGGTGTGTGCCCAGGTTGCGGTGGATACCTGAGCACTCAATGCACATGAGCGCGCCCAGATTCAGGCTGGCCCAGTCAGGGTCTGAGAAAGAAAGGACGGGCAGGTAAGCAGGGGCTCTTGTGGAGCACATCAGCATGATGTGTATCCATGCACTCCGCAACAGACATCCGATCAGGGACACTCTTATGGCTCACAAGCCCAGGCCAAAGCTGCTGCAGGCTGCCCGGAATCCCTGGCTCCCTCTGGAGACCCAGTTCCCAGGAGTAAACCCGGGGGGGCTGCACTACCCTCAGGCCAATGTGGGGCCTGGCAGCAGCCAACAGCTTCCAGCAACTCCTCACTCCCTGGCAGGAGGGTCTCGTCCAATGCAACCTCCGGAGGGTTAGAGCTGGCACTTCCACGTTCAAGTTCTGTGGGATTTTGAGCACTGGATTTCCACCAACTGCCGCCTGGCAAACTGCAGTGACCCCCCACCCCTGCAGACTGCTTGCCTATCTGCATCCCGCTGCAAGCGCTGCAGAGGAGCCAGGACCGGCAGGAAGAGGCCCCTCCCCCTGAAAGCCTGTCACTCACTGGGCGCATCGCAGTCAACGCAAAAGCTGTTCCCACGCACCGTGCGGATGGACTGGAGGGCCAGCGGATCGCTGTGGCTGCCCAGCCGAGTCTGAAAGAAAGAAAGAAAGAAAGAAAGAAAGAAAGAAAGAAGGGCAGCCACTGAGTCTCCCGTTCTGCTGGCACTCATTCTGACCGGCTCTGGGCACAGGACAGAGTCTCAAGCACAGCCCTCACCAACCGTGCCGCTCTGGCCCCACGGGCCTCAGCTAGTCCCCCCTCCTCCTCCCCCTGCAGCAACTGGGATTCAGACATGCCTGGAAACACCAGCCTTGAGCTGGGGGTGGCTACGTGGAGGCACTCCCTGGTCAGAGACAGGCACACTCCAATTCTGCCCAGAGAGGCCTCCCTTGGCTGCAGCCTTCTTCCCAGGCACAGGCGCTGCCTTCACCATGGGTCAAGCCCCAGCCCCCCTGCCGCAATCACCCCTGAGCCCCCTACTTGCCTTGCAGCAGAGTGCCACTCCAGCCCCCGCCCCCGCCCCCGCCCCCCGCACCTTGTTCTTGGTGCTCTCGCAGCCCTGCAGGCTGGCCAGGATCTGGCCCTCAATGGCTTGCACCCAGAGCTCCCGTTCCTCCTGCGTGGAGGCTTCGAAGAGCCACGTCTGGCCAGTCAGAGACACCACGACGAACTCGAAGGACGACTCCTCTGGCTCTGAAAGGGGAGAGAGGTGGTGCCTCAGCCTCTGGGCAGGGCCAGCCCTTGGCCTACACGCCGCCCCCCCCCCCGCTGGTTGCTGGCCCCCGAGCAGCAGTCTACAGGCCACAGGCCCCCATCCCCACAGGCCAAGGGGCTGGGGTGTGCACACCCCACCGTTGGGCGTTCCACTTGCACCTTCCCTGCCGCAGCGGCCTCTTTCCCCCAGGCAGGCTTCCTGGGGGGAGGCCTGGAAGGCACCTCTCAGCCCCCCCCCCGTTCCTTCAGCCGAGGACTCCAAAGGAAAGCAGGGGGGTGGTGGAAGGGCACCAGGAGGGGGCTGAGGTGGCCTCCCACTCCCAGCTCAGCCAGCCCAGGGAATCTCCCCCTCGAGGGGACTGAAAGCAGGCTGGGCTGACGTCTATTATTGACAACATCCATACACTCCTCTTTCTCCCGAAATAACACGAAGACGCCCAGCCAAGAACACCACAACCATCTTTTGGGGGGAAGGAGAGAGAGGGACGAGTCAATCTAGGCAGATCGTGAAAGGGAGGGCAGGAAGGGTACAAGCCCAGGGCTTAGTTCTCGTGGCCCCTTCTTACAAGCCCAGGGTAAGGCCAATCGCCACCTTGGGGTCAGGTAGCCATTTCCCCCAGCCCAGTTTGGCCAGGGATCCTGACGGTGTTTTGCCAGCTTCTGGGCATGGAGCAGGGGGCACTGGGTGTGTGTGTACAAGGGAGGTCGTTGTGAATTTCCTGCACTGTGCAGGGGGTTGGACTAGATGACTCGAGAGGTCCCTTCCGATTCTATGATCTGCTAGGTTCAGAGCCAGTCTCCTCAGAAACATCTGGAAAGGCAACGCCCTGCCCCGCTCTCGGGTGGGTGGTCAAGAGTGCCTCCAGGGTCTTCCCTGCCGCTGCCACCGGCAAGCCTTGAGAGCTGTGGTCCTGCTCCTCCCAGAACCACCTCACTGCTGTTTCCCTGGAGGCGCTTGGCAGATCTGCCAGAGAAGACTTAGTGCCCAATTCCTGCTGAGCAAGTAGGGGAAGTCCAAGCAGAAGAGCCTTGCCAGCCACCCTGTTGCTTTGCCCTCAAAGGAGCAGACTTGGGCCCTCTGCCTGACCAGCCAATCCTGCCCTTCCATCAACACGCATCTCCCCACCTCCAGCAAGGTGGGGGGGGGGGGGAGAGAGAGAGAGAGAGAGAGAGAGAAGGGTGCTGCCTGCCGCTCGCCTCGCCCCGTCTGCTGCTAGGTCCACCGGTCCAGCTAGGAGCTGGATGCTGCACGCAAAGCCGGCTGCAGGTTCTGCTGGTTTGGGCGGGGTGGGGTGGGGCCAGCAGCAGCCTTCTCCGGATGCAGGCTGTTGGTGCAGCTGGCCCAAGAGCACATGCAAAGGCCTGCCAGTTCAATCTCTCAGTCAGTTGCAGGGAGCAGTTGCTCAGGAGGGGAGGCCCTGCCGGCCCAAAGGGACGGAGGCAAAGGCGGCTTCACAAACCCCGCTATTTCTGCCCAAACTGGTGCCTGTATGAATGGGCCAGGGCAGAAATTAGGACCCTGGACAGAGGAAGCGGCGGTTCTTGCTTGTCCCAAGCCAGGGCAGGAGGTGCGCAGGGAGCAGGGGGGCAGGAGGTGGGCCGTGCGCTCCGAAGCAGAGCAAGTCCACTGAAGGGCACAGCTCTCTCTTGCGGGGGGGGGGCACCAAGAACCCTTCGGACTGGGTCAAACGGTTGTGCTCTGAGCTTGGACCAGCTCCACTCCGCGTCCCACCCATTTATTTATTCAGAAAATGTATATGGCCCCTCTCCAGAGTCCTGCGCGAGGCGATCGACAGGTAAAGCAGTGCAATAAAATCAGCAAACAGCAGCAAGCCACAGGAGGCCCAATTAACGACAATAACGACATCCAATTGATATACCGCCCTTCAGGACAACTTAGTGCCCACTCACAGCGGTTTACAAAGCATGTTATTATTATCCTCACGACGATCACTCTGCGAGGTGGGTGGGGCTGCGAGAGCTCCGAGAGAGCCGTGACTGGCCCAAGGCCACCCAGCTGGCTTCAAGCGGAGGAGGAGTGGGGGATCGAACCCGCTTCTCCAGATCAGAGTCCTGCTGCTTTTAGCCACCACACCAAACTGGCTCTGAGAGGTCCCAGCTGTTGCCACCTGGGTGGGCAAATCCAAGAGGTACAGACCACCCCTGAATGGGACGGACCCCAGAGGAGCCGGTGGTTCCAGCGAGCCGGGCAAGGCAGAAGGCCTTCCTGCGCAGAAGACGGCGCAGCTGACTGGAGCCAGCGTCCCGACCGGGCTGCTCGGCGCCCCAGGCAGCCTTCAGAGGCCTCTTGCGCCTTCTGGCACAGCAAGAGCGACGGAGCCGGCTTCTGGGAATCCAGCCCAGGAATCCAGGAGGGGGCTTCACAGAGGCAGCGAGTCCTGGCTCAGGGCTCGGGTTCCTCTCCTCTTCCTCATAGGGCTGTTGGCTGAGAGAAGACCCCAGGCCAGGCCTGCGGAGACTCCAGAGGGGCTGGGAGTATCTCAGACCAGCTGGCACAGAGTCCTGCCACTCGGAAGGAAGAACATGGCAGTGGCAGCTGAGGGGAGGGGTGGTACTGCCTCGAACTCAGGGCCTTACTAGCCGGCTGGCACACTTCCTTGGCGTGCAGAGAGGTTTTATACTCGACCGACGTTTCTGTTCCCATGAACACATTCTACCCGTTCTAGTATAATGCCTGCTCTGAGAGCCTCCTTAGGGCCACAATGCCGCTGGCCTCTCCACTCCCCTGGTGTTGTGGAGGCACCGGATGCTCTTGGGTCTTACAGGACTAAGGCCGACTTCCAGGCTCCATGGAACAGGCTCCTCGGGCCAGCCCCGCCCCGCCCCGCCCCGCCCGCTCCCCTTCTGGCTGTTCTTAGTCCCAGGTCAGGGGAGCTTGAGGTTGCCCTGGTGCTTGTCCCCTCCTGCCCCTCATTTAAGGCCAAGAAGGGCTCGTCAGCCTGGAGCAGCCCGTGTATTCTGAATGGGGGATCTCCCAGCGGCCGAGAGAGAAGTGGGTCAGCTGATCCCGAGCACGCACCCTGTCTTACGAATACAGGAAGGGCTTTGTGGGATCCAGCCTAGCAACCTTGAAAAGAATCCCAGCAGGTGCCAGGTGGGCCAGACCCCACCCCTGGTTTAAGCAAACCATCTCGCGCAGGGCTGCCTGCGGCTGAAGGGAGGGGAGGATCTTCCTCCTGGTGAGCCTCAGGCCACGCGGCACGGCACGGCACGGCACGGCACGGCACGGCACGGCAGGCTCGAAGCGCAGGCCCAGCGCAGAGGCAAGTCCCTGCTGTTGCCCTGGGCCAAGGCAGCCAGGGTGGGGGAGAGACGATGGGACAGACTCCTAGAGGTCTCCATCGGGTGGCTGAGCAGGGTCTGGGTAGGATGATGGGGACCTGGAGGGAATCTTTGCCCAGGGCCTACAAGGGTGGCACCGCTGGGCAAGCACTGGCGGTCTGGAGGCCTTCTGGACTACACAGGCTCCTCTTCCTCCTCCCTAGCAGTTCTGCCTTTTAAGTGTCCTGGTCGGGGGAGAGCAGCAAGGCCCCTTGGCCTTTCTGCTGTGGGCCAGCACCGGACAGCTGAGCGGGATGCAGAGGGGAATGTCTCCTCTCCTCACAGCTCCAGAGCGGCTGTCGATGGACGGCATGAAGAATCCCTCCGTGTCACAGCACACGCTCCGCCTCCTAGCAACATGACTTGTAATTACCTAATTAGCCTCACGCAAATGACACCCTCTGCTCCAGAACGTGGCTTCCTCACTCTCTTCTTCGGGGCAGCGGGGGAGATGGAGGAGGCCTGCCTTCCCAGGCATCTGTTGGGCAGCCTGTCCCCAAGCCCTCCCCCGCAGCCATGGAGCAGGGCTGTCGAGCAGGAAGGGCAGCGGGTGCCCGCGGGTGCAGAGGCTTCCTGCAAGCAGCCCTGGTTCGAGGCAGCTCCCCTCTCAGAAGATGCAGGTGCTCTGGGCCGCCAAAGGAGGAGCTCCCCTGAGGCCCCTGGCTGCTCCTCCCACCGTTAGCACCAATGCCCACGTGTCTGTACAGGTGCATCAACCCGCCTGCCTTTCTTCCTGGGCAGCACCAGCTTCGCTTCCGCAAGGGAGGTGCCGCCGGGGGCATCGAGCTGTGTGCAGGGGCCCCAGGCAACGGCACATGAGGCCACCCACGAGTGCCAGCCTCAGCCAAGCTCTTCCTTCCAGTGACGGGCAGTCCCACAGCCAGGGTGGAGGCAGCGGGGGGGTTTAAATTAGCTGAATGGCATTTTTATGGTTGCCTTTCCCTGCTTGTGGAGGGATCCGAAACTGTGGCACAGTGCCTCCGAGACGGGTCTCCTGAGAGTCCCGCAGGGAATGAATTCCGGACAAGTCTCCCGATCGCCCCGTGTAGCTCTGCGCCCCCTGCCTCCCCTTCCAGTGCACCCATTTGGAATAAGGGGAGACCAGCAGCCCTGAACCAGGCACACCCGCCCCCCGCCCCGCCCCCGGGAAGAACGCTTCACAGGGAGGCTTGGTGGGTCTGGGGACCCTTTCCCAATGTGACTGCGGCCTGAGCATCAGGTGCCCGTGAAGGTGCCCCTCTCAGGGCCACTCATTTGACCATTCACATTAGTCGGCTTGTGTGTGTGTGTGTGTGGGGGGTGCTCGAGGCCCACAAATCTCAGAAAAAGGATCTTCACTTGCTTTTCAAGACTCCAGAGCAAGGCGGGCGGGGGGGGGGGGGGCGCTGAGTGCCTTTCTCCCCGCCCCCCCCCATGATTTCAATGCATTCCTTTGGGCCCAGCATCCTCCCCGCTCCAACTCATTAGCTTTGTGACTGCCCAACTGAGAAATTAGAGGCGCGTTTGGGTAATTTGACGAGAGACCAGGACTTGCAGGCTGGAAAAGAGCGGGGTGGGCCAGGGGGCTACCTGTGGCTTGTCACAGAGCCCCCCTTCCGGGGTCGGTGGCTGTCGGGTGGGGCACTGCCTGGGAAAGTGAGCAGCTCACGGGAATTAGCGGGCAGTGGAATGAACAAGCGCCTCCCTTGATTATTTTTTGATGGTTTTTTACGGACTGAACGCTCCAAAGTACTCCCGAGGAAGCTTGGCTGCGGCGGTGGCTGCTAATGGGTGTTAACCTGCCGACCTCGGCTCCAATTCCTCCGCCTCGGCAACAAGCCCTCCAAATGAGAGGGAAATTAGCAAGGGCGCTGCAGGGAGTGAGGCCAGACAGACTCTGCCAAGCCAGGCTCTGCTCCCTGCAGCCGCTGGTGCCCACGGGGAGGGCTGAAGGAAGAGAGCACCCCTCCCCGAGCAGGGGGCTGCTGCATTTCAGATGCCCCCCCCCCCAGACCTTGGGGCATGCTTGCAGGCACGGAGCCGGGGGAGGTGCTGAGCTTTCCCCCCTGACCCAGGGAAGCCCTGCGGAGAGAGAGTGCGCAGGGCCCTCCCCGTAGCAGCTCACCATTCTGGAGGCTCTTGGATCGCCACAATCAAGCCAGCGGTGGGAAGTGAGCGCGAGGCGGGCGCCATTCGTAAATGTCATTGTGCTACCGCCTCATTTTGCAGCTCATTAAACCCAATATTCCTAACCTGCATTAATGCATCAGGGACAACGCCTCCTCTCCTCCCCCTCCACAACTTCTAGGCAAACAGCACAAGCGACGCAGTTCTGGGAGTCAGGGAACCAGGGGGCACGGATGGGATGGGGCCGCCAAACCGCTGCGGAAGCAATGCATGGGGCGGGGGGGGGGGGAGAAGCGGGGAAGAGTAGGAGAGGCCCTGGCCCCACTGCTGGTCAGGTGCCACTGGTGGACAGGGACGTGGGCACCAAGTCACGGGAGGCCAGAGAGCAAGCCTGGGGAAGATGCAGAGAGGCGAGAGGGGGATGCCTGGGGAAGGGAAGGGCGGTGGGGGGCAAGAGCCCACAGTGAGAGCCCCTGGCTAGGGGAGGGCTGGCTCTTTCCAGGAAGGATTCTAAGGCCGCAAGGGGAATGGGAACCGAGCATCTGGCAGGACGCAGCACAGCTGGCCAGCAGTGGCACCAGAGAGGCAGGACATAACCCCTGGCAATCTGGTGAATGCCACTGAGCCAGTGGTGGTGGAGGAGGGCACTCTGACAACCCCTGACAGCCAGCATTCATCACGCCTGTCCCCCAACATTACTCTTTTACTGGCCATCAATTCTCCGATGGTCTTTAAAACTCCAGCGCAAAGGCAAAGCACATCCCTGGGCTGCTACTAAGAAACACATTAAGAGCTTGTCAGCTCCTCACGGGGCGCCCTGCACCGCTCACTCCATTATCCAGGGACGCTGGGGAGAGGGGGGCAGCCAAGAGAGCCGGCACTAGGACAGGCCAGCACAGCGGAGCTTGCCCCCCTCCCTCTCAGGAGCTTCCTTTGCCCACCCCAGCAGAAGGCTTTCCTGCACTCTGCTCCCAGGAGCCGAGCTGATATTGCCACCCCTACGCCTGGCTGGTAAATGTGGGCACTGGGGAGCCCCATACCCCCAGCCCGCTGCTCACTGCACTCCGCAACCTTCACAGCTGTGGCTTGATGCACAGCCTCACTTTTGCAGGCACTCCCTGAGCAGTGTGACACAATGGCTGCAGCAGCGGCAGAAACATCCCCCCCCTCTCTCTTTAACATGCGGCCATGTAAAAAAGCAAGAGCTCCGCGCGTGATTTATGATACTTCAGAACAACGAAGATTCAATTGCACGGCACGTCCTCGCCTCTGATTACCTCCTAAATGAGATAAACTGATGGCAATTCATCCCGAGACCTCACCCAATCTCCCAGGGTGCCAACCTGAGGCACAGAGGCCGGTCTGCCTGCCTGCCTGCCGGGAGGGGACCCCAAGCCTGGATGGCCTCTGCTGCAGCCCTGGAGAAAGGGGGCAGGCTGGGAGAGGCCGAATCTGGCCACCGGGCTGCAGGACAGGGCAATAAGCAGGTGCAGGCGGGACGCTGGGCTCACGCAGGAAAAGGCGAAGGGGAGCTGGAGGCAGGAAGTCAAAAGAACTCATCTCCCTGATCTGACCGAACCTGAAATACTGGCCACAGTCAGGCTATAAATGAAATAAAAATAAACCTCTCTTAGTAGGCAAAGGTAATCATGAATTCAGTACCAACAGACACAATGGGAGAAGAGGAACCAGCCCCTCCTGGGTGCAGTTGTGGGGGCGTTGCCCCCCCCCCACAACCTGTAAGTCCACAGCATGCACCTGACGAAGCCACACAGCGCTGGCCTGTGAAGCCCCCCCCCCCAGCACCAGGCTGCCTCGATCCTGGCTGCAAGGCCCCCACACTGCCCCAGCCCCTTCCCCAAATTAGCCCAAGCATGACCCAAAGCACAGAACCCTTTTCAGTCCCCCAGAGGCGTCACGTGCTTGGCAACATCTGGGTCATGAGAACAGCCATAAGTGCCCCTCCCCCCCACCAAAAGGTTGCAGGGAAGGATCCCTCCGAGGCCCACCTGGAAAGCGGGAAAGGGCAGAGGACAATGCTCACCCTCCGAATCTGGGCCCAGTCCCACCTCTGCGGGTCACGAGGGACCGCTGGCCTTGCTCACCATGGGGACAGAGCCCCCCCCCCTTGGCTCTGCTCACCGGCAAGAGTGCAAGCCTCCCCCACCCCGCCCCCGGGGTCCCACGCGAGCACACCGAGCCTGCTCCGTTGGGCCACCTCAGGCAACTTTAGGCTCAGAGAGGAAGGGAATGGGAGGCAGGCTTGCATTTGAGGGGGTCTGAGCTGCAACTGCTCACCCATGGAGGGGCCTCCTTCATTCCTTCCCCAGCAATACAAGGCCCCAACAAGGAGCGGGTGAAGGTGGGGGGGGGCACAGCACGCTCACAGCTCTGTGCCAGGATGCAGGGAGGGCCTAAGGCCCCACAAAGCCTAAGGCCCCACAGCCCCCTCAAGCTGCTGTGCCCCTCTGGGGCCGGGGTGGAGTTCCTCCATAGCCTCGAGGTGGGCCCCTCCCTCCAAGCAGGTGGTCCTCTCTTCTGTCTTCAGAGTGCCCCCTGCAACCCACCTCTGCTTCTCCCACTGTGTTCCTCCAGCTGTGGGAATGGGTCCCCCGATGGAGGAGGAGCAGCACCAATCCTGGAGGGGGACTGGAAGAGCACACAGACCCCCAAAGGTACCTTCAGTCGCAGCACCGGCCCCCTCCGGCCGGCTGCTACCAGTGCTCTTTTTCCGGCGATGCTTCTTCCGGTTGGCGTGAGGAGACGGCGGGGGCTCGAGCTTGGGGCTCGCAGCGCTGGGCATGTTGGGGCTGGAGGTGAGGGAGTCTGTGGTGCCATTGGCTGGGGGTGCAAAGAGGACAGGGTCAGCTCGGCAAGGGCCACAGACGCCCCCCCCACCCAGTCCTTACCACCCCAAAGCCATCAGAGGATCTCACAAACGGCCTTGCCCCTTCCCCAGACCCCACAGGGTGGGCCAGTCCCGAGTCCTTGGCTCCAGGCAGGGGGGCAGGATGGGGAGGGTCCCTGCAGACGTCTGCGAGGAGCTGGAGAGACGTCTCCCTCTGACTGCCACGCGCCAAATTTATCCTCAATCATACTGTTCCTTACAATTAATAGCAGAATTAGAAACAATCAGGGAGCTGGCTAATTACTGTCAATTAGAGTGCGCTAATCAAGCTCCGATCACACACGCGCACACACATACGCACACACACACACTGCTGCAGCTCTCACCATTAAATGTCAAATTTCATTAGAGACCAGCAACAAAATCAGACGCCTGACATTCAATTCCAGCAGTGCGCCATGCGCCTGCCTCCAATCAGCATAAATGCGGAAATGCTCCTGCCAGGATCGTAAGACCCACCACAGTCCCCGGCTCCTTCCTTGGCCCAACCTGAGCCTCCTTTGCGTAACACACCCAGGGGGTGCGCTGCTCCCAGAACCCACGCAGAGGGCTTTTGAGGAGTGCTGGGGGAGGCAGCTGACCTCTCCACCTCACCCCCCCCCCCGCCCCAAGTGAAATTTGCCGTTCATCACGGGAAAGTCGCCTTGCCTTACCTACAAGCAGAACTGCCAATTCTGGCTTGGAAAATCCCTGGACATTTGGGGGCAGTGCCTGTGGTGGGCTCAGAGCCCAGCAGGGAGGCGATGCCACAAAATCCCCCCTCCAAGCTGCCATTTTCTCCACAGCACTGATCTCTGTAGTCTGGAGATCAGCTGGAATTCCAAGAGATCTCCTGGCCCCACCTGGGGGTTGGTAACCCTATCTACCATACATGGCTGAAGCACTTTGAAACCACTGAGCCCTGCCAAGCCTTCCCTGGGGTGTGCAAGAGGTCTTTGCTGGAGATCTTGTGTTTGTGGATCAGAATGCGCCAGCGCTGGCATGGAGCCTTCTCCTGAGCGGGCAGGTTACAAGTGCCCTGGCACGTCTGGATGCAGAGGGAGAGGCGTGAAAGGGCAGGAAGGGCACAAGGCCGAGGTCCAACAGCGCCGTGCGAAGCTGGGAAGTACACAAGAGGCACACGCTGTCCGTTGACGGCAGCAGTCCTTGGGGAGCGTCCCACGTCCTGGCCTTTGTTATGCTGAAGTGGGGCAGAAAACCACGGCCTCCGCTATGACCTGAATGCACAGGAGGGACATTGGCTCCGTGGCAGAGCACCCGCTTGGCATGCGGGAGGTCCCAGGTTCAGCCTCCCCCATCTCCAGCTCAAGGGCTCAGGCAGTAGCCGACGGGAGCCACTGCCAGTCAGAGGAGACCAGACTGACCTTGACAGCCCAAGGGTGTGACTCGGTAGAAGGCAGCTCCCTGCATTCACGTGAACGCAGACTGTGGCATCCCCACTGACGGACAATGGGCCCACTGGGACACATGTGGTGGGGAGGGCAGCCAGGAGGAAGTCATGTCTCTTGCCTCGAAGTTGCTGGAAACTGCCACTGTCTTCTGGGCCAAACCCCAAGATGGTGAAACTGCCACCGGTGGCTGCTTTCTGCCAAGGCACTGCTCAAAGGAGCTGCCCCGGCTCTGGGAAAGCTCTGGGCCGGGCAAGGCTCAATGAGCTGCAACCCCCGGAGTGGATTTCCAAGGCCATGCAGCGTGGTGTAGCAGTTAGAGCGTTGGACTAAGATCTGGGAGAGCCAGATACGAATCCTTACTCTGCCATGGAAGCTTGCTGGGCAACCTTGAGCTGGTCACACTCTCTCAGCCTAATCTACCTTACAGGGCTGCTGTGACAAAAATGGAGGCGAGGAGAATGATATGAGCCAAAAGCCTTGCTGCCCACTGGGGTGAAAGGCGGAGTACAAAGGCAGTAAACAAGTGCACAGAGGAGTAAACCTCGCTGGCCTGTGGTGCTGGTGGGGAACCCACCAGTCTGCATGCTGACCCAGCTCCTCCCAGTTCAGCCCGGGCTCCCACCTGGGGGAGAAGCAGCACCTGGCCGCCAGGGGCCATTGCTGTGACTCCCTCCTCAACAGGCCTCATCCTCTTTCGCACTGGGTCTGTTGACTAGCACAGGAAGAGCCTGTCTCAAGGGGGCAACCCTCGTCCTGTGTCCGGTCTCAGGGCTCTTGGCCTCAGAGCTGCGCTCTGGCTGCCAGCTGCCGCCTCTGCCCTCAGCAGGTTGGGGCTCTCCCCTTGGCTTCCCTGGGCACAATCTCCCGCTAAAAAGCATCTGCACCCCCTCTAGCACTGATCTAACTGCAGGGCTGAGTGGAAGGAAGTTAACTCCCCTGTACTCAGACGAAGCGAGACTTAAGCACCAGTAGGGGACAGAGACAGACCCAATGTGCTGGAGGGCAGAAGTCCGAGGCACCCCTTTCCCGGCGCCAGCCAACCCCTGCCCCAGGTTGCTTCTTGCAGCTAAGAGGACAGAAGCCCTAACGCCACCACATGAAGCCCGGTCCTGAGATCCGTTAGCTGCAAGCCAAGCTGCTTTGGGGACAATCCTGACTGGAGCTGTCAAGAGTTGGCCCTTTGCATTTCTCAGCTGCCCGAGCTTCTTTCTGCAGCTCCACAGAGCAAATCCTTCCCTGAGCTGAAACAGGTGCCTCAGCCCCATCCCATCTGAAGAAGCGAGCTGTGACTCATGAAAGCTGACACCCTGTCACAAATCTGATTAGCCTTATCTGTGCTGCTGGACTCTTGCTCTTTTCTACTGCTACCCATCTTGATCTATCCCCACCCCAAAGATGTCCTCATTTGGACACCAAAGTGGAGGGGGGACAGCTGGCTCCAAAGAACCCCCCCCCCGCCCCCCAGGGCCCCCGGGGGCACAGAAGGATGCTCGCCTGGGGCCAGAAGGGCCTTCTCAGCCCACCCAGACCCCGAGCGGCAGCCTGGGCTGGAAAGGCCCCCCTCCCCGCCGTGCACGCGCGGGCGCGCTCCTGCCGCCGCGCTCTCGCTCTGGCTCTCCCCCCGCCCGCCCCCCTCCCCGCCGCTCGCTCGCTCGCTCGCTCGCTCTGCCCCATCAGCAGTAACAGTCTGATTAATTCGCTTCCAGCAGGGAGCTGATGGGGCCAATGATGGAGGCGCTGCATCAGGCGCGCTGAAATTGATAGTTTTTCACAGTTACAAATGAGGAGCCTCCCCGGCTGCAAATGGCGGCGGCGCAGTCGGACTCCGGTAATGATCATAAAGAGGCTCTCTTTAAACTGCGAAAGCCCCTGGGAGCGGGCGGGGGGGCGGCGGGCCGCTAATGAGAACGGCGCGGGGCGAGCAGGCGTGGAAATGGCTGCGCCGCTCTTGATGTGCATTTAACTGCCTTTTGAGTGCGGCGCCGGGGCCGGGAAGCGCCGGCTGATGGATGCCGCGCGCAGGCATTTATTTTCCAATTCGCCAAAGTGCCTGCGCCGCGCCGCGCCGGGCGAGGGCGAGGGAGTCGCGGGCGCCGGGCGGGCCTGGAGCGGCCGGCGGGCGAGGCCAAGCGGGCCCCGGCCCCGGCCCCGGCGCCCCGCCTCTCCCTCCGCGCCGGCGCGGGACGGGACGGGACGGACGGACGGACGGGCGCGCTGGCTGGCTGGCTGGCTGGCGGGGGCTCACTCACCGGGGCTGGGGGCGCTGCTGGGCGCGGCGGCGTCGTTCCACTGGTCGGCGCTGGAGACGGAGTAGGAGCGCTGGTGCAGGCCCTCCGCCTTGGCGCCGAAGCCCAGCAGGGTGGCGCTGGAGCGCTCCGAGTGCAGGGAGGTGCTGCTGGCCGAGTGGGGCGCGCCTGCAGGGGAGAGAGGCGCGCAGGGCTCAGGGCAGCGCCGTCGTCCGTCGGGCCGCGGGGGAAGCGGCGGGCCCGTCCCCCCCTCCCCTCCCCCGGCAGAGCCGCCCGCTGCCTGGGCCCCCGGAGCAGGGGCCTTCCACCGGGCGGCAGGCAGAAATCCCCGGGGGTTCCGCAGCTGCCCTTTCGGACGGGTGTTTCTCCTTTAGACTGCTGGGGCTGGGGGGAGCAGGAGCGAGGGAGCCCCCCCCCCAGTCTCCGGCACGGCCACTGCCAGGCTCTCGGGGGCAGAGCAGCGGGTCCCACGCCGGGCGAGCTGGCTGAAGACTGGCCGCAGCCTTTGGGGTCGCTTGGCTTTCTGATCCCCGAGAAAGCCCCGCACACCGTTTCCTTTCAGCATCTAAACCGGGACAGCCTCCGCCTTGGCCTCTCTGGCTATGCCGGAACAAGAAGGGCCGACCTGTCAGGGTTGTTTTAAGAGCCGCAGCTCAGGAGCCCCTGCTGCATCCGACCGAGTGCCCCTCTAGTCCCGCATCCTGCTTCACAGAAGCCAGGCCTCCTTTAGGCCACAAAGGCCCTACCCCAGGCTTGCTCCGTTGTTCCCCTGCCACCGGCAACTACTGTTTGGAGGTAAACTGCCTCTAAACATGGAGGTTCCATTTAGCCAACATCGATTTGATTTTAAAAAGCCACATAGGAGCTGTGCTATTAATAGCCTACTTTCAAAAGTTCTCAGAGTATTCCACCTCTCTCCAACATTTGCCTCCTGCATTCTCCCCTGCATTCTCCCCAACATTTGCCTCCTGCATTTCAAAAAGACTCAGGGCCAAGCTACCTGTGACGAATGACACCTGAACGGCAAGCGAACAGACTCACGTGATTGAGTGGAGTGCAAGTGAACAGGGAGGAATACAGGTGAGTCTGTTCGCTTGCCCTTCAGGCGTCATTCGCCACTGGTAGTTTGGCCCTGAGTCCCAGCTTTAAAAAACAAAGCAAACCCATGCAGAACCCCTTTGAAAACCTCCAGTTTTCGTCCCTAGGAGAGAAAAAGAAAAGCCTCTTTGTCTTGATCAAGGAAGATTCACAGAGTTCTTTCAAAGACTTTGGAGCAGCGTTTGGGGTTTTTTTAAGCCAGCAAGTGATCAGCAATCCCAGCCTGTTCTGCCTTTTCTCATGCAAAGGGGGCATCCTGAGAAAGGCAGAGCCCAGACCGGGCTGGGCCGCGTATGGGCGTGGTTGAAACCCTGGGCGGAAAGTAACCCGAAAATCAAGAGTTGTTGCAAGCCCTGAGGTGGGAGTGGTGGTGGTGAACACGGGTGGCTTGTAAGCGATGCGCCCTCTCTGCCAGGAGCCAAGGGAAGTCCGTGGCCAACCTGGGCATTCCTCTCCCCCGCCCCGCCCCCGCCGCAGGGTCCCTGGGAGACATTTCATTGCCATCGTCTTGAGGGTGGCCTTTTCCAAAACTGCCCCCTGCTGTGTCCCTCTCACAGCTCGCCTCCTCACGTTGCCCCTTCAAACATCTGGAGTGCCCCACTGAAAGGAAAGACGCAAAATGCCGGACTGCAGACCAACGGGCGTCGACACAGGTGGGGGCCAAGTGGCCAGCCTGATGCTCGCCAAGAAGCGAAGAAGGGCAAGGCCAGGTCTGTGGAAGTGAGTGCCAACAGAACTGACTGGCATTCAGAGCCTCTGCTTGCAGCAACCCAGAAGGAAAAGCTCCAGGCCACCCAGCTGGGTTCCCAGAAGCCATGCTGGGCAGGGCAAGAGCCCTGGCAATGCATTCCTTGCCCTGGCCTGAGCACCACAACCGGGAGGCCAGCAGGAGCTGCGCCGTGACGACTTCTGGGTGTAAATCTGCAAGCCTCCGGGAAGACCAGCTCTCTGGAGGTATGGCTCAGAAAATGGGGGGGGGGGGGGTTCCAGGGTGGGCCTGCAGGTCCCACCCCCCTCACTGCAGCAGCCGAGCTGCACAGAACTGAGGGCTCCTGAGGCAATGGCCACAGCCAGTCCTGCCCCACACAGCCCCAGTGGCCGGGGCGCTGCCTGAATCCCTTCTGCTACATCAGCCAGAGGCCATTTGCTCCGAGCTGCAGCAGGCTCGGGAGACCAGGTGCGCCTTGCCCCCCCCCTCCCTGGCCTGCAACAGTCTTGCCTGGCTGCTGTCCCCCCCACCCCCACCCTGCCCCATTCAACGCCTCAAGAACACATGTAAAACCATGACATTGACTCTGCCTCTAATTAGCCCTTAATTTACAAGACATACTCGGAAGGGTAATTAGCTGGCGCTGGGTTCCCGACTGCCACATCCATCTTCCTTGAAGGAGGGGAGGGGCAGCAAGCAGGCAGGGAGCCGGGAAAAGCAGTGGGGGCAGTGACCAGAGGCCCCCACTCCCCAGGTGGCTGTTTTGGAGGCTGGGGAAGCAGCAAGGAAGCACCCAGAGCCACTGGGACGCCACTTCACTTGAAAGCCCCTGGGGCTGCCGGGACAGGCCTTCTTCCCAGCAGAGGAAGCGGGCGCCCCTCCCTCATTCCTCCCCCCCCCCGCAATGTGGTTCTCCTTTCCTCAGTTGGTCCCCAGGAAGCTTCCCCCCTCTAGACTTTCCCTCCCTGAACATCTCTGTGGCCAAGGCCTGACTGAGGCTGCTGTGGCAGAGTGGTTTAGTGGTCGGGTTGCGAATCGGCACTCTGCTGGTTCAACTTCCACTCCTACCATGAACTCAGCAGGTGGCCGTGGGGAAGCCCCTCCTCTCAGCCCAGCTGCATTGTGGGGATAGGAATCACACTGACTATGTTCTCTGCCCTGAACGGCCACTAACTTGTCCAGAAGGGCGATATGCAAGTGCAGTTGTTACAGCATCACAAAGTCTAATCCCCTGCGCAATGCAGGAAATTCACTCCCCTAGTGACCCTGCTCACAAAGAACCTCCAAGATCCCCAGGCAATCTGGCCTGGAGGAAAATTCCTTCCCGACAGCCATATTTCCATTTCGGTGCCTCCAGGGGAGGGGTGCCTTAAACGGCAGCCTGGGTGCTGCTGGAGAAGGTGGTCCTTCAGTCATCCCGACCCCAGGCCATTGAGGGCCTTCTAGGCAAGAGTCAGCCCTTCGCAGGGTGTCCAGAAACCGGTGGCAGCCGGTGCAGATCTTTCGGCTCTGGGGCGTCCCAGCCATCCTGGGAAGACTCCTGGGAAAGCTTTGGGGGCTGCTCACCCTGTGCAGGGCCCCCCCAGTGTAAGGCCACGGTCTCCTTGCTTGGGCTGGCCCCACACCAGAACTCGCCACCAGCCAGCCCCTCCTCCTTTGGGGGCACGGACAAGGAGAATTGTGGCCAGGGAGGGGCCATAGCCATTTCCCCACGCAGTTCTAGCTTCACATTCTGCCCCAGACACGATGCTTGCATTGCACCCCCAACAATAGCCTGGCTGCTGCATTTTGGACCAATTGAGGTTTCTAGAGTAGATTACGGCAATCTAACTTGGAGGAGATCAAAACATGGCCAGATCATATTTTTTAAGGAAGGATCATAGCTGGGATATCAGCCAAAGCTGGAAAAAATTGCTATGAGCGACAGAGGAGACCTGGCTCTCCAACCACTCACCAGGGTCCAGCAACCCCCTCCAGGACAGGCTGACTCCTTAATCCTCAAGCGGGTTCTCCACTGGCTAACGGCACTTCAGTCTCTGTTTAGTGGCCCTGAGCCATCCCGTTATTGCCTTTTGTAGGCACCTCTTCAGGAGTTTCACGGAAGGAGAAACGGAGCTGGGTATCATCTGCTTCTGGGAGGCACCACACAGCAACCCCATCCACCCCCATCTCTGCAAGTGGTTTCTTGTAGCTGTTTACACAGGAACGCCATGACATGAACACAGTGTAGGTCATGGGCCTCCTTGGAAAAACAACTGTTGGAGGCCACTGGACTTCCCTAGGGTTAAGCCCTGAATTAATCCTGTATTTCCTTTTCCTGTCCTTTTTGCAAGAGTCTTCCTGCTGAGGTCCAAAGGGAGGAGGACAAAGAAGGACACACACAGAGACTCTCCCCAGATTGACCCAGCTTTGGGACAGACCACATTAGGGTCAACCACTTGCATGGGGCCTCTCCAAAGGGCAGCTGCCACTGAGACCACGTGTGGATTCTGTGGGGAGGAGATCAGTGGATGCCAACACTGGCTGAACTGCTCTCTTCCACACTCAGGGCAGAGAGTATTTCCATCAAACCGCCACCAGTCTTTGGACTCTGCTTGATGCTTTCTGTCTAAAAAGAGTTGCTGTGATTCAGAACTCTTCAGTGTGCAAGCACAGGCTTTAACGCCTACCCGAGGACCGCATAAAATAAGAATTTTCTAAGCTTAAACCTTTTCTCCTGCTACTGCCCATGCAAGCGACAAAGGACACGCCGCGTCCAGCGTGGGGCTGAGGGGCAGGAGCCCCCGTGGGCCTTTGGCAGCATACGCTGTCGTCGTATTTCAGTCTGATTTCCAAATGCTTAATTTGTTGCAAAGGCTAACAGGCAGGTCTTTCGTCTTCTGCCCGTCAGGATGTACCCTGCTGATTCAGGTGCAGAACGGACGCCAGCAGCCCCAGACCGGGAGCTGAGCTGAAGTGGCTTCTCCTCTGCTTGCAGGGGGTTTCTGCTGGGTGTGGCCGGAGGCGTCGCTAGCAGGGGCGGGAGAGCTGGGGAGCAGCTCTAGGCTAAGCTGCTTTCTTTCTCTTCCTTCCTTCCTTCCTTCCTTCCTTCCTTCCTTCCTTCCTTCCTTCCTTCGTTGCAGGAGTTTATTTATTTGGGGTTGTGACTTGCAGCCCGGGGCTTTGCATGAGTCAGCCCAGTGGATTTGCAGCCTGCCCAGAAGGTGGCTTCCTGTATTCTTGGAGGTTTCCCCATTCGTTTAAACTGTACTGTGGTTGCTTTGAAAGTTACTCTGGATCCCCCTTGGGGAGAAAAGTGGGGCTAGAAAGCCAAAGCAAACAAAGCAGAGACACCTCCGCTTTGCTGATGCTGTTATGCCAGGCCAGAGCTCTGGCTTTTGGGGTGGTCCACCCGCTGGCGGCCCTCTGATTCTGTGTCTTGTGCCTCCACGGCTGTTTCTGTCCTGAACCAGGCTCTGGAAGTGGCCACCCAGGTGACGGGGCTGAACGAGGGGAAGCAGGGCCGGGCAAGGTGGGTGCGGGGCAGCGGAGATGATGTTCGACAGCATCCTGCTCTGTAGATAGGGATGATTTCCCTGGGCAGATAAGAGTAGGCCTGGGCTGAATGGGCCAGGCAGGGCAGCTCCCCATTGCTGCCCACGATGGCAACTGGCAGATTTGGGGCAAGGTGGGCAAGACTGGCGCCCTCGGGTGAGAGCCTCAAAACCAGTCTGGCGAGACAGAGGGCCACCTCCTGGCTCACAGAAACACTTTTGCGAGTTTCTTTGCTGGTGTCCCCCTCGGAGCTCTTCCTGCTAACGTAGCTGCAGGCAGTAAACTGAAGGCGTGGGAAGGATCGGTTTGTCCGCTCTCACTGGATCTCGTTTCAGACTCATTCCCCCAAATGCTGTTGCCAGGATCTTCGGGTGGGGAAAGTCTGCGATCCTTGCCCTTCACGGCTGGCCATGTTTCACCACCAGAAGTTACTGTGGCAGTCTTCCTTGGTGATGGCCCCCAAGTTGCTGAAACCACCTTTGTCAGTTGATTCTGTTCAGTGGGCTTTCTTTCTCCAGCCAGTTTTGATAACCGGGTGCCCCTTTGCAGCTCTCCTCTTTGGGCTGTTGCTTTGTGCACTGTGGATTCAATCCTGTAGTGATGTTACCGCTGTTCACAAGTTCCTATTTTACCGTGGGGGTCAGTGCTTCTCTAGGCTGCTTTGAGTGGGGTGACATTTTTCTAATGAATGAATGAACGGAGCCTAAACAGTGCCTTACTTGCACGTAATGGATCCAGGCCTCTGGGCCAGATTCCTGGAACATTCTCTGGGCTGGGCTGGGCTGGGCTGGGCTGGGCTTGACAACCAAGGAGCTTCCAGTAGAGGAATATGCAGCCCCCCCCCCGCCCCCCATTGCTTCTTGGGGCAGGCAGATACGATGCCTGTGTAGAAACAACCCGGCCCGTTCGCTGGAATGATGATTTTGTTGACTACAGACCCCATCACTGAGGTTATGGGTGGCTTTTGGGGTGAGTTTTTTAGCATTCTGAATTATTATGATCATAGATGCAGAGGAGTTAGCCGTGTTAGTCTGTGGTAGCAAAATCAAAAAGAGTCCAGTAGCACCTTTAAGACAAACCAATTTTATTGTAGCATAAGCTTTCGAGAATCAAGTTCTGTATCAGGCATCTGACGAAGAGAACTTGATTCTCGAAAGCTTATGCTACAATAAAATTGGTTAGTCTTAAAGGTGCTACTGGACTCTTTTTGAATTATTATGAGTTTGCAGTTAAACAACGGTGTTCCGTTTTCAGTCTTGTTAGTCACGCAGAGCCTTTTTGGAAGGTTGGGATATCCCTGTTTTAAATAAAAATAAATCATGTGGACATTGTGTTTAAAAGCAAAGCTGTGGCTGTCTTTCCTCTTTCTGTTATAGTCTGTATGGAGGCATCATCTTGGTCACGTTCTCTCTGCCATTCCCCAAGTGAGGGGATGGCTGACTTGAGCACACGCAGCCAATTCTCTCTCTGGTGGCCGCTGGGGACCAGGCAGGCGGTTGCTGGGCTCAGGTACGTGCCTGACAGCCTGCAGGGAAGTCACGGGGGGTGGGGGGTGGGGGGTGAGAGCAGCTTCCCCACACCTGCTGACTTGACAAGGCGATGCGAGAGGCGGGAGTGAGGTCAAGAGCCAAAATGGAAGAGGTGGGAGTGAGACAGAGGGGAGGCGGGGGGGGGAAGGGTGCAGGAAGAAACAGGAAGACGGCTCGGTGGGGAGACCAGGGTGCAGGTGCCGCCAAGCCTTCCCCCTGTAATGCTGCAGCAGGCAGGCCAAAGGCCGCCCCTTGGGTGACTCGGAAGCGAGAGGTGGGCATTTCTCGAGGCTCGGCTGGGGGCGCTTCTGTCTCTGGGAGGAGAGCAGTCTGGGGAAGGCGGAGGTGAAGTGGCACCGACAAATGGCAAAGGATCCAGGCAGCCATAAAATGCTCAAGCGCTGAGCAAAGCCACTCCCTCGCAGGAGGCTCCAGAAGAGAAGGCTAAAGCAGTGGGGTGGGGGAGCAGACGAGTCGGACTCCTTTGAAACGGCCTCGTGACGGGATCCGGGTTCACTCCCTCTTTGCTCACCCGACTCTTCCTGGGGAACACGCAGGCCCCCCACCCCGGTCCGGTGGCTTGTTCCATCCCTCCAGGGCCTTGCTGAAACCGTGAGACGTGGGCATGGTGGCTGCTCCTCTACACAAGACCATCGGCTGCATTTACGCAGACAGAGACTGGCAAACAGGAGCTCAGCTCGGCCTGCAAAGGACCCCAGAGGGTGCAAAGCAGCTCCCACTGCTGCAGCTCCGGTGGCTGGGCCAGTCTGGTGACAACCAGGGTGGGGCTGGTCTGGAGCATCAGTCCCCCACGAGGGGAGCCTTTCTGAAACTCAGCTCTGATGCTAGCGAGGCGACTCCCTGGGCCCGAGTGCTGAAAGGGCTCTTCCACCCTGCCCTCACCTGCATTTTGCCCAGGACTGGAAAGGGGCGGGCACCAAGAGACACCCTCGCCTGTGGGCATCCAGACCAGGGGCTCCTCAGACCACAGCTGTCAGGAGTCGCAAAACGGAACACAGTGATGCCGTAGAAAGCTACTCCAAAGAGCTGCGTAGCTAGAAGTGCCCTGGCTGGCAGGCAGTGGAGTCACCAGAGCAGCGCCTGAGTGTTGGAGTTGTCAGCACTGAGCCTGGGCCGGGCTGATGCCCTGTGGCTGGAAGCTGGGCTGAGTCTCTGGGCAATTGGCTTTCCCCAGAGGAGCAAAGAACAGACTAAGGCTGAAAAGCAGCAGCCCAACCCCCGCACACGCACACTGTCCCCTCGAGGGTGCTCGGATCCACCCGCGTCCCTGCTGTGGCCTTCCTCTCCTGTGAAGGGCACTTTGCAGGCAGAGGGGCTTGAGACCACCATGACGCTTGGCATGCTGGAAACGCTGCCCCCTCCGGGAGAGCCCGGCTGCAAGCACAGAAAGAGGGCAGCAAGGGGCCCGCAGCCTTGGCACTCACAGGCTGGCACACCCGGAAAGGCCAAGCGTCCTCCTGACCTGGCGGTTTGCAGGTAACCTTCAGAGGCCTCCCGTTCCAGCAGGAGCCGCCTGCAAACGTAGCCGGCCGGGAGTCCAGCACAGGCGAAGCCGCCTCTGCCCAGGCCAGTCTCGCCTCCTCTCACGGGTAGCAGCTCCAGGTCTTCCACACCCACAGACTGGAGACCCTGCGGGGGCTGAACTGGGGACCTCCTGCAGGAAAAGCAGAGACTCCACCAGAGCCACAGCCCACCCACCCACCCCCCTTGCCTTCAGCAGTGGATGGTTAAGAACAAAGCCTCCCTCCCCTGGCTCTGGCAGCTCCACAATGGGAGGAGGTTTGGCTGGGCCGGGCTAGGCAGTGCGGGGGGGGGGGGGGCTGCTGTCTGTGAGGAAACGGATGGAGTCTGAGTTCTGTGGGGGAAAGCAGGATACAAACATCATGAAATGGTGGATGGGCCAACCAGGGAGGGAGGGCAGAGCTGGGAACTCCCCAAAGGAAGGTAAAAGGGCCCCAGGAAGATGCCTCACAGGGAGGGGCGAAGGGCCGAGCTGAAGTGCGAGACAGAATACAGCAGGGCCTTGGGGGCCCCTGGCCATATGGTGGCAGCCCCAGAAGCGGCCTTCCAAGCCATGGCTCCAAATCTTTGGAACTCCCTCCCCAGGGAAATTCATCTCTCCCCTCTACAGCGGGTGAAGACCTTTTGGTTTTGGCACATTCCCAATAACTGTTATTGGCCTTCCTTTGCGCTCAGGGTTTCTGTGGCCATATTTATTGAATTGTGTTAATACTCTTTTAAATGTTGTATTAAATTGAAATTAAAATGGTTTAAAATGTTGTTTTAAATGTGGTACTATCTTGATGTTTGCCGCTTTTGGGACCCTGTTTTGGGTGAAAAGGTGGCATACAAATGTTTTAAATAAAGTAACTTACCTACCCCTGCCAGGCTTATAGATGCTATAGGGGGGTTCAATTAGGGAAAGTGTAGGAACCTCCCCCCCCCAGACTTGATCCAATCTCCCCCTGAACCCCCCAACTGCTTCAAAGCAGAACCCAGGTAGAAGGCACGGTCCGGCCCTGCAAGCTTTAGCCAAGGTAGCCAAAGATTCAGCGGGGGGGGGGGGGAGGCTTGGATCTTCCTCCCTGCTCTTGCCTCAAACTGTCCAAGGGAAACTCCAGCCCTTCCCTTGTCAGCATGGAGCCTGGGTGGTGTATTGCCCCATTTTATTTCATTGGGCCCCTGGCTCTACGTCTACTAGCCCTTATTTTACATATCGTTTGGAAGCACTGAGAACGTTAAGGAAATCCAGAGGATAATCTTTTGCAAGCGAAGGAGAAGAACCACCTTCAGGCTGGGCTGGGCCTGGAAAAGTCCAGGTACACCAAGCAAAGTCACACTGAGATGGGATAGCAACCCGCAATCCTTGTTTAGTCCTTGAGAGAGAGAGAGAGAGAGAGAGAGATTTCTCAGGGCAGGTCTCTTCTGCCACCACGCAGTCCAGAGAAAGCAGCTGTCTTAAGATGACCGCTCTGAGCTTTCCAAACAGGGATGTAAAAACTGGCACCCACAGGCTTTTTGTTCTAAAGGTCCCGATGATGCACCTTTTCCTCAAACTCCGGTCTCCTGACACTTTTCTGCAGGAGACTCCACAGGTGCCTCAGATACGATGCTGGAGGCACACTTCCCGAGATGCTCTGTATGGGGCAGGGCTGAGGTCTGCCAGGCGCAAGCTCCCTCCTGGCGGGTGAGGGCGGGCAGGCCTTGGTGCAACACAGCCTCGGACTGATGTTCCAGCCCACCTGCCTCAGGGGTCTCCACCTTCTGCATCAAGTGAAATAAACTGACAAACAATGGAAAATACACTTTTATAATTCATGCCAGGGTTCCAGGTCCATTTGCAGTCAAACTCCTGTGATTTTGAGGCAGCTCCTTTGTGGCGGTTTCGGGAGCCAGAAGGCCCAAACGAGGTGCCGGGAGGGGGTGGGGGACAGGATAACACTCTTGAAATTGCCAGAGGAAATACTGCTGAACTTCTGACGAGCCCCCTCCCCAACAAGGAGAGCGTTCCGGCACCACACTGTCTCCCTCCAGCTCGAAGGCGTTCTTGGCGGTGCTTCCTCCTTTCCCTCGGAGATTCGCCAGAGTCAGAGCTGGAGCAGAAGCTGCAAACACTGCAGCAAGGGGGCAGGCAGTTCCAGGGCTTCCCTAAAGGGCCTGTGCTTCGGAGGGGGATCCAGATTTTAGTCCCACCTCTCCTGGGACTGCGGCAATACAGCTGGCACTGGAGAAGAGAAGCCGTGGGCCTGCCAGAGGCCCCTGGAGCAGTCGCACAGGCGTGCCCGGGCAAGGAGAGGCTGGAGCTGAGAGAGCCGTCCCCCAGAGTCCACAGGAGGCACTCCGACTTCGCGGCTGCTCTTGCCGAGGTCTGGGCTGCCCCGTGTCCAGGCTGCCCACGCGCCTGCCGTGGCCCCCGGTCTCGAGCTGCCTCAAGGTCATCGCCCCGTAGCGAGCGGCACAGAACCAGCGAAAGAGGTCTCCCTTTTCTTTGTTAATTCTTCCCTCATTACATTTGAAATTCCACAATCAGTGTGCACTGTAATTGTCGAATTTGATGCTAATGATTAATGAATTAAACATGGATCCATCAATTAGTCCTTGGAGAATAATTCTGCATAAAGCCGCGGATAATGTAATTACAGTAACAAAGATAATGAGATGTTAACATCGACGGAGCCCAACGTGACATGATCACAGCAGGCAAAGCAACCGGGCTGGGGGGAGCCAATGGCACTCTCTGCCCCTGTGGTGCGGGGAGGGGGCATGCGCACGGCCAGGGTGGAGGGCAGAGTGCCTGCAAGCAACAAGCTCTCTGCGGGGAATAATCAAGCAAAAGAGCCAGCCAGGGCCAAGCTGCCACTCCGTCTCAGCACACAACGCAACTCCCAGATGAGTGCATGTGGCTCCCCTCCCCCGGGCCCCAAGCCGCCTCTGTATGGTCCACAAGCAGCCCTCCAGGCCGAGCAAAGAAGAGGCAGAAGGCCCCTCGGTAAGGATGGACAGGTGTCCCCAGCCCGCTCCCTCCCTGCCGTGGCTTCCACTGCTACAGCAAGGGCTGCATCGCTGCTGGTCTGTACAGCACCTGGCAAAGCTGGCTGCTGGGCCACCCGCCACAGGCCTGGGCTCACCATGGGACAGGGCTGCAAGCGGACAGGCCTGTGGGAGCCCCCCCACCCCACCCCCAGCATTCTTCAAAAGGGGCTGAGCAGGGCACAAGAAAGACAGGGAGAGGCGGAACGTGCTCCCCCTGCCCCCCGCCCACAAGCAAACATTGGTGACGTCTGTGTGAAAAACAAAGCCCCCACTTTACAAACTTCCCAACTTTGGAGGGCTTGGATGCTCCGCTGTAATGGGGCTTTAATGCTAGTTATTTGCATTTAATTAGACACTGAAAACCGTTAATAGAGCCGGCACGTTGCTCATCTTCTCCCTTCTCTCTACCATTCCATCTACATTCCATTAGAGGAACATTTGAGCTACAGAGTCAAGCACTGCAGCTTAGACGACGCAACGGCTGTCCCACCAGGAGTCCGAAGTCAGGCGCATGATGGCCCAAGCAGCCAGAAGACGGGACGGCCCCAGCCCACGCTTGCTCTCAGCCTTTCAGGGGAGACAGCTGGAAAACAGCTCTAAAGCCCTGCTCAAACCCCTGCTCCGAAATCAGAGAAGAGCTACAGCAGAGATGCGCCCCCCCCCCACAAACCAGGACAGGAGCAAAGTGGGGCAGGCAATGGGGGCTCTGAACTGCTTGCTCAAAGGGGCATCAGTACCTTCTAAGCCACATCCCCCCTCCCGGCCCGTGGCACTCGGTCTGCTACGCCCCAGGGCTCAGGGACTAAGAGCACCCCCACTTCCTCCTCAGCAAATGGCAAACAGAGACAGGTCTTACTGGAGCCACCCGGGAACTGCACGTTGCTCCGCTCCTTGGACAAGCCGTTGGCTTTGGGGCTGGCGCTGGGGGCAGCGGTGGTGGTAGCCCGTGGGAGCCTCTTGCCTGGCACCTTCACCGTGGTCCTCAGGAGGTCAATCTCCTTCCCGTGAATGTTCTGCATGTAGTCCTGGGGAGGGCAAAGACAGCAGACTCAGTAAGGGCAGCCGCCACACATGGGAGGCCCCTGCGCGCCTGCTCCTCCCGCTGGCCGGCACAGCCTCAGGAAGGGGTCGGACCTCGTCCTCTCCAGCAGTCGCTTTCCAAAGGTCTCCCGCCACTGATCCCTGCTCAACTGCAGCCCTTGCAGGGATGTGGCTGGGGGAGGGGGGGGGATTCAGCCTGCGCCTCAGGGAGGGCTACTCCTCGAAATGGGGGCTCTGGGAAATGCTGCCAAGAGGCTTGGGAGAACTGGGCCACTCTGTAGGCCCCCAGGAGAGGGACTAAGACGCCTCAGAGCACTTTGCACTGGGCCCTGGCAAGAGGCCTCAGGAATGGCCCAGGGAACTTCCCCAGCTCCACACCCCGCCCCCCCCCCCGCAAAATGCTCTGGTGCCCCCTCCCTGCATCTGCCTCTGGCCCTGCTGGGATGCTGCTGGGGGGGGGAGCAGAGGGAGTGTGTGAGCAGGCAGCTCTTTCCAGGGCGCTGGCCCACTGTGCCACCCTCCTCCAGCAGAGGACAAGGGGGGAGGCGGGGCTGCAGCCCCAGTTCCTCATTCTTCCGTGGGAGAGGTGGAGTTGTCTGCTCCAGTTCACAAGGAGGTCACAGAGGCGCATCGGCATCACCTGCTAGACAAGGGGAGGAAGAGCTCCACCTGGGGAACTGGGGGTGTCTCTGCCATAGGCGGGGGTGGGGGCGGGGGGGAGGCGGTGCAAGTCCCCGGGTGCTGGCCTCTGCCCTCAGGCCCAGCTGCAGCAAGCTGAAGGCAGGCAGGGGCTTCCGTCGAGACCCTGGCCAGAGGTGCCAGCAGAGCGGAGGATTTCCCTGCACTCAGCAGAACTGCGGCTGGGCGCTAGCTGGCTCGCACGCCCGCCCGCCCGCCTGCTAGAAAGCCCGGTCACCAACGTGCTGCATTTATTGCCTGCCATAAAACTGCAATTTCTTCCCAAGCCTCCTCACTAATTACCCAGCCAGTTCTCTCATTTCATTTTATTACTGGAATTAACAACGAGTTCAAAGCGTGGAAAGCTATTAAGATGTGTGATTAAGCCACATTCAATTAGCTTCTACAAACAATTTAATTGATGTTGCAGATAGAATTAACAGAAGGTGATTGTGTGAATGGCTTCAATGGCTGCAGAATGGGAGGGGTCTTTGCGCTGCCTCTGCCGTAGCCTGGGAAGGAGGGAGGGAGGGGCAAGCTGCAGGCTGATGCTCTTGTGTGCCACGGGCGTGGGGGGGGGGGTGACACAGGACAAGCCCTGGAGGGCTTTCCTCAAGACATTCTGAGAAGCAAAGTTCCCGGGACAGTTTTGAACCAGGGGCTGGAGGGAGGCAGCCTCAGGCCACAGCAGGGGTGCGGTTGGGGGGAGACGTTTTGGCACTGCCACTTTCGGGTGGACTGTGGCACCCTGGTCCCTTCCTCCCCACATGCAGAAGAAGCGACCCAAACCACTGCAGAAGGGCATGCAAGGCGACCCCCCCCTCCCCATCTCACGCCCCCTTTTCCCTCAGCGGGACAACTTCTGAGGACGGCTGCATGTTTGTCTAATCTGGAATATTTTGAAAAGGTGGGGAAAGAACAATGGAAGTAAGTCCAGGGAGAAGATTGCGCGTCCCCCCCACCCCCATTCCTGACAACTGGACCTCTCTTAAATAAATCTTCATAGGCACCCCCCCCCCCCGCCCCACTTGTTTTCCTCTCCATCGTGAGGATTAGAGCTATGCTTCAAGGCCCTGAAACCAGTGCAAACAGGTGAGTGAACCAAATCCCATCCTGTGAGCTCTGCACGGCGGCGTGTGGATGCTCCGGCAGTGCCTAACCCAACGTCTGCTCATCCATTCAGCCAAGAAAAATCAGGATCCCGCCTCCATCTGCAAACTGAGAAAGCCAGCTGGTCTCTGGAGGCAGGAAGGGGAAAGGGCCAAGATGAAGCCAGGACTGAGGCTCAAGAGATCCAGGGCTGGACAAGCAAGATTTTGGGTCCAGCAGCACCTTAGAGACCAACTAGATTTCCATAGTAGGAGCTTTTGAAAAGTAAAAAAGACAGGGGTTGGCCCAGCCCCGTGACCCCTTCCCCTTAGCAGGCCTGGATCCTGGGCATAGCAGGGCGTGGCAGCAGCAGGCCGAAGGCATCATCCGCACAGAACCACCCCACCCACCCACCCCGTCCCTCAGAGGGGATCCGGCCCTTGGGCTGAGGAGCCACAAGTGTCTCCGTGCCCCTGGCTCTAAAGTCTCAGAAGCAAACTGTGCTCAAGAGAAGGCAGAAGAAGAAGCCATTAGCGCCTCAGCAGGGAGGCGACAGAGATGGATGGGCAACAGCCACATACCAACAACAGGCGAGCAGCTGCTCTGCCCACCCCCCACCCCACCTGCCACTCCCCTAAGCAAACCCAGGAGGGCTTTCCCGTTCCCGCCACAGCCCTGAGCCCCAACCTTCCGCCACGGAGCACTACTCACGTGCAGGCTGGGATGGTAGGTCAGGACTCCGTTGTCACACAAAGTGACGTATTTCTTTTTCCACTCCTTGTTCAAAGACTTGCCGCTGCGTTTCAGGAGAACGCCCTGGGGAATAAATGGGGAGGACTGTCAGGGAGGCCTCACCTTCAGCCCAGCTGCCTCTTTGGGGCTGGCGGTTGCCAAACCGAAGCGGCGCTCCCCCTCCTTTCAGGGCCCTTGCCTTGGGAGCCCTCGGCTCTGGCAATCTCCGCGGTCAGACAGACGCCACAGGTTCCCTTCATCCCCCTCCCCTGGCAAAGAAAAAAAGAGCCCTCTGTTGCCTTCACCCCCCAGCTTTGGCTTCTGTGCCCCCACCCAGGCCCTCTGCCAAACGTGCCATTCAGCCCCCCAAGTAGAGACTCACGTCTGGCGGGATCTTCTTGGCCAAATCATGGCAGCTGCCTAATGAGGGGAGGGGAAACCAGGAACCAAGACTTCGCCCCCCCCCCGCTCTTGCGCCAGCCCCCCACAGGGGCCCTGTTTAAAAGTCTGCCCTGCCCCCACCCACCAGATGTGCCCTCAGGGTTCCGTGCTGATGCTTAATCCTCCAATGGGTGGGAGAGGCCGATGCACACTGGGAGCGCACGGCGCATGGGGAGAGAGGCCCTTAACCATCTCCCCGTCTGGAAACAGCCCGTGACTTGTTCAGCTGGGGAACTAGGCACGTGTGGATGGGGCTACCCATAAGTGTCCCCGCGAGAGTGGTTCCTGGGAACGGATTCTGCCTGGGAAAACAGCACAAGGGGAGGCCAAAGCCACGTCTGAACGGGGCCCCGACATGCCTCAGAAACGCATTTCAACGCTAAGTCTCAGCATGTCTCTGGTTTGAGAGGAAAGCCGTGTCGCATGCGGGACGGCCCTCTGGAGTCCTATGCTTGCCTTGACATCCCAAGAAAGTGGACCCACGGCCTCGGCCATCTGCTGCCCCTGCTTGCAAGATAAAGACCCCTGGCCTGCAATGCTGCCCTGTGGGTAACACTGTCAGGCCCCCTTTCCAAATCATGGCCACTGGCAACCCAGCCAGACTGGCCCGAGGCACGTGGGTTGCAAGAAGAACAAGGCGTAGGAAAGGCCTGGTCCCCCGACAGCAAGTGTGGGCCAACACAGAGCACCCCTGGCCCGCCTCCAGGGAACAGCCCAGAGGTGTTCAAGACAGAAGGAGGTGGGGCTGCGAGAGGCAGCTTGGCATGGGCAGCCCCCACGTGGCAGGGACGGGGCTGTGAGACTCCGAGGAGGAGGGGCCTTCTTGTGCACATGGTCCCAGGCCAGAGACAGGTCCCAGGAACCCCCCACCCACCCGCCCCGCCGCCCTTTGCCCAACTATGGCACTCCATGTGCTTGCCCTTCCGAGCAGTCTGGCGGCTGCTCTGGAGCGCAGATGCCCAGGCTCCAAACTCTCACACAGCAGTGGCTTTCGACCTGTGTGTGCCCAAGCACATGCCACCCAAAAGGAGAACGTTTCACGGATCAGGAATCCATTTTGAAGCAGTCCGGTCCAGAAAAAGAGCCCCAGCTGCTTTCAAGCAGGAGAGGAACCAAGAGCCTTCGGGAAACCAAAGCCCTGAGCTGACTTGGGTGTGGGGCTGGCTGAAGCTGAAGGCCTTCTCTTCTCCCCACCCTCAATCTGGCTGGCTATGGCTGCAGCCCCCCCCTTTGCTGCTGGACTCCCCTGGATGGGGGAGGAGTCCTGGGCTTCGCCCCTGAAGGCCTCCCTCCCAGGTATTTGGGCCTGGCAGAGATGCCTGTTTGTCTGACAAGAAGCAAAGGATCCCACTGCATCCCAAGGAAGGGCTGCTCTCACCTGCGTATCCACACACACACCCCCCTCCAAAGGAGCTGCCCTCCAGTTCCAAAACCTCTTCCAGCAGGCCCCACATACAGAGCCCCCCCAGCTCCACCCCCACCCCCACCCCCAACTTTTAACAGTGCCCTGATTAGCTGGGGGCTCTGGCTGACCCTCATGCTGGGAAAAGCTTCCCCTGCTTCCTGCCATCTGGCTGCTCTTAACAACAGAGAAGCAGACAACCTGCTTTTTCTTCTGGTCAGTTGGCCAGCTTCTCTCCATCCCTGCCTCCTGGCACTCCATGCCACGCTCCCTCTTCCCAGGGCTCAGCCCAGCTCAGCCCTAACCCAGCCTGAGCACTAACCCTAACCCTGGCCCACGGGAAAGAAAGAGCAAAGAAGGAAGGCATTTGAGAGGCCTGCGACTGGGGTGCCGGATGTACCAAGACCACCCTGTCTCCTTGCTTCCAGGGTGCCTGAGACAGAAGAACAGGACAAGCAAAACTGCCCAGGTGGGCAGGAACCTCCAGCCCAGCCACGGACCAGCTTGGCTGCTGCCCCATCTGCTCTCCGTGCCCTCTCCACCTGGCGGGGCAGGGCTGAGGTGGGGCAGGCCTCCCTCCCCAGGCATGAGGCAGCCCTCTCCACTGCCTTCCCATCTCCCCCCCCCCCGCTTCTGTTGCCGTCCTGCGAGATTGAGGGTGGAGGAGAGAGGCGGCAGCACACACACACACGCACCGAATCGCAGCAGCCACGCAGCAGCAGCAATATGCAAGGTAATGAAGCAGGAAGCAACGATGGCCCCCACAGGACTCGTTTACTCCACAAATCTCCCTTCCACTCACTTTTCGCTAAGAATTTTAACACCAAACTTAATTGTAAAGTCGCGTATTGATTGGAAAATGCAAATGGCAATTTAAATGTAATCTAAGCTCCCAGCGTGATCCTGGCTCGCTCCAAGGAGAAGCCACCCGGCCTGGCTGCCCTGGAGCACACAGCCCAAGCTGGGGTGGCATGGGACTCTCTGGCCAGCGATGGCCGTCCCACAGTTGCTCTGCTGGAGGCCTCCAAGGAGGGAGGTTCGGGCCTGGCTTCCTTTGGAGAGGCTGCAGAAGAGTTGCAGGCTGCACACCGTTCCCCTCCGCAGCTCATCTCCCCCAGGTTGGGCAGGAGGAAAGAGCCCCATCCTCCGGCTGCGAGACCCTGGTTCTGAGGCACTGCCGCCGGGGGGCGGGGGGCGGGGGGAGTGGCTAGGAAGCTGAAGCTGGCAGTTAGCCTGGCATAGTGCCTATGCATCTTTGGGAGGGCTGGGGTCTGCAGCCTGAAAGGTGGGGGGGGGCTTAGTTCCCTCCTCATCAACAATGGAGTGAGCTCAACCAAGATCCAGCATGCTTGACAGTAGAGCATGCCAGGAGCTGGGGGGAGGTAGATTTCTAAGCAAGAGGCTCAAAAGGGGCCCTCCGCCCGCCCGCCCCCACTCCCAGCTCTTCCGCCCAAGAGCCCCTTTGCACACGTGAAGTTCTGCAGTCAGAGACATTTTTCCTGTCCCACTGGGGCTGCCACTTTGGAAGGAGACTTTTAAAAGGTTTTTAACATTTTCCTCCTGAGTTGTTTTCCCACTGAAAAATTCTACTTTTAGTTTGTGGGTGAGGAATTTTTTCCTAAATCCTTTGGGGAGAGGGCAAAGGTTGAAGGCAGCCTTTTCAGCTTTTGACTGGGGGCGGGCAAGAGCCAAAGGGCAGAATCCAGTAGGAGCCCAGGGCACCCTCCGGGTGAAGGGCGTTTCTTCCAGGCAGGACGTTGGGCGTCACAGCGCCCAGGAGCGAGCAAAAGGCTCTGGCGCAGGCATGCAAGCTGAGGTGGGAATAAGTGCTCTTTGCCTTGAAGGTGCCCATTGGATCGGGCTTTCCTAAGCCTACATGGCTCCTCTCTGGAACGGGGCATGAGCGTCCTGCTGAGGAAGAACCCAGAGAAGGCCGGCCTGTACGCGGCAGGAAGCCGCGTGTCTCTTTCACCTGGCTGAAAAAATGAGGCTTCCCTCGGAAACAGAAAAGCAGCGGACTTCCGGTTTGGGATTCATGGAGGTCTAACGCAGCTCCATTTGTGGAGCTGACCGGATTGCCGTTTTAACCGGCCGGAGGGGTGAAAATAACCCGCGGCCGACTGCTCTCAGGCGGGGAGCAGGCAAAGAACGCTCAAGACCCTAGGGTGAGTTAGATCTCGGACGAGGGGGGGCTCTACACAAGGAGTCTCCCCCCCGATCCTTGAGGTCCCACCTTGCGACGGGTCGGCTATAATCTCTGCGGCAATTTTGGGGCCAATTCGGCTGGCATAAGACCTACATACCCAAGCTTCGATCGGGGAGGGAAGTCGAGAGGAGAATTTAAGATCGAAACAGCGATTACAACCCGAGAAAGCTGGAGAGAAGGTAAAGATCGCTATCTCTTGAAACGGGACAGATTGACAAAAACAGAGAGGAAAGAAAGTAGACTTTTAAACTGCAACAGACTAGCGAAAAGGAGGTGAAGACTCGGCAGGAGTTGTATTTTAAAAGAGACTAAGTTTAAAGAAGTTATTACAAAAATCGGACTATTGTTTTGAATACCTGTGGTTTTGGAGCTGTGGGAAAAAGACACCATCGCGAGACCTGCTGTGGGAAGACGGGAGACAGGAAGTGCGTAACAACAATAGAGTGGCTGGAGGGAAGCGGCCCTTGCCAAAGGACAGGAAGTGGGGAATCGCCATCTTTGAAAGTGGAAGGGTCGTGGCTTCAGCGGAAGAGGAAGTAGGCCATCTTGGATTATAATAACATAGAGAAACCATAGAGAAAAGACGCCCGACATTTTGGATATAAAAAATTAATTTCGGCAAAGATTGGGACATTTAAAAAAAAGGAAAACGTTTAATTATACGCCACGGAGCTGAGGAAGAGAGCAGATTCGTGGGAGCGAGCTAAAGCAAGCCCCACGATGTCGAAAAAAGAGTGGCAATCGGCAATAGAAAACTTGGACAAAAAACTTATAGACATGATGAAAGAACTTAAGGACACGAAATTGGAGCTTATTAAAGAGGTCAAGGAAGTTACACAGACAGTAAAGTCGGAGCTGTCAGAAGTGAAAAAAGGTGTGGAAACGATTAGCAGTGAATTACAAGGAACGCAGCAGAGAGTTAAAACAGTAGAAGACGCGATGGAGAATTTAATAGACACGCAACAAACAGAGATGAGGCTGGTGAAGGGGAGGGTGTCAGTTGCAGAAACTAAACACATGGAGAAGCAGCTTCGTTTTCGCGGTCTGCCAGAAGTGGAAGGGAAGTCAGCGCAAGAACAGATGACTGAGGTGTTGGCTGATTACCTGGGGAAGGAGGAGGAGGAAATTGTGGCTATCCTAGATGTGGCGTATCGTGTGAACTCGAGAATTGCAACCCAGAGGAAACTACCAAGGGATGTGATTGTGCAGTTTACAACTAGAAATATGAAAGAGAGGATTGTGACCAAACAATTTCAAGATCCATTGGAGATTGATGGCAAGACGATTATTATAATGAAGGAACTGCCCGGATCAGTGTTATTGGACAGGAAAAAATATAGAGTGCTAATTCAGACTTTGAAGGACATGAATATCAGATACAGATGGGAGTTACCGGAAGGAGTGTCCTTTGAGTTTGGAGGGGCAAAAAAACGCATCAGATCTGAGCGGGAGATGGAGAGATTTATCAAGGACAATGAAAAAGACTTACCAACAAAACCATGAATATGGAGTGTAAAGTATTATCTTGGAATGTAAATGGACTAAACTCACCGAATAAGAGAAAAAATATTTTTCATTGGCTACTAAAACAAAAATGTGATATTGTTTGTTTGCAGGAGACCCACATTAGAAAACAGGATGTAAAATATTTAAAATCTGGAAAATTGGGCAAAGAATTTGTAGCGGCTTCCAACAAGAAAAAAAGAGGAGTGGTGTTGTATATAAAAGAGGAGCTGCAGCCAAAATTTGTTATGAGAGATGTGGAAGCTAGATTTGTAGCAGTGGAATGTAATTGGAACTTAAAGAGAGTGTTGGTAGTTGGACTTTATGCACCTAACGGTGCAAAGGAAAGCTTCTTTGAGGACTTAAGGAAGCACCTAGACGATCTTGTATATGACCAGATAATTCTTGCTGGAGATTTCAATGGAGTGACAGATTTGGAATTAGACAAAAAGACTACAAAAGCACAAAAGAAAAGAGGACTATTGCCAAAGCTTTTTTTTGAGTTGATTCAACAAGAGACTCTCGAAGACGTATGGAGGAGAGAATATCCTAAAACCAAACAGTTTACTTTTTATTCTGCAAGGCATCTTACATTATCAAGAATTGATATGATCTGGGCCTCAAAGGACTTAGCGCTATGGACTAAGGAGGTAGAAATAATGCCGATGGTAGGCTCAGATCACAACCCAATTATGTGGAAATTTGGAAAAAGGAGAAAAAGGAAAGCCTGGAGAATAAATGAGGACCTGTTACAGGAAAGTGAGAATATGGAAACACTGAGAAGAGAGACTAAGTTTTTTATACAATACAACGTGAATAAAGAAGTACCAACCAGTAAAGTTTGGGACGCGTACAAGGCGGTTGTAAGGGGCATACTAATGGACTTAAATGGTAGAGCAAGGAAAAAGAAAGAGGAGAAAAGACAAGAGATTGAGGAGAAAATAAAGGCCAAAGAAGTACAGTTAAAAAAGAGACCAGGGAAAAAGAAAATACATCAGGAAATCAAAATTCTTCAAGAACAGTTAACAGCAATGAGTAACAAAGAATTGGAGTGGAACCTTAAAAGACTGAATCAAAAAGCTTTTGAGGGTGCTAATAAACCTGGGAAATATTTGGCATGGCAATTAAAGAAGAAAAGGGAAAAGAAAATAATAAATAAAATTTGTGAAGAAAACAAAACGTATTTGGAGCAGACTACCATTAGCAGAGCCTTTTATAAATTTTACGCTAAGCTGTATAATAAAAAAGAAGTAAACAAAGAATCAATAGCATCATATTTGGAGAAAACCAAACTTCCAGAGATCTCGGAAGCTTGGAGAAATAAGCTGAACAGTGAAGTAACTGATGAGGAAATAAATATGGCAATACAATCCGCAAATCTAGGAAAGGCGCCAGGGCCAGATGGACTTACGGCTAAATTTTATAAGACAATGGCCAATGAACTGGCACCATTCCTAAAAGAGGTGATGAACGGAGTTTTTAGGGATCAAAGAATTCCAGACACTTGGAGCGAAGCGAATATATCATTGATCCCAAAAGAGGGCCAAGATCTGACTAGCGTGAAAAATTATAGGCCTATATCACTACTCAATAATGACTATAAAATTTTTGCGAAGATATTGGCGGAGAGATTGAAGGGGTGGCTCTCGGAAGTCATAGAGGAGGAACAAGCAGGCTTTTTGCCAGACAGACAAATAAGAGACAACTTAAGGACAGTGATCAATGCTATTGAATACTACGACAAGCGTTGTGACAAAGAGGTTGGTTTCTTCTTTGTAGACGCTGAAAAAGCGTTTGACAATTTAAACTGGGACTTTATGTTTGCCACTATGGAAAAGCTACAACTGGGAGAAAGATTCGTCAGAGCAATCAAGGAAATCTATAGAGACCAGACTGCAGCAATTGTAGTGAATGATGAATTGACCAAAAAATTGACGATTAGTAAAGGAACAAGACAAGGTTGCCCGTTATCTCCATTGTTGTTCATTTTAATATTGGAGATTCTGATGATACAAATTCGACAAGATGAGGAAATACGAGGAATAAAAATAAAGGACTATTCATATAAGGTCAGAGCATTTGCAGACGACATAATGTTAATTGTAGAAGACCCACTGGAGAACATGCCAAAAGTGATAGACAAGATCAAGGAGTTTGGAGATTTGGCAGGTTTCTTCATTAACAAAAAGAAGTCAAAGATATTATGCAAAAACATGACTAAGCAGAAACAACAATTGTTAATGGAAACAATGGATTGTGAAGTAACTAGTAAGGTGAAATACTTGGGAGTTGAGCTGACTGCAAAAAATATAGATTTGTTCAAGAATAATTATGAAAAATTATGGACTCAGATAGAGAGAGACTTGATCAAATGGAATAGATTGAACCTGTCATGGTTGGGCAGGATTGCAGCAGTTAAGATGAATGTGTTACCAAGAGTAATGTTTTTGTTACAGACAATACCAATCATCAGAGACTCTAAACAATTTGAAAAATGGCAGAGGAAAATATCAGATTTTGTTTGGGCAGGCAAGAAGCCTCGAGTGAAAGTAAAAGTTTTACAAGATGCAAAGGAGAGAGGCGGAATGCAACTGCCCAATCTGAGACTTTACCATGATGCAATCTGCCTAGTTTGGCTAAAAGAGTGGATGACATTAAAGAATAAGAAACTATTAGCCCTAGAGGGATATAAAAAAATTTTTGGATGGCACGCATACCTATGGCATGACAAAGTAAAGGTCAACTCGATGTTCCTGCATCATTTTGTAAGGAGAAGTCTATTTACAATCTGGAAGAAGTATAGAATTTACCTACAAGAAGGAACCCCCTTGTGGGTGGTTCCATATGAGGTGATAGATCCGAGAGCTGTGGATAATGAACAACAATGTTTAACGTACAAAGAAATAACTAAGATTGAAGTATCTAAACTTAGAATAAAGACGCAAGAGGAACTATCACCTAACTATGATTGGTTTCAGTATAGACAGATTAGAGACTTATACAACTCAGACTTTGCAAAAGGGGGCATACGAACAGAGAACTCGGAACTAGAGCAGACCCTTCTTAAAGAAGACAAGAAAAGAATATCCAAGGTATACCAAGTATTGCTGAAATGGTATACTGAGGATGAGATAGTTAAAACACAGATGGTGAAATGGGCTATAAACTTCAATAAAGAAATAACAATGGAGGCATGGGAATACTTGTGGAAAACTACAATGAAGACAACGATATGTATCAATATTAAAGAGAACATTTTCAAAATGATCTATCGTTGGTACATGACACCAAAGAAGATTGCGCTAGGGAATTTGAATACTTCTAATAAATGCTGGAAATGCAAGAAACATGAGGGCTCCCTCTATCATATGTGGTGGTCGTGTGAGGTAGCTAGGCAGTTCTGGGGGGAAATAATAAGAGAAATGAGTGAAATTTTACAGTTTCAAATAAATAAGAACCCAGAACTCCTGCTGCTAAACTTGGGAATGGAGGGAATTCCAGCCCATCATAGGACGTTGATTTTTTATATGACTGCAGCAGCTAGACTTTTGTATGCGCAGAAATGGAAAGTACAAGAAGTACCAACTATTGAAGATTGGATCTACAAATTGCTGTATATGGCTGAAATGGACAAGATGACAAGAAAACTGAGAGATCTGGACTCAGGGCAGTTCAACACAGACTGGGAGAAGCTGAAACAATACCTGGAGAAGAAATGGGAGGTGGGAGGAAAACTATGGCAGTTTGAGAACTACTGAAATACAATAAAAGTATAAAAGAGAGGGGTGACTTTACCGGGGGAGGAAGAGAAATGTGAATTTATAAGCAGTTAGATTAATTGATTGAGATATATATAGATATGTGTAGGTCAACTGATAGAGAATAATTAATGATAAGGTTTAAACATGAGGACTAACTAACAATATTTTCTTTCTTTGACAAGATTTATATGCACCAAACTGAATGTATAGAAGAGTTAAATTGATTGAGTATCTGAGGAGTTATATAGAATTACCATAAAAAGTTGAAATGAGTAATATATAGAGAATAAATCAAATTGTTTGATTTAAATGTGGGAAATTTTTATGGTTTATATATTTTTATAGGTTTATATAGAATTATTCAAAACTGGAAAATGGGATAAATTGTTTATCTAAAGACGCATAGTTTGGGTGTATAATAATTAAAGGAGTTAATGATGCACTGCTTAATATAATGGAGAATGTATATCTGTTTTAGACAGAGGAATTTAATAGAAGTAAGGGAAAAGGGACAGAGGGTGGGAAAGCTGTTGGAAGTCAACAAAAGGGGGGGAAAGGGAGGGGGTTAGAAACGAAAAATTAGGGGAAAATTGATTGTAATGTAAAAATAAAAATGTTCTAACCCAATAAAAAATTTTTCAAAAAAAAAAAAAAAAAAAAAGAAAAGCAGCCAGGTGGGTGCAGGGAGAAGGGAAGCAAAATCTTCCCCCTGCCTGCAGTTAGGAAAAGAACGTGCACGTGCGAAAAGAGCACACACAGGCCAATGATCCCTGCTCCGGATCCAAAGGCCCCCCTAGGCAGGGCCCATGCCTCGCCAAATGCTTGGCTCTGCCACCCGAAAAGGCTGTCCAGCCCAGCCTGCGTACCCCAGTCCCCTTATTCCACCCCTAAGCAGAGGACCCTCCTAGAGGCTTCAGCATATGGGGGGGGGAACCAGCCTCCCCCACACTCTGGCTTGCCTGTTGTCTGTTTCAGACATGTGTCACTCGGAGACGGCTTTCTCCTGCAGTTTGTGCCCTCTGAATTCATCCTCCATGGAGAAACCAGGGCATACCGGAACTATTTATTCATTAGATTTTTGGCCCTCCGTCCCCGCGGACAGGCTCGGGCTGGACGATGCTTGTTCTCCGCTTTTCTCAGGGAAAGGAAACAGCCTCTCAGCCCACAGGGCTCCCTTGGCAAGGCGGCTGGCACGGGGCTAAACCGTCCTGGGAAAGCTCCGTGCAGCACCTTCTCCCAGGCCAGAGGGCTGATGCTGCCAGCGCTGCAGAACAGGGCGTGGCACCCAGAAGTTGCCCGGCTGTAAAAACTGGGCACAGGGGCAGCCTTGGAAAAGGTGGACTTCAGGCAAGGAGTCAGTGCTGAACCCTGAGACCTCTTTTCAATACTGTGTGGAAGTCCTGGCAGCTAACAAAGAAAAATGCAGAGGAATGTGCCTCTGAGCCCCTGCAGAGTGCCCCCTCTGCACTAATGAGGAGCAGCCGCCAGGCAGCACGTTGACGGCTGTCTCCAGAAGCCCCGGCCTGTGCCGTGCTGTGCCGTGCTTCCCACCCCCACCCGCCTCCGTTTCACCAGCCTGGCTCCAAAGCCAGCTAGATGTCCTCTCTGCTCAGCTGCCCTGGGGTCCGATGGCCTCCCGGAGTGACGCACAGCAAATGCAGACGCTCTCCCGTGCACTCCCTTTCACACGCACACACGGAGCACAGAGCTGGCGACAGCGACGCTTGCATGGAGAAACACAATGGGGGTGAGACAGATGCCCCTTGCGCTGGGTGTGTGTGCGTGTGCGCTGGCCCAACGTGACCCATCTCCAGATTTCTGCTTGCTCCCAGCCCTGGGAAAGGCCCGTTGCTGCTCAGGGAGGTGGACACTGTCGCCCACCTGCCCATTTCTCCCTTAGGCTGGGAAGGGGAGGGGGAGAAAGGCCAACCTGCTTTATGGGGATGGCCCGCCCGCTGCCGATACTGTCCGCCTTACAGTCCAGGGCTTTCTTCTCCCGCTCCAGGTCTGCACCTTTCCGAGACTGGAAAAGAAGAGACAAATGGCCATTAGAAGTAACTCTGAGGCAGAGCAAGGCCGTGTCCCCAGGGCGCAGGGAAACTTCGCCCCCCCCCCTCCAGTCCCTGCCGTGGACCCCCCCTCCCCTCCCCTGGGGCCCACAGTATGCGGTGACAGACAGGGGGCAGGATGGGATGGCGTGAGCTGGACAGAAGCAGCAGCAGCAGCAGCATCAGCAGCAGGCGGCGGAGCCCAGAAAGGAACCAACCAGAGCCCTACTAGTGCAACCGTTTATTTGGTGAACACACGGGCACCATACAAAGTCGCAGAGGTCACCGGGCCACTGTCAGCCCCTTACAAAAGAGCATCGACAATAAACAGCAACTTTACATTTAGAACATGATTCTTGAGGCTGGGCAGGGGGAGAAGGAAAAAGAGCAAGAACTCCAATTTATCATCATCATCAGCAGCAGCAGCTTAATAAATAAATAAGGTTGAAACTCGACAGTCCGCTGAGAAGCAATCCGTGGAGAAAGTGGAGCAAGTTGCGAAATTCACAGCAGAGAACACAACCAATACATTCAGAACCACAAAGATGGTGGGAGGGGGCAGCCTGCTGCTCTCGGCAAGTGTCCTTCAGTCCCACAGGCCCTCCTGCTTGTCCATCACACGAGCTGGCTGCAAGCACCCACGCTCTCCGGAGGGCTGGCAAAGGAGGAGGCACTCGTCTTGTGCCAAACTGATGAGCCCAAAAGAAAGTGGGGCTCAAAGAGCCAGAGAGGGCTGCTCTGCTTGGAGGAGGAGGAGAAGGAAGCATAGGAGGAAGAAGAAGAGGAAGAAGAGAGGAGGAGGAGGAGTCCATGCAGGAGGAAGGAGGGAGCTGGAGAGCAAATAGCAGGCGGGCGCTAACGGCAGCAAAGCGTCCCTTGGGCCCTTCGTCTCCTGGCACTTCCTGGCGACTCGGTCGGTCTTCCCTTCCCGTCCCAGGAGAGCCGTCTCCGACACACACGCGGTCAATCGGCACGCCCATCAAAGTCCCGGCTTACAGGGCAGGCGCAGGCGCGCTCTCTCTCTCTCTCTCTCTCTCAGAGACTTTACAGAGGGGGGGGAGGGTTAAAGGCTCCTGCGTGTTTCCGGGAGGGGGCCCATGTGGCCGCAGGTAGGGCAGGCCGCTAATCTGAGATCACTCCCAGTGCCTGTCCCTGATCCGGCCCTGGAGAGGCAATGAAAAGTGAGAGAATTGGTACTGAGATGCCTGCAGGGGACCACTGGATCTTCTAATTTGGAAGGAGTTGAAAAGGCCTTTTGGTTGATGAAAAGTTGGAAACAGTGGCACATATCTGCAAATATTGAAAGAATAAAGAGTTTGGCATGTTAAACTCAGAATACGGACGTGTGTCTGTCTGTCTGTCTGTCTGTCTGTCTGTCTGTGAAGAGAGACACCCACAGAGAACGAGGCTGCAGAGCCCAACTCGCTGGCAGCAGCACAGCAGCGGTGGCAGCAGCGGCAGGCCAGGCAGCCAACAGAAAGCAAGAGTCTGTCTCCATCTGCTGGCCACTGGCACACCTACACCCTTGGTCTTCTGTCCCTTGCAGGTGCGGAAGAGAGGAGACGAGCGAGCGAGCGAGCGGCAGCCGTGCAGGAGCGGAGCCAGGCAGCGGCAGAAGCAGCAGGGTGTTCTGGGGGGGGGGGGGAGCAGGAGGCCTGGGAAAGGAGTCTCCGGGAAGGGATGGTGCAGAAATACAGGGGGATGTCAGGGAAGGCGGCAGGGGCCAGAGGGCTGACCTCCCAGCCAAGGCTCTGGAGACACCAAAAGAGGGGCTCCCCTGGCCCCGTTCTTTCTCCCAGAGCAGCCAAGTGCCCCTCCCACCCTGCGAGCCCTGGTGGAAGTGGGAGCTGGCACGGTCCGCATGTCAGTGAACGAGGATGAGCAAGAGCCCCAAGGCCCCCGAGCCCCCACACGGGGGGGGGGGGCCTTCAGCAAGCCATTCCAAGCAGAGGCCCACAGGCAGCTGAGTGAGCGGCAGAGCTGGTGCAGAAGTGGCAGCCAGCAGAAGCGAAGCGAGGGCGGGGGGGGGGGGCACGTGCAGTGGGGCACCTAAGCAAGCAGGAGCCAGGAAGAACGCCGAGACTGGGGGGGGGCAGGGGCGTGCGGGCAGAAGTGTGCGGGCGAAGCACAGAAGACAGCTTCCAGGAGAAGAGTGCTGAAGGGAGGACTTGCCAAAGAGAACAGGGGCCACTAAGCACTACCGAGGCTGTCCCCCTGCACAGGGCACTGCAGGCCCCGTCCATGGAAGGAACAAGGGCCAGAGAGCCCCCTGCCCCGCCCCCTGTCAACAGCCCAGGGCTTGTACACCCCCCCCCAAAGAAGCCACTTCTAGAGACGCTCGCGGCACACATACCCCCCGACCCCGAGCTGCTCCTCTCTGGCCACTCTGGGCTCCTCCACTCCCAGGCCAAGCCCCTCCCAGGACCTCAAAGTCTGCTCAGTAACTTCCAGGCCACATGGGGACCCTTTGGGCTTGGCTTCTCAGGCCTTAGTTAGACTTCTCCGGGTGAAAGAACACCGGGTCTCCAGTGGGCCCTGCAAGGCTTTGCGGGGAGCAGCATTCGGAGGTATCCTCGGGGGGGGGGAGGGGGACGCCGTGGTGACCCCTCCTGAGGCCCACTGGGCTGCCTCTGCACACTGCCTGACCTCCGGCCTGGGCCGGCACTGAACCGTTGGGCTGTTCCTGGCTCCCCCTCCCACCTTCTCTCCCCACCTCAGCCTCCGAGGCAGCACCTCTGCTTGGCTGCAGGCTGGCGGTCCCGGCTTTAATCCCTGGCAACTTAAAAAGAACACCCATGGAAATGGTTGGGAGAGACGGCCCCCCTCCCCAGCACCACTGCCAGCCAGAAAAGGCGCCCTGATCTGGAAGGAGTGGCGGCCGACTGGGCAGAAGACAGCGGCAAGGGGTTCACCTCTAGAGAACACGCTCAGGCCCACTGGGCCTGCTCTGACTTTCTCCCCGTCCAAAGGCAAGCATGCTGGCTGCCTCCTGCTCTGTCCATCTGGGGCAACTTCCTCTTCCATCAATAACTTGCTGTTTGCATCTTGGCTATCTGTAGATGTTTTTCCCTGGTGAAATAAAACAGCAGACCAGTGGCACCACAAAGGCTGACAAAATTTCACGGCCGCACCCTCACTTCATCAGATGCATGGAGTATACATCCATTAGGCAGATATTTATACAAGCAAGTGGCAAACAACAGAAAGGTGGAAGAAAGATGCTACACAGGGCGGCAAGCTGAATGGATGAACAGTTCATGTATCTGAAGTGTGGTCTGACTCAGAACTTTATGCTGTAAAAACATTGTTGGCCTACAAGGTGCCACAGGACCATTTTATTTTGCAGCTGCAGACTCACATGGCCTGCCCCTGTCACATTTTCCTGGTGGAATCTGGTGGGGGGGTGGGGGAGGGGGTGTTCGTGGCAGGAAGCTGGAAGAAGAACAGAGCGACTGAAACGTGAGGGGGAAAGGGTGTGGTGTGCGTGGAATCAGGAGGCAGAGAATGGAGGCCATGGAAAGGGAGGGGTGCCAGAGCTTCCCCTGCCCCCCCCCATGTGGGCAATCCCAGCCAATTCCGCCAGTATTGTGACATTTAGCAAAAAGAGTCTCCATGTGTTCAGACCCCATGCAACCAAAAATGTCAGCATTTTAAAATATACCTCTTTGGGTCCCCAGAATTCCACATGATGTCTGGATTTAATTTTAATTTATCATTAGATTTTTATCCCAACCCCTCTCCAAATTGCTCAGCACAACGTACACGGTATTCTCCCACCTTTTATCCTCACAACAACCCTGTGAGGTAGGTTAGAGCACCCAGCCTAAGGTGACCCACTAAGCCTCATGGAAGAGAGGGGCTCTCAGCTCGGGTGTCCCTGTTATAACCACGACACCACCCGGCAGGTCACCTCCTGTGCTCTTTGGTGCTATGGTGGCCATGCAGATTTCTAGACATCAAGAAGGTGGAAACTGGAGCGCACGGGACAGAGGAGGGTACATGTGTGTGAGAGACAGACAGACACACCCAGAGGTATGGGGGGGGGGAATCCTTCCAGCACTGCCCTGCTAAGAAGCGAGCCCCCCTCCTCAGGATTCACTCACAGATAAAGAGAAGGGGCGGGAGGAGCCCCAGGCCTTCTCAGAGTAGGGAACAGGCATGCTTTCTTCACTTCATGTCCTCTCCAAAAGTACTCCTGAAGCTCAGTCCCTTATCCCGGCAGTGTTTGCAGTCCACCTCCCCCGCTTAGGGTCCAGTTCAGGCCGCTGGGGACAGCCCTGGCCACACATCGGACGTGCCACCCTGGCCCCTTCAGGTGTCCACCCGGTGGCTCCAGGCCAACCCCGAACCCATCCGTTGGCACACGTGCCTTCCTGTTGCACCCAGCCCCCCCCTCCATGCCTGTCACTTACTGTAAAGATGTTGGAGCGGCGCTTCGACTGCTTGCGGATGGGGGTGGGCGTATTGGAAGCCGCGATGGTCTCAATCCGCAGCTCCCGCTGGCTGATGCTGGGGGTGGAGGGCACTGACGACGAGTAGTCGCTGAAGGCGCCGCTCCCGTTGGCAGCCTGGGGAGAGGAGGCGGTGAGGAGAGGGTGCAGTGGGAGGGCCCCCCAGAAGCACTGACGCCCGCTGCTCCCCTCTGGCCAGCCCCCTCTGGCCCTGCCTTCCAGGAGCCTCACGTTCTTCTCTGGTCAGCCAAGTCCTTTGAGTGTGGACTGCGGGCCCAGCCATGCTCTGTGCACTCAGGCTAGGGCGAGTATTAATTCTGTCGCTTCCTTCCCAAGCGGAGGAGCCGCATGCCTCCCCTAATGGAGCACAGCCTCTCCCCCGCTTTGCCTGCCTAGGCAGATTTCCACAGCCTCTCCGGGCCAAGAGAGCCTAGAAAGAGCAAAGCAGGTGCCCTTCACCTGAGCTGCACGGGGACTGTGAGAAAAGCCCCCTGAGAGGGTGGGCCTTTGGCAGCAACATTGCTAAAGCGCACAAGCAGCCCGCTGGTGAAAAGGGCTGGGTCCTCAGAGGGCAGAGCAGAGCAAGGTCCAGTGGAGCAGGCAGTAAACTCTGAGTGGGGGCAAACTGCCCTGTGGAACAGGAGCAGGCGGCTTTGGGATGCCCAGCCAAGGGCCTGGGGTCGCTACTGGGGCGCAAGAGAGGGGCTTGCAGCCTCTGCTCCTGTCCAGAAATAGCGCCTCGGGCCCCCTCCCCACGGACAAGGCCACTTCAGGCTCACTCTAACCCAGCTCGAAGCTCTGCAGCAATCCAGTGGGCAGCTGGAGCCACTCTTGACACGGCTCAGGTTGGTGGCCAGCCCCGCTGTCCCTCCCCAGGAAGGAGAGACCAGGCTAGGCAGACCTGAGGGCTGGCTTGGCTGCACCCACCGGTTGGGATGCCCAGAAGAGGCCCAGTGGCACTTTGCCCGCGTAGGACTGGGCCACGGTTGGATTCGGGGCATCAAAGAGCTGCAAGGCACCAGCTGCCCACGGAGGGCATGTCAGGAGGGAGGGGAGCCCTGCGGATCTCCGCAAGATGAGATCCATCTAATTAGCCTCTCTGCCGGTCTCCTGCCAGTGGCGGGGGGCGGGGGGGGGGAGCATATGGTCCATCTTCCTCCCCATGCTTGAGGAGTTCCACCAGCCCACACCTCCACCCTTTTCTTACTTTCTGTATGGTGGGCAGGGACAGGGGGAAGGGGGCACCACCTGGAATTCTGAAATCCATGTTGGTACTGAGATGTATTTTACTGGTTTTATTTATTGTAATTTATTTATGACTGTAACCCGCCCTGAGCCTGCTTGTGGGGAGGGCGGGCTAAACAGCGAGTCAATCAATCAATCAATCGATCGATCAACCAATCCGAGCAGGAGGGCCTGGCTCCCCTGCGAGGCCCACCCGATGGCCTCCAGCCCCACGAGCGAGCGCGCCGCTGCGGCAGCACACCCCTGCCCAGGCTCCCCACCTGATTGATGTGCACGGAGGGGATGGAGGCAGCGGAGACGGACGAGTGGCTGGGCGAGTTGGGCAGCGACTTGCAGGGCCCGATGGAGAGCTGCTGTTTCTTCCGCAGGGCTACCACCTTCTGGGCCACTGGAAGAGAACGAGGCGAGGGGGAGGGTCAGGGCCCAGGAAGGGCCGCTGCAGGTGAGAGCCACCCGGGCTGCGGGGTGGGGTGGGGGAGCCGCAGGGCATGTCCCTGGCGGGGCCACTCATAGGACATGATGGACACGTCCTGGGGTGAATCCCTACCAGCAACCCCCCCACACAGCCCCCATAGGAGAGGGAAGGACAACTGTGGGGGGGGGGACTTCCAAACACAGACTCAGTGGCAGAGCCCAGCTGCAAGGCAGGCAAAGGACAGGGCATCAAGCAAAGCGCGAGCTACCCGCCAAAGGCACCCAACGGCCTCAGGTCTGCTCTGGGCGCAGGGGCAGGGGGGGGGGCTGCGCCAGGGACTGCTTGCCTCGTGAGCCGGCCTCCCCACTGCGCAACAGCCTACCAGCCCTAGGCCCTGTGCGGTGGGTGGCAGGGTGTGGGCCCAGAGAGACCCCAGCACCCTTCTTCCTTCCCCACTCTGGCCCCACCTACCATCCTGGAAGACCCGCTCCACGTTCAGCCCGTAGGTGGCACAAGTCTCGTAGTAGGTGCAGCGCTTCAGGTCGTTGGAGAGCTTCCGGGCTCGCGAGTCATCGATGACGCGGGGGTTCGTGGCACTGATGGCGTCTGTGGCCAGAGGAGAGAGAGAGAGAGCGCGCGCCTGTGCTCACATTCCTCCCTGAGCAGAGGGCCCAGGCCCATGGCCAGGGCACAGCCCTGCCCCCCCCTTCAGCTTTTGCCAGCTCCTGCCTCCAAGCACAGGTTTGCAAAGGGCCCCAGGCAGGCTAGGCACAGAGCCAGCACTGCAAAGGGCTCTGAGGAGAGGAAAGAGCAGCAGCCTCACAGCTGGGGGCGGCCAAGCAGAACAGCAGGAAGGAAGGCTCTGCTACAGGTAGGGCAGGGCAGGGAGTCAGTCAGCAGGGGCTGCTCAGGCTAGGCACTGGCCACTGTCCCTCAGGCCACAGAATGTGCAAAAAAGGGGCACATCATACTGTCTCCGGTGTGTTCTCATATCGTACTATATAAAAGGCTACGCATAGTCAAGGCAACTCGCTTGCGACCCTGGTATGCCACCAAGGGACGCTGCTGGGGAGGGAAGCTCAGATGAGGCAGCCAGACCGCCAGAGAGCGCGATACTCACCCTCTGCCTCCACCCAGCTGGGATCAGGAGCGGAGAGGCGGCAATGCCTGCCCCCCCCAACCACCACCCAGCTTGGATCAGAAGCAAAGCAGGTGGCAATGCCCACCCCCCACTTCACCCGGCCGAGATCAAGTGTGGAGCAGGTGGCAATGCCTGCCCCTAGCCAGGATCAGAAGTGGAGCAGGTGGCAACGCCCACTCCCCTTCACACGACTGGGATCTGGAGCAGAGCAGGAGGTAATGCCTGCCCCCCCCCCACTTCACCTGGTAGGGATCAGGTGAGGAGAAGGTGGCAACGCCTGCTCCCTTCACCCGGCCGGGATCAGGAGCAGAGCAGGAGGCAATCCCCGCCCCCTGTTCAACCTGCCGGAATCAGGCGCAGAGCAGGCAGCATTGCCCCCCACACTTCACCAAACCGGGATCAGGAGCAAAGCAGGCGGCCATGCCCACCCCCACCCCCCACCCCCGCCGCCTTCATCCAGCCAGGATCAGTGACAGAGGAGGAGGAGGAGGAGGGAATGCCTGCCTGCCCACCCTCTCTTCTCTAGAGCCCGTTGCATTTCCCCCCTCCACAGGCTTTGTTGCTAGTCTTGAAATAATCCAGTTTTGTTGCATTGTTTATTGAATACAAGTTCTCTTTTTATTGCATCATTTTTAATTGTATAATCTGCCTGAAATCTCTGTAAAAAGGTGCACTAGAACTGAGCAAATGAAAAAAGAGAGGAATTCGTTCTCAGGAGCGCCCTGCCTGCAGCAGGCTCTCTCCCGAGGGGACCCGATCTCCAAGGCGAGGGGGGCCATTCGCTTCTCTCCAGCGCAGGGGTGGAGGAATCCCAGCAAGCAGCTCCCCAGCTCCTTCCAGACCTCTTCCTGACCTGGTTTTCTGCCTGTTCACAAGGTAAGAGCTGCCTGCCCCCACAGTTGAGAGGATGGCTCCCCCCCACACACACCCTGCACTTCCCTTTGCTCTGACGGGCAACGAAGGATGCCAGTCTGCACCAGCCCAGCTGGCCAGTCCCTGCTCCATTCACCTTGCGTGCCCACCAGCACCATGGGCACCTCCGAAGTGTTGCGATAGCTGCAGAGGCGCAGGTAGTAGTTGTATACGGTCTGGAAGCTGATCTCATCCTCCAAGCTGAAGACAAACACCACGGCATCGACCCAGGTTGCGAACTGCAGGGGGAAAGAGAGCCACCTCCGACACGGCCCACTTTGACGCGGCTCTAGCCTAGCGTGCGCTCTTTTGACGGGTAGTGGTTGCTAGGGGCTGGATCTGGAGAAAGAGCTTCCCAAGAGCCTCCTGCTGCTCCCTGACATCTTTTCATGGGAGACACTGTGGGGGACTGAAGCTGGGGTCTTCTGCAGCCCCCCTCCCCCCGCTCCACCACTGAGAAGTCAAGAATGCCAGGAGCGTTTTTCTGGATCCAGGAGGTGGGCCACTCCGCCCAGCACTCTCCTTACAACCCAATACCTCTGGAAAGTTCACGCCAAGTCCTCCTTGAATATGGAGGCTCTGCGCTTACCTGATACAAACACAGTGTTGGAAGTGACCCTGGAAGGCATCCAGTCCACCCCCTGCTCAACGCAGGTAAGTGCAAATGTGGTCACCCAGCCTCTGCTCGAGGAAGGGCCTCCAGGGGAGCCCACCGACCCCCAACCCCGAAGCAGGCAGGCTGTTGCACCGCTGGACAGCACTGGCCATCAAGAAGTTTCTCCTACTGCCTAGGCACATCCTCTGCCCTCTCCATTTCCACCCACCAGGTCTAGCCCTGCCCCCCAGAGCATGAGAGAAGCCCCTGTGACAGCAACCATGGCCACCACCGCCACCCCGTTCCACCTGCGCGCTCCTGGTTCTGCCTTGCTCACCTCTTTCTGCTTCACGGGACTTCCTTTCCAAACCCCTAACCATTCTGGTCACCCTTCTCTGGAGGCATTTTAATTTTTCGTCAAATGTGGAGCCTAGAACCGGACTCCAGAGTAAGCAATGGTGGGAAAAAACTTCTTCCACTTTTTTGCAGGGGGCGACATAAATCTACGGGACCGTCTCTCCCCATATATTCCCCGGAGGACACTCCGATCAGGGGACAAACAGCTGTTGGTGGTCCCTGGCCCCAAAGAGGCCCGCCTAGCCTTGACTAGAGCCGGGGCCTTTTCGGTCCTGGTTCCCACCTGGTGGAACGCTCTGTCTGCTGAGACCAAGGCCCGGCAGGACCTACTATCCTTCCGCTGGGCCTGCAAGACAGAGTTGTTCCGCCAGGCGTATGGCTGAGGTTGGGCCTCCGCCAGCCTGAAAAAAGGGGTGTATAAAATCTCAACCCTCCCTGTGAAGGCTGTCCACTATCCTGTTTTAAATGTGTATTAATAGAAATACACTGCTGTTTTAATGATGTTTTAATATAGATGAATTTTTATTGTATTTTAATATGTTGTTATCCGCCCTGAGCCCACTTGCAGGGAGAACGGAATAGAAATTTAAAATAAATAAATAAATAAATAAATAAATAAATAAATAAATAAATAAAATCAGGGGAAATTTGAAGTACATTTGAAGTGCAATAGAGATTGTCCTACCAAACCTAAACTTATTTTGCGGCTTTAAAATAATAGTTATCCGTAAAATTGTATTAATTGGTATATTTATGGAATTTTAAATTATAAATGTCTTAGTTTCTCTAAGCGGAAATACAAATCTACAAGTGTGAGAGAGAATTACATGCTACTGCACCCTATGCTGTCTTGGCAAAAATTAAGATTTCTGTGCTATCTGAGAAGCTGAAAAAAATAAAAGTTGACTCTAGAAAATAAATTTTGCAGTAAAGAAACTAGAGGGTGCTGTTTGCACAGAAACGGCCTCAGGCAGTCACCTTACATAGGTCTACCAGTATATTTGGATATAAAGTTAAAAGGGTTTGATTCTCCACTTCTCCACTTGAAGCCAGCTGGGTGGCCTTGGGTCAGTCACAGCTCTCTCAGGGCTCTCTCAGCCCCACCCACCTCACAGGGTGATTTGTTGTGTGGATAATAACGACATACTTTGTAAACCGCTCTGAGCGGGTGTTAAGTCATCCTGAAGGGCGGTATATAAATCGAATGTTGTTGGTGCTGTTGTGAACTCTTGGTATAGCCATTTGCTTCGGGGCAGGGCTGTCTTTGCTCAGCCTCGAGCCAGGCGGAGTTGGTGGGAAGGGGAATGTGGCCGGAGCTGGGAGCACAGAGAGCCCCCGCCTCGCCCACAGGCAACTCCCTTCTTATGGACTAATTTATCCGTACTTGATTAAAGCTTCTGACCTGTCCAGTCTGCAAAATCTATTTTCCAGAACTGGACAGCATCCCAGAGCTACAGATCAGGTCTGATAACAGGGACCTCTTCTAAGAACCTGCCTCTCAGTACAAAATACTTTTAAGTTGGTTCTTCTTGCTAACTCTTTCCCATCAAGGTACACAGAAACCGTTTTTTAGAGTTTAAATCTTTATTTAAAAAAGCCCTATTTTTTTAATTAAGCAAGATATTAAAATATAAGCACATATCAAACTAAATCCAACTAGCGATGAACTAATACATGCAATAAAAGTTAAATTTCTTACCATTTCTCAAACATAACTAAATATATATGATTAAAAACATACCTTACTGGATCTATGAAATGCACTGGAATTTCCATAGACACCCAGACACAAGACATTTCTCACCTAAAATCTACTGAGCGAGATTTCCTTCGCCAAAACCCTAGTTTCTTATCTTGGTGACATCCTTTTATATTTAATGACATTTGCTGTTTGTAGAGACATCTCCAAGATCTTTTACATGTGACAATAATTTAAAAATGTGATTGGTCTTAAATGTAGCTGATTTTTCATATTTTTAATCATGTGACGTTTTGCCAAAGCTAACGTGTGATATCATTGCACACCTTCACAGTTAAGTTTCTTGTAAAACTTTGAAGGTATTAAAAACGTACTACCAGCTAGATTAACAGATTATATTTAGTCTTTTCTAGCAATTAAAAATCATTTATCTCTTCTTTCCCAGCTTTTAATTGGTTTTTGAGATAAAAAGACCCCTGTATTTTTCTACAGCCCGCTAATGAACTGCATTAAAGGTCATACAAAGCTTACTAAATTACACATTTATAACTTGAATGTATATGATCAAAATCAAATATCTATACCGCCCTCATCAGTCAGGGTGGGCCCTAATGTGTGGGTAGAGGCAGCAGGCAAGAGTGAACAAGAAACGCTTTATTAAAGCAAGTATTATAGCAAGAAAGTAAACGGGAGAAAAGACCTAAAACTGGGGTAGAATTAATACAGGACAGAACAGCAAAGCTCCCTGGTGCAACTGCCTTGTTTGGTTCCTTCTTCCGTTTCAATACTTGATCCCCGAAAGCTCATGGGAAGGGGATCCACTCCCTCCAAATGCAGCCCCCCCCCCCTCCACTGCTCCGCTGCTGGGAGCGAACTGCCTCCTGTACTGTCTGGGCCTTCCCCACGGGCCCCTCTGTAGAGCTCTGCCTGTTTCCCCTCCGCCGCCACTTGGTCCCAGTCCGAACCTGAAGCTTGGAAGGGAAATGTAGGCCTATTGCAAATGGACATAAAGGCCCTGGCGGCAGAGAAGACGCTCCTTTCGCACGCATGGTTCTCTCTGCAGCGTCCTCTAAACTAGCGGTCAGGGTTGGATCAGAGGATCAGCCCCAGCCCCACAAGGTCCGATGCTGCCTCAGGCATGCAAGGGAAGGATGTGGCCCTTACCTGCAGCTCAGGGGGGCCCCCTTCGTCACGAATCAGCAGCAGGTAGCTTTGCCCGTCCACCACAATCTCCTTCTTGAATCGGCCACCTGCAGATAAAGCCACCAGGTCAGGCAGAGGGGCGTGCTGCACGGCCAGAGCACAGACGGCAGCTGCACAAGAGACAGAGGCCTCCCCCACGGCTCCCAGCACCTCCCCCTTCCGCACGCAGCCCCCTTCCCCGGCCCATCTGTGGAACAACTGGCAGCAGGACTCAGAGCTGGAAGGCCAGTGCTGTGCCGGTTACTGGGCAGGAGAGCAACCCCACGAGCCAGTCGGCTGCCCAAGCAGCCGGCACTGAAAATGTGAGTGACGCAGGGGAGGCCAACTGCAGAGGAGGGGGGGGCGGCAGGGAGGGATCTGCGTCCATTTCAGCTGCGCCGCCGTTTCCAGGGCTGGCGGCAGTGACAGGTTCCTGCTCCGGGCTCCAGGTGTGGAGGGTGGGAGTGGGGGAGGGGCCCCACGCAGGTGTCCCAGGCTTAGGGGCAGCAAAGGAGGAGGGGGGCGGCTCCACTTCCATTTCTCTCTCTGTACAAACCAAGAATGCAGCAGGACCAGACACTCCGCTCCCCCCCCTCAGACTCCCCCCCCCTTGAGGCCACAGAAGCGGCGAAGTAACCCTCAAGCCTCTCTGGGGAGGGTCCGGGCCCCTTCCTAGGCCCATCCCACTGGTCCCAGCCTACCTGGGGGATTCTGTGGAGCCGCCAGTCCGTGGCGGGCCAGCGCTGCTTAAAGCTGCCCAAGGCAAACTTAAGGCGCCCTCTCCACAAACTGTATCTCCACTCCGGACTGGGGCTCAGGGCTGTCCTTGCCTACAAAAGCTCCCTATCTGCCTTCCCGGAACTGCATGTCAGCCGCCCTCTTCCGCCATGCTCAGAACAGACCAGATTGCCCCAGGGCAGACAGGCAAGACCCGTCCTGCTCCTAGGAGCCCAGCAGGAGCCCTCCAGAGGGAAGAAGAGGCCTGCAAACACGGAGGGGCCTCCTGCCCCGAGGCCTTCTTAACAACAGACTCACGCCAGCTTCCTGGTCTTCCACCTTTACTGGGATTCTCTATTTCTCGTGCCGCTCACCTACCTGCCCTCTGACGAGGGTCAGTCTCAGACCAGGGCAAGCCACAGCCACAGCCACATTGTGGAGGCATTTATTTCCTTACGCACGCACGTACTTACATTACTGACAGGCTGGCATTCTCATGGAAACTCAAGGCGGATTACAGAGTGACAGTCGATGCAGTCAACAGCACAGGGCATCTAATAAGCAGTCTGGGATTAAGAGACGTGGCTCGGACTGGTCTAAATCGTTCCGTACGGGCAGGACTCAAGAGAGTTGCTGTGGAGAACAACGTTCACCGGCGTGTGATTTGCCTTGCGCGGTTCCCCACGGCGCAGTCTTATCCCTCATGCTCTTTGGTCCATGTGAAGCCCTTAGAAGAACTCATTCATGGGCTCTCACCAGTATGCTGGTGACACCCAGCTCCACACTTCTTCATCCAAATCTCCAGGTTACCCTGTAAAAGTTCTGAACCAGTGAAATGGCTGAGGGTGAACAAGTCAAAAGTGAATCCCAGCAAGAGGGAGGCAGCGTCGGTTGGCAAGGCTGAGGTCTCGAAGGACATGTTGCTTCCACTGTCAATGGGGTCCGGATGACGCTCACCAACTCGGTTCAGCTCCTAGCAATTCTCCTGGACCCAGCAGTGTCGCTGGAGAAGCAAGTCAAATGCAGCTGCCAAATGGTCATCCTTCCAACTTCATGCAGCCCAGCCCTACCTTGACTTGGCTGATCTGGCCCTATGGGTCCCCGTGACAGCTGCTTTGGAGCTAGACTATTGTAATGCACTCCACATGGGTCTGCCCTCAAAGACAACTTGGAAACTCTGGTTGGTATGGAATGAGGTGCCTCAGCTACTACCAGGTGCTTGAGTGGAATCTGCACATCAAACCCACTTGGCAGGCATGCCATTGGTTACTGATCAATTACCAGGCTCCATTTAAGGTTCTGGTTATCACCTACAAAGGTTTCAATGGCTTTGGACCCACATACCTGCACGGCAGCCTCTCTTGCAATGCCCCACTGCCACAGCTTTGCTCCTCTGAGGAGGGTCTTCTGCAGGCGCCACCCTGCTGACGGTTTCTGCACATTCCCTGTTGTGGCTCCACCTTGGGAGGTCAGGAAGGCCCTCCACACTTCCATTATTGGGCAGAACATGCAAAACAGGAATGTTCAGGAGGGCATTTTCCAAAGGACTTAGAAGCATAACAAGTGGGGGACCCACAAGGACTTGAGGGGGTGCATCTCATTTCCCTCTATCCTTCCCCAATATTTACTCATTTCCTCCTCATGACAGCCCCCAAATCTTCTCCCCTTTCCTTGCTTCCTGCTCTCCTTCCCACCCACCAGCAATTCTACCTTTTATCTTCCATCCATCTTCACCAGTGTGTGTGCGTGTGTGTGTGTGTGTGTTTCATGCCGTCTAGTCGCCTCTGACCTAGTGACCCTATGAATGAAAGACCTCCAAAATGTCCTATCATTGCTCAGATCCTACAAACTGGAGGACGTGGCTTCTTTTATTGAGTCCAGCCATCTCATTTTAGGTCTTCCTCTTTTCCTACTGCCTTCCAATTTTCCCAGCATTATTGACTTTTCCAGAGAATCTTGTCTTCTCATGATGGGACCAAAGTACGACAGCCTCAGTTTTGTCATTTTAGCTTCTAGGGAGAATTCAGGCTCGATATGATCTAGAACCCACTTATTTGTCCTTTTGGCCATCCATGGTACCCCCAAAACTCTCCTCCGGCACCACATTTCTGAAGAATCAATTTCCTTCCTGTCGGCTTTCTTCACTGCCCAACAGTCACATCCATCCATACATAGTAACGGGGAATACCATAGTTTGGATTATCTCGATCTTGGTCCCGAGAAAGGTATCCTTATCTTTAAGGAAATTTTTAGTTCCCTCATGGTTGCTCTTCCAAGTCTCAATCTTCTGATTTCTTGGTTGCACATTTACCAAAAGGCTTCATCTCTCTCCCTCCCCTACACCCACGCCCCCTCTAGGTGCTGTGTAGGGCAGGCCCATCACTGTGTTACTTGGAGGTAAGCTGGACAAACATCTCCCTTCAGAACGGCCTCCCTCTCTCTCCAGCCCCCACCAACCGACTCTCTGCCATCTCCCTTTCCCCTCCGGAACGGGCCCTGCCAGCCTCCCACAGCCTCCTGGGCAGACCTCCTCAGCCCCTGGACGGATCGCCTGCCCTCTCAAGGGAGTCACCCTCAGATCACAGCAGAGGAACAGGGGGGGGGAGTTGCGGAGGAGATTAGGACACGGCCTGCCTCAGTCTCCTCCCCTCCAGCCCACAGAAAGTTGCACGCACAATGGCTTTCTCCACACCATCCATAGCTTATCATGATCCACACAGTTCAAAGCTTTGCTGTAATCTATAAAACACAGGCTGATTTTCTTCTGAAATTCCCTAGTATGTTCCATTAGCCATCGTAAATTTGCAATGTGATCTCTGGTGCCTCTTCCTTTTCTGAATCCATCTTGAACTACTGGCATTTCTCATTCCATATACAATAAGAGTCTTTACTGTATAATTCTGAGCTTCGCTTTGCTAGAGTGGGAAATTAGTTGCTACACTCTTTGGTATCCCCTTTTTTGGAACTGGGACTGAACGTTTTCAGTCTGTGGGCCATTGTTTTGTCTTCCATATTTGTTGACAGATTCTTGCTAAGATTCTGATGGACTCCATTTCTGTAGCTTGATGTAGCTCTATTGGTATTCCATCTACTCCAGGTGCTTTGTTTCTCCCAATTGCTTTGAGTGCAGCTTTTACTTCAATGTCTAAGATTTCTGGTTCTTCATCAAAGGACTCTTCTTCAAAAGTATCTGTCACCCTTCCATCTCTTCTGTATAGTTCTTCAGTGTATTGTTTCCATCTTTCCTTTATTTTGTCCTCATCAGATAGCGTATTTCCATGTTGATCTTTCATCATCCCAAGATGTGGCTTGAATTTCTCTTTGATTTCCTGGATCTCGTGGAACAGGTCTCTTGTTCTTCCCTTTCTGTTGTTCTATTTATTTGTGCTGGTTATTATAATCAAAAAGAGTCCAGTAGCACCTTTAAGACTAACCAACTTTATTGTAGCATAAGCTTTTGAGAATCACAGTTCTCTTCATCAGATGCATGGAGGGCATTTCTTCTAGCCCTCCATGCGTCTGACAAAGAGAACTGTGATTCTCGAAAGCTTATGCTACAATAAAGTTAGTTAGTCTTAAAGGTGCTACTGGACTCTTTTTGATTTTGCTACTACAGACTAACACGGCTAACTCCTCTGCATCTATGACCACAGTTATTATAATAGATTTCTTTATCTCTGCATGCAAGTCCCTGAAAAGCCGCATTTAACATTCTATTTCTGTCATCGTTTGCTTTTGCTTCTCATCTGTCTTCAGCAATTTAAAGAGTTTCCTCAGTCATTTATTTAGGCTTCTCTTTTCATTTGACTACAGGAATATTCTTTGCACATTCTTTCTTGACAATATCTCTGGTTTCAGCCTATAGTTCTTCTGGTTCACGATCAATTGAACTTAGAATTGCAAATCTGTTCTTTACAGGGTGTTCAAATTCTTCAGGAATCTTAGATTGTATTTTTGCCCGATTCTTTTAGTGTTTCTCCTCAGCTTTATTCTAATTTTTGATATTAGCAACTTGTGATCTGTATCGCAATCAGCTCCTGGCCTTGTTTTAGCGGAGAGAATAGAGCTTCTCCATCTTCTGCTTCCAATTATGTAATCTATTTGGTTCCTGTACTGGTCACCCGGTGATTTCCACGTATACAATCGTCTTTTTGGTTGCCTGAAGCATGATTGAGCAATAAACAGGTTGTTGGCTTCATAAAACTCTATGAGTTGCTCTCCTGCTTCATTTTGTGATCCTAGTCCAAATTTTCCAACAATGTTGTATTCTGCTTTGTCTCCTACTTTTGCGATAGATCAAGATGGTTAGCCATGTTAGTCTTGTCTGTAGCAGTGGAAAAGACCAAGAGTCCAGTAGCACCTATAAGACTAACAAAATCTGCAGTAAGGTATGAGCTTTCCTGAGTCCCAGCTTTGGACGATCCTTTTGCATCTATTCACGTCTGCAATTAGACATCCTTCCGGCTTTAATCCAGTCCCATTATTAAGAATAGCGCCATTCATATTTTTCCTCGCCTCTTCCCCAGTAGCCAACTGAACGCCATCTGGACTGGGGCTGCTGTCATCCAGCACTGTACGTTCATACATTCGGGATTGACTAATCATAGGATTTTCAAGGCAAGAGATTAGCAGAAATGGTTTACCATTGCCTTCTTCTGCATTGTACTAACCAGGGTTTGCTGAAGTGACACTGCCGATGTCTGTGAAAGATCCTCCGCCAGTGTCCCCTTCCACGATTGCTACTTCCCAGTAGCTGGCCTTCGGGAATTCCTCCACTCCCGTCACCACTGGAACCATCAGTTCTCTTCTGGCAAAGTGACCATTGATTTCTGAAGGGGGTGGGTTAGGAATTCCAGGTCCCCTGGTGGGGGGGGATCCCCCCCTCCCCTCCACCACCACTCCTCTGGCCAGCAAGAAGAAATTTGGGCCCCTGGGCTTGCGCAATGATGCCACTTCCCAGAAGTTGCCCTGGAAGCGCGTGCGCAAGGAGCAACGGAAGAGCAACTGAAAGGTGAGTGCTCGGTCCCTCCCCTCTCCCGCTAGGAAGCTAAGGGGTCCGGGCAACACTTGGGGGGTGGCGTCTCAGTCTGCTGCCTCAGCTTTGACCGTTCCGCCTTCAGTGACTCTTCCAGGCGTGTAGACTCCTGACCGAGCCTGTGTGCTCCTGACGGTGTTGCTCTCTCTCAGCTTCCCTGACACACTCAAACCCCCTCACCACGGTAAGGTGTGTATCCAAGAGGGGGATATTCGCCCGTATTTATGATTTATTTACTAGAATTATATCTCATTTTTCTTCTCAAGGGGAACCCAAAGCAACTTACACCATTCCTTTTTCCTCCTCTTTATCCTCACACCAGCCCTGTGAAATAGGTTGGGCTGTGAGAGTGTGTCAGTCTCTCGGGTCCTAGTCTGAAACTCTAACCACGACACTGCGCTTTCTTGTGTGGCTGCTGTTGCAGCGTGACTGAATAGCCGTGAACAGCCAGACATGTGGGGGGGGGCTGCTGCTGGGCCTGCCATCGCCCCCCCCTTAGGGGCCGGAAAGGGCCTGCCCCTTTTACTGACTGACAGACACCCAGGCTAGCCTGGCAACTCCCACAACGGTCCCTGCAGTGGGCATTCGTTTCTTATAGGTACAGGAACTGCTTCTATTATGGGATGCATAGCCTCTTGATGCATTTTTTTTTAGATTTCAGAGTTCATAGCTCCAGTCTCTGGATTTAGTATCTACAGATGGGGCCCTGTTAAGAAGTAGATCTGTTGATATAATGGAACAGCTGAGGAGAGCGCTTCTATACAGCCAGTCTGGTGTAGTGGTTAAGAGCGCAGGACTCTAATCTGGAGAGCCGGGTTCGATTCCCCACTCCTCCACTTGAAGCCAGCCGGGTGACCTTGGGCTAGTCACAGCTCTCTCAGAGCTCTCTCAGCCCCACCCACCTCACAGGGTGTTTTGTTATGGGGATAACATACTTTGTAAACTGCTCAGAGTGGGCATTAAGTTGTCCTGAAGGGCAGTATACAAATCGAATGTTGTTGTTATATAAGGGAACAGGATTGCTGTGTGCAGTAATGTTTACTGAACATATCCATGCTACAACAACGTCTTCTAAGTTTGTAGCTCCCCTTTCTCATTACAGTGCGTCGTGCCTTAGGCTGGTTTCCGTTCGCATTGTTTTCCAGCCCTGCAATCCTCGTCCTACCACTGCATTGCTTATGGGTGGTCCCTTCTGCTTGAATAAATTCTTTTTCACATTTTGTCATTTGCCTTGCATTTCAGTGAGAAAGACCAGCTCTAAACGAAGAGAACAATAACAATAACATAGCTCACAGGATGACTTTCTCCCCAAGCTGTTCTGAGGATCAAGTGCGAGAGGAGAGGGCCACGCACCCTGCCCTGAGCAGGGAGCAGGGCGGTGGGAGGCATTTCTGATGAATGCTGTTTGCAGTTATAACTGCCTCACCAAGGTGGTAGAGAGTAGAGGGTATAAATTCTTCAAATAAGTGAACAAAATTAAGATTGCACCACATTTAAAAACATTAGAATTACTCTGCTGCCTCCTACCTGGGACCTCACTTCACCCAGGGCAGCGATCCTCTTGGGCCTCGGTCGGCCTTTTTCTGAACTTTCTCAAATGCTGAAACCAGACCTGCCCTTGGCACTCCAAAGGCTGCCACGTCAGAGAGCCCAAGGCGAGCAAGGCTACAAGGCCCACGGTTGCATTTTCAAACCCCTCCCAACTCTCCCCCAGCACCCAGCTGGCTCTGTTCGATGCTGAGCTGATGGCTTCATTCACCTATTCAGACCCTGCTCCGTGGGCGCCCCAAATGAAGGGATTTTGCCCCACGGAAATCACAACGTGAATCTCCTTTGCCCCACTGCAGTCCATCACCCGGTTCAGAGAGACATTCTGGGAGTTCTTTGCATCTGCCTGGGAATAATTTGGTGAAACCCATACATTTGGGGAGAGGACAGACCAATAGCAGCAAGAGGCCCAAAGTGCAGGCAATCGGCTGGACCTCTCTCTTACCACGCAGGGGACTGCAGCCTGAAGCAGGCTGGCGGGCTGTGTCTTTATTATTGTTTTTACCCTCAAGGAGTTTGGGGACACTTAAATCACCTCCTCCCACCCCCTCACGTTATCTTCACAACCTCCCCATGAGGAAGGCTGGGCTGAGAGAGAACGGGAAGGGCTCAACGCTTGCCCCAGTTCTGGTCTGATACCTGCTACCTCCCCCAGCCCCGCAACCAGCAAGCTCTCTGCCGCCAGCTGCTCCCCTTCACAGCTGCCTCCCCCAGCTCAGCCTGCAGCACTCTGTCCACTCCTGCCCCCTCTTCCTGTTGGGAACAAAGCGCCCCAGTGCCAGCTGGCTACCTGCCTCCAATGTTGCCCCACAGGGCCAAGCAAGCGGGGAAGTCCCCAAAGGATCCAGCAGCCGAGTGCTGTCTTTTTGCCCTTGCTGCTGCCGCCTCCTCCCTGCGTGCACCCCTATCCAAGCTTGGCCCACGTCAGCTGTGGGGAAACACCTGAGCGCTCCGTTCAGGGCACCACCCACTCACTAGGCCAGGCATCGTCAGCCACCGCATGGCTCCCCCCAGCTCAGGATTCTGTATGATTTGCCAGCCATAGGTCCAGTGCAGACTCCAGGGGCACCCCCTCGCCGTCAAAGGTGAATACTTAACAGTGGGAGCGGCAGCTGTCACTTACCTTCCGGGGATTCTTCCTGCACGTAGGTGCCCGTCAGGTAGCGATGCACCAAAGCAGACTTCCCACTGGACAGATTTCCCACAATCCCCTGCAACACAAAGGCAAGAATGAACACCATCTCCTGCTCCCTCGTAATCCCACTGAGGAGACAGAGGGAGGCCAAGCAGAGATCCGAGCAGGGGGACCGGCCGATGGCTTTAAAGAGATGGAATTAGGAACCGAAAGGGAGAAGGGGCTTCATTTCAAAGCCTCTGGCCTACACGCTAACCCTCCAGTCACAACACGGGGGGGGGGCTTTGCTGCTGTTTGCCCAAGACCTCCCATGCCCCCGACTGGACGAGAGCCACAGCCTTCCAGCACCCTCTAACATTTCCGGAGTCAAACGTTCTGTAACTGCAACAAAGGCTGCTCGACTATGCACCCCCAACTGAACCTTTGCTTTGAGGCACCTGCTCAGCTACAGCACTCGTCCCCTGCGAGGCAGGCTCCAGCCGGCATTATCAGCCCCCAGGTGCAAAATCCTGCACCGAGGCAGTAAGAAAAGGGCAGACAACCTGGAAGGGGCTCAGAGGAGGGCAGATTTTGATCCTCAGAGGAGGATCAAAATCACCTTTGATCTGATGGATCCTGCCAACATGCAACCAAAGCACATTTGTCTTCTGTATGAAAGGTATTCAGCACTTTGTGGTATAAGTGAAGTAAGTAAATAAATAAGTAACAGTGAAATCCTAAGCAGAGTTATTCCAGTCTAAGCCCAGTGAAATCAATGGGCTTAGACGGGAGTAATTCTACTTACAATTGCACTGTAAATAAGGGGCCACCAATGTTGGTGCTATTTTCCCTGCTGCATCCCCCACAACTCCCTTCCAAGCACCAATGGAAGAGGGGCTTTAAAAGAACCAGCAAGAGCTCCGTGAATTCCCTGTTACGTCCCCCAATTCTCAGTTTTCATTTTTTTCAAAATAATAAATTCTCTATTTCTTTTTATTTCCAAGGTACACTTTTCTCCTTCTACCTCCTTCCACCTCCACAATGAAAGGGTCCAGCGACGTAACTCTTTTTAAAAACCAAAGCTGGTGATTCAAGGGACATAACAGGCCACTATAACATTACAACACTGTAGCAATTTAGTTCTTGCAATTTTTTTTTTAACTTTAAAAGGCTCTTGGTGACATGGAGGAAGGAGGGAAATGGCTGTGGTGGAGAAATGGGGCAGGGAAACCCGCCATGCCGGAAGATCCATTGCCCCTTTGCTGAGCTGGCAGCAGCAGAGGCAACTGAGAAGCTACAGGGAAGCGTTGCTGCCTGGAAGACCCCCAAGTCTAATGGGGTGGAGTGACTGGAAAGATTTTGGTTGGACGTTCAGAGCAATTCTCTAAAAGTAAGAGGGGTTTTTGACAGTGGAACCCATTCCTTAATGGGAGGGCTCCCCCTTGCCAGGGGTCTTCAAGCAGAGGCTAGGCAGCCACCTGTCCGGGGCGGGGCGGGGCGGGGCGGGGCGGGGGCCTCACTTCGGACTTTCTGCATCCAGCAGCAGGTGAGATGAGGCGGTCTGCCAGCCCCGCCCCCCCCCCATATGTTTGTAGGAGTTTTCCTCCTGAACTGTCCCACTGGCCAGGTAGTGGTTTTAACCATTAACCACTCATGGGTTTAGCATTTAAAGTCCAGTGAAGAAAAGAGCAAGTCCACGGAGGTATTATCAGCACCTTTAGGACGTGTGGTCAGACCCCCTCAGCCTCTTCCATGGACAGGTAACGTTTGTCCTTCCAACCGTCTGCAAGGTGAGTGATTGTGCAGAACGGTATCCGTTCTGACCCGTCAAGCTTTTCCGATTCTCCTGCAGCATTACCAGTTAGATTGGCACAAGTTCTCCATCCCGAGCAAGGCCCTTAACGGACTTCCGCACGAATCACCTGAACTGCACAACCCCCAGTGGCCCTGGGGCCCCCCCTTTCAGCCCCATCTCCACCCATGCGCAGCAGCGCGTGCAGAATTCTAGAAGCAGCGAACCACAGAGCGGGAGCCCCTGTGCAATGCAGGCAACTCACAGCTCCCCCTCTCCCCAGTGACCTCCGCTGAATGCCCAGAGGGAGGCAACAACCCCCCCACCCGGGATCCCCGGCCAATCTGAAGTCCCTCCTGGCCGCAAAGTGGCAATCAGCTTTGCTTTCCGCTGGAGATGCTTCTTGCCCCAGGAACAGGGACTGGCAAAGCACAGGGGGGCACTCGCTCGCCAGGCCACCAGGGCAGCAAGGCACCCAGCTGAGGGGGCGGCCTTTCCCCTCCCTTCGTCCAGAAAAGCCACCTCTCTGCCTCTGGCAAACCCAAACCCGATTTCCATTTGCACCAGCATTGGGGGGGGGGGAGGGTCCTGCTTGCCAGCAAACTGCAGTCCTGCGGCTGCCCAGAAGGGGGCCTCCTTTGCCACTGGCTACCACCAAAGGCAAGAAAGAGTTACGCAGCTGGGCTCTCAGCTCATGCCTCTTTATTCCAGGCAGCCCCGGGTCTGCTGCCTTTCCCAGGGCCCCTCCTCATTCAGCTGGGGAGGGGGCATTCCTTGTTCAGTTCAGTTCAGAGGGCTCCCTCAGGCCTGAGACCAGCTTGCCAACAAGAGGAGATGGTCTGACTGGCAGCCTTACACACAAACACCACCCTGCCGGGCTTTCTGTGGTGGGTGGGCTCCTGCTCCAGGCAGCCCAGCCAGAGCGCCTTAGGGTGAAGGTCCCGAGATGTTGGGACAAGAATTTGAGGTGCTGGGAGGGGAGAAAGCCTTGCTCTCTTGCTGGAGGCCTGCAAGCCACACGATGGGCCCAGGGCGTGAGGCCCTGACCCACCCAGCCACAGATGCCAGGGGTCCCCTGCTGCCCAGCTCTGGAGAGGTCTTAATGGGGGTAGCCCCTTGCTCTGCTGATGGTTGTGGCGCATGGGGCGGAGCAGTCCAGAGGGCAAGCAGCCCCCAGGCCAGACTATTTCCATTACTCCTCTGGAGTGCTGGGGAACCAGCACCATCCTGGGCAGCTTGTGGGACAGGCTGCCTATCACTCCACATCGCTCCTCTACTGGAGTTGCTACGAGGTCCCTGTCTGCCATAGCCTCTACGTCCTTCTCAGGAGCAAGGAAAGCCACCCCTTGGCCCTCTCCCATTGCCCAGCGTCTCTAACAGGGGCGCCCCCACCTGGGGCCCAGAACAGCTTGCAGTGCTTGTGGTGGCGTTCACGCCAGACAGCGCTATGCTGGCAGGGGCAAGAGGCCGCAGCTTCTCTGGGGGGGGGAGGGGCGGCAGCGGCAAGGCTACTTACCACTTTGAGCTCCGGCACCGAGCGGCTCAAGGTCCACTCCTGGCTGTTCACAAAGGAATCTGCAGGAAGAGCGAAAGCAGAGCCGGGATCAGCTGCCTCATCCCAACACATGGTGAGCAGGGCAGGACTCAGCCTCGGTCAGCTACTTGGACTAAGAGGAATCCAGTTACAGATTTACAGATCTCTATCCCACTTTGTCCATCATAAAATGCCTCAAAGTAGCAAATCTTGACACATGAAAAAAAAAACCTCTTCTCTAACAAATCAGCATCACAGAACTCTGTGTGAAAACCTATCCCAAAATGCATAAGAGTTACTGGTGGGGCAGGGGTTTTTTTCTGGGAAAAGAGGTGGTGGAACTTACTGGGTACCATGCGCGCGAGCAAAGCACGCTCCCAGGATGGCGTGATGTCACTTCCAGGAAGTGACATCATCACGCAGGCCATGGCCACCCTGGGAGCGCTCCACAGAAGGCCAGATTCAGGCCCAAATCGGCCTGGAATGCGCCACTGCCGCACAGGAGAGGACTCCTCTGCCCGGCAGCAGCCCAATCCTGGCCATTTCAGGCCCAAACTGGGCTGAATCAGGCCCGAAACAGTCCTGATCAGGCCCAAATCATCCTGGAATGGACCACTGCCATGCAGGGGGACCCTCCCCCACCTGGCAGCGGCCCAATCCTGGCCATTTCGGGCCTATTTCAGCCATTTCGGGCCGAAACGGGCCCCAAATGGCCGAATACCCACCAGTCACATGTCGCAGGTATTTTTAAGAGGTGCTGGGGCCAGCTTTGCATGGAGTGAAGGATGCCCAGGGCATAAGTCCAGGATGGGATCCCAGAATCACTGCCAGGAATGTGGGGTAGAAAATATTCCATGGAAAAATTTCCAACCCACAGATGTAAATATAGTCTGTCTGTCTATAGTCAGGGCTGTAAGCTGCCTTAAGCTTCTTTTTGGTGGAAAAGCTGCTAATAAAGTATTTTAAATAAATAAATAAAATGTAGGATATGAAGCATGGGCAAAATCTGGTGCTCGGTTCAGCTGCCCATGGAGGAACTGAAAGTAAGGTATGACAACCCCTGGCTCCCCCTACCCCCGGGCCAAGCAAGGGATAGCTGGCCTTGGACGGCCTGAGCCTAAGGAGCAACGCGAGCCCTGGGCAGAATGGGTGGCAGCGGCAGCGGCCCGTTCCATTTTGTTTTCTATCCCACCCACCCCCGATGGTGGGGCTGTTGCCCATTGGCTGAGACTGCCCATGTGTGCACCCAGGGCACCTGCCTACCCCCTGTGGTTTGCTCTGGGGCTGGAAGAGGTCTCACTCCTCTGGCCACTTCCTTACAACCTCTGTGCCACTGGCCATCAGAGGGGAAACGGGTCTGTATCTAAACTCAGGACTTTGAAGAAAAGACACGGAGTGTCTTCTCCTGCCAACATTCAATAGAAACTTCTGGCTGCTTCCTAGGGCAGAGCAGCCTGTGCTACCAGGAAGAAAAGCCAGGCAGTTGGTAACCTCGACCTGCGCTCCCCGGCCAATGAAAGAGACCCCCCCACCTCTCTGTCTCACACAGAGAGAGAGAGAGAGAGAGAGAGAGAGAGAGAGAGAGAGAGAGAGAGAGAGAGAGAGAGTTTGGAAAACACATTTTTCAGTTCCAGACCCTATTTCTAGTCCTCCTGGCTGCAAAGAAAGGCTGCGAAGCGTTTGCTGTAGATTCTGCTGTGAAGGAGCGCCCAAGGAAGGGATGGGGCAAGGTGCAGACCTCCATCCCAGGAAATCAATGCCTGCTTCACCACCGCCACCCATGCGCTCTAATGCCCCCCCCAACTACTAAGTCCTAAGGGGTTGTGTAGTGGCAGCAAGTTCCACAGCCTCAAGGGCTGACAGCCTTTCTGGCCGAAAGACTTCACTGGTTGTCAGAAAAAGTTTCCCAATGAAACTTAACTCAAGTGTGAGAAAGGACCCTTTGCGACAACTAGGAAGTCTCTCTGATTTTGGGTCTTGCTTGTGGGTCTCCAGGGGTTTGCTTTCTGGTGGCTGCTTGTGGCGCCGAGAGTTAGCACTTACTTACCAGGAGGGATTTCCTGGATGTCTCGCTCTCTTTTCCATCATTCTAGGAGTGATTTTTATATTGGTATGTTTTTTACAGCTGCTGTGGGACATCAGCCAAAAAGCAGCACAAAATCACATTAAATAAATACATGTATCTGTCCGGAAGACTCAGCAAAGCTGCTCTCCAGCTTGGTGGCAGATGCTCCCTGAGAGTCCGTCAGGAACACTTCTCCTGGTGCCTGGGGGGGGGGGGCAGGGGGGAGCCGTCGGGGGCACTGCAGGCCCAAATGCCCAGGGCAGCAGCTTGCCCAGGCCTGCCTGCCCAGCACCTCCCAGGCCCTCATTCAGCTTCCGAGCTTGCAAAGCGCTTCCTGCTCCCCTCCACGCTTTGCAGCTGTTTGTTGGGCCCAACCAAAGGTGTGAGCAGGGCTTGCAGGGGCACCACCCAAACTGGTTTGGTGAGTCAGGCTGCTACAGGGCTCTAGGCAGGAAGGGGGGGGCAGATGCTCCAGCCCTCAGGGGGACCCCAAGAGCCAGGGCAGCTTTGGCAAGAGGACTGCGCCCTCCCTTGCCGCTCCCCAGAGCCACCCAATGAGGAGGGGCAACCCCAGAAAGCCCCCTCCCCCCGCCACTGCACATCAGTGAACTCTGAGCTCCTTGAAGGAACCTCCTTCCCGCCCACACGTTAGCAAAGGAGGCGCATCAGGATCCGGGCCCCAGACTGGGAGGGGACGCACCTCACCTGACCGGGTCAAAGCACACAATGGGAAGACGGAAGAAGGGCTTCCCTTGGGCCTAGCCTGCTCCAGCCACACCCCAGCCATGCCCAGACAAGCAGAGGTACGGCCCAGTTTCTTGCTTGTCAAGAGAGGCTGCCTGGCCTCACCACCAGACTGACGGAGGCGGAGGGCAGGCCACAGGGCCAGCAGAGGAAACAGAAGAGCCCAGCTGCTGCCTGCCTGCCAGGGGCCTGCCCATACACCACACAGCTGAGCCAGGCCCATGAAAGGACTGCCCACTCCTCCATCAACACACAAAACTCCTCATCGCAAGGGAGTGGGGGGGGCAGCCCCAGTGGCCAGCAAGAGGGTCTCCTGCCCCACCCTCCCCACACACAGACTGTAGCCTCGACCACCCCAAGGGCCGCGAAGCGGGAGGCAGAGGCTCCCCTCCCCTCAAAAGACCACACCCCAATTCCTGGCCTTCTCCACCTGATCCTTGAACGGTCTCATGGCCGGGCTGCACCCAGCCCGCACAACCTCCCAGGGAGGGAGCTAGCCGCTCTCCTAACCACAGAGCCTGCGCACCTTTTGAGTGCTTTGCAAAGCCTGTGAGGCAGGCCACGAAGGAGGCCCGTTTCACAGACACGGCCCTGACCCGCCTGCGCGGCCGGACTTCCATCTCCACCCTCGCAACTTTTGCTTTCAGCTACGTAGACCCCACTTAGCAGCAGCAAACACCCTTATCCCCTTCTCTGTTTTACCCTCACAGCAATAATTCTGTGAGGTGGGTTATGCCGACAAAAAGCAACTAGCCAAAGGTCACTCAATGAACTGCTATGCCAGAGGAAGGATTCGAACCCAGGTCTTCCAGATCCAGGTCTAACACTTCTACCAACTCCCGGAAGGTGACAGAGGCGGAGGAGGCCTCAGCTTGGAATTGGCCTGCTCTGCTCACACTCAAGAGCCTTGGATGGTCCGACGAGGCACCAGAGCTACACTGGCCCTGGGAAGTTCTGCACCGGGGCTGACTCCACTCAGGCTCAGGGGGCTGTTCCTCGGGCCAAGCACATTACTTGAGTATTTTAAACAAATACAACTTCTAATAGCAATAGCAAGTGCGCCCCTACGGATTGGTGTGCGCTTCTTCAGGCAAATCATCAGGCGAGGGTTGCGGGGGCGGGGGGGGGAAGAGACCTTGCTGCAGTCTGGCGAAAGAGCCAGGCACAGGCACAGACCGGGGGGGGGGGGGGCAAAGGAACACACACACACACACACACCTCCACTGACCAGGAGGAGGGAACCGGTGGGCAAGCAGAGAGAGGCCCTGCAGGAGGGGACGGGCTGGGCCCTGGGCAAACTCCATCTCCGAAACAACCATACGAGGCCTCGTCATCAGGGCCTGCACCGGCCTGACACTGGCATACTAAAACCCCCTCAGAGAAACGGAGGTGGGCACACGGAGAGCATCCAAAGAGGCATACCACCTTCGATACTGGAGGGAGTAGAGATATCCATCATGACTCGTAGCCACTGATAGCACTGTTCTCCCCAGTTGGCAGCCATCACCCTACCCTGTGGCAGTGAGTTCCACAAGTGAACTGCGTGCAGTGTGAATAAGTACTTCCTTTTGTTTGTCCTGAATCTCCCACCCCTCAGCTTCAGTGGATGACCCCAGCTTCTAGTACTATGAGAGAAAGAGAAAAGTTTCTCCCTGTCCATGTTCTCCGTACTGAGCATAATTTTACAGACGGCTTATGTCTCCCTTAGTCACTCTTTTTGTAAGCCAAACAGCCCCCACTGATCCACATGGGGCAGCGGCTTCATCCCCAGCTCGTTTGGGCTTTGCTTTTCTGCACCTTTTCAAGCTATACCGTGCCCAGGTGCAGCAACCAGAACTGCCTACAATATCCCAAGCGTGGTCTCACCGTCCGTGTGGGACTCTCCAACTCCAACCTCAGTCCTCATCCGGCTGGCTTCTCCACGGGAGCACGCCTGACCCTGGATCCCACGGGGCACACGTGCAACAGCTTTGGAAGCAGCAACACCACCACGAGTGCTATGCAGCCTCGTGGTCTAGGCAGCCAGGTCGATACACTGCGCCCAGCTCCCAACCTGCTTACGCAACAGCTTGGCTGTGCCCGGAACAAAGCAAAGACCACTCCGTAGACAGAGGCATCGCCTGGCAGTGGGACTGCATCCTCCGAAGTCCTTGGGCAGGGCAATGCGGAGACACAGGGGCCACAGCGGAGCAGCAGCTTGGCAGAGCTGCCCTCCCTACTCGGCCAGGATCTCAGCCAGCGGAGCTGACCGCCCCCCCCCCCCCGTGCCAAGGGGGTCCTGATCAGCCTTCCCTCCCTCCCAGCCTGGCCACTGGCCTCTTCTGCTCTCCCAGACTGACAGGGGGCGGGGATTGCGCTTGGCCCCGCTGCTGCCGCTGTGTTGGGTTTCCCCCTCAGCGTGGGGGGCTGGCCCTCCCACAGAGGGGGCATGAGCCAGTGGGCTTGCTCAAGGCTGGAAGATTTATTTTATTTATTTAAAATATTTATTAGCTGTCTTTTTATCTTGCAAAAATATAAAGTAGCTGATGAGATAAATAATCAGAAAATGAATTTTAAAAGTTTAAAAGCACAGTTCAAGACTGCTACTAAACAAAGGAACAAAGTTAATTAACAGCAGTCACATGCAGAAGCCGGCCATTAATATTCTTAATTTCAACAAAAAATACTAACCGGCAATCAGTATTTTACAAAAAAAAACCCCACATAAATATAACTTTGCATTTTGCTGCCGTGTTTATCATAATCAAACAGTCTATTAGACATGCCCTTCTCTTGCTCTGAAAATGTGCTGCACTCCTTTATAAGCCTCCCAAACGTGGGACCCAGCAGCCCAGAGCAGGGCCCGGATCCTGGCTGGCCCCTGCCTTGGTCGCCCTTGAGCACGGCTGGTCCTCTGGGCTGTGTTCACACAGAGGCCACGTTGCGTGCCCACTTGCTGCCCTGAGGTGGTCTAAAGGGTGCAGCGGGAGAGTGGGCAGCCCAGGGGTCAGGGAGAGGCCTGGTCCTTGCGCAGGCCAGAGAGACCAGAGGCCAGCCAGGCCCTCTGGGGCTCCTGTCAGCGAAGCCTAATCTGTGGCAGTTGGGCCTGGAGGCCACCGGTGGTGAGGAAGGCCCCTCAGGACAGCCTCTTTGGCGTCTGGAGTCCCTCGCAGGGGCCCTGCGTGCTTAAGGGAGGGGGGCCTAGGCCTTCTCTCCTGCCCCAAGCCCCCAGGGCAACCGGGCCTGAGGAAGCGGGCAGGGGCCTGGGCCCTCTGAGCTGGCTCAACAAGGGGGCTGCTGCAGCTAGGAGAGGAGGAAGCCCACTCCCCAGGAGTGCCTCGAGCCAGGCCGTGGACCAAGGAAACGGGGGCCAACCAGAGCCCACCTCAAGGAACCGTGGGAAGGGACTTTGCTCTTGTTTTCGTGCCCAGCTTCTCTTTCATCTCTGACATCAGAGAGGTGAAGGATTGATGCTGCAGCAAATCAGAAGAGGCTTAGACTAATTGGCAGGAAATAGGCTGAAATTTAGGGTGACGGGCAAGTCCTCTGGCCAGGCCAGGAAAGCCTTGTTTCGACCTAAGACCAAATTCCATTTTCGTTTCTACTCACACGAATCCCACTGCGTGGAAAACGCCACTGTGGGGCCTATTCCTCCCCAGAAAACAGCTGGGCCTTGGCTGCACACCCAGGGGGTGCCTGCTGGCTCGTCACTCCTGCCGCACAGGCAGCCCAGGAGGAGAGCAGGGAAAGGCCTGCCTGGTCTCTGCCAAGGGGAAATCCTCCGCACACCCACTCCTGATGCGTCCAAGCGCCACGTGCCCTGTTCCTAATCTCTCCCGTGAAGATGCAGCAGGACCGGGCGTGCAGAATCTACAGCCCGGGGCATTGCGTCTGGATGCTCCACTTGCCGCCAAGGCGCCAAACTCAAAAGGCTCTGGCCAGCAGCCTCCCTGCACCATTCTTCTGGGCAGGGAGTGGGGGTCACTGGGGCAGTCGGGGGGGGGAGTACTTGTGAACTTCCTGCATTGTGCAGGGGGTTGGACTAGATGACCCTAGAGGTCCCTTTCCACCCGATGATTCTGGATGCTGCTGTGCTCCACAGACCTTCTGGGCCACCACGTGGCCATGTGGGCTTGGCCACCCCCACCCCGCTCTTCTCCTTGGACCCTTCCAGCTAGCTCTCTTGCATGTGCTTTTCATAGGCTGATGCCCCTCCTTTATGTGCATCTCCCTGGGGTGGAACACCCAGATCAGCCACGCAATATTTTCTGACAAAATGAGGAGGGGGGTCGGTTTGGAAGCAATGTGGCAACTGCCCTTGCTCACCTGCCAGGCCCCGACAGCCAAAGGCCCACGTACTTGCTACTGCCCTTGTCTGGGGTACTAAGCAAGCAAGGGCCTCTGGCAGGACCACGCAGGGGAGGAGCCCTTCTCTACGTGGCCAGTTACGGAGTGTCTTGGGTCACCAAGCCAGATGCTCACGCAGGGCAGGGAGCAGCCAGGCCCTGATGCAAGGCAGAGAATCCCAGGGCATGCGAGGAGGAGGAAGCGAAGCAGCAGCTCTTCGTTCATGCAGACGTTCCCCTTTCTGTGGGGCTGAGCCAGGGAGTGTGCATAGCATTTAGCCTTACTCTCTGCAATCGTGACAAACTACTATTATTATACATTCTAACCTTTTTGTTGTGTGAACCTTTCGTGATCTTTAAGTTGTGTCTGTGTGAACTGTACTTCGTTGTACTCAACCCTTATACTGAGGGCATCAGATAAGAAAATCTTAACTTGTGATTTATGGAACATTTTATTGGAAATTTGCTAAATATCAGATTTATTGCCACTCCTTAATGATGTAAGAATTCTTATTTTTTAAGCTTTTTCTCTTTAAATTGAGATTCTTCCACTTATGCCCAAGACTGAGGTCAACACACTGTTTTCTAAGCCCAGACAAAAGGAGGTCCCTCGATTTCTGCAATGTTGATCGTTTCAATGTTCAATGCCTGATTTTCCCCCTTCTGATAACTGGCAGAACCTGGGCAAAGACTCAGTGAACGAACTGCTGCATGTGCTTGGAACAGGAGGGAGCCTCTGTGCGCGGGGGGGTGGGGTGGGGTGGGGGGGAGCCAGTATGGCACAATGGTTCGAGCGTTGGCCGAGACAGGCATTATTCCCATTCCCATTCCGCCACAACGCTCCCTGGCCAGCCTCCCCCTCTGCTTATCCTACCTCCCAGCCCGGGCCGGGGGCGTGTGTGTGTGTGTGTGTGTGTGTGTGTGTGTGTGTCACAGTTACATACGCCCTGGCAACATCCAGACTGGCCTTTTGGAGGGGGTGCATATGAGACTGCCCCTGAAGATGGCTCAAAATGCAGCAGGCAAGGAGCGCACTAGGGCGGGCTGCAGCGAGCAGTCTCTCTGCCTAGCCTACTGCTCAAGGATGTTGCGGAGAAGGGGAGAATGATATTGCAAGCCACGGTAGGTCTCTACTGGAGAGAAAAGTGCGGGATAAATATAACAACAACAACAACAACAACATTCAATTTATATACTGCCCTTCAGGACAACTTACTGTTCACTCAGAGAGGTTAACAAAGTATGTTATTATTATCACTATACCAATCACCCTGTGAGGTGGGTGGGGCTGAGAGAGTTCCTAGAAGCTGTGATCGACCCAAGGTCACCCACTTGGCTTCAAGCAGAGGAGTGGGGAATCAAACCCAGTTCTCCAGATTAGAGTCCTGCCGCTCTTAACCACTACACCAAACTGGCTCTCTCCACAAACAGACTGTACCAATTACATTAGCTGCCAGCAAAGTACTCGAGGTAATCGTTCCAGCTTGGGTCCGTGGGGCCTTCCCCAACCACCTCCACCCCTCTGCATCATGGCACCTCTGAGGGTGGCCCAGGGAGCCCAAGTGCAGAAACCACCTTGGAGGCACCTGAGCCCGGGAAAGCAGGTTTCACAGCATCCTGTGGGAGAGTTGGGCGTCGTCTGCATATGGATGCCATCCCACTCCGTAGCTGCGAATGAGTTCTCCTAAAGGCTTTACGCAGAGGTTGAATAACGTGGGAGGTAAGATTGCGCCCTGCGGGACCCCACAAGATAGTTCCCATTCTGGAGACAGCTGATCTCCGACAGCCACCCTTTGAATCCGCTCCAAGAGAAACGATTTAAGCCAATCCAGGGCACATCCTTTGATGCCCACTTCTGTTTCTAAATAACAACAACAACAACAACAACAACAATGCAACCTTAGGGTCAGGTAGCAATTTTCCCCAGGCCAGTTTGGCTAGGGATCCTGATGGAGTTTTGCCATCTTTTGGGCATGGATAATAATAATAATATTTGATATACCGCCCTTCAGGACAACTTAATGCCCACTCAGAGCGGTTTACAAAGTATGCCATTATTATCCGCACAACAAAACACCCTGTGAGGTGGGTGGGGCTGAGAGCTCCAGAGAGCCGTAACTAGCCCAAGGTCACCCACTTGGCTTCAAGCAGAGGAGTGGGGAATCAAACCCAGTTCTCCAGATTAGAGTCCTGCCGCTCTTAACCACTACACCAAACTGGCTCTCAACAGGATGGCATGGTCTACTGTGTCAACATACCCTCCACTCAAAGCTCAGTTTCCGAGTTCAGATTATTCTTTTCTTAAAGCTACAGGGCTTCCAATATCTCAAGCTAGATACCATCATCGCTGCTTTGAGGGAAGTATAAGTCAAGTTACTAGATCCATCTGAGGACTTCAGCTCTGCCACTGTATTGTAAATTTGCTGCAGAACATTCCAGTGGAAAGTGGAAAGTTTTTAAAGAGTCAGATCGAAGGCCGTGATGATAAATTCATGGAGATGGTTCCTTTGAATGGTTTTAAAAGCAGGTGCTACTTTGAGTGGAAGTACTATGGAACCCATTACTAATTATTGAGGCAACAGGTTCTTTCATCACTAATTTTTGGCCTATTTTGATCATAGCAGGAGCCCCATCTCTTCAAGAACAAGAATCCACTAAATTTGGTTGTAGTTTTGTATGCAGCCATTCTGCCTTGCAGATGCTGGGCTACGTTTAAATGGGGATGCTAAATATGTGTTCAGTATCAGACCGAACAAGCTCATCAACACGTGAATTGGACTTTGTCTAATCCCCCGGCGGAATCAAGATATTCTCTGAGACTATCCGCGAGCACCGGCTGCCAAAAATCAGCAGGAGCTGTCAGGGGCAAGCAGAGACTCTCACAGACAGCTGTGTTGCCCACCCTCGTCGGGTGAAAAAGGCAGTCCGAAGAAACAGTTTTGAGAAGAGGTTACTGAACCAAGCTAAAATATCGTTCCCCCGTGCCATTCAGCAAGAAGCATTTCTTCCTAGCAACCTAAACGGATGAAGGCAGATTGAAGCATTTACCATCTTGATGCAACTCACCGCAGCAAGAGAACTAACTTACAATTTTCTACATATGGTAAGAAACCATTTTGTTTTTTGCATATATGATTTCTGTTTTGGTCTCCTGGCTCATGGGCTATTTATGTTTAATCTTTTTTTTCTTGGCAAGGAGGAAGATGCGATGGGATGTAGTATACTATTAATCATGTGTGCTCTGTAGTTCATATACAGAATTTAGAGGTAAGTTGGACACGCAGGCTTCCCTGCATCTTGCTGATAGATTTCATCAGGTTTCCTGTAAGAGGCACTCTCTCACTCTCCCAAAGTGAAGGGACGTGTTGTTTACTGTCAGAATGAGTAATGAAAGGTTGATTTTCTGCCAAACTAGCTCTCAGCACAAAGAACAATGCCACGAAGTTGATTCAAGGCCAGGGGAAAAATTCCATTGTCAAAAGACTGTCAGTCCAAGCATGCTCAGAGGAGCATCATCGCACACCTCTAAAAAGGATGAATCAGACGGTGCTGTAAAGTCACGTGCTGGCCGCTTACCCAGCAGCCTCTCTCTAGCAGGCCACACCCGACACCCTGAATCTCTCCGATTTGGAATTCAAGGAAATTGCGGTCCAGTAACAGGCAGGTGAAGGAGCAACTGCTGGGAGAGAATCTTCTGTGGCTGTGAACAATTCGTTGAGGCCTGGCTGCGGGACCGCTGGCCACTCTGCTCTGCCGACAGATGGACCAGGCAGAGGATCCCTCTGGGTCTTCCTGGGCCTCTTGCTGGCTTTGGGGACAGCTGACCAAGAACTGTGGCACCCAGAACCAGAGCAGGGGGGGAGGCACCGGCACTTCAGGGAGTTCAGCCCTGTCTGATGAGGAGACTCGGCAAGATGCCAAGGGGGCTTCCAAATCCACAGCCGGAGGGGCGCGGGTGGCACCAGGGCTGTATTTCATTGATCTGGAAGCAGCAGCCTCGGCCCGAGCCTGGAGGCTGAGGGGCAACAGGTGAAAACAGGACTCAGCCGTGGTAAAAGCGACTGAAATCTCCTGCCATATAAATAGTCAGTGTTTTGCTTCCACGGCGAATGTGGGTTTTTTTAAAAAAATTGTTTCTGTGGGTTTAAATGCAGGCCAGTGAGGAGGAGGCATGGTGGGATGGGACGGTGGCTGCACCGGGGCGGGGGGGGGGGCGGCGGGGTGCGCGGACTGACCACAGTTTCTAGTCGGCGTGGAGCTGAGAGAAACGGCCGTTCTGTCTAGCTCAGGCAGCCTGTGTGGAAAAGCCAGAGGGAATCTGTGAGGGGGTGAGGGGAGTGTTTATTTTGTGGGTGAAGAACTGAGGGAAATAAGCCTTTGCCACTCGGTCTGCTTTTGGCCTAAGTGGAAACTGTGTGGAAAATCTGCCTGTGTGACTGGATCTGTGGAGAAACATTTTAGGATCCATACCGAGCTTATGAACCTCTTGTGAAACCAATACGTTTATGAATTACTCTGAAACCACACAATGCACGTATACTTATAAAAAAACTGTATTTCTGGTTAAGTAAAATGCCTGTTTCATCAGGAATATAGGGCCCCTTTTTTACCTCACATTCACCCCCACATGCTGATCATTCTGTCACGCTACCTTCCATAACTAAACCTTCCTGTACAGTAAGTCAAACTGAGAGAGAAACTAAGTCGAGAGCCTTTGGTGACGGCAAAAATCTAAGGGAACACCAAGGAAACCAGGGAGGCAGCAACAGCCAGGCAGGTCCCACGAAGGGGACAAAATGCCCCAGCGATACTGATGTTCCAGAGGGGTTAGTTTTGTCTCTCCTGGCTGGGGTTAGTACCTCTCCAGCTGTGGACCCAGCCTGGCTGTCGGAGAAGCAGGGGAAGGGTGCTGTGGCCAAGCGCTCTTTCTTTCTGCTGTACCACACACACACATTAGCCTGACTTGCCTTTGCGGATCCCTGAGAGGAAACTCAGGGCTAGACTACTGCAATGCCCTCTGTGTGACACTATCCTTGAAGACAACTCAGAACTTGCAACTGATGCAGCTGGTCCCCTTGGAAAGAAGCAACAGTCCTAAGGCTCCCTGTTCAGTTTCCAGAACATTCCACAAAGACGGAGAGTTACAGCCAAAGCACTCTAATGAAAAGACACCACCACAACAATCTAACTGCTTGCACTCTTATTCTCAGTTCAACTTTTTATAAAAACCAATATGCATTTGAGAGAAGCCGCTGGGTGATATAACTAGTGGGCATGAGCTGCAGACCCATTCTTGAGAAACGAGGCAACGAGAAGCCAGGCCCCTCGTTGGACGGTGTCAGGAATGATGAATTTCTCCTGCAAAAAATAAATTACTGGATTGATTAACAGAATTATACGTACCTAAGGATGATAACACAGGTGACCCTCTGATGATTCTGTATCTGGAAGAGTGTTGCTACCTGACTTGTATATGAACAGGCACTGACTGACAAGTGGATATATGTTCTATTGGTTTGTTTTAAAAGTTGAACTGAGAGTAAAGAGTATAAGCGGTTAGATTGTTACGGCGGTCTTTTTCCTTTTTTCACTAGAGTGTTCCGTTTCCAGAGCAAGATTCAGGTCCAGTAGCACCTTAAAGACCGACTGGATTTCTGGGGGAGGGGGGCCTTTGGAGAGTTTCCAGGGTTTTAAGGCCCTTTCTCGCCTCTCGCCTCTCCACAACCTGGGGCCCACGTCTCTGGAGGCCTGCCTCCCGTGGTAAGATACTCTGTGCCAGCTTCACTCCTCTTGACACGTTCTCAGGAGAGTGTCACTGCCCTCAGTGAGCTGTGGCTTTTCCAGGGTGGCCCCAATTCTCTGGAGCGGTTGGCTGGAGAGGGCAAGTTATCTTTAGAAGACACTATGAATAGCCCACCCGAGGTCTCTCAAAATCTACCCTGCCTTCCCTGGCCAGCAGTGGCTCTCCAGGGGCTTACAAAAAGGTCTTTTCCATCACCTGGAGCTCCGTCCTTTGAACCGGAGGTGCTGCTGAGGACTGAACTTGGGTCCTTCCTCATGCAAAGCAAATGCCCACCGCTGAGCCACAGCCCCACCACAGAACAGTTTCACTCCCAAGGGAGGTGATGTTCTCCTAAACTCTGGGTGGAGTTCTGGCTTTTCTCACCTTGCTGAGTGGCACACAGGTAGAGAGGGGTTTTGCATCAGAGATCATGACTGTGTTTTACGCTTTATTGTAGTCTGGCTCACGTATGGAAGGCACCTTGGGCCCCTTTTGGAAAGGAACGGCGGGGAATAAGGGCAAGGGATGGGGGAGAGCTGCCAAAAGCACATCTGCACAAGTTACTTTAAATCATGGGCACTCATACTAGCCAAGTGTGTTTTTATATAGTTTGTTAACCTCTGTGTATGTTCACCAGATGTTAAAAGATCAGTTCAGCATTGCTTTTATCTTCACTCATTAATTAGAAGTAGCTGACAAAATTGTGATTTATTGCATTGATAAGTGGAAGGAAGGGCTAAATTTGGCCTTTGTGATTTTGCTTCAGAAATTAATGAGCAATGCCAGGTTTATTTTATATGTACCTGTAGATTATTTCCATTAGAGAACCAATCCTTTTATCTAGAGTATAATCACGTTAAACTTTTAAAGGTTGATTTCAGTTTTGATGGTCAGTTTCTAAAAAGTGTCATGTACAAAGTTAATCAGAATTTTTGTGGATGGCTCTCTAAAAGATGGTCTAGGTAAGATATTTGGGGGTTTTCCCCAAAAGACTGCAAAGCATTCAGAAAACAATCGGTTGAAAACCTGATTGGCTTTAAGTTTTATATATTCAGTTAGGCTGAGAAATGTCAGGTGACCCGGTTTTGACTGAACAATCACAGAATTAATCAGCTTTCTAAGTTTTTGCCTGATTAAAAAATTTATATTTTATCGCCTCTCTAAAGCCTCGACGTTGGTTGCTGGGCAAAGAACCGCTCACTCGGAACTTGCTCTTTGAATTGCGCTACACAAGATAAAAAGTTCTTCTAGCGGACGTTATCTATATAGATCCCAACAAGCTCTGTGGTGCCAGTTAGCCAAAGGAACGACTCTCACAAGTTAGCTTGGCACAGACCTTACTGAGACACAAATGACTAACACGTGTGGGTGAAAGCCAAGCCACCGCGGTCTTCGGGGGCAAAGCCCCGGGGCCAAGAGAAGGGTGTTGCTCACAGCCTGGGGCGGGGGATGCAGACAAGGAGCAACCCCATTGCCCCCCCCCAATACCAGTGCTAAGCATGCAGAGCATTTCTCCCCTCTCCCCTCCATGACCCACAAGATGAGGCAGCTGGAAAGAATACTCCCGAGTCCGCCCCCCAAGAGGGCCCCCCAGCGGCCCTCCTGGAGACCTTGAGTGCTTGCACTGCTTTGTGCTACCATGTTCTGCAAGCCCTGCCCTCCTGGTCCCCGCTAGGGGGCGAGGAGCACGCGCACGCCTCGACAGACCCCCGAGTTCAGAGCACAACGCAGCCACCAAACGTCAGCCAGGCCCAGACCCCACCACGCTCTGCCTTGGTTCTGCTCCGGGAAACTTGGGGGTAGGTCAATAGCAGAGGTCACCAGGAGGGGCCTCAACGTTGCCCCAGGAGCCACACAAGTCCTCGCCAAAGAGCTCAGGCTCCACCCAGCATGGACCTGTGCAGAATGCGGGCAAGGGAAAGCGTGGGGCACAGCCCAGCCCAGGGTGCAGGGCACATAACTCCCTGCCTGCTCCTCTGCTGGAGGACAACGGCCACCTTGGGTGGGAAGGGGAGGGCGGCCCAAGGCCTGGGTGACCTACCACAGCAGCAGCACTTGGCCATGGGGGCGGGGGGGGGGCTGCCTCGCCCCAAAGGAAAAGCCGAGCCGCCCTTACCAGGGCCTGCAAGTAGAGACAGGCTCCACCTGGAGCTACAAGAGAACAGCTGAGTCCGCCCCAGAGGCAAGGGGTGGGGGGAAGAAGAATGAGACGCACACACCCACATTCCTGTCCACCTGCAGTCGAGAGGGAACATCTTTTCTCCGCTCGCTCGCTTGCTTATTCTGCACAGCAGTCTGGCCAGCCAGGGACTAGATGGGAAGGGAAGCAGCACTGGCGATGCTTTTGCCCCCCCCCCATGCCTCTCTGCTTCCTACACCCTGAGGCAGGTCTTCTCATCTGGCTCCAGCAGCCCTGTTTGGGGCAGAACCGGCCTTGCCAGAGCTACAGGGGGCTTTGGGAGCCACTGAGGTTAGTCTCAGCTTCCCGTCAGTAAAAATAGTCTTTCCCTATAAGTGCAACTCCTGAGCAGGTGCCTCTCAGGGGTCTGTCAGGACAGGAATGGCAAGGGCAGCCGAGACACGCCCCCCCCCCCCGATCCTTCTAAGCAGTCTCACATTCATCCTGCCCATGAAGAACTTGGTCCTAGAATCAAAGAATCACAGGTTTGGAAGGGACCTTTAGGGTCATCTAGTCCAACCACCTGCAAATTCCCAAATGCCTCCCACCCCCCCACACACATACACACAGATTGACTCCTACACTACTGGTCTAGTGGTTAAGAGCGCAGGACTCTAATCTGGAGAGCCGGGTTTGATTCCCCACTCCTCCACTTGAAGCCACCTGGGTGACCTTGGGCTAGTCACAGCTCTCTCAGAGCTCTCTCTGCCCCACCACCTCACAGGGTGTTTTGTTGTGGGGATAATAATGACATACTTTGTAAACAGCTCTGAGTGGGCATTAAGTTGTCCTGACGGGCGGTATATACATCAAATGTTGTTGTTGTTGTTGTTATCCATGCCCCAAAGACGGCAAAACTCCGTCAGGATCCCTCGCCAAACTGGCCGGGGGAAAATTGCTACCCGACTCCAAGGTTGTGATCGGCCCAGCTCAGCATCACAAGCAGTTCAGATCAATGAAGAATTCCACGATTCTCCAACCAGTGCCAACCTCCCCACCAACACACACAGCTAAGGAACGAACTGGGGGTCTCTCGTGGGCACTAGAAGGGACACCAACCCTCTGGGCATCAACGGGTAAAGAACCCAGCTGGAAGCCACCGGGCCTTGGATTCCAGGCCACGTTGAGGGTCCAGCGTTGCTGCCTGTTTGGCTGCTGGTGGCAAAACAGAGCAGTCCTTTAGGAGCCTTGCTTCACCCCTCCTTGGCAAACCCATCTTGCTGCCCCAGCACTGGGCTGCCTGAAGGTCCACCACAATGAGGAGGAGGATGGCACACCCAGGCCAGGCAAGCCATTCACCAAGAGCCCCGTTTCTTCTAGGGCAACTCTGCCCGGAGTCTCACATGCTACCCAACAAAGGCACCGGAACTTGTGTAGCTCAACGACCATGCATGCAACTGCTGCTGCCATTTGTCCACAGTGCCATACACAATAAGCTCCCCACACCACAAAACACACAAGTCTAAGACGCAAAACTCAGAGGCACCTATTGAACTGACTCCCATGACAGGAGAGGGGGGGGAGAGGGGCAGAAGATGAACCAGGCCAAGATTCACACCACAGAGCTCTCCGCCCACCCCCCTGTGGCAATCCCAGCAGCTTTGCTTCACGGGCTTACCTGGCACTCTCCTGCTGCCGCCACCACTGATGGCCACAAGAACGGGTTCTGGCCCTTGGCGGCTCCACAAGGGGGTGCTGGCACCGCCATGGGACCCCATGGGGCTAAATGACTTGCCAGAGCCGCGCTCCCGGCGCCGGAGACGGCCGGTGAGCAGTTTCCAGAAACCACCCTCATGGTTCTGCCAGTCTCTGCCCTGTGGTGGGTCTGGATAAAGCAGGTCGCGCTTGCTGGAGGACGTGTGCAAGGAGCTGGCGTCCCCCTCGCTGCGGGTGCGAAACCTCGCTGGGCGCAGGAGCCCAGATCCCGAGCGGTGCAGCTCTTGACCCCGGCGCAGACGGAAGCTGAAACTCTTGCGCAGAGAGCTGAAGTTCTTGCATGCTCCTTCGCCACGACTGCCAAAGATATTCCACCGCCGGCTGCCCCACAGCGAGCCCCCTCGCAGGAACCCCACGCTCTCAGTGGCCTGAGGTGCTGTCACCACCGAGGACAAGGCGCCCATGCTGGCCGGCCGGGGAGGCCCCACAGGCCCCAGAGCCCCCTCCTCATGCCGGCGAGGGAAGCGCAGGCGTAGGAAGTCCAGCAGGCTGGCCCGGGCCCTGGAGGGCTGCTGCGGAGAGCCAAGGGGGCTGGGACCCAGGCCGTTGCCCACCAGACAGAGGCTCTTGGGGCGGAGTTTCTGCCTCTCTGCTGCCTGGAGGGCAGCCTGTACCGCAGGGACCTCTGGCAGGTCCAGAGACTCACACACACTCACCGCCCGCCTGGGGCAAGCCCGAGGGGTCCCAGGGGGGCGGCCCACTTCACTCCAGCGCCAGCCCTCTGGCATTGTCACCCAAGTCCCTCTGGATGCAAGAGGGCATTCTGTCTCTGCCACGGGCCAGCCAGCACCTCGCTTGTCTTTCCACTCCTTAGCTGCTGTGTCTCTCTGCCTCTCCTTCTCTCTCTCTCTCACACACACACACACACACACAAAAGCAGCCGGCATGCCCAAACCTGGCTCCGCAGCACCTCACAAACTCTGGCGTGGATCCCGCCCACCTGGGAGCGGAGGCCCATGTCCCAGTTGCAAGCAGAGGCCTTGCCTGAGTCATGACAAGGGGCAGAAGTCACACTGAAACACCCCAGCTGGCCTGACACACACCCCCACCACACCCACGCCTCACACCCCAGGGCTCGGGGCGGGGGCTGGGGACAAAGCCGCCAGGCAGCCCACCCCCAGGGACAGAAGTTCCCGGCCCTTCCTGGCTGCTCTGGGAAAAGATCCAGTTCCGCAACGGCAGAGGTGACTTCCCCCAGATCTCCCCAACGGGATTCTGCTTCCACCTCTCCCCTTTAAGTCTCTGCCGGGAGGGGCAGCCCACCCCATCGTGACCAGGGACTCTCCTGCTTCCAAACAAACAAGGAGGGCTCTTTCCTGAGTGCTGCAGCACCTGCTTGGGGGGGGGGGGTGTTGCTAAGCCAGCCAGCAGCCCCCCAACCGCGGCTTGCGCACAGCCAAGCGCAGCCACACGAGGAGGAAGGGAACTATGCAGAACACCCCCTGCCTGCCAGGGAGGAGCCCTTAGACTTTGCCAGGCCAAGCAGCTCCCCTTTGAGGGGTCGCCTGCAGAGGCCACTGAGGGACGGCCAAGAGCTCTGGCCAAAAAGATCTGTGCTGAATTCCCCTCCCCTGAAGGAGAATGTGAGGGAGGGCAAAACTGCTCCCAGAAAACAGGTGCCAGCAGCAAAGGAAGGCGGGCTGTGCAGCCAAGCAAGAGCCACAGCTGCAGGCAGGCGACGGGGTTTTCTTCTTCTTCTTCTTCTTCTTCTTCTTCAGAGTTTCTCAGCAGGCCCGCAGAGTATCGGGCTCTGCCACCTCCGCAGGAGAAAGGGGGTCTCTTGAGCCCCTGAGAACAAAGGGCAAGAGAGGAACACGCCTGGCCCTTCCCAAACTCTGCCACCAAACCAAGAAAACGAGGAGGGATTTTGTACCTCAACAGGAGAGGTGGGAATGACCAAATGACTCTTCAAGGAAAGGAGAAAGGTGGGTGGAGAAAGTAAGGCAGGAGCCCCCAAGCCACTGTACATGGGCACCAGGGCACCTGTCTTTTTGGACAGTGGGCAGGGCCAGGGGGGCTTTTTGGATTTCTAGCATTAATGGTATAATGCAAACAGTAGCTTTATGTAAAGTACATTGCCTGTACAAAAAGCAGAGTAATATTAAAAAAACACGGTGAGTCTCCCCCCCCCTTCTGACTAAACACAATTGGGCCACATGGCTAAAATGCCCCATGCCCCTAACTGGCACTTCTGCTGAATACATCAGGTCTTCCCAGTTTGAACGTGTGTTTATGATGCTGGTAGAAGTTGATCGCAACATCACTATGCCACGGTTTGTCCACTTTTCCGAAAGCATTTCTGATCCGCTCAAGATCCAGCCAGGATCTCTTCCTTCCTGCCAGGACCTCTCAGCACCGCCTGGTTACAAGCAACAGAGCAGGTGGAAAACAGCCGGGCTCAGGAGACTCAGGCCCACGTCAAGGGCTGGGCCAGGGGAAGCCTTTTTTTCCCCCCCTTATGCATAATCTTAATTTTGTGCATAAGAAAGATACTGTTTTTAAACAGTAAGTGAATTTTAAAAGGCATCCTATTAAACAGGGAGAGAATCATAGAATCAGAGAGTTGGAAGGGTCCATACAGACCATCTAGTCCAACCCCCTGCACAGTGCAGGATCAGCCTAAAGCATCTCTGACAAAGATTCATCCAGCCTCTTCTTGAAAACTGCCGGGGAAGGGGAGCTCACCACCTCCCCAGGCAGCTGATTCCACTTTTGAACTACTCTGACTGTGAAAAAGTTTTTCCTAATATCCAGCTGGTACCTTTGTGCATGTAGTTTTAGCCCATTGCTTTGCGTCCTACCCTCTGCTGCCAACTGGAACAGCTCTTTGCCCTCCTCCAAATGACAGCCTTTCAAATATTTAAAGAGAGCAATCATGTCCCCCCTCAACCTCCTCTTCTCCAAACTAAACATTCCCAAGGCCCTCAGGCTTTCCTTGTAGGGCTCAGTCTCCAGACCCCTGATCATCCTTGTCACTCTCCTCTGCACCCTCTCGATTTTGTCCACATCCTTTTTTAAGTGAGGCCTCCAGAACTGCACACAATACTCCAGGTGTGGCCTGACCAAGGCAGTATAGAGAGGGGCCATGACCTCCTGCGATTTCGATGCTATGGCCCCTTTGATACAACCCAGGATTGAATTAGCCTTTTTTGCCACCGCATCACACTGACTGCTCATATTCAGTTTACAGTCCACTCTTACCCCAAGATCCCTTTCACATATACTACTGCCCAGAAGTGTATCCCCCATCCAGTATTTGTGCTTCCCATTTTTGTGGCCCAGATGTAATACTGTGCACTTGTCTTTGTTGAATTGCATCCTATTCACAGCTGCCCACTTCTCCAGAGTATTCAGGTCTTATTGAATTTTAATTCTATCTTCTTGGGTGTTTGCTGCCGCTCCCAATTTGGTATCATCAGCAAATTTAATGAGCAGCCCTTCCACTCCTTCATCCAGATCATTGATAAAAATATTGAAAAGTACTGGGCCCAAAATCGAGCCCTGCGGCACCCCACTGGACACCTCCCTCCAATCTGATGAAACGCCGTTGACCACCACTCTTTGAGTGCGGTCCTCCAACCAGCTCTCTATCCACCAAACTGTCCTATAGTCCACTCCACGGTCTTCCAGTTTGCCCATCAGAATGTCATGGGGGACCTTATCAAAAGCTTTACTGAAATCCAGATAAATCACGTCAACAGAGTTCCCCCGATCCAGTAAGCTGGTCACTCGATCAAAGAAGGAAACCAGGTTGGTCTGGCAAGATCTGTTAGGAACAAAACTATGCTGACTTCCCCGGATCACTGAGTGGTCCTTCAGATGCTTACCGATTGATCCCTTTAAAATCTGTTCTAATATCTTCCCAGCAACAGAAGTCAGACTGACCGGCCTGTAGTTTCCCGGGTCATCCTTCTTCCCTTTCTTAAAGATTGGGATAACATTCACTCTTCTCCAATCTTGTGGCACATCCCCAGTCCTCCAGGAGGCCTTGAAGATGATGGACAGGGGTTCTGCAAGTTTTCTGGAAAGTTCTTTCAGCACTCTTGGGTGCACCCCATCCGGCCCAGGGGATTTGTATTCATCCAGTGCAGCCAGATGCCTCTCCACTACCTCTCTGTCAATGTCAATTAGCCACTCAGGTGTCCTGCCACATTTTCTACTATCTCTAGATGTGCCTGAGTTCTTCAGGGAGAAAACAGAGGAAAAAAAGTCATTAAGCCTGTCTGCTTTTTCTCTGTCCTGCATCAGAGTTTCTCCATCTACTCCCAACAGTGGTCCAATTGCCTCTTTTACCTTGCGTTTGCTTCTCACATATCTGTAGAAGTTTTTCTTGTTGTAGCGAGCCCTCCTGGCCAGACCCAGCTCCTACTGAGCTTTGGCCTCTCTGATGGCTGATCTGCAGTACCTAGTAACCCTCATATACTCCTCTTTAGAGGCCTGTCCTTCTCTTCATTTCCTGAACATTTCCTTTTTCTCCCTTAGCTTATTCTGGAGCTCTCTGTGCATCCACATCGGTTTCTTGGAGCCATTACCATGTTTTCGTCTTGCTGGGATAGTGAGGGCTTGAGCTTGCAAAAGCTCGTGTTTGAAAATGGCCCACCCTTCACTTGCTCCTTTCCCTTCCAGCACACTCCCCCACAGAATGACTCTCATCAAGCCTCTGAGTTCATCAAAAAGCCATGCCTCACACTGACAAACATGCTACAGGTTTCTGAGGGCCACAGAGGCCATGCTCTGCCACCTGAAAGACGATGGCTCCAGCCACATTACCTTCGCCAACTTCACCACTCCCCCAGTTTCACCAACCAACGAGTGCTTAGCGCCTATTTATCTAGAATACTCATCTACATATCCCACCCTTGTCCCAACACGACCAGGCCCCAAGACAGGGGGCAACAGAAAAATACAAAAACATGCTGTTCAAAAGATCCAGAGGAGTCAGCCGTGTTAGTCTGTAGTCACAAAATAGTAAAGAGTCCAGTAGCACCTGACGAAGAGAGCTGTGGTTCTCGAAAGCTTATGCGACAATCAAGTTGGTTAGTCTTATAGGTGCTACTGGACTCTTGACTCTTGTTCAAAAGATGTGGCCCTTGGCAATGACAAGGGCTGCTTGTGAGGCAGACAGGAGCAGCTGCTGCCTAGTTCCTGCTGGGGGAACGGGGTCTGCCCAGGGAGGCAGAAAGCGGAGCCCGAGGGCTCGTTTCGCCTGAAGTGCAGACCCTGCCCCACCCAGGTGCTTTGCCTTGGACGGCCTCGGCAGGAAAGGCGAGCACTCTTCTCTGACCAGGAGACTCAGCGGAGGACCAGACAGGGCAAGAGCAGGAACTTTGCCTGGAAAACTGCCATTAATTAGGTTTGCATAACTCTCCACTGGCACTCCACCTTCTCCAGCACCTCGTCTCTAAAGCCTAGGATCAGCCAGCCCCATCCAAGCACCCAGCTCCAAGAGAAGCCTCCGTGCCCACCCGGGAAAAGGAGGAACGCTCCCAACCCGGCAAGGTGCTGAGGGCAAGGGCACCCCTGGGTCTGACCTGCGGATCTGCTGCTCAGAGATCGTGAAGGCGTCTGGCCAAACAGCTTTGTTTCTTGCAGGTGCTAAAGGGCAGGGCCACTTGTTCCCAGGCTGCCACTGGGGCACACATGCCAGGCACCTGGGCATTCAGGCGGAGAGCGTCAGCAGAGCAGGAGATCTCAGTGGACCAGGTGGGAAGTATGGGGGCAGGCAGCCCTGCATGCACCACAGCCCCAAGCCACTGAGGAGGGCCTCCTAGGTAAGAACTGGCACTTTGGATTGCGCCCAGGCACAGGGGGCAGCTAGCACAGGAGTTTCAGGGGACACTCACAGGGATTGTGCCCTGACTTAATGCCCCCAGTCCTAACACCGATGAACAACAGTAAAGAGTCCTAAATATTTCTGGACAATTTATATTCCAGATGCTATTCCTCTTCAGAAGATGACTTGGGGGTCACGACCCCCCCCCCCACCAAGGCCAGGAACCAGTCTCTGTATTCAGCGGCACCTGTGTTCGCTCCCTGCACGCCGCCACAGGGGGTGCGGCAGGGCCCAGTCCGGTTCCTCCATTCTGGCTCCTCCTCCTCCCACCACGTACACCCATCGGCAAGATCCCATTCTCTCTGCAAGAGCGGAGTACCACTGATGGCCACCGGGGGGCAGCAGAGGCCAGGCAATGAGAGGCAACTTGCAAGCGGGGGGGGCAACCCCTGCCCACCCAAGGGCGGCCCCCTCCCACCTCGCCGCCCCCGCCCCCGCCCCCAGGCTTCAGCCTGCAAGAGAAAAGACACGAGCCCCCCCCCCCCCCAAGCTGCATTTGCCTCCGGATTATGCTGCGCCACGTAAGCCATTTTCTCTCCCCGTGTCACGGCTGCCGCCAGCAGATTCACTGCAGGAGAAGACGAGGAGTCACGGCGGATCAAGCGAAAGATCCCGCTAGCCCAGCCGCTTGGTTGCCACTTAGGCAACTTGAAGCTCACCCCCCCACCCCACCCCACGAGACGGGTGGATTTAGAGGCAGACGCCTTCTAAACAGCGGCAGCCGTGGAGGCGCCTTGTGCTCTAGTCCACAAAATCCGTCTGTCTTTAGCAGCCCACAAAAACCCTCTTTGACTTTTTTGTTCTACAAATGACACGCCCCCATCCCTTGGGCAAGATCCACCTTTCTGAGCGCCGGTGGGGGGGCGGTATTCAAGCACTCTGTCCGCTGGCATCATCGCCACTAAAGGGCGTACAGAAGGGCGAGCTACGAGACGAAAGGCATTGGTTTCAACGACCTGCATGACTAGCAGCTGGTGAAGGAGGCATGTACACCTCGGAATTTTAAGAAAGAAAAAGTATAATACTGGAAATCACAGGCAAAAATGTGCATTCTTTTTCAGGAGACCTGTTCGTGGGCAAAAACACTCTCTGAGCTTTGTTCTACCTCATCACATATGATGTGTACTTGGCTGTTCAATGAACCTTCAAACAGGAAAGGAAAAAGGAAAGAAAGTGCTAGTAAAGGGGAGGGGAGTTCCACATATCCTTATAATAATAATAACATTCGATTTATATACCGCCCTTCAGGACAACTTAATGCCCACTCAGAACGGTTTACAAAGTGTTATTATTACCCCCACAACAATCACCCTGTGAGGTGGGTGGGGCTGAGAGAGCTCAAGAGAACTGTGACTCGCCCAAGGTCACCCAGCTGGCTTTGTGGAGGAGTGAGGAATCAAACCCGGCTCTCCAGATTAGAGTCCCGTGCTCTTAACCACTACACCAAACTGTCTTTTCTCTTGCAGGCTGAAGCCTGGGGGCGGGGGCGGGGGCGGCGAGGTGGGAGGGGGCTGCCTCAAGGGGTGGTGGCTCGATGCCAAAGAAAGCAGGGCTCAGGCATCAACCCTCTTGCTTTATAGCAGAGGAAATGGCCGCTACCCGCTGAAATCTACCCTGCCCTCTGAGGCGCTGAAGCTTTTTCCTCTACTCCATTTGGTCACCCCCTGAACAAGAATGAAAATGTTCTCCTGTTGTTGCTGTACAAGGTAAGCATCACCGCTGGACCCACTCGCTTCAAAGTTCATCATCGCCTTGGCCCCGGGGGGGGGGGGAATAATGGCAGGCAGTCCTCTGCCCACTAGGCTGAAGGGAGCCCCTTCTCATGGCTGCAGATGCCTCGCCCATGCTATGGTAAAGTGGGTTAGTCTTAAAGGTACTACGGGCGTCTTTACTATTTCGCAACTACAGACTAAGAGCCAAGCTACAAGTGACGCCTGACACAGGTTGGACACTTGTCAGCTTCCCTCAAATTCTGATGGGAAATGGAGGCGTCCTGGTCTTACAGCTTGGCTCTCCGTTACAGCTGCAAGACCAGGATGCCAGATTTCCCATCAAAACTTGAGGGAAGCTGACAAGTGTCCAACCTGTGTCAGGCGTCACTTGTAGCTTAGTTCTAACACAGCTAACCCCTCCGGATCTCTGTTCCCACTCTGCGTGGACACTGACCTGCCTAGAAGAGCAGTATAGAAGCACACTATTGCTGCTGTTGTTAATTCATTTACAGCCAACCTTTCTTGCGGAGATTCAAAGTGGATTACAAAGTACAGAAAACAATTCCATCAGATATCCAATAAATGGCTTGTGTTTTAATACTGTGGCTTTTAACCATGCCTCAAGTAGGACTCTGAAGAGGTGGCACAGAAAGATGCTAAATAAATAAATAAAGCCATGTTAAAGGATGAGGTTTACAGATCAGCAAATACTGTGAACAAACAGTCTAAGACGTGCCATCCCATAGCGCAGAAAGTGGATTACAAAGGGAGACCCCAGAATGCAGTCAAAGCAGGTGGACGCCTGCCATAAGCACTGCGGCAGACTCCCCGTCCTAGTCCGCAGGGACCCCTTCTCTTGAGCATGTTACACCCCCCTGTACTGCAGCTTTGCTCTCTTTACTTGACAAGGCCCTCCTGAACAAGCCTTTCTGTTACTTTCATTCTGCAGAAGGATAGAAGTGTGGGAGCCTTTGCTCAGTAACCATTGGTGAACAGGTTTCTTGGATCACTACTGCACAATGTTACTCTACACAGGTAAAGCTCCAAGTTTTCTGCTGGACTATTATCAGATTAAAAACACATTGAACTTACTAAATGACCAGATTTCAACTGATTCCATTTACTACAGTTGACTGATTAATAGATTAAATGTTCTGTGAAAGCAGGTTTGGGGGAAGAGCTGAGGCTCTAGAAGAATGGGTGGTTTCTCCAAAGTGTGGGATGTCGCAATGAACTTTTTCCTTCATTGTAAGTCAGAAAAGTTATCATAATTTAGGGACGTTGAAAGTCCGACCCTTTAATTGAGACAAGAATAAGGCCACTCATCCGATCTCAGAAGCCAAGATAGGAGACCACCGAGGTGGTCCAGGGCTGCCATGGAGAGGCAGGCAGTAACAACCCATCTCTATCTCTTGCCTAAGGTGGCAAGGCTGCCCCACCAGGCTCCTCCAGCAGGTACCCAAGATCCTCAGGCACGGACTTCTGTTTGCTCAAGCCATTAGCGTCGGGGGGGGGGGGGGCGTTAAACCTAGACCAGTTAACAGAGCTCTTACACCACGTTTCCTGCAAGCCAAGGGGTTCCCTGGGCTTGTAGGAAAATGTCTCCCCTCTGAACCTGCCCCCATTTGCTGCACTGCGCTGGTTAGATATAAGATTGGAACAGAATACCACAGGAAGGTGCTTTTATCTGTGGAGTCAGACCGTAGCTTCTTGCTCCGTTTCTTGCATGCCACACACCCCTCATGCCATGGCCTGTCCTATGCTGCTGCTTCCTAGTTTGGAAATCCCTGTCTTATTGTTCTGTTTATATTGTATGTCTTAATGCTAGCCAACTGCATTGCTTTGTAACCTGCCTTCAGTCTCAGGGAGAACAGGTTGCCGGAGGGGGGCTGGCTAAAAATGGAGTAAATAAATAAAGGTTGCAAGTTTGACTGGCCTAATCTCTCCGAATGGGTAGCCAGGGACTCCCAAGAAGAATGCCCAGGAATCTTCACACCCGCAGATGTTTCTGAACTAACTCGGTAAGGCAAAGTTCAGCGCTTCGCCAAACATGCATGAAAACTAGCAATTTGCAGTTACAATGGAACTGGCAGAGACACGGTGGGGGGGGGGCGTGCGTGCGGCAGCCGGGCTCCGCACAGGTTGCTCTCTGGAGCAGAGGCTCTCCCTACGGCCCCTACTGGGGAAGGGACTGCTGGCTTTCACAGTCGCTTGGTTGTAGATCGTATTTTATATTATGTGCATAATATATTATATAATATACTTTACATTTTAAGTACCCCAAAGAATCTTGTTTATTTATTAAGGCATTTCTATCCTGCCTTTCCCCCCATGGCTCAGGGCAATTTGCAATACATAATTAAAACATCAAACAACAATAAAATCTCAAATTCCACCCCCATAAAGCCTAATAAATGCAATAAAAAGCCTGCAACTGACACTCCACTCGGTGAATAAAACAGCTTCCCAAAGCCTCCTTGGCATCTCCCCGGCTGGCATCTGCTCGCAGAGCCCCTTCGAGAGCTGAAAGCATAGGCCCTCGCCCACACCCGCTGGGCCACCTTTGCGGTGGGAACGACCCGAAGGTGGCAGAGCCGAAGGCAGGGCCAGAGAGGCATGGGGGCACAGAGCCATTTAGGTGGCTGTGGCGTGGGAAGGGGCCGCAGAGATCCCCTCGCCCACCCCTGCTCAATGCAGGCCTTCTAAAACTAGAGCATTTCAGCAGACGGCTGCTCACTTAATAGGACGTTCAGACTGAATGCATGCAGAAGACTACAAGTGATGAAAGGGAGGAGTTGCATTTTGGCAGGAGGAAGTGACCTCACAGGAAGGGGATAGCCTCTGGCTCAGAAGGGACATCGCCACCCTTGTTGCCCTCTGCCTTCCCTGGGCCTCAGCAGGCATCGCCCCCAAACCTCCAGCAATCCCCTCTGCTCAGGCAGAGTTGGCGACATTAGCCGCCCAACACTGCTGGCAGTGGCAGGGCAAGGCAAAGTCACCAGCGTGCCACCTCAGCTCCTCTTTCAGCTTGGCCTGGGCGGGGCGCCCCGCCCTCCCTCAACAGCCGCTAGAAGTCTCCCACACCCCAGGGAGCCAGTGAAGGTCCCCTCCCGCCAGAGATAATCTGTCCAAACCACAGCAGCCTTGCGAAATCAGAGAGCTGGCAACCTGATTCATCTTTTCCATATTTTTGCCTTAGAAAATAACGTGATTACATTTATACAATCATCAAGAAAAAGGAGGTAAGAGCAGGGCTTTTTTCCAGCTGGAACGCGGTGGAACGGAGTTCCGGCACCTCTTGAAAATGGTCACATGGCTGGTGGCCCCACCCCCTGATCTCCAGACAGAGGGGAGTTGAGATTGCAATCTGAACTCCCCTCTGTCTGAAGATCAGGGGGCGGGGCCACTGACCATGTGACCATTTTCACCGAGGGTGATTTAAACTTTTAAAAATTCCCCCCTTGTTCCAGCTGACCCACAGTGACGTCATTGTGCGGTCCCGAGTTCCCCCACTGAGTTCCACCACCTCTTTTCCCAGAAAAAAAGTCCTGGGTAAGAGGAAGGCAAATCGTGTCTCGAAAACCAACATGCTGGCACCAGACAAATTTCCAGCCTCACGCTGTCTTTGCAGCAATGCAAGGGAAACCAGCTGCCCTCGCAAAAGGGACCCCCCCCCCTCTGAAGGAACCCTAACCCTTTCCCACCCGTTGGAATCTCACCCACAAGAGCTGCACTTTCTAAGCCGGATATCCTCCCTCACAGGAAGGGGGAGCTCTTCAGCCCCATTCATTTGCAATGCCGATCAATAAATGCCTGCAGTTTAAAGGGACGGAGCAGCCCCCCCCGGCCCCCACTCATTACTAGGCTCAGTTGTCTTCAGCACGGGATGCACACCCAACATCTGCACAGCTGTGCTCTAGCAAAGGAAAGGGGCCCGTTCCTCTGTGTCCACAGTCCCCGCCATGGATCAATGACAGGACGAGAGGAGCTTGGAAGAGGCATGAAGAACCATCTCATGGGCCCCACTGTGGGGGTCCCAGGTGAAAAACCCCTGCACTCATCCCGAGGTGTCACATGATGCTGCCACCTCTTCCCCTCACTCGAAGGGACTGCCCAAACAAAACTGGGGATGACTGCGCACCAGCGGAGAACCACGGAGAAGGTGCCTCAGTGCTCAGGGCCAGCTTCTTCGCCATGTCCTGGGAGTTCACACTCTCCCCATGGCACTTCCATTGGGCTTGGGAACCATTTTGCTGTCCCTGACTCAGTTTCTTAGGGTGGGAAGTTCTGGCAAGGTGTGAGAGAGCAAACTCTGTGTAACGAAATGGTTGCCAGGGGTGAAATGAGTGCCAATTGCTGTTAATCTGTCTTTGAAGAAAGGGGAAGAAATGTTCCCCCTGAGGTCTGATGGGCTGTGGGGCCAGGGAGGGGCCTGCAGGAGTCTTGGTGTGGGACGCCCTTCTTGCTGGACTACAACTCCCAGCTGCCCCGGGCCAAGAAAGGGCGGGGAAAATAAGGTGTGGGGCCTGAATAGAGGGACTCAGCCGATCCTGAGGAAAAAGTCAGTCACCTTCTTGGGTGACGAAGGAGAGGCTCCTGCTGCTGGGTGAGACCCGGGTGCCTCGGCCCTAAGTGTGGAGGGCCTGGGAGGCAGCAGAAAGGGAATAAAAGGGAGTCACCCTTCTTGGTTGAGGAAGGAGAGGCTCCTGCTGCTGGGGGAAACCCGGGTGCCTGGGCCCTAAATGTGGAGGGCCTGGGAGGCAGCAGAAAGGGAATAAAGAGAGTCACCCTTCTTGGTTGAAGGAGGAGAGGCTCCTGCTGCGGGGTGAGACCCGGGTGCCTGGGCCCTAAATGTGGAGGGCCTGGGAGGCAGCAGAAAGGGAAACAAAAAGGGAGTCACCCTTCTTGGGTGAAGAAGGAGAGGCTCCTGCTGCTGGGTGAGACCCGGGTGCCTAGGCCCTAAGTGTGGAGGGCCTGGGAGGCAGCAGAAAGGGAATAAAAGGGAGTCACCCTTCTTGGCTGAAGAAGGAGAGGCTCCTGCTGCTGGGTGAGACCCGGGTGCCTAGGCCCCAAGTGTGGAGGGCCTGGGAGGCAGCAGAAAGGGAATAAAGAGAGTCACCCTTCTTGGTTGAGGAAGAAGAGGCTCCTGCTGCTGGGTGAGACCCGGGTGCCTGGGCCCTAAGTGTGGAGGGCCTGGGAGGCAGCAGAAAGGGAATAAAGAGAGTCACCCTTCTTGGTTGAAGGAGGAGAGGCTCCTGCTGCTGGGTGAGACCCGGGTGCCTGGGCCCTAAATGTGGAGGGCCTGGGAGGCAGCAGAAAGGGAATAAAGAGAGTCACCCTTCTTGGTTGAAGGAGGAGAGGCTCCTGCTGCTGGGTGAGACCCGGGTGCCTGGGCCCTAAATGTGGAGGGCCTGGGAGGCAGCAGAAGGGGAATAAAGAGAGTCACCCTTCTTGGTTGAAGGAGGAGAGGCTCCTGCTGCTGGGTGAGACCCGGGTGCCTGGGCCCTAAATGTGGAGGGCCTGGGAGGCAGCAGAAAGGGAATAAAGAGAGTCACCCTTCTTGGTTGAAGGAGGAGAGGCTCCTGCTGCTGGGTGAGACCCGGGTGCCTGGGCCCTAAATGTGGAGGGCCTGGGAGGCAGCAGAAGGGGAATAAAGGGAGTCACCCTTCTGGGTTGAAGAAGGAGAGGCCCCTGCTGCTGGGTGAGACCCGGGTGCCTGAGCCCTAAATGTGGAGGGCCTGGGAGGCAGCAGAAAGGGAATAAAGAGAGTCACCCTTCTTGGTTGAAGAAGGAGAGGCTCCTTCTGCTGGGTGAGACCCGGGTGCCTGGGCCCCAAGTGTGGAGGGCCTGGGAGGCAGCAGAAAGGGAATAAAGAGAGTCACCCTTCTTGGTTGAAGAAGGAGAGGCTCCTGCTGCTGGGTGAAACCCGGGTGCCTGGGCCCTAAGTGTGGAGGGCCTGGGAAGCAGCAGAAAGGGAAATAAAAGGGAGTCACCCTTCTTGGCTGAAGAAGGAGAGGCTCCTGCTGCTGGGTGAAACCCGGGTGCCTGGGCCCCAAGTGTGGAGGTCCTGGGAGGCAGCAGAAAGGGAATAAAGAGAGTCACCCTTCTTGGTTGAAGAAGGAGAGGCTCCTGCTGCTGGGTGAAACCCGGGTGCCTGGGCCCTAAATGTGGAGGGCCTGGGAGGCAGCAGAAAGGGAATGAAAGGGAGTCACCCTTCTTGGTTGAAGAAGGAGAGGCTCCTGCTGCTGGGTGAGACCTGGGTGCCTGGGCCCTAAATGTGGAGGGCCTGGGAGGCAGCAGAAAGGGAATAAAGAGAGTCACCCTTCTTGGCTGAAGAAGGAGAGGCTCCTGCTGCTGGGTGAGACCCGGGTGCCTAGGCCCTAAATGTGGAGGGCCTGGGAGGCAGCAGAAAGGGAATAAAAGGGAGTCACCCTTCTTGGTTGAAGAAGGAGAGGCTCCTGCTGCTGGGTGAAACCCGGGTGCCTGGGCCCTAAATGTGGAGGGCCTGGGAGGAAGCAGAAAAGGAATAAAGAGAGTCACCCTTCTTGGTTGAAGAAGGAGAGGCTCCTGCTGTGGGGTGAAACCCGGGTGCCTGGGCCCTAAATGTGGAGGGCCTGGGAGGCAGCAGAAAGGGAATAAAGAGAGTCACCCTTCTTGGTTGAAGAAGGAGAGGCTCCTGCTGCTGGGTGAAACCCGGGTGCCTAGGCCCTAAATGTGGAGGGCCTGGGAGGCAGCAGAAAGGGAATAAAAGGGAGTCACCCTTCTTGGTTGAAGAAGGAGAGGCTCCTGCTGCTGGGTGAGACCCGGGTGCCTGGGCCCTAAGTGTGGAGGGCCTGGGAGGCAGCAGGAAGGGAATAAAGAGAGTCACCCTTCTTGGTTGAAGAAGGAGAGGCTCCTGCTGCTGGGTGAGACCCGGGTGCCTGGGCCCCAAGTGTGGAGGGCCTGGGAGGCAGCAGAAAGGGAATAAAGAGAGTCACCCTTCTTGGTTGAAGGAGGAGAGGCTCCTGCTGCTGGGTGAGACCCGGGTGCCTGGGCCCTAAATGTGGAGGGCCTGGGAGGCAGCAGAAAGGGAATAAAAGGGAGTCACCCTTCTTGGTTGAAGGAGGAGAGGCTCCTGCTGCTGGGTGAGACCCGGGTGCCTGGGCCCTAAGTGTGGAGGGCCTGGGAGGCAGCAGAAAGGGAATAAAGAGAGTCACCCTTCTTGGTTGAAGGAGGAGAGGCTCCTGCTGCTGGGTGAGACCCGGGTGCCTGGGCCCTAAATGTGGAGGGCCTGGGAGGCAGCAGAAAGGGAATAAAGAGAGTCACCCTTCTTGGTTGAAGGAGGAGAGGCTCCTGCTGCTGGGTGAGACCCGGGTGCCTGGGCCCTAAATGTGGAGGGCCTGGGAGGCAGCAGAAAGGGAATAAAAGGGAGTCACCCTTCTGGGTTGAAGAAGGAGAGGCCCCTGCTGCTGGGTGAGACCCGGGTGCCTGGGCCCTAAATGTGGAGGGCCTGGGAGGCAGCAGAAAGGGAATAAAGAGAGTCTCCCTTCTTGGCTGAAGAAGGAGAGGCTCCTGCTGCTGGGTGAGACCCGGGTGCCTAGGCCCTAAATGTGGAGGGCCTGGGAGGCAGCAGAAAGGGAATAAAAGGGAGTCACCCTTCTTGGTTGAAGAAGGAGAGGCTCCTGCTGCTGGGTGAAACCCGGGTGCCTAGGCCCTAAATGTGGAGGGCCTGGGAGGCAGCAGAAAGGGAATAAAAGGGAGTCACCCTTCTTGGTTGAAGAAGGAGAGGCTCCTGCTGCTGGGTGAGACCCGGGTGCCTAGGCCCCAAGTGTGGAGGGCCTGGGAGGCAGCAGAAAGGGAATAAAGAGAGTCACCCTTCTTGGTTGAGGAAGAAGAGGCTCCTGCTGCTGGGTGAGACCCGGGTGCCTGGGCCCTAAGTGTGGAGGGCCTGGGAGGCAGCAGAAAGGGAATAAAGAGAGTCACCCTTCTTGGTTGAAGGAGGAGAGGCTCCTGCTGCTGGGTGAGACCCGGGTGCCTGGGCCCTAAATGTGGAGGGCCTGGGAGGCAGCAGAAAGGGAATAAAGAGAGTCACCCTTCTTGGTTGAAGGAGGAGAGGCTCCTGCTGCTGGGTGAGACCCGGGTGCCTGGGCCCTAAATGTGGAGGGCCTGGGAGCAGCAGAAAGGGAATAAAGAGAGTCACCCTTCTTGGTTGAAGGAGGAGAGGCTCCTGCTGCTGGGTTAGACCAGGGTGCCTGGGCCCTAAATGTGGAGGGCCTGGGAGGCAGCAGAAAGGGAATAAAGAGAGTCACCCTTCTTGGTTGAAGAAGGAGAGGCTCCTACTGCTGGGTGAGACCCGGGTGCCTGGGCCCCAAGTGTGGAGGGCCTGGGAGGCAGCAGAAAGGGAAATAAAAGGGAGTCACCCTTCTTGGCTGAAGAAGGAGAGGCTCCTGCTGCTGGGTGAAACCCGGGTGCCTGGGCCCCAAGTGTGGAGGTCCTGGGAGGCAGCAGAAAGGGAAATAAAAGGGAGTCACCCTTCTTGAATGTGGAGGGCCTGGGAGGCAGCAGAAAGGGAATAAAAGGGAGTCACCCTTCTTGGTTGAAGAAGGAGAGACTCCTGCTGCTGGGGAAGACCCAGGTGCCTAGGCCCTAAATGTGGAGGGCCTGGGAGGCAGCAGAAAAGGAATAAAGAGAGTCACCCTTCTTGGTTGAAGAAGGAGAGGCTCCTGCTGTGGGGTGAAACCCGGGTGCCTAGGCCCTAAATGTGGAGGGCCTGGGAGGCAGCAGAAAGGGAATAAAGAGAGTCACCCTTCTTGGTTGAAGAAGGAGAGGCTCCTGCTGCTGGGTGAAACCCGGGTGCCTGGGCCCTAAATGTGGAGGGCCTGGGAGGCAGCAGAAAGGGAATAAAAGGGAGTCACCCTTCTTGGTTGAAGAAGGAGAGGCTCCTGCTGCTGGGTGAGACCTGGGTGCCTGGGCCCTAAATGTGGAGGGCCTGGGAGGCAGCAGAAAGGGAATAAAGAGAGTCACCCTTCTTGGTTGAAGAAGGAGAGGCTCCTGCTGTGGGGTGAAACCCGGGTGCCTGGGCCCTAAATGTGGAGGGCCTGGGAGGCAGCAGAAAGGGAATAAAAGGGAGTCACCCTTCTTGGTTGAAGAAGGAGAGGCTCCTGCTGCTGGGTGAGACCCGGGTGCCTAGGCCCCAAGTGTGGAGGGCCTGGGAGGCAGCAGAAAGGGAATAAAGAGAGTCACCCTTCTTGGTTGAGGAAGAAGAGGCTCCTGCTGCTGGGTGAGACCCGGGTGCCTGGGCCCTAAGTGTGGAGGGCCTGGGAGGCAGCAGAAAGGGAATAAAGAGAGTCACCCTTCTTGGTTGAAGGAGGAGAGGCTCCTGCTGCTGGGTGAGACCCGGGTGCCTGGGCCCTAAATGTGGAGGGCCTGGGAGGCAGCAGAAAGGGAATAAAGAGAGTCACCCTTCTTGGTTGAAGGAGGAGAGGCTCCTGCTGCTGGGTGAGACCCGGGTGCCTGGGCCCTAAATGTGGAGGGCCTGGGAGCAGCAGAAAGGGAATAAAGAGAGTCACCCTTCTTGGTTGAAGGAGGAGAGGCTCCTGCTGCTGGGTTAGACCAGGGTGCCTGGGCCCTAAATGTGGAGGGCCTGGGAGGCAGCAGAAAGGGAATAAAGAGAGTCACCCTTCTTGGTTGAAGAAGGAGAGGCTCCTACTGCTGGGTGAGACCCGGGTGCCTGGGCCCCAAGTGTGGAGGGCCTGGGAGGCAGCAGAAAGGGAAATAAAAGGGAGTCACCCTTCTTGGCTGAAGAAGGAGAGGCTCCTGCTGCTGGGTGAAACCCGGGTGCCTGGGCCCCAAGTGTGGAGGTCCTGGGAGGCAGCAGAAAGGGAAATAAAAGGGAGTCACCCTTCTTGAATGTGGAGGGCCTGGGAGGCAGCAGAAAGGGAATAAAAGGGAGTCACCCTTCTTGGTTGAAGAAGGAGAGACTCCTGCTGCTGGGGAAGACCCAGGTGCCTAGGCCCTAAATGTGGAGGGCCTGGGAGGCAGCAGAAAAGGAATAAAGAGAGTCACCCTTCTTGGTTGAAGAAGGAGAGGCTCCTGCTGTGGGGTGAAACCCGGGTGCCTAGGCCCTAAATGTGGAGGGCCTGGGAGGCAGCAGAAAGGGAATAAAGAGAGTCACCCTTCTTGGTTGAAGAAGGAGAGGCTCCTGCTGCTGGGTGAAACCCGGGTGCCTGGGCCCTAAATGTGGAGGGCCTGGGAGGCAGCAGAAAGGGAATAAAAGGGAGTCACCCTTCTTGGTTGAAGAAGGAGAGGCTCCTGCTGCTGGGTGAGACCTGGGTGCCTGGGCCCTAAATGTGGAGGGCCTGGGAGGCAGCAGAAAGGGAATAAAGAGAGTCACCCTTCTTGGTTGAAGAAGGAGAGGCTCCTGCTGTGGGGTGAAACCCGGGTGCCTGGGCCCTAAATGTGGAGGGCCTGGGAGGCAGCAGAAAGGGAAACAAAAAGGGAGTCACCCTTCTTGGGTGAAGAAGGAGAGGCTCCTGCTGCTGGGTGAGACCCGGGTGCCTGGGCCCTAAGTGTGGAGGGCCTGGGAGGCAGCAGAAAGGGAATAAAGAGAGTCACCCCTTCTTGGTTGAAGAAGGAGAGGCTCCTGCTGCTGGGTGAGACCCGGGTGCCTGGGCCCTAAATGTGGAGGGCCAGGGAGGCAGCAGAAAGGGAATAAAGATAGTCACCCTTCTTGGTTGAAGAAGGAGAGGCTCCTGCTGCTGGGTGAGACCCGGGTGCCTGGGCCCTAAATGTGGAGGGCCTGGGAGGCAGCAGAAAGGGAATAAAAGGGAGTCACCCTTCTTGGCTGAAGAAGGAGAGGCTCCTGCTGCTGGGTGAGACCCGGGTGCCTAGGCCCTAAATGTGGAGGGCCAGGGAGGCAGCAGAAAGGGAATAAAGAGAGTCACCCTTCTTGGTTGAGGAAGGAGAGGCTCCTGCTGCTGGGGGAAACCCGGGTGCCTAGGCCCTAAATGTGGAGGGCCTGGGAGGCAGCAGAAAGGGAATAAAAGGGAGTCACCCTTCTTGGTTGAGGAAGGAGAGGCTCCTGCTGCTGGGTGAAACCCGGGTGCCTGGGCCCTAAATGTGGAGGGCCTGGGAGGCAGCAGAAAGTGAATAAAAGGGAGTCACCCTTCTTGGTTGAAGGAGGAGAGGCTCCTGCTGCTGGGGGAAACCCGGGTGCCTAGGCCCTAAATGTGGAGGGCCAGGGAGGCAGCAGAAAGGGAATAAAGAGAGTCACCCTTCTTGGTTGAAGAAGGAGAGGCTCCTGCTGCTGGGTGAGACCCGGGTGCCTAGGCCCCAAGTGTGGAGGGCCTGGGAGGCAGCAGAAAGGGAATAAAGAGAGTCACCCTTCTTGGTTGAGGAAGAAGAGGCTCCTGCTGCTGGGTGAGACCCGGGTGCCTGGGCCCTAAGTGTGGAGGGCCTGGGAGGCAGCAGAAAGGGAATAAAGAGAGTCACCCTTCTTGGTTGAAGGAGGAGAGGCTCCTGCTGCTGGGTGAGACCCGGGAGCCTGGGCCCTAAATGTGGAGGGCCTGGGAGGCAGCAGAAAGGGAATAAAGAGAGTCACCCTTCTTGGTTGAAGGAGGAGAGGCTCCTGCTGCTGGGTGAGACCCGGGTGCCTGGGCCCTAAATGTGGAGGGCCTGGGAGGCAGCAGAAGGGGAATAAAGAGAGTCACCCTTCTTGGTTGAAGGAGGAGAGGCTCCTGCTGCTGGGTGAGACCCGGGTGCCTGGGCCCTAAATGTGGAGGGCCTGGGAGGCAGCAGAAAGGGAATAAAGAGAGTCACCCTTCTTGGTTGAAGGAGGAGAGGCTCCTGCTGCTGGGTGAGACCCGGGTGCCTGGGCCCTAAATGTGGAGGGCCTGGGAGGCAGCAGAAGGGGAATAAAGGGAGTCACCCTTCTGGGTTGAAGAAGGAGAGGCCCCTGCTGCTGGGTGAGACCCGGGTGCCTGGGCCCTAAATGTGGAGGGCCTGGGAGGCAGCAGAAAGGGAATAAAGAGAGTCACCCTTCTTGGTTGAAGAAGGAGAGGCTCCTTCTGCTGGGTGAGACCCGGGTGCCTGGGCCCCAAGTGTGGAGGGCCTGGGAGGCAGCAGAAAGGGAATAAAGAGAGTCACCCTTCTTGGTTGAAGAAGGAGAGGCTCCTGCTGCTGGGTGAAACCCGGGTGCCTGGGCCCTAAGTGTGGAGGGCCTGGGAGGCAGCAGAAAGGGAAATAAAAGGGAGTCACCCTTCTTGGCTGAAGAAGGAGAGGCTCCTGCTGCTGGGTGAAACCCGGGTGCCTGGGCCCCAAGTGTGGAGGTCCTGGGAGGCAGCAGAAAGGGAATAAAGAGAGTCACCCTTCTTGGTTGAAGAAGGAGAGGCTCCTGCTGCTGGGTGAAACCCGGGTGCCTGGGCCCTAAATGTGGAGGGCCTGGGAGGCAGCAGAAAGGGAATGAAAGGGAGTCACCCTTCTTGGTTGAAGAAGGAGAGGCTCCTGCTGCTGGGTGAGACCTGGGTGCCTGGGCCCTAAATGTGGAGGGCCTGGGAGGCAGCAGAAAGGGAATAAAGAGAGTCACCCTTCTTGGCTGAAGAAGGAGAGGCTCCTGCTGCTGGGTGAGACCCGGGTGCCTAGGCCCTAAATGTGGAGGGCCTGGGAGGCAGCAGAAAGGGAATAAAAGGGAGTCACCCTTCTTGGTTGAAGAAGGAGAGGCTCCTGCTGCTGGGTGAAACCCGGGTGCCTGGGCCCTAAATGTGGAGGGCCTGGGAGGAAGCAGAAAAGGAATAAAGAGAGTCACCCTTCTTGGTTGAAGAAGGAGAGGCTCCTGCTGTGGGGTGAAACCCGGGTGCCTGGGCCCTAAATGTGGAGGGCCTGGGAGGCAGCAGAAAGGGAATAAAGAGAGTCACCCTTCTTGGTTGAAGAAGGAGAGGCTCCTGCTGCTGGGTGAAACCCGGGTGCCTAGGCCCTAAATGTGGAGGGCCTGGGAGGCAGCAGAAAGGGAATAAAAGGGAGTCACCCTTCTTGGTTGAAGAAGGAGAGGCTCCTGCTGCTGGGTGAGACCCGGGTGCCTGGGCCCTAAGTGTGGAGGGCCTGGGAGGCAGCAGGAAGGGAATAAAGAGAGTCACCCTTCTTGGTTGAAGAAGGAGAGGCTCCTGCTGCTGGGTGAGACCCGGGTGCCTGGGCCCCAAGTGTGGAGGGCCTGGGAGGCAGCAGAAAGGGAATAAAGAGAGTCACCCTTCTTGGTTGAAGGAGGAGAGGCTCCTGCTGCTGGGTGAGACCCGGGTGCCTGGGCCCTAAATGTGGAGGGCCTGGGAGGCAGCAGAAAGGGAATAAAAGGGAGTCACCCTTCTTGGTTGAAGGAGGAGAGGCTCCTGCTGCTGGGTGAGACCCGGGTGCCTGGGCCCTAAGTGTGGAGGGCCTGGGAGGCAGCAGAAAGGGAATAAAGAGAGTCACCCTTCTTGGTTGAAGGAGGAGAGGCTCCTGCTGCTGGGTGAGACCCGGGTGCCTGGGCCCTAAATGTGGAGGGCCTGGGAGGCAGCAGAAAGGGAATAAAGAGAGTCACCCTTCTTGGTTGAAGGAGGAGAGGCTCCTGCTGCTGGGTGAGACCCGGGTGCCTGGGCCCTAAATGTGGAGGGCCTGGGAGGCAGCAGAAAGGGAATAAAAGGGAGTCACCCTTCTGGGTTGAAGAAGGAGAGGCCCCTGCTGCTGGGTGAGACCCGGGTGCCTGGGCCCTAAATGTGGAGGGCCTGGGAGGCAGCAGAAAGGGAATAAAGAGAGTCTCCCTTCTTGGCTGAAGAAGGAGAGGCTCCTGCTGCTGGGTGAGACCCGGGTGCCTAGGCCCTAAATGTGGAGGGCCTGGGAGGCAGCAGAAAGGGAATAAAAGGGAGTCACCCTTCTTGGTTGAAGAAGGAGAGGCTCCTGCTGCTGGGTGAAACCCGGGTGCCTAGGCCCTAAATGTGGAGGGCCTGGGAGGCAGCAGAAAGGGAATAAAAGGGAGTCACCCTTCTTGGTTGAAGAAGGAGAGGCTCCTGCTGCTGGGTGAGACCCGGGTGCCTAGGCCCCAAGTGTGGAGGGCCTGGGAGGCAGCAGAAAGGGAATAAAGAGAGTCACCCTTCTTGGTTGAAGGAGGAGAGGCTCCTGCTGCTGGGTGAGACCCGGGTGCCTGGGCCCTAAATGTGGAGGGCCTGGGAGCAGCAGAAAGGGAATAAAGAGAGTCACCCTTCTTGGTTGAAGGAGGAGAGGCTCCTGCTGCTGGGTTAGACCCGGGTGCCTGGGCCCTAAATGTGGAGGGCCTGGGAGGCAGCAGAAAGGGAATAAAGAGAGTCACCCTTCTTGGTTGAAGAAGGAGAGGCTCCTACTGCTGGGTGAGACCCGGGTGCCTGGGCCCCAAGTGTGGAGGGCCTGGGAGGCAGCAGAAAGGGAAATAAAAGGGAGTCACCCTTCTTGGCTGAAGAAGGAGAGGCTCCTGCTGCTGGGTGAAACCCGGGTGCCTGGGCCCCAAGTGTGGAGGTCCTGGGAGGCAGCAGAAAGGGAAATAAAAGGGAGTCACCCTTCTTGAATGTGGAGGGCCTGGGAGGCAGCAGAAAGGGAATAAAAGGGAGTCACCCTTCTTGGTTGAAGAAGGAGAGACTCCTGCTGCTGGGGAAGACCCAGGTGCCTAGGCCCTAAATGTGGAGGGCCTGGGAGGCAGCAGAAAAGGAATAAAGAGAGTCACCCTTCTTGGTTGAAGAAGGAGAGGCTCCTGCTGTGGGGTGAAACCCGGGTGCCTAGGCCCTAAATGTGGAGGGCCTGGGAGGCAGCAGAAAGGGAATAAAGAGAGTCACCCTTCTTGGTTGAAGAAGGAGAGGCTCCTGCTGCTGGGTGAAACCCGGGTGCCTGGGCCCTAAATGTGGAGGGCCTGGGAGGCAGCAGAAAGGGAATAAAAGGGAGTCACCCTTCTTGGTTGAAGAAGGAGAGGCTCCTGCTGCTGGGTGAGACCTGGGTGCCTGGGCCCTAAATGTGGAGGGCCTGGGAGGCAGCAGAAAGGGAATAAAGAGAGTCACCCTTCTTGGTTGAAGAAGGAGAGGCTCCTGCTGTGGGGTGAAACCCGGGTGCCTGGGCCCTAAATGTGGAGGGCCTGGGAGGCAGCAGAAAGGGAAACAAAAAGGGAGTCACCCTTCTTGGGTGAAGAAGGAGAGGCTCCTGCTGCTGGGTGAGACCCGGGTGCCTGGGCCCTAAGTGCGGAGGGCCTGGGAGGCAGCAGAAAGGGAATAAAGAGAGTCACCCCTTCTTGGTTGAAGAAGGAGAGGCTCCTGCTGCTGGGTGAGACCCGGGTGCCTGGGCCCTAAATGTGGAGGGCCAGGGAGGCAGCAGAAAGGGAATAAAGATAGTCACCCTTCTTGGTTGAAGAAGGAGAGGCTCCTGCTGCTGGGTGAGACCCGGGTGCCTGGGCCCTAAATGTGGAGGGCCTGGGAGGCAGCAGAAAGGGAATAAAAGGGAGTCACCCTTCTTGGCTGAAGAAGGAGAGGCTCCTGCTGCTGGGTGAGACCCGGGTGCCTAGGCCCTAAATGTGGAGGGCCAGGGAGGCAGCAGAAAGGGAATAAAGAGAGTCACCCTTCTTGGTTGAGGAAGGAGAGGCTCCTGCTGCTGGGGGAAACCCGGGTGCCTAGGCCCTAAATGTGGAGGGCCTGGGAGGCAGCAGAAAGGGAATAAAAGGGAGTCACCCTTCTTGGTTGAGGAAGGAGAGGCTCCTGCTGCTGGGTGAAACCCGGGTGCCTGGGCCCTAAATGTGGAGGGCCTGGGAGGCAGCAGAAAGTGAATAAAAGGGAGTCACCCTTCTTGGTTGAAGGAGGAGAGGCTCCTGCTGCTGGGGGAAACCCGGGTGCCTAGGCCCTAAATGTGGAGGGCCAGGGAGGCAGCAGAAAGGGAATAAAGAGAGTCACCCTTCTTGGTTGAAGAAGGAGAGGCTCCTGCTGCTGGGTGAAACCCGGGTGCCTAGGCCCTAAATGTGGAGGGCCTGGGAGGCAGCAGAAAGGGAATAAAAGGGAGTCACCCTTCTTGGTTGAGGAAGGAGAGGCTCCTGCTGCTGGGTGAAACCCGGGTGCCTGGGCCCTAAATGTGGAGGGCCTGGGAGGCAGCAGAAAGTGAATAAAAGGGAGTCACCCTTCTTGGTTGAAGGAGGAGAGGCTCCTGCTGCTGGGGGAAACCCGGGTGCCTGGGCCCTAAATGTGGAGGGCCTGGGAGGCAGCAGAAAGGGAATAAAAGGGAGTCACCCTTCTTGGTTGAAGGAGGAGAGGCTCCTGCTGCTGGGGGAAACCCGGGTGCCTGGGCCCTAAGTGTGGAGGGCCTGGGAGGCAGCAGAAAGGGAATAAAGAGAGTCACCCTTCTTGGTTGAAGAAGGAGAGGCTCCTGCTGCTGGGTGAGACCCGGGTTCCTGGGCCCTAAATGTGGAGGGCCTGGGAGGCAGCAGAAAGGGAATAAAGAGAGTCACCCTTCTTGGTTGAAGGAGGAGAGGCTCCTGCTGCTGGGGGAAACCCGGGTGCCTGGGTCCTAAATGTGGAGGGCCTGGGAGGCAGCAGAAAGGGAATAAAGAGAGTCACCCTTCTTGGCTGAAGAAGGAGAGGCTCCTGCTGCTGGGTGAGACCCGGGTGCCTAGGCCCTAAGTGTGGAGGGCCTGGGAGGCAGCAGAAAGGGAATAAAGAGAGTCACCCTTCTTGGCTGAAGAAGGAGAGGCTCCTGCTGCTGGGTGAGACCCGGGTGCCTGGGCCCTAAATGTGGAGGGCCTGGGAGGCAGCAGAAAGGGAATAAAGAGAGTCACCCTTCTTGGTTGAAGAAGGAGAGGCTCCTGCTGCTGGGTGAGACCCGGGTGCCTGGGCCCTAAGTGTGGAGGGCCTGGGAGCCAGCAGGAAGGAAACAAAAAGAGGGTCACCTTCTTGGTTGAAGAAGGAGAGGCTCCTATGGTTACAGGGGCACGAGGAGGGGCCTCAATTCCTGCTCTTTTTTAGCTGCTGCTCCCCCATGATGGGACTCTAGCCCCTCACTCCCATTTCCCACAAGAGGGCTTTGCCCCACCAGATGATCTCATGTTACTGCCCAAATGCCCACCCCACCGGCCTTGCCAAGAGCCGCCCCTCGAGGCATTCTCGCCTCTGCCCTGGGCCTGATCCCTTGTGTGAGAGAAGCGATGGGCCTCCCCATGAGGGACTCCTTGGGCAAGCAAGCTGGACATGTGCCTGCACCCCCCCACCTCCTACCCTCTTGCCAACTGTCCAAAGGGGGACCCCCCCACACACACACACACACTGCAGATCTGCTCAGAGCCTCTTGGGCCTGCCCCACCCACCCCGCTGCACCTTCCCTTGCTGAGTTCAGTGGATGGGTGATGTTTCAGGAGGCTGGGCCAGGGCTCTACCTGGGGCTGAGATAGGGGTGTCCTTGGCCCCCTGCTCCGACTGGCAGCTGCGGGTGGCTCTGCTACGCTCTCAGCTCCTTGCCGGCTTGAGGCACAACTTCTCTCTCCGTAGGAGACCACCAACTACGCCAGCCTCAGCAATGCCCTGAGGACTGACGGGCAGGCAAGGGGCCGACGGAACAGCCTTCCCCTTTATGCCACAGCGGCTTCCTGCTTGTTGTGAGAACACGCACATCCATTTTATGTCTCTTCTTCACAGGCTCTAATGGCTGCTAATTGCCACTGGCTGTTTTTTCTTCCTGGGACATTCCCTGTATGCCCAAAATGCAGGACTCCTAGCAGGTGGTGGCAAGAGAACAGCCATAGTCCTACCACCTCCAACCTCCAACACTTGAGACTCTGCACTGCCGCACTCATGAGCATCAGTGCTCAGCTGTGCTCGGTGGACGGGCATGCAGAGGGACGGGGGAGCCTGCCATCTCCGGCCAACAGCCCCTTCACCGGTGTTACTGCTCAGTCCTGACAACCTGTGCCTCACAGAGGCAGAAGACAGCCCATGACACTCCACCCACCGCCAGGGCTCTGGAGGGCCATTTGATGGCTCTGATTCCACTTCTGGCACACTTGAATTTGCAAACCAAGTCAGTGGACACACCGGTAGCTCCAGGCACTCTCAGTCAACAGCCAGCATTTGGCAAGAGCCTTTAATCACAAACTCTACGCCACAAGATCATCTGCAATCCTCCCAGCTCTGCCAGAGACATACGTGCTCTGTCCTCAAAAAGGGCAGGGCACCTTCCCACCACCAGGGCTGAACAGACATTTACCGATTCAAAAGGGGACCTCCAGCTTCCCTGGCTCCCATGCCTGGGGGGTCAGGGACAGAAAGCCAAGCTGCCCCCCCTCCTTCAGAGCGCCTCTTTCATTGCTCCTGGATCTGTACTAGTCCAGAAGGGTCAAAGGGCATCTGGGAAAGCACCCCTCTCACACTAGCAGATGGTCTCCATTTTCCCAAGTCTTAACTTCACAATCTTTGCAGCCCATAGGGAAAATTAAGTTATTTATGCTTGAAAATCTGGCACAAATGCAGTAACAGTCCAAGAAGTATCCAGCACTCCGATTCAGGATCTGGGCATAGCTTCCCCAGCATTCTCGCCATCATCACAGGCCTGTTCCCTTTCCTCCATACTGCCAGCTAGTGACCGCCCCCCCCATGCCCAGAAAAGCCAGGGCACCCTCTTCCTTCTTGGGCAAACCAGGGCCAGTTCTTTCTCCCGGCAGCCTCTAACCCTTTGGGATCACGTTGGAGAAAAACAGGTTTTACTTACCATAACTGTTGTTCATCTAGGTCTTCCGTGCAGGCACACATGGGGACTGCGCACGCGCAGGCCTGCCGATACCGGAGATTTTTATAGCTCAAAGCCACTAGGGGGCGCTCCCGCCTCTCAGCGCGCATGCGCGGCCGCTTTCCCGCCGAAACGGCTCCTAAGAGGCGGAGCGCCCCACACATACCCTCAGTTCCTCTTTCGCCGCCCCCTGCAAGGTAAGTACCAAGAGAGTCAGCGAGGAAGGAGGGAGGGCATGTGTGCCTGCATGGAAGACCTAGATGAACAACAGTTATGGTAAGTAAAAACCTGTTTTTCATCTACGGTCTTCCTGTGCAGTCCCACATGGGAAGATTACAAAGCCAAATACCTGGGTGGAGGTGACGCCAAGGCATCACTCAAAGATGGAGTGCAGAACTGCTGTGCCCACCGCTGTCTCCTTCCTATCTAGGATGTCCAGCGCGTAATGCTTCACAAAAGTATCCGCCGAGGCCCACGTCGCCGCTCTGCAGATGTCGTGGAGTGGAACACCCCTGAGGAGAGCCGACGCCGACGCCTGGGACCTGGTGGAATGGGCATGCACTTCCAAAGGGCAAGGTAAGTTAGCAACAGTATAACACGTCCGTATAGTCTGGACCACCCATCTAGAAATAGACTGAGACGAGGCCCGTCTACCCTTATGCTGTCCCGCAAAGCAAACAAATAAATTAGAATCAAGCCTAAACGGCTTCACCCTATCTAAATAGAATAGAATAGCCCTGCGGACATCCAGGGAATGAAGGGCCTTCTCCGCCTCCGAAGCTGGAGCTGGGAAGAAAACTGGCAGAACTAGCTCCTGAGACAAATGAAAACGTGACACCACTTTAGGTAAAAACTCAACCTTCGTACGAAGAACAACCTTCTCAGGATGAAATTTTAAATAAGGGGGCTCGCAAGATAACGCAGCCAACTCCCCCACCCTCCTGGCCGAAGTAGCCGCAACAAGAAAGGCCACCTTCATGGACAAAAAGCGGAGTGGACAGGAAGCCAAGGGTTCAAACAGTTTGGACATTAAACGAGTCAGGACCAAGGGCAACGACCACTGTGGAACCAGGGCCCGAACAGGGGGAAACAAATTATTCAACCCTCGCAAAAACAATTTAGCAGAATAGTGGGAAAAAACAGATTTCCTGTCAACTGGAGGGTGAAAAGCAGAAATAGCTGCCAGATAAACCTTAACTGAAGAATTGGCCAAACCCTTCTGTTTAACCTCCCACAAAAATTCCAAAACATCAGAAAGGGATGACTGAAAAGGGTCCAACTCCCTGTGCCTACACCACACAGAGAACTTATCCCATTTAAGGGCATAGGACTGCCTGGTAGACAAGCGTCTAGCATTTAGCAGAACATTAGTCACAGCCTCGGAGAAGGCACCTCCGGTTTGATCAACCAAGCAGTCAGTTTGAGTCTCCCGATGTCGTGGTGAAGAACCCCCCCCCCCCGCAGGTCAGGAGGTCGGGAACCACCGGGAGACAGATTGACTGAGTCTGAAGACTCAGGAGGGAGTGGAACCAGGGCTGCCTCGGCCAATAAGGGGCCACCAGGATGGCTGACGCCCTGTCCCTCCGGATCTTGCTGAGGACCCGTACCAGAAGCGGGAACGGAGGAAAGGCATAACACAGGGGACCCGACCAATTTAACTGAAACGCGTCCCCACTTGATCCTGGGCCTACTCCTCCTCTGGAACAGTAAGCTAGAGACTTGCGATTTTCTACTGTTGCAAACAGGTCCAGTTCTGGAGTCCCACACTCCGAAAAGATAGGGGCGAGATACTCATCTCGGAGGGACCATTCGTGGTTCTCTCTGTGGAGTCTGCTTAGGTGGTCCGCCATGGTGTTCTCCACCCCCGGGATGTGAACTGCGTGCAGCCACACTGCGTGATCTATGGCCCACTTCCAGAGGCTCATCGCCTCTGTGCAGAGGGCTACAGACGCCGTGCCACCTTGCTTGTTGATATAAAACATCGCCGTCGTGTTGTCTGACAGGACTTGGACGGACCTGTTCCGCACGACATCTGAAAAGGAGATCAGCGCATATAAAATTGCCCTCAATTCAAGAACATTAATATGTTCCTTACGCTCAGACTCAGACCATAACCCATGGGCATAAGATCCTGCACAGTGTGCCCCCCCCAACCGAACAAGGAAGCATCCGAAGTAACCGACACATGAGTTCGATGAAAACCAAACTCCACCCCTTTAAAGAGATTAGTATCAGCCAACCACCATTCCAGAGAGGACACCACCCCCCTGGGAACGGATAGTCTCACGTTCTGAGAATCACGGCCTGGTGAAAACACCAAATTGAACCATAATTGAAGAGGCCGCATAAATAATCTGGCCAATGGAACCACCGCCGTTGTAGAGGCCATACAACCTAGCAGCGTCTGAATAAAACGAACAGATTGAAAACGACACCTCTTAAGGGTCAAAATAAGCCTCTTGATCTTAGACACACGATCCACAGGCAAAAAGCCTGCGTTCTTAACACCATCCAAGACCACACCTATAAACTGGATGGAGCGCACAGGGGTCAATTTCGATTTCTTCTGATTAACAAAAAGCCCCAAACGCAGACATAAGTCCAACGTGAGAGACACTTGGTCAGACACGGCCTGTGCAGAGTCACCAACCAATAGCCAATCATCCAGATATGGAAAAATTTGGCAGCCCTGGAGGCGTAAATGGGCCACCACCAATGCCATGCATTTAGTAAATACTCTAGGAGCAGTGGCCAGTCCAAAGGGTAAGACATTGTACTGAAAGACCCTGTGGCCATAAACAAAACGTAAAAATTTTCTGTGTTCAGGGAAAATAGAAATATGAAAGTATGCGTCCTTCAAATCCAGGACCGCAAACCAAGATTGCGGGGGCAATAAGGTCAACACCAGTTGTAAAGTAACCATCTTAAATTTACGGACTTGTATAAATTCGTTCAAGCCCCTGAGATCCAGGATAGGCCGTAGCCCACCATCCTTCTTTTCTACCAGGAACAGGCTGGAATAGAATCCCAAACCAGCAGAGGCAACTGGAACCACCTCTATAGCCCCTTGCTGCAGGAGGGCTGTAAGCTCCCCCAAAATCTCAGAACGAGGAGAGCCAGAAGAAAACACAGGGAGACGTAAATATGGTAAACCAATAAATTCAACTTTATAACCAAACTGGATAATAGACAGAACCCAAACGTCAGAACAAATTGAAGACCATGCATTCAAGAAAGCACTAAGCCTGTCCCCAAACGTGGGGTCAGGTCCCTGTGATAGTCAGAATTGCTTATGCAATTGGTCCTGGTCCTTGGCCTGATGCTGTTGGGAGCCAGGCTTGGGACGTTGGCCCTGCCTCCGTCTAGGGAAGGCGGTTTGCGGGCTCTGGTAGCTCCTGCGAGGCTGGTAAGCATACCCTTGATAGGGCTGGTAGCAGTGTTGCCTGCCACGCTGAAAGGAACAATAGTAGGGACGAGAAGACTGCTGCGAAGTTTGGTGTAGAACCCCATACGAGCGGGCTGTCAAACGGTCGGTCCTCTTCTTAGAGAGGAATTCGTCAGTCTTTTCCGAAAACAGGGTGGTGCCCTCGAAAGGTAAGTCCTCAACCCTGTTCCTCGTCTCCACAGGAAGGGCAGTTGTGCGAAGCCAGGCATATCTGCGCAAAACAACGAACGACAGAAGCGACCTGGATGAAGTATCCGCCATACTCCTACCAGCATTAATCTGGTGGCGGGATAAGCGGACCGCTTCCTCTTGTATAACCCGAAGTAAGGTGCGTTGGTCTTCGGGAACCTTTGGAAGAAAAGATGCCACTTTCTTCCATAAGAAGAGTTGGTATGCCGCCATCATCGCGGTATAATTTGCCACCTTGATGCCAAACGTCGCCGAAGTGTACAACTTCCTGCCGATGGCATCAATCTTTCTGCTGTCCTTATCAGACGGAGCTGACATAGAACCTTGGCGAGGCCGAGCTTGCATCTCCTCCGTGACAAGTGAAGACGGAGGAGGATGCCAGGAATGGATGAGCATCGTCTTTGGTCCTATAAAGGCTCTCAACTTTACGATTGGTGGCCGTAGCAGACGCAGGACGAGACTGCAGCTTCTTCCAAAGGTCAGCAAAACCTTCTATCAGGGGAAAGGCAATCGAAGGTGTCGATCCAGAATAGATATGTTGTAATATCTTATCGGTGAACTTAGACTCAGTGGAAGTCACTTCAAGGTCCAAGGCTTTAGCCATTCTCTGGAGCAGTTCATTATAGGCCCGAAAATCATCGGTAGGCGAAGCCTCATCAGATGGACCAATCTCTCTTTCAGGTGACTCCGACAAAGGAGAATCACTGTATCGGGCACGGATCCGAGGAGACATCACCTCCGACGGGTGACGGGACGGATCATAACCAGTATCGGAACCGACACGAAATGAGGGAGACAAGGAAGCACCTCTGTAAAGCCGGTCAGAACAGTATGAGCTCTCTCTACTAAAATAGCGAGGAACAGGTTCGTCCCGACGCCGAGTCTCCCTAGATCGGCTCCGATAGGACCGAGGTGAGCCCCGATGGTCAGAGTGACGGGTAGACCGACTCCGCCGACTCCTAACCGAATGAACCGAGCCCGATTCATAAGAAGCCGATCGAGGCCGACCCGATGGTGTAGGGGGCTTCTCAAGAAGTATGACATCATCCTCCTGAATCTCCCAGTCTGGAGGAGGCTTAGACAACAGACGATCAGCCGCTGCAGCACCCTTCTCCACCTGGGCAGTGGAGGGGTCGATCGGAACCGACGGGGTAGTAGCAATCAGGCTCTCCAAAACTGCCTTATCGTGTTTGTCGGAGCGCTTATGCTTTTTCTTTTTCTTCTCAGGACCGGAACCCGTCTTCGATCTTACAATCGGGTCCGAAGTAGTCGGATCCAAAGGGGCCGAAGGAGCCGGAGGGGTTGACCTCGGAACCGAAGGGGTCGAACTTCTACGGACTCCATGAACTGGGGAAGCCCGAGCAGCTGAAGAGGTCGAAGGAGGTTGACTTCCAGAAGGTCTCGGAACCGAAACGATCGGTTCCGACGAACTCCAAACCGGGGCGATCCTCCCGGATCTCGACTCCGACCGGCTGGGAGACGGTTGAGAGCGAGGAGTCTTGGAACTCGGAGCCTCTGAAGGAGGACGAGACGGTGCAGACGGAGCAGATGAAGATTTCGGCGGGGGATCTTCGACAGACATCGCGCGCTGCCAGAGGGAGGCATGCAAGCGATCCGCCCGCTCCGCCCTGGCCTTAGAGGTAAACGCGCGGCAATGTTTGCACGCTTGAGTGTTGTGCGTTTCCCCAAGGCAATATAAACACACAGAGTGACCATCCGACCTTGTCATCTTGCGATTGCAGGTCTCACAACGTTTGAACAAGGCCGTCTCAGACATCGCGAATGAAGAAAGCTATAAACCTCAACGATCGGCGGCGAAAGAGAAACTGAGGGTATGTGTGGGGCGCTCCGCCTCTTAGGAGCCGTTTCAGCGGGAAAGCAGACGCGCATGCGCGCTGAGAGGCGGGAGCGCCCCCTAGTGGCTTTGAGCTATAAAAATCTCCGGTATCGGCAGGCCTGCGCGTGCGCAGTCCCCATGTGGGACTGCACAGGAAGACCGTAGATGAACTGCTGGTCCCAGCAAGAGGGAGGGAGGCCCACACGCACCATCTTGAGGTCCATGGTGTTAAGATAAAAATGTGACATAATCAAAGAACAGTAACGATACAAGAATAACAGCCTCCCCTTCCCCCCCTCATAATCTTATATCCGTGGGGTGGGATCACCACCAGGAAAGCCACCGTGGGGATCATGTCCAGCTTGGCAAGAAGGCGGCTCAGGAGAGCCCCCACCCCAGGGTGCCAGTGGATGGGGGCAGCAGCACCCCTGACTATTCACAACGGCGACGGGTATTGCCTGTTCAGCCCAGTGGGGCAAACTGTAGGCTGGAGAAATGGCCTGGGGGGAGGAAGGCTCAATCCCCACCTTCCCTTGCACCATGGCCCTGGCCCCCAAACGGGGAACTCCATGCGTGAGCCTCCCAGCACCACACCTGGATGGGATCTCTGCCATTTTTCAACACCATTATCCTTTCCTCCAACCAGGCCAGGCATTTTAGGGTGAGGTGGCATCAGACAGGCTGGGATTACTTGATTTCTAAGATACGCTTGCCTGAGAATCTTTCCCTTGAACACAGAAATTATCCCCCAATACCTAACAGATAGCCAAGTGTGGTTATTGAGGATAATAATAATAACTGCACTTGCATAGTGCAAAATAGTAAAGAGTAAATAGTAAAGATGCCTCTGACGAAGAGAGCTGTGGTTCTCAAAAGCTTATGCTATTAGTCTTAAAGGTGCTACTGGATTCTTTGCTATTTTGAAACTACAGACTAACACGGCAAACTCTTCTGAACTTACATACTGCTCTTCTAGACAGATTAGTGCCTCACCAGAGCAGTGAACTAGTTAGTGTCATTATTATCCCCACAATGCAGCTGGGGAGTTGGGCTGAGAGGAGGGGCTTCCCCAAGGCCACCCACTGAGCTCATGGCAGAAGTGGGATTTGAACCAGTAGAGTGTTGATTTGCAGCCCAACCACTCAACCACTGTGCTACAGCAGTTCTCTCCCTCCATACTGCTGTGCAGAATGCTTAAAGTCTTGCCATTCAGAGAGCAGATTGTTCTTGACACAGATTTATTTTGATCCTTCCAAAGACTTGGTTTTTCTGTAGTGAGGCTTACGGCTGCCTGGGTCACAAGCCCCTCGGTTATTTGGCCGTCTCTAGTAACGTCCTTCTTTTTCTGTCCTGAAACGCTCTGCAGTTACAGCCTGCAGGAACAGGGTGCCTCATCAGCCCTTTAGCCTTAATCCCAATTTTTCAGGGGGGGGGACGCTTAACAGTGCAGAGCCCAACACTCTGCACATGCTCAGCAGCAGCAGCAGCAGCAGCAGCTCGTTCTCTCCTCCTTGCAAGCTGCAAAAGGGGGGTCGATCGCAGGCACCCGGCTGAATGAGACCAGGCACTCGTTTATCTGCTCTTGCCCCTTCCATGGCCTCACTTGCCCCTCAGGCAAATTTACCACTGTTACTAAATGAGTCACCCATGGAACAGTAGGGACCTCACTCCAGTTTTCTGGCCAATTTTTTACTTGTCATTTGAGGAGGAAAAAACTCCAACAAGAAAAATGCAAAAGGGTTGGGGGAAAGGTGATGGGACAACAGAGATGAAAATTAATTGGGCCAGGAAGGAGGTTCCCTAACTCCGCTACAGCCCCCACCCCCGGCCCCTCCTGACTCCTCCCCAGGTAATCTGGGGGACAGCGTTATTGAGCCTTTCCTTGATACCTCTACTGATGCTAGAAACTCGCTTTCATTTTTAAATAAAAGTTAAGTATGCCTGGAGAGAGCAGGGCACATTCTGAGGGGACAGTGCCCCACAAGCTCCTCAGGTTTTATGGTCCTGGCTCCAACCCCTTCTTTGGTTATGGCTGCCTGGGGGGGGCACATTGTCGGGGGGGGCCCACTGCCTTTCCAGCAGGTCAAGAAGAGCACAGCAGGAGCCCTCCTGGGTCAGGCTACCCGAAGGGCCTCTGCCAGCTGATCAGCCCCCCACCCCCAGCCAGCTCTCCCCCACCCCTTCAAGGCTGACCAGCCACAGGCCCACCACGCTAGCCGCAGAACAGAGCCGGAGGAAGCCTTCTTTCCCACAGGCAGCCGGCTGAACTTCCTGTGCGGCAGGCTCAGCGGAAGGAAGGGCACGGCACGATGGGGCAGGCACAGCTACAGTGCTGCCGACTCTGCCCTGGGCCCCTCTTCTGCTGGGCGGGGGGGGGCACAGAGCAGGCCCAAAAGAGTTGGCTCTTGCCAGGCAGGTGAAGCCCCCCCTCCCAAGAGGGAGACGAACTAGCCTGCTCGTATTTCATCTGTGGCGGAACGGGTGCCGGCTCTCAGTCCGGGCAACTGAGCCGCCGTCAACGGCCTGCTAGCCCCGCTATCCGCCTCCCACCGTCCCTGGTGGGCGTGGCTCACACTCTTCGTTGCTGCCACCACTCACCGAATTGTACACCGCCTGACTGAGGGGGCAGTGAGACCCCTCTGGCTGAATTTCCCTACTGGGAAGTGCATTCCCCACTCTTTGGGTGGGCCCTGGAGAATTGGCAACCCACCAAGGTCTGGCCTGATCAGGTTCTCCTGGGCTCCCTCCCTCCCTGTAGCGTGCCAAGCGGGGGAGCTTACGTAGTCAGAGCACCACAAGGTCCTTTATATTCCAAAAAAGTAAAATTTAATAACTATATACAGAGCACTGTATACAAAGCAGGTAAAGGCACCACACATAGGGGGTATAGACCCCCCCCCGTTCAGAGCTCACAGGGCAGAAAATCAAACCGAAGAGAACCGCCGTCTGCTTCCCCTGCCACACTGTTCCCTGCTCTGCCTTAAGGGGGTGGGGGTGGGGGGTCTGAGGGAAGAAGGTTCCCCCCTTCCTTCCTTCCTTCCTTCCTTCCTTCCTTCCTTCCTTCCTTCCTTCCCTCCCTGCTGCCCCCTCCGTTGCTGCTGCAACCCTCCTTCCCCTCAGGATGGGCTGGGTATCTTTTTATAGAGGCTGCTCTGCCCCTTATTTTTCCCGCACTTTTTTTTTGGCCCGGGGCAGCTGGGAGTTGTAGTCCAGGAAGAAGGGCGTCCCACACTGAGACTCCTGCAGCCCCCCACCCCCGGCACTACAGCCCATTAAACCTCATGGGGAACATTTTCCCCCCCTTTAAGACAGATTAACTGCAACCAGCACTCCTTTCACCCTTGGTAACCATTTTGTTACATCATCATCCACGGATTCTTCCACACACACCCACTGCCAGCATCCCCTTCTAATGAGCCTCGTCCTGCCTCTCTCATCCCCGGCTGCATCAGCCATTTTTGCCCCTTCACCTATTTCAGGCAGCTGCGGGGTCTCCAAAAGAGTGCAAATGCAAAAGACCCCCCCCCCCAAGGCCACACAGGCCAACAAAGAACCCCAACGGCGGAGCCGCCACCTGACTGCTCTCCTTGGCTGAAACCAGGTCTATCTGCCAGCAAAAAGGACGTTTCCAAGATGCGGCAAGGAGGGTGTGTGTCCCAGAGACACACACAGACCCTGACCTCTGGCCCACCTCTGGGAATGGGCCTGTCCCACAGATTCCACACAGGGCCTCCCCAGACCCTTCCACAAAGGGGACAACGCCCCCCCCCCCGCGCACACACTCGCCAAATGTTGTTCCCCAACAGCCCTTGGGGTGTGGTGACTGGCCGCATCTCCAAGTAGCTGTGGCCCCCTTGCCAAGGGAAAAAAGGGGCAGGGCAGCTTGGGGCTACCCCCCACCCCACAGTGGTGCTCCCTGCAGGGACATCAGGGACCATATCCGCGGGATGCTGCAGAGCCACTCAAGCCCCCGAAGGGAAGCCACGCACGGCAGTCCTTGGGCCCCAGGTGTGCCCTGCCCAAGCGGCTCCAGGCCGCCAAGGGGAGGGGAGACAGACTTCTTTGTTACATTTTTCAAAAGCTTTTGACACATTTTCCACCATTCCAAAGAAGTAGCTGCATCCATCCCTTTCAGCAAAAGCACCATCAAGGCTAAGTTCTTATTCTCGCATACATCTGAAGAAGTTGTCCGTAGTTTGCAGAAGCTTCTGCTAGAACATGAACCTGGCTGGTCTGGAAGGAGACACAAGACTCCACTCAGAGCTTCACCGGTGAAGAGGCTGCCTTTGACAGCAGTGCAGCCCCATTTTTAAAAGAACAGTCGGGGGGGGGGCGGTTGACAAGGCCGCAGAACGTTTTTATCCTGCGCTGAGACCCCTTGGCCTGCCTGGCTCCAAATCGGCCATTCTAACTGGCACTCGAGAGCCAGGAAGCGGAGCTCACAGGGACTCTGAACCCAGGACTTTCTGCAGGATCCGGTCTGAGCCATGGCCCCGCCCCATAAGAGAGGGTCAACATTAACAACAAGAAGTGGACTAAACTGAACCCCCTGCCAAGCTTGGCTCTGGTCCACAACCTCTCTTGCTTTCGGAGCATCCGCCACAAGCACAAGCCACGAAGCAATGGGAGCGCGAGGCGCTGCTGGTGCCCATGGGCAAACTCCTCCTTCAGCCAAAGGAAGCGCAGCTGGCCTGTGTGCCATGGCCCTAAAAAGCAGTGCAAGCCAGAGCCACAACTGTCAGGAAGGCAGCGTGAAGAACTGGGCGAACCCAAGGCAATGAGACTCACCGGGGAAATTAAAAACCACCCAGCGCCCAGGTCCTGATGGCTCTTGGAGAGCTCAAACGTTTTGGTCTACGGAGTCACTTTGGTGACGTGTCCGTAGCTCAGCCACTGGACCAGTGGAATGGAGAGAAACAAACGCTGCACCCATGTCTACAAAGGGGCCCGGAGAGGGACAAGAAAATGACCGGCCAGTTAGCCTAACGTCTGCTCCAGGCACGTTAGCAGAAACTGTAATCAGAGCGAGAATTACTAGGCACGTAGAGGAACAAAGCCCGCCGAGGGGGAAATCAGCACGGCCCGCAAAGGGAAGTCCCGCCTCTCCAGCCTTCGGGGGGCTTTTTGAGATGAGGACTGTGGCCCAGAGGACATTATATACCTGGACTTTCCAGAGGCTCCGGCAAGCTTCCTCAGCAAAGACTCCTGGGTAAGTCTAGAAATCATGGGATCAGAGGGCGGGTCTTAATTAAGAATGGGTTAAGCAACAGGAGGCAAAGAGGAGGAAGAAACGGACAGGTGCAGCCAGGGAGCGATGCAGGCAGGGGGTCCCACAAGGACAGGGCTGTTTCATTTGGAGGGCGGGGGGGAGGGGGGCGTGAACAGAGCGCTGGCCATGTCTTCCAGCAACACAAGGGTGGTGAAAACCAGATCCGACTGAGAAGAGCTCCAGGAGTATCTCCACGGACTGGGTGAGTGAGCAACGAGGAGGCCGACGAAGTTCAAAGTAGGCACGTGTCGGGTGATACAGACTGGAAGAAAAAAACCCAACTTTAATCTATGCTAATGAGGGGTCTGAACGTGCTAAGACTGACCGGGAAGGAGAACTCGGGGTCTCAGTGGAGAGCCGACCCAGTGAAAGTGCCCACCCAGCGTGCTGCAGCAGTGGAAAGGGTAAACTCTACACTGGGCATAATGAGGAAAGGGACTGAAAATAAAAGAGCCCATCTCATAATGCCCCTGCAGAGACCTGTGGTGCAGCCTCAATCCTGGGCACAGCTCCGGTCGCCATCTCTCAAAAAGGACATTGCAGAGCTGGAAAACGTGCAGGAGGGGGCATCCGAGGTGATGACGGGCTTGGCGTAGCTGTCCTAGGAGAAAAGGCTGGCCAGCCCGGAACTGTCAGTTTGGAAAAGAGATGACTAAGTCTGGAGCTCCTACCCTGGAAATCTAGTTGGTCTTGAAGGTGCTACTGAACTCAAATCTTGCAGTTCTTTACAGAGAACTAGTTTGGTGTAGCGGTTAAGAGCAGTGGGACTCTGATCTGAAGAAGCGAGTTTGATTCCCCGCTCCGCCACTTGAAGCCAGCTGGGTGGCCTTGGGCTAGTCACAGCTCTCTCAGAGCTCTCTCAGCCCCACCCCCTCACAGGGTGTTTTGTTGTGGGAATAATAATGACATACTTTGTAAACAGCTCTGAGTGGGCATTAAGTTGTCCTGAAGAGCAGTGCATAAATTGAATGTTGTTGTTGTTGTTGTTATTACTCCCTGAGTGATTAAGAGGCAGAATTCACTGCCAGGGGATGAAATGATGGCCTCAGGCACAGACAGCTTTAAAAGGGAATACGATTCACAGGGGGGGGGGAATCTATCAAAGGCTAGTAGCCAATGTGACTTTCAAAAAAGGTATTAAAGCATTTATATCCCACCTTTCCACTTAGCTCAGGGTAGTTTACAAAATCATTTTAAAAATTCCAAATGAAAACCAAGACAAAATCTCTCCCCCTTATCCCCCCACCCCTCAGAAGCCCTGGCAAACAAGGAAGACTTCCAGTCCCTCTCCAAGGAGGCGTTCCCAAGCAGACACTGCGGGAATCGGGCTGGCCTTCCTTCCCCAGCAGGCCACAGGGCAGCTGCAGGGGGGGGCGGGATTTAGCAGGCTCCGCCTCCCTCCGCCAGGGCCGCAGCCCCAACCCAGCTTGGCCAGGCTTTCCAGAATGCTGCAGCACCTGCTCACCTGCCATCAAAACAGCCAAGCACCCAGGAGGAGTCCTCCTCCTCCTCAAACTCTGGGCGCCTCCATCAGGCAGGAACGCCGGGGGGGGGGGGGGTTCTGTGTGGTTCTGCGGCTTTTGCCTCGAGCGAGGTCACCGCCTGGCCAGAACTGCCCCATCACTCAACAGGGGTCCCTTACATGGGAACGGGTCAGCAGCCCGGCCCACCCTCGGTCCATGCTTTTTTTCCTCCCAGATGCTGACTTGTGTATTTCAGCACTTAGCATATTTTATATATGAAAAAAATCAGTTCCGGAACAGATATTACAACAGCAGAATCCTCATACTAGAATATCTTTTTGAAGTTTGTTTACCATAAAATGTATTAATGAAATATTCATGGCCCTTCCTTGCCAGATGCCAAAGCTGTGAGGCGGCTGCCAGTGCCTGAAGGGCAAGCACAAAGCAGGCAGCCAGGCAGGGCCAGCGCAAGCGGCCCACCCCAGAAGGCCTCTCCGGGGCTCCCTGCCAGTCCAGGACACTTCCAACAAAGCCGCCCGGTGCTGCTTCTAGGAGCAACAGGGGCTCCCACCCGCAGGGGCTCCTGGCCACCCACCACCTGGCACGCACCAGCCACAAGTACCCCATTCCAGCCCCAAAAGCAAGCATGTTGCTTTCTCCTCCACCCCCACCTTGGTTTTAGAGACAAATCCTGGAAAACGTGACAGCAGTTATCTTCCGTTGCTTGGAAACCAAATGGCAAAAATCAAGAGGAACCACCCCCACCCCCGGTTATGTTTTGTAATCTCCCAAATCACAGTGATGCCTGGATTAGCAAGAAGGGGGCCACTGCTGCACAGCACGTTGGGGCTTGGGCCCGGAAGCAGAAAGGGAGCAGCGCCAGGCCTACAGCCCACCATATGAGGGCACCACACCGAAACAGGCTGGGCTCTGCTTGGTGCAGCTTCTCCTGTTAGACCCGAAACTCAGAGGGTGCTCACTCGAAATCGCACCCAGTCAGTGCCCAGATCCAGACCCACCGCTGCTGCAGTCTAGCAGGCCTCAAGCACAAGAGGGAACTCTGCCGCTGCTCCAGAAAACCAAGGTGCGCGTTATGCGCTTGGCCCCAGGGCGCCACTGACGCCTCAGACCCAAAGGAGGGGGCAAGGCTGCTTTGCCTGGCATGACCCCAGTCTCTTCCCATCCCCAGCCCTTAAGACATGGCCAGAGAGCCAAGAAAAGTCATACAACACAAATGCAGTGTTCACATGCGCACGCCTTTAAAAACCCATCACAAAATGAGGGGGGGCTGTTTGTGCAGGCACTGTGCCATACAGGAACCCCCCACGCTTAATACCTTTCTGTTCAAACCAGCCCAAGTGTCATTAGAGTGTCCCAGAATTCTTCTTCAGGTCGCACGTTGAGTCCCAAAAAGGGGGACAGGAGAGAAAGAAAAGAATATTCCTGGACCTGCTGAAAGAGCCCAAAGTCTGCAGCGATCACCCTGCCGGGGCACGAGGGCTGCAGCGCCTGCTGGTCTCCCTGCTTTAATCAAACATACAAAGGGCAGTCTTTGGTCTCTTCCAGCAGCCCCTGAAGTGTCCTTTTCTCTTCCACTCAAAGTCCAACTAAAAGAAGAAAGAACTCAAAAGTTTGCACGTACTCTTGAGATATGTTGGCTGGTCCCAGTGGAATGGGACTCCCCGGCTGGTGTTTGAGGATCCCACCGCTGCAACCCACACAACTGCTGACCAGTCATGTCTTCATCTTGCAAAACATGTGCAGCCCTCCACACTTGACACGTTTCCCAGGAGGGGTGGATTCCATCCCAGAATATTCACTCACGTCCTTGCAAAGGGCCAAGGAAACCCACAGCTGGCAGATTCATGCTTCAGAACCCTTCTATTCCAATGGGAGGCGGAGCAGTGCCAAACAGAAGAGTGGGCCACCACCCAAGCGACCGACTCAGGGGCTGGAACAACTGGACCGGCCAGAAAGGGCAGATGGCCCTCGGGAAACAGACTGTGCCCTTCATAGGCAAGCCAGGCTCACACTCGGCAAGAAAGAGAGCTACAGCCAAGCCTGCCTGTATGGTCCAAATGGACTGCACCAGAAACACTATGGGGCAGAAGAGAGGGGACGTTTTTATTTAAAACATCTGTACCTTGCCTGCCCACCATCACTCAAGACTGCTCACGATGGCCATTTAAAACTCTTTCATACAACCATGAGCACTGAACCAGATCACACCATCCCCACAGCACGCCCTGCCCAACCCAAGTCCTTCTCAGCAGAAAGGGCCCCACAGCTCTTTCGAGAGACCGGGAGGACTGGGAAAGCCCCGCAGGCTGGGGCAGCCACCAACAAAGCCCTGCTCCTTGCCAACCTCTCCCAAAGAGCAGGACCCCAAACAGGCTTCTTGGGACCAATCTAAGGTGGCTAGTGGGCTTGCGGGCCGGCCTGCTGCCACAAGAGCTGCTTCAAGCGGAGAGCAAGGTGGGGAGCCGAGTTGGTCGGCAGTAGAAGAGCAGGATTTGAGTCCAGTGGCACCTCAGAGACCAACACACTCGGAAAACCTCTAGGTTTGTCTCTAAGGTGCCACTGGACTCAAATCCTGCTGCTCCAGGTGGAAAATGGAAATGATCTACGGAAGAGTGTCCTAGTCAAAAATGGCACGCGTTACTCAGGGGGAAGCTGGTTTATTTAACAAGTTTATAGACTAGTAGGCCCAAGATGGCTTATGCATGAGGGTACACATACAGACGACCACCAGAAAACAGAACAAAGCAATTGCAACAAATAACAGCCCCAAACTGTGTTCATCTGACCCTTGCAGACACAGTTAAGAGCCACAGGGTTAAACTGGATCCAGCGCTACTACTAGAAAAGCAAGTTAAGGCAGCTGCAAAAATCGGTCTCTACAACCTCAGTCTAGCCTGGAAGATGGCCCCCCTGCCTCGACACAGCCAATCTGGCCACCTGGATCCATGCCATGGTATCAGGACTTGACTACTGTAACGCACTGTGCACAGGTCTCCCCTCTAAGTTAACTCGGAATGCTGTAGCTGGTGTATTATTGGGAGCTAGGAGAACTATGAATATGACTCCCCCTCTGGCTGCCTATCACTCACCAGGCTCAGTTCAAGGGACGGCTGTCATCAGCTAAGCTCCTCAGGGCCTTGGTCCGGCATGACTGCAGAACGTGCCACCACAGCAGCTTTGCTCACCTGAACCAGGCCTTCTGCAGGTGCCACCCTGCACAGGGGCATAATCACCAGCTGCCCGCACACGGGCTTTCTCTGGGGCAGCCCCCACCCTATGTAAGGGCCTGCCTGAGGAGGTCAGGAGAGCCCCCCCTCGCCTGGCTTTCTGCACAGAATGCAAAACCGAAGGATTCCAGAGGGCTTTGTACTAGATAGGAGGGCTGCACTGTACGGCGGCCGTCCCAAAGAGACGCAGCAGCAGAGAGAGAGGAGCCCTAAGCTTTGCTTCTATGTACCGTGTGTTGCTGTGAGGATGACGATACTTCTGGAATGGCTTGTGCTCTCTTTAGCACATCTTCTACTCTGTTTTGTAAGTTTAAATCTGGCCGTGGACTGTAAATAAACGAAACTGAAACTGCTCTGTTTTGGATTTCTGCTGGTTTTAAATCTTTGCAAATTTGCACATATGACACGTGTACTGAAAGGTCTTTGAAACTGACTGAACTGATTCACCACACTGTGTAGTCCGCCCGGAGTCTCAAAGATTCACAGTCCACACATTCTTCTAAATATGGGTAAAAAATGGGAACAGTCCCGTCTTCCATCTGCAGCAGTTCCAGAGTACCAGAAATGCCCCAGCACAGACCAGGCCTCTCTGGGAGAGGAACAGCAAGAAGCAGCGGCAGGCAGTGTGATGAATGGGGGGGGCACATCCAGGGAGGAAGCCGTGGGCCCAGCCTCCAAGTTACAGAAGAACCACCAGCCAAGCCAAGGTGAGCAATTCCTCTCCAGGTCAAACGCAACCAGGAAAGGTAAGTATAGCAACAGTGGCCGGCCCACCTAGCCATTCGCAGAGCTGGGCCACAAGTCCCCGCCAGCCCTTCACGCTACCCGTGAATGGCAATGCCACACTCCCCCCAAAGTTGGCAGCACAACGCCCTGAAAATGACTGGCCTTCCCAACCAGCACTGCTGCCCTCTCATCTGGATCCCACTCCAGCTTCGGCCTTGGTCACCTGGTGGCAGCGCCAGGCAGAGGCTTCCTGGGGTCTTGACCCTATTAACAAAATAAAGCACACTGCTGACCCCCAAGCCCCTCACTGCAGTTGATCCCATTATGGAAGCCGACGGCTCGAGAGACACAGCCCAGAGCTGGCCTGGCCCCTGTCCAATTCAGACTGAAACCGTGGGACAGCTGTTGCCTTTAAGCCTGGTGCAGTCTCCGAAGAATTTAACAAAATGGATCAGTCCACAGTGTCAGAGGCCACCATCAGATCCAGTAAGAGCTGCACAGGGTCAGCCCAAGGCGACATGACGGCCATCCTTCAAGCATTTGAAGGGCTGGCATATCGAGGATGGAATGGGGTTGTTTTCTGTTGCCCCAGCAGGCTGAAAAAGAAAAAATGGGTTAAAATGAAAGAGCTTTTGGCTAAACATTAGGAAGAACTTCCTGACAATCAGAGCAGTCCCTCAGTGGAACAGACTTCCTCGGGAGGGGGTGGGAGCTCCTTCCTTGGAGGTCTTTAAGAAGAGGCTAGATGGCCACCTGGCAGCTACGATGATTCTGACTTAATATGAACTTACACGGATCAGGAGAGGGGGTGCAGGAAGCGATGAGCCGGCGCTTGGCTCTCTTGGCCCTTTCTTACATGCCCAGGACAATGCCGATCACCACTTTGGGGTCAGGAAGGAATTTTCCTCCAGGCCAGACTGGCCAGGGATCCTGGAGAGTTTTTTTGCCTTCCCCTGGGCATAGAGCAGAGGTCACCGGGAGAGGTGGGAAGGGGAGACAGCTGTGAATTTCAAGCACTGAGCAGGGGGTCCATTCCAGCTCTGTTTCTCAGGTCTCCCCCCACCCTACCTCAAGGAGGCAGGCAGAGCGCACCTCCCCTCCCAAACCGCAGCAGGGTGCGAAGGTGCCATGGCGGCAATTGCCTTCCTTGCCCTGAGGCAGAGCAGCAGGGGCGCAGAGGCAGCAAGGGAAGCAGGAAGCCTGCCTCTGCAACGGAGGGAGGGAGGGAGGGAGGGAGGGGCGAAAGCAGCCCACCACCCAATGGGGCTGGGCACCTCCCGGGGTTGCGGCTCGCCACAGCAGACCCCAATATCACAGGGGGGCAAATGGGGGGGGGCATAGGTTTGGTTGCCGTCCCCCCACCTCTGGTTCCCTAAGCAAAAGCACAGGCGGACCCAGCAGACAGGCCAGCCCTGGATCTACAGAGGCACGGACTCATCCATCGACACGGCTGAGACCATCTGCACGCCGCACCAAGGCAGCCTCTTTCCTGAAGGCGAGCATGAGCCAGACTGGGAAAGGTCAAAGGGGACCTCCAGAAAACCTGAAGTTGTTCTGCCCCCATCCAGTCACTCTCTTTCCCCAAAATGGCACACGTGGAACCAGCCGCAAACGTCCTGGGTCTTCTTCAGAAAGAGACCGCGGCAAGAATAATATACGCGAGGTATTGGAAGAAGCTAGAGATACCATTGAAAGGAGAAGTGATAGGAAAAATCTTAGAAACAGCGGAAATGGATGTCTTAACAGACTTGATAAAAGAACAAAGTAGGGGCGATCAGCAGAAAAGATGGTCACCCTTTCATAGATGGGTTAAATCCAATTATGGAACAAGAAATTAAGTACAGGATATGAAGATAGGAGAGAATACTTACAGGAAATAAGCAGGGTAGACTTACAGGGAAATTAGGTTTTGGATAAGGAAAACAAGATATAAAGAAGAAGGAACTGTAGAGATGGAAAATGAGTATAATACATAGTTTGTTGTTAGCGTCGCTGTTGATTTCTTACGAAGCTGTACGATATCCCCTGATGTGATGTCTATGTGTATACGTATGTATTCTTTTTGGGATCAATAAAATAATAATAATTTTTTTAAAAGGCCAGAAAAACTGCCATCTTTCAAAGTCCAGCTGATAATCTGGGCAAGGGAGCCTCACAGCAAGACTGTACAGGCCAAGAGGGGCGAGGGGCCTGTCTGGGGGGCGGCCTGCCCAACTCCATGGTCCAGCCAGCATCCATCAGAGGGCGTCGACTGGGCCTGTCCGCAGCAATCTGACCAGACAGAGCTAGGAATGGGTACTGCCGGGTCAGCATTCAAAAGGAAGTGCCACGTCTGATCAAATCGGAGTTTTCAGCTACAAAGAATCTTGTGAAAATATCACAACTAGGGACCAAATCCCTACCTTCCATGGACTCCATCTGAGGACAGCAGGATGTGTCTCCAGGGGCTCCTCAGAGACCAACAAGATTTTCAGAGCGCAAGCTTGCGAGAGTCACAGCTCTCTTCTTCAGACACCCTGAAAATCTTGCTGGCCTCAGGCTGCCACGCATCATCACTTCGGAGACCCATCTAATCCACCACTCTCCCAGGGTGAACTGCTCTAGCCTGGCTGCTGCCCTTGCAGAGCCGCCTCGACCCAGCCATGCTTCTAGCAGGCAGGGATGAGACCACCTCGTTTGCCAAGGGGAAAGGAGGGGGAGAGACATCCTTGGAAGGACTCAACCGGGAATGACCTTTCCCGAAGGAAAGCTGCCGCAAAAACACTGAATGGGACCTGAAGGGCCCCAGTTTGGTTAAAAGGATAAGGAAGATGAAATGTACTTTGAAAAATGAAAAATACTTTGACAACAACTGATAGGCAGTCCGCAGAAGATACGGAATTAGTGTAAAGACAAAACACAGTCACCTGAAGTTATCTCTACATTTCAACTGGGCAAGACCAGATTTCAACCCACACCAGAGACAGGGGCTGCACCCCCAGAGGGCTGGATACACCGGGTTGAGGCGCTACACCCACCATCCACAACGGCGTCTTCCTGCATGGCTCAGCCTGTCCAGCTGCAAAGGATGGTGTGACACCCTACTCCAGGTAGATGGCAGCCCATGGAGAACAGGGTCCAAATCTTCTCAGCAAGATTTAGGACGGGTTAAATGTTGGAACAAAACCAACTGTGAACTGAATGAGTACAACTGAGCTGATGCCTAGACAACAATTACAGATTGCCTGAATCAAAACCGTCTGAGCAATTAACTGCTCCTGGAGGGAAGTATGGCGTCTGAAACTTTCACATTTTATACCACTACTGCCTTGAGGCACAGGTGATTGAGCCACTGACACTCCGCACTGCACGGGCTGGGGTAAAAGTGGTCCGCCTGTGGCGGCGTATGGATCCAAACGGTTCCCAGAGCGCCCTGGGGGGGCTGCACGATCCCAGCCGACAGCTCTGCTGAGCCAGCCCGAAGTGGGGACTCAAAAGGAGAAGCTGTCAACATGCCTCCCCACCCCACCCCCACCCCGCCGCCACCAGCTGACCTCTCCCTCCCTGGTGGAGGAATCCAGGGGCCTGGTGCTGTGTGACTTGACATCTAGAACGTCAGTGGAAAACCCAAAGCACATCGGCGGCGAGAGTCTGTGGAGGAGCTCCCTGAATGTCCAGCAGGACAGAAATCCTGCTCCACTGCTCCCGTGGGACCAGCCAGTTCCTGCCCAGATCTGTGGCCTGAGGCTTATGGGCACCTGCTGACTCCAAAGTCCAAGTCCTTAAATTCTCAGGAACTGAGGATTCGTTGTGATGCTTTTGTGCAGAAAATCTCTCAAATACATTCCGATTTGGATGCTGGTTGCAATGTAGCTGAGATGCTAGAAACGTCCAGTATACCACCTGATCTGTTCTGGGTATCAACAGGATCCTGGAGCCTGTGAAGGCCGCCCCTTGTATTTTAGATCCTTGTCCCTCCTGCTGCCAACCTCACATAAGGGTCACATTAATGAGTCCTTGAGGGCCATTATAAACCAATCACTGCCTCGGGGCACGTTTCCTTGGACGCTCAAAGAGGCAGCTATCCATCCATTACTTTGAAAAACATCACCACGGAAGAATGACGTGGCCAGTTATCACACAACCTCTAATGTGCCCTTCTTGGGCAAGATGATAAGGCAGTAGTGGAACAACTCCAGGGCTTCCGGACGACTCCTCTGCCCTCGGCCCCTTTCCTTCTGGTTTCAGAGCAGGCTATCAGGCAGGCACTGCGCTGGCAGGTTGAGCCAGTGACCTCTGTTTGACAAGGGCCACGACTCTTTGCTGCTCTTACTGGGTTGGTCAGCAGCCTTGGATAATGTGGCATGCAACATATTACGGAGGTGTTTAGAAGCCAGGACTGGCAGGTGAGCTTTAGATTTGTTTAAATTATTACTTTGGGGTATGATTCAGAGGTTTGTTGAGGGAGACCAGTTGACTTTGGGGTTCCACAAGGCTCAGCTTTACGCCCTATGCTGTTCCAATCTTTATATTAAAACATTCGAGGAAACTGTGGCTTTATAACAGGCTGCTACGAATATGCTGATTAACACTGTAAAAGTTCTGAACCGGCGCCTTACAGCTACGGCAAAATGCCCACAGGTGAACGAGTCAAAACTGAATCTTGACAAGACGGAGAGACTGTGGGTTGGGAAGGCTGGGGTCCTAAAAGCTGTAAGGGAACGGACTGCAAGACGTCCCCATTCCTTGGTCCCCAGCTTAGAAAACTGCACGATGGCCTCACGCTCCTTTCCTTCACTCTGCAGAGGTGCCAAAAACAAACTGGGTGCCAACTGCTACCACCAGCAGCTGGGAATATCTCCTGCTAAACAGAGCCACACATCCAGCACACTGCGCCTGCATCGCCATTTGGCAGCTCCGCCTAGCTGCCACGCCTCTCACTTTGCTCCCACAAGCAGGCCCTAGGGGTAAACTTTGCAACTTCACACAATCACGCTCCAAGGATGGCAAACTTACCCACTGCCCCTCCCTGCTACTGCACTTCAGACCGCGAGACAGACTAGGCAAGGTGTGTCTCCAGAGGCCAGGCTCAGAGCATTCAAAACATCAGCAAGTTTAATGACTGAAGGAAAAGAATGCACCTGTAGCTTGCTCAAGCACTCAGGCTGAGCAAGGGTGCCTAACAGAGAGGGAAGCATGTGGCCCCATTTCCCTGCACTCAGAACTTATCCCAAATAACGTTTAAATAGTCCAGCCTGGCACTTCTTGAAGATGCAACGGTTTAAAGTTCACCACTGCCTTAGTTGTCTGGGTTGGGACTTTCCCCCCCTGTGCCGAGCCGTATGGGCAGGATGGGACCCCTCGGAAAAGGCTGAGTCCATCATGGCTCGTGCCCCCAAGTCAAGAGCAAGACCCAAGAGAGCTGCTTCTCTGTGCCAGAGAACGTCGAGTCTCCCCTTGGGAAGAGTCCCCCCTCCCCCCCACCCAACTCCGGGTCATTCAGCCCTTTCTGCTTCCAGAGGAAGGCCGTACTTTCCAGCTGTTTGGCTCCTAGCAGTCTCCGTCCCTTTGGGGTGTGACCTTCTAGCAGGGTGTGAGACAGTGCATGATGGTCTTGCTTCGTCCGAAGCCATCGGCCTCCGCAAGCACGCAAGTAACCTGCTTGAAGCTTGCTGGCTCCCCCACCATGTTTTCTGCAGCTGTAAAAAAAATGCATCTTCGTTCAGCCCAGAAGATGCCCCCCTAGCTTGACTTGGCATCTCTGGACACGTGGATCCATGCTAAGGTTACTCAAGGCTAGACTACTGCAATCTGCCCTCTACATGGTTCTGCCCTCAAAGTCACCTCCGAAACTGCAGATGGTACAGGACACCACAGCCCAGCCAGTGTATCAGGCACTGGACAGAACTGCATGTCGCATCCCTTCTGTGGCCACTCCAGAATGGGCAGGAGCCATCGGCTCAGTGGCAGGAGGCATCGGCTATGAAAGCAGGAAGACGCAGGTTCAATCCCTGACTTTGCCAGTCAAAGGGACCAGCCAGCAGGTGATGTGAAAGACCTCCGCCTGAGACCCTGAAGAGCCGCTGCCAGTCTGAGCAGGCAATACTGACCTTGCGGGACCAATCACTTGACTCAGCAGGAGGCAGCTTCCTGTGTGTTCATGGGGGGGGGTGGAAGCGCCCTCAAGCGGTGACCGACTTATGGCCACCCCCCCCCCCGAGTTTTCAAGGCAAGAGAAGTTCAGAGGTGGTTTGCTATCGCCTGCCTCTGCACAGCGACCCTGGTCGTTCTTGGACGCCTCCCATCCAAGGCCAGCTCTGCTGAGCTTCCGAAATCTGACAAGATTGGGCTTGCCTGGACCACCCAGGTCAGAGCGCTGGTTAACAATTAGTTATTGGGTCCAATTCAAGGTACTATTATCCCTTACAAAGCCCTCAGTGCCCTTTGACCCATGTCCCTGCAGGTGCCACCTCTCCCTCTATACTTTGCTCTGACAGCTTCACCCAGCCGAGCAAAACCTTCTCAGGTGCCACCCTGCAACGGGGTAAGACTGGCAATCGCCTAAAGCTGTGGCATTCTCTCTTCTGGACACCGCCCTGTGGAATGGCCTACCTGATGAGGTCAAGAGGGCTCCCACAGTCCTATCATTTCACAGAACGTGCGAAACAAAAATGTTCAAGAAGGCATCGTTATACAGAGATCAGAATACCAGCATACCCTGACCTGGATAGCCCAGATCTCAGAAGCTAAGCAGGGTCAGCCCTGGTTAGAAATGGACTGGGAGACCTCCACTGAAGGCCAGAGCTGCAGAGGCAGGCAATGGCAAACCACCTCTGTTAGTCTCTTGCCATGAAAATCCCACCAGTGGTCGTCATCAGTCAGCTATGACTTGAGGGCACTCTCCATCACCAGAATACTAATATAATGGAACAGTCCAGGAGAACAGTTTTAAGGGAACAAGAATGTATTCTGTGGCAAAGTTTATTGGATTCTCATCTCAGACGAGGAGCCCATACTTTGCTAGTCACAAAGCAAACTTCATCCCCTCACCAGACTGTTTTCAAAGGATTTAAAAACAGTGTTTTAAAAATGATAAATATGTAAAATATGCGTGGTGTACCGACCGCCTACTGCACCTGCATCTTCCCTGTCTGGTCTGTTGGAGGTGGTGGCCGGCTGGGCCTTGGAATTCCCAAGACTTTTGGTTCTCGGGGATTTCAACGTCCATGCTGACGACGATGCCTCCACGCAGGCCATTGACCTGGTGTCCTCCATGGCGGCCCTAGGACTCTCCCAGTTTGTTTCGGCTCCCACGCATGAAGCAGGTCACACGCTGGATTTGATTTTGGGAGCGGGGATGATGGTGGTCCTGGATGCCTATGATGCAGTGCCATGGTCGGATCACTTTGTTCTGAGGGCTTGTCTGAGCATGCCGCTCCTTTCCCGGGCGGGCGGTGAGCGGATTTACGCTCGCCCGCGGAGGCTTATGGATCCAATTGGTTTCCAGGCGGCTCTGCGGGATCCGATGCCCCCTGGCAATACATTAGATGAGCTGGTGGATGATCGGCATGGCCGTCTTTCCGAAGCCATCGACGCTATTGCCCCCTGCCGCCCTCTCCGAGCCCGCAAACGGGTAGCTCCTTGGCCAGATGAAGCGGTCTCTGAGACGACTAGAGCGAGTGTGGAGGCGGGGGCGCGACGAAGAGGCAAGAACATCTTATAGGACGTTTATGAAAGCCTATGAGGTGGCAGTGAAAGCAGCAAAGAGGGATTTCTTTGCTGCTTCCATTGCGTCCGCTAGCTCATGCCCGGCTCAATTATTTCGAACAGTTCGGTCCTTGGTCTCCCTCTCTCAGGGAGACCACCAAATTCTTAATTTGACTATCGGCTGCGAGGCTTTTGCGAGCTATTTTGCGGGCAAAATCTTGTCCCTTCGCCGTGGCCTGCCACCCACTGTTGATACAGTAAGGGAACTGGAGACCCATTGGCCGTCTTCTGGATCCGTATTAGATCATTTCAGGCTGCTCTCCCGGGACGATGTTGACAGGATCCTGCAGGGGATGAGGCCAACTACCTGTCCTCTGGACCCCTGCCCATCCTGGCTCATGAAGGCCAGCTCGGAGGGGCTACGGGACCATTTGGAGGCCATTGTTAACATCTCCCTGAGCTCTAGTTTTTTTCCAGGAGTGTTAAAGGAGGTGGTGGTGTGGCCCCTCCTGAAAAAACCATCTTTGGACCCCACCGACCCATCTAGTTACCGTCCAGTGTCAAAGCTCCCGTTCCTGGGCAAGGTGATTGAGTGGGCGGTGGCAGTACAACTGCAGGAATTCCTGAATGATTCTGAAGTCCTGGACCCATTCCAGTCTGGCTTCTGTCCTGGCCATGGGACGGAGACGGCCTTGGTTGCCCTCACAGATGACCTTCGCAGGCATCTGGATCGAGGCGGGTCGAGGCTGCTTGTGTTATTCGATCTCACAGCAGCATTTGACATGGTCGACTGACTTGTCGGCTGACATGGGAATTAGAGGAACAGCCTTACAGTGGCTGGTCTCCTTTCTCCAGGGTCGGGGACAGAGGGTGGCGCTCGGGGGAGATCTATCGCCCCGTCACCCTTTGGTGTGCGGGGTTCCCCAAGGGGCGATACTCTCCCCAATGTTATTTAACATCTACATGCGCCCCCTCGCCCAGTTGGTGCAGAGGTTTGGGCTGAGTTGTCATCAATACACGGATGACGCCCAGCTTTTTCTGTTGATGCCCGGCCGGCCAGACATGGCCCCGGACAATCTGGCCAGAGCTCTGGAGGCTGACGCCATGGCTGAAACTGAATCCGGTGAAGACAGAGGTCCTGCAGCTGGGACGGGGGGCTGCCAGACGGTGGGACCCAGCTCCCTGCCCTGGATGGGACACCACTGGCAACCTTGCCAGTGCTGAAGAGTCTGGGCGTGCTCCTCCCTGTTGATGGGAGGCCCCGGTCACGGCAGCTGCCAAGTCTGCATTTTTCCATCTCCATCAGATCAGGCAGCTTGGCCCTTACCTGACGCCCCAGGACCTGGCTACAGTGACCCGGCTGCTCCCGGCGGGAGATTGGCAACGGGTTTGTTTTAGACTAAAACTAAGAAGAAACTTGATTCTTGTCCAGCAGGTTATTTTTCAGTAAAAGAAACACGTTTCATACCATGTGGCTTTTGATGAAGCTGTGAGCCTTGTGAAACGGGACAATTTAGCCAGGCAAACCCATTGCCAATCTCCCGCCGGGAGCAGCCGGAGAGTGTGGGCGCCCCCGTTTTCTTGATTTGACCCTCGGCACTTGTAAATAAAGCTTTGGATTGCAGCAGCGGTCTTTTGGCGCGTCCTTAGTGTGCCTTTGCCTTGGGATGCTAGAATTGCCAGTCTGTGAAGGGAACAGGAGGCGATGGTTTTTATGGGATGCTTTACAAAAGGTGAAAGGTGAACAGCTGCCCGTAATCCAAGGGCAAACTATGCACGGATTTATGCCACTGCACTCAAACCACCCTGCGAGGTGCTCCTCTGTGTATTTATTACTCATTGTGAGATCCTGGGTGTGCCACTTCCTACAAAAGGATCTGCAGCCATCTTTCCCCGGCTGAACTGCACACTTCCAGGATCGCGGACTTAAGTTGCTGTTCCAGGTTTGTTAGATGTACCTGTGAACTGGGATCTGGACCACTGGCTCACAAACGACCCGTGAGCATTCAGGCCCTCATTCTGCAGAGGGCAGCCAGTTCTTCAGGATTGTGAACATCGAAACAGACTCCGAAGAGCCCCAAGAGGATCTCCCAAAGCGGGCAGGTGAGCACCCACACGGCAAAGGAAGCCATTCGGACAAAAATGCCAAACTCCACGCCCACCTGCTGAGGTCTGGACTGTCAAGAGCCCTCCTAGATGGGGTGGGGTGGGGCTTTTATAATTAACACCTCTACCCTGGAGCTGCTCTTAGATTTGGGGGGGGGAACCTGGAATTCTCCTCTCCAGCATATGAGAGAGCAATTCCAATCACAAAAAGAAGGGGTAATGCTTCCCCCCTCCCCACACAACTATAATCTGAAGTTTGAAAAACAGCAGCTAAAAAGGGATCTTGGAGGCATGGCAGAGCAGCTCAATGGGCAGCTCCAGTGCAGCGCTCGGCAGCAGTGAAAGAGCAAAGTCCGTGTTCAGTGTTGTTAGGAAAAGGGCTGAACGCTGAAGATGTTCGGGCTTTTATTATGGTGCCACTGCATTTGAAATGGGGAGCTCATTTCTGGCAGGTGCACCACAAGAAGCGAACATCAAGCTGGAAAAAGTCAACCCAGGTAATGGAAGGGCCGGGCCTCCTTCACTCTGAGGAAAGTCAAAGGAGTCAGGGCTTTAGAGTAGGGGGCGGGGAGGAGGGTTATCTCAGAGGCTGACGGTGTTAAGAACACAGAGCCCAAACAGAAAGTGCGATGCAGAGTTTAGGGACCTGGGTTAGGAACCAAGAGGCCGCGCACACATGCCCCCCTCAACCACAGAACAAGGGGTGGCCTTGGGCCAGTCACTCTTGCTCACCTTAGCCTACCTTGCAGGGCTGATGGGAGGATACAATTTAGGAAAGGAAAACCATATACCCCATCCTGAGGCCCTTCAATGGAGAGCAGGATTTTCACTCACTCATATGTAGCCCTAGAAATCAGAGTCACTTAATAAAATTGATGGGCAGTAAAGACAGGACAAGAAAACAAAGGGCTTTTGCGCAGGATTCATGACTTGTGCCTGTGGTCCGCATGCCACGGCTCACAGAGAGCCACATCTGCACTCACCAGCAACCAGAGAAGCCATGTGATCACGGGATGCCCTGTGTACCATCCCACCAAACACACCCCATACAATGGCCGTTTCCACACGGCTTACCTGTGCCCGTAATGTCCTGGTAGATCGTGCAAAAACCGCAGAAGATCGTGTTTTCTCGCACGAGATTTGCGCGAGGTCACGCAACGTCGCACAAATCTCCCACAAGGAAACGCGATCTTCCGCTTTTTTGCGCAATCTACTGGGCCGTTACGGGCACAGGTAAGCCGTGTGGAGACGGCCAATAACATGACCATGAATGCTCTATGTAACTATAATGTTTGCTTTTTAAGTTACCAGAGTACTTCGGCCCCTCCAGTTCAACTTTAGGCAGCCCTCGTGTGCTGAGAGGGGAAGGGGTGCCTTCTGGCGTGTTCCCTACCGTCAGCACGAGGAACAGCAGGGCAGACCCATCCGCCCGTGACCTTGCTCACTTTCCTAGAACATGGAAAGGGTTGCCCATTGGGGAAGAGCCACAGGGAGCCTGACGAAGAGCCACGGGTGGCTCCTCTGCATCACTGGTGCCGGTTGTGGCTACTGGATGCAGTGAGGGACTGCTGCACGCCACTCTTTAAAAGGCGCCTGGCAAACTCATAAAGGAAGCCTAGGAAGTATTAAGAAGGAGAGCCATACAGAGCCTCTGTGCTCAGGGGAAGTCTATCCCTCCACGTCGGTTCTCGGGGGCGGGGGGGGAGACAAACAGGGGGGGGAGCTACTGCATTTATGGCCTGCATGCGTACTTGCTCACTGCGCGAGGTAGGCAGAAGAGGGGCTTTCAGTCCGATCTGGACTGACTCATGTCTTGATCTCTCTAAGCTCCGAGTTTTATTTACTATTTTTATTTTATTCGATTTATATTCCGCCTCAGGCTCAGGGTGGATTACATACAATATACTACATTAAAATATAAATATATACTTTAAAATCAGATAAAATCACATAAATATTTAAAACAATGTAGCCGCACTTCTCAAGAAGGTCCACCACCCAGACCTCTCCACAGATGTTTAACAGAAGGCTGGGCGGAAGATGCATCTGGCAGGGCGGGCACCTTTGCCTCTATTCGGCTGGTGGGGAGGCCTTAGCTAGCATCAACCGTATGCCTGGTGGAACAGCTCCGTCTTACAGGCCCGGTTGGAAAGATGGCAGATCCAGCCAGGCTCTAGTCTCCTGAGACAGAGCGTTCCACCAGGCTGGAGCCAGGACCAAAAAGGCCCTGGCTCTGGTTGACACTAGGCAGGCCTCCCTGGGGCCAGGGACCATTAGCACTATTTGTCGCTGGATCGAAGTGTCCTCTGGGGCTCATATAGGGAGAGGCGGTCCCACAGATACATTGGTCCCAGTCTGGGCTTTATAGGTCAGTGCCAAAACCTTGAATCTGATTTGGTACTCCACTGGTAACCAGTGCAGCTGGTGCAATACTAGTGTTATATGTGCATAAGAAGGCACTCCGGCAATGACACGCGGTGCTGCATTTTGGACTAGTTGCACTCGCCCGATCAGGTTCAAGGGAAGCCCTGCGTAGAGCGCGTTACAGTAGTCCAGCCTAGAGGTGACCATTGCCTGGTTGAAAGACAGGAAACAAGCTGTCTGGTCTGCCGAAAATGAAAGAAAGAAGACCCGGCAACCGCTGCAACCCGGGCCTCCATTTTCAAGGAGGCCTCCAGGATCACCCCCAGGCTCCTAACCCTCAGCGCCGGTGTAAGCACCGCCCCATCGAGAGTAGGGAGCCGGGGTCCCAAATCCACGCACCCGTGACCCACGTACAGGATCTCCGTCTTCAAGGGGTTCAACTTCAGCCGGCTCTGCCTCAACCATCCAGCCATGGCTCCAAAAGCATGCTCCAGGGCAACTGGGGCCGATCCAGGCCGACTGTCCATCAACATCCAGGCCGGCCGTCCATCAGCGTACCCAAGCCCGAAACTCCACACCAGCTGGGCAAGGGGGCGCATACAGATGTTAAACAGCAGTGGGGAGAGTATTGCCCCCTGTGGCACACCACACACTAGTGGATAAAGGGATGACAACTTCTCCCCAGGCCCCACCCTCTGTCCCCGGCCACGGAGAAAATAGACAAGCCACTGTGGAGCCGACCTTGTTGGCAAAGAAGTACATGAGCTGTGACTTTTGCTCACAGTTTCCATCAGGTACGACCCCCTCCCCGAGCAGCTGAAGTCTAAGCAGGGTGGAGAACAGACTCCAACTACAGAGTCCCCTTGCCCCCCCCACCACCACCACACAGCTTTGCTGGGTCTGGAGCATGTGGGGGGCAGGGCTGGCCAAAACAACAACTGGAGGGAGAGCTGGAGTCCCCCACCCCGATCAGCAGGTCTAGCACAGCACCTGCTTCAGCAGGGGGGCTCCCAGCAAGTGACCCACGTTGCCGAGGCAAACGGGTCACTTGATGCCATGGACAGCCAACCGCGTGCCCTCCAAGCACCCCAGGAGCTGTCCGCTAGACACTCGCCCACACCCTTGGCCTGGCGCAGCAAGTTCATGGGGCAGTCCTGAGAAAGTCTACTGCGCAGCACCTGATGCCCGTGCTGAACACGGGAGAAAAAGCGTCCGCGCCAGAGGCTGCAGCACCACAGACTCTACAACCACCAGCTCCCAGGCAGCCAGGGCTGGGGAAACCCCTCACCACCGGAGACCTCCGGAACACCACGCTGCCACGCCAGAACCACAACCTCCCCCTTCCGCTCTCCACCAGGCCACCGAAACACCCACTCGTGGCACCAAGCCAGAGCGATCTGGGGAAACGGTCCTCAGAAGCCAGTTCTGTTCTGCACCGCTTCAACAGTCGGGCTCTGGCTCCTCTTCCTCACAGCTGGCCAAGCAAGGCCTGTACCAAACCATCAGCCCTCAGAGGTCACGATCCACGCAACTCATTTCTGGCATGGCCACGTGCCCCCCCCCCAGCATCCACAGGACCCACTGAATTCCAAACAACGCTGAATACCACCCCACGGACTAACCTGTGACGGCTGGACTGCCCCCAAGACAAGACTGACAGGGAGGAAATTCTTTCCCTGTGCCGTTCTGGAACTATTTTTAAAGGATTTCTTCATTCTTAGTTTGGCAAAAGGCAAACATTTCCCCGCTTCACCAGATGCACAACCCCCTTTAAGAGAAAAGGAAGGCCGGGGTCGTCCTCCTCCTACACCCACAGCGCCACTCTCTTTTCTCAGTGAAGGTGGTAGGGCAGGGGACCCCGCCTGTGGGAGCTGGGGGGTACTGCTGAATTTCCAACAGCCCCTCTCACAAAATGGCGGCCTGCTTGCTTGCTTGCAGGCACAGAGCCAAGGACTCTGGGCCACCGGACACCAGAGAGCGCAGCCAGCAGCAGGCAGCCTTACAGGGCAAGCCCCCAGGCAAAGCAGCCCCTCTACTGACGCTGCCATCTCCTTGCCAGCTGCAAGGGCCAAGCCTCTTCCTCTTGCCCGAAGCCACCGAGCAGGCCTCCCAGGGCACCCCACCGGCTGCCCCCGACTCTGCCTGTCTTCCAGGCACCTGGGCTTTGCCCCAGCCAGCTGTTCTAGTCCACCTCCCGGATACCAAATCCTCAGGGTACCTCCTCTCTGACTTCTTGCTCGGATCGAAAGACCCCACCCATCCAGTTCCCCACCCCACCCCGCCCCTGCTGCCTTTCCTCCCATTGCAGTCACTGTGGTGGCCGGCCAAAAACAGGTTTGGGTGGCTGGGACACCGCAGGCGACCAGTGCCAGGCCAGCCAGCAGCAACTGGCCTCCCCGAACATCGGCCCCTTCGTGGCACCCTTCTTGCGGGGACTGTTTCTCAAGGCTTGGCCAACAAAGGAGGTTCGCAGGATGGCAAGACGGCGCCTCTGGCTCTACAACCTGCCACCGGAGCGCGAGCGCCCGCGGGCCTTGGGGCACACTTTCTGGGCACCACCACACCCAGGCTGATTGAAGGAAGGAGAGGACAGGAGACGACGCCTCTTCCCCGGCAGCCCCCACCCCAGCTTGCGGCTCTGGCCCCCACCCGCACTGCCTGGCAATGTGTTATTAGCCAACAAGAGCCACGTGCTCCCAGGGCTGGAGGGGCAGACTCCGCTCCCCTGCCCCAGGAGGGTGTCCCCCCAACGCCCCCACGCACTAGCACAGCCCTGTGTCCCTGCTGAGCTGGCCGGGGTGTCCAGGGCCCTGAGCCCCCCACCTGCTCCCCCAGGCTCCGCACTCATGCCTGCTCCTGCAGGACACGCACCAGGGCCTCACAGGGCCCGAGGCGGTGCCAGCCTCTGGACCGGTGCAGAGGGCATTTCCCCAAGCAGAGCCAGCCCCACCGCTGGAGGGCCAGCCGCGCTGGTCCCAAGCAATCTCTGCCTCAGCCCCCTTCGGCTGGGAAGAGAAGACAGGCCAGAGGTTGGCCGCCCTCCCCAGCCGGCGCCTCCCGTCAGGCCTGGCCTGGCCTGGCCTGGCGAACGGAGGCGGCGGCGGCGGGAGGCCTCTGGGCATCCAGGGCGCAGCAGAGCCGGCCTGGCCCCGGCAGCCCCCATCCGGCAGGCGCATCCTCGGCTGCGGGCCCGACGCCCTCCCCAGCAGGCCTTCTTCCGAGGCGGCCCCACGTGCCAAAGCCCCGGCGGGGGCGGGGGCGGGCGCGCCGGGCCAGGGGTCGAGCGCCGGGACTGCGGAGCCGGGAAGGCCAGCGAGCGCCGGCCCGGCCCCGGGGCTCCATTTTCTGCCGCGGCGGGAGGCTCTGGCACAGGAAGGGAAGGGAAGAGGCAGAGGAGGACGCGGCGGAAGGAACGGCCGCCCCTCGCAGCCCTGCTCCGCCGCGGCCCCCGAGCCGCGCAGCCTGTGCCCGGGCTGAACGCCGCAGCGGGCCGCAGAGGGGGGCTGCCCAGCACGGCGCCACAGCCCCCGCGGGGGCCGCGCTGCAAAGGCGCCCGCGCCCCCGACCCGAGGGGAGGGAAGAGGAGGGGGTCTCCCGCAGCGCGCTCGGCCGGCCGGACCCGCCGCCGCGGCCCGCCCGCCAGGCCCTCGCCCGCCCGCCTGCCCGCGCCCCTCACCCTCGATGGAGATGACGTGCTCGCGGATCTGGCTCTGCAGCGCCAAGTCCTCGACGCGCTCGATGAGGTCGTAGATGGCGTAGATGTTGGGGTGCACCGACTCGAAGCGCCCGATCTCGGCGCGGATGGCCGCCGAGTTGGAGAGGCCGAACTGCGGCTGCGGCGCGCCGCCCGCCTGCGGCCCCGACGGCCCCGGCGCCGCCAGACTCTGCTGCTGCTGCCCGGGGCTCTGGCCCGGCCCGGCCTGGAAGTTCATGGCCGGCGGCGGGGGCGGCTGCGCGGCGGCGGCGGAGGGGCGAGAGGCTGGGCGGGGCGCGGCGGGCTCAGCGGCGCGGCGGGGCGGCTGCCTGGGCGGCCGACTCTCGCCGCTGCATGGCCGGCGGCAGCTGCGCTCGCTCTCTCGCCCGCTCGCCCGCGCTCTGCTCGCCGCCCCTGCCCGGCCGGCGGTCCCAGCCGCAGCCGCAGCCGCAGCGCCGAGACCCGCGTCACGAGCCGCCCCCGCTCCTCCTCCCGCGTCAGCGCTGGTCTGGAGCCGCCCCCGGAGAGGAAGGAAAGCGGCCGGGAAGGCAGGAAGCGGGGAAGGGAAGCGCCGCAGCGCCGCCGAGCGAGGCAAGCAGGCAGGCAGCCAGCGGCAAGCTGCCCCGCCGGCCCTCCCTCTCGCCCCCCTCCGGCGCAGCCCCGAGCGGCAGCGGCCGGCGCGCTCCAGAGCGCGGCCGGGCGGACCGGCCCCTTTTATGTAACGCGCGGCCGCGCTCCGCCAGGCGCCCGTCGGGACGCGCGCGCGCTTGGCCCCGCGGCCGCGATGCCCCGGGACTGGCCGGCGAGGTGGCGTCGGCGCGGCGAGGGGGGCTCGGAGGCGCCCCTTCCGCTGGCCCCGAGCTCCTCGCACGCCCCCCGGGGAAGGGAAGGGAAGGGAAGGAGGCGGGCGCGGGCCGGAGGGGAGACGCAGCCCCGCGCGCTGCTGGGCACGCGGCCGGCCCGGCCCGGCCCAAAGGGGCGGCCGGAAGACAAAGGCCGCGGGCACAGAGGCCTCTGCTCGGGCCCCAGCCCGGGATGGTCCCCCCCCCCCGACGACCGCTTGGCTGGAGGGCCGAGGGGCCTTCCGGGGCTGCCCCGGCTCCAGCCCGCTTATGGTTGCCTGCCTTTCGATGGCCGAAGCCCACCGCGGCAGAGCTTAAGCGAGGCGCACCGAGGGTTTGCCCGGGCCGCGCGGGTGCCCCGGTCCCCATGCGCTAGCAGAAGGTGCCAGTATGTAGAGGGACTGAGCAGCTTGAAAGGGCCGGATAAGGGTTTGCTTGACGCAGACCCTACGAATGAAAGGCCTCCCAAACGCCCTGCGGTTAACCGACTCGCTCAGATCCTGCAAACTGGAGGGCGTGGATTCTTTCACTGCGTCCAGCCATCTCGTTTTGGGTCTTCCTCTTTTCCTGCTGCCTTCCACTTTTCCCAGCATGTTCCAGAGAGTCTTTTCCAGAGAGTCTTGTCTTCTCATGATGTGACCAAAGTATGATCGCCTCAGTTTTGTCATTTTAGCTTCTAGAGAGAATTCAGGCTTGACTTGATCTAGTACCTGCTTATTTGTCTTTTTGGCTGTCCCTGTTATCCGCAAAACTCTCCTCCAGCACCACATTACAAATGAATGAATTTTCTTCCTGTCCGCTTTCTTCACTGTCCAGCTTTCACATCCATACATAGTAACGGGGAATACCCTAGTTTGGATTGTCCTGATCTTGGTTCCCAGAGAGACGTCTTTATCTTTAAGGATCTTCTCTCGCTCCCTCACAGCTGCTCTTCCAAGTCTCAATCTTCTTCTGATTTCTTCATTGCAGTCTCCCTTTTGGTTGATGATGGAGCCAAGGAGCAGAAAATCTTGAACAATTGATGTTCTTGATGTCTTCTTGATGTTCCGCTGTAATCCTGCTTTGGCGCTTTTCCCTTTAACCTTCATTAGTAGTCGTGGTGTCATCTGCATATCTCAAACTGTTAATATTCCTTCCACCAATTTCCACTCCTCCTCCTAGATCTAAACGAGCTTTCCTTATGAGATACTCTGCATAGAGGTTGAACAGGAAGGGACATAATATGCATCCTTGTCTGACACCCTTGCCATTCTGGTTTCCCATGTTCTGTCCTGACAGTAGCCTCTTCCCCAGAGCACAGGTTGCGCTTCAAAACAATCAGATGTTGTGGCACCCCCATTTCTTTTAAGACTCTCCATAGTTTTTCATGATCCACGCAGTCCAAAGCTTTGCAGTAATCTATAAAACACAGGCTGATTTTCTTCTGAAATTCCCTGGTATGTTCCATTAGCCATTGTAAATTTGCAGTGTGATCTCTGGTGCCTCTTCCTTTTCTGAATCCAGCTTAAACATCTGGCATTTCTCGTTCCATATACGGTAAGCGTCTTTGCTGTAGAATTTTGAGCATCACTTTGCTTGCGTGAGAAATTAATGCAATAATCCAATAGTTACTACACTCTTTGGCATCCCCTTTTTTGGATCAGGCACCCAGTAAATAGAATTTGAATTCCTGGAGAACTTGGTGCCTTCTCCCAAGGACCAGACAAGGATTTCTCAGTCATCGCAAATATGGACTTTAACTCAGGGCCTGGTATCCTACCCAGTTCCTGCCCTTGCGGGCGCCCCTGACCTTTGCCTCATCACATTTGAACCTCACCTACTTCCAGCTCACTGTGTGCTTCTTGAATTTCCTTGCTTTTGACCCTCCTGCTTACAGCTCTTTTCCTCCATCTGGCTATAGCCCACAGAAGCTTCTGCTCAAGGAAGTGGGTGCCTTTCTGGGCAGGGCAGCTTCTGTGCTGGGGAGTGGGGACTGCCAGGGCTTTGGGTTGGAGTCTCAGCCTTTCTAGAGCCCGCCTGGAAGGCGGGCCAAGGCCACAGACTAGTGTAGGAGGGGACCTTTACAAAGCACTGCTGTCTGCTGCCCTGACTGCAGTCTCTCTCTTTTTCGAATCCATTTTTGATGCTATCTGTGTCATGGGTGAATGTCTTTTTGTCTGCATTCTAATTTTGTAATCTTACTCCTATTGCGTTGTTTGCTGGATGACTTATGTGGTCATTGCATTGCATGGTCTTGAGTCTCAGTGGGAATGGCAACCTACAAATAAATACATGTTGGCAGGTGACCACATATGTCACATTTTTGTTTGTTTGTTGGGAGATGGAAACAATGAGAGCTGGAAGGGATCCCCAAGGGCCATCTAGTCCAGCCCCCTGCACAATGCAGGAAATTCACAGCTACCTCCCCCCCTTCACCCCATGACCCCAACCCCAGAATCCCTGTCCAGTCTGGCCTGGAGGAAAATTCCTTCCTGACCCCAAAGTGGTGATCAGCATTACCCAGGGCATATAAGAAAGGGCCACGAGAGCTGAGCAGTGGCTAGTCCTTCATGCCCCGCCTCCTGATCTGTGTACATGCATATTAAGCCAGTGAATTTATGTATTTATTTATGTCATTTATAGTCCGCATTTCTCACTGAGACTGAAGGCGGATGACACAGTATGAGCTTAGTGCAATCAGTGCCAAGAGCCTTTGCCATACAGTTCCGTATCTGGGGTGATGGGGGTCCCATAGCGAGACGAGTGAGGAGCGGGAGAGGAGGCCCGGCCTTGCAGGAGGCCCCGCTGCAGCCCTCCACTGTTTCGCACTCCCCACAACTGCCTTCTACTGGCCGTGTTTGAAAAGCCTCCTGCCTGCCATCCCAGTACCTTCTGCGTAGTCGGACCCTTTACAAACAACGCGTAGGGTAAGGAGCCGTCACGTAAGTGCCTAGTAACAACCCTATCAGTAACTCATAGACGCATGTGTAATCCACTGTTCACACAATCAATGCAGCTGGTCATATGCAATCCAAAATAAATACCATTCCCTGGCACAATTCACATCAAATATAAATTCTTATATCCCAGGGGTGGCCAAACTGTGGCTCGGGAGCCATATGCGGCTCTTCTAGACATATTGTGCGGCTCCCAGAGGTCTCTGAGTATCGCCGTGGCTGTACAGTTTATTTTAGTCTATGTCTTTCATATTTTTAATAACAATGTTGGGGTTGCCAGGTCCAACTCAGAAAATACCTGGGGACTGGGGGTGAAGCCGATCAAGGATGTGATATCACTTTTGTCAAAGGTCAGGTGATGGCTCTTCCCAAGCTCCACCCCTTCCGATTATGTCACTGCCAGCATACTGCACCAAAACCCCACCCCTTCCTGTGATGCCACTTTCAAAACACTAACCCCCAAACTCGCCTCTTCCTCTGACGTCACTTCAATGCATCACGTCTTGCGGCTCTCAAACGTTTGACGTTTATTCTACGTGGCTCTTACATTAAGCAAGTTTGGCCACCCCTGTTATATCCCATCCAAAATAGCACATAACCCATGAGCTTCCGGTTACAAACCACGTTTCAATGGAAACATCTTCAGGTATGGATTGATCAAAGTTGTGGTGGTTACATGTGTTTCTTCAACTCACAGTTCAGTAGACCGTGCTATGAAAGTGTAAAAACAGCAGAGAGTATACTGTTTCCTTAGTCAAGTTTAACAATTAATTGCAAACATTAAGGGTAAGGGTATTAAATGACCCTTACCACTAGTTCCCAGTTTGTACATTCAAGAAAGCAGAAGCGTACTCATTCAGAAAGTTCTGAAATATACAAACCATAAACTGTTACAGAGGAGTATTTTACAACATCAAAAGCAAACGAACAAGATGTCCAGAGGGCGGGCTGGAGTTGGGGGGCACACCCACACTTTGCAGGAGCCACCCAAGGGAAGAAGGAGGACCCTCAGCCAGCTGGCTTGTTGGTGCCTCTTCGCCCCGCCCCCTTGCCTCCACAGCCCAGAGAGGGGGCAGCTGTTGGCAGGCTTAGCAGAGGCTGCAATAAAGTCAGCCCTTTAAAGAGCTGTGGCTTGTGGTGCCTGAATAGGCTGGGAGCCAGCAGAGGTACCTCTTTGGCCACAGAGCCATCCAGGCCCTCCTGGCTTCTTGTGAAGTGGTTGACAGAGCAGGTTGCTGCTGCCGCTGCTGCTACTCTCCGAAGGAAGGCCCGAGCCAGGCAAGAAGGACGTGTTCAGGACCCCTCCCTCCCAAAAGCAGGAGCAGAAGAGAGGGTAGGGGGCTGAGGGTGATGGTGAGCCCACTGGGAAGTGGAGCCCTGGGCCATGCGTTGGCAGGGGGACCTGAATCCTACGGCCCACAAGGGCACTGCAGCGCTCCATGGTGCCTGATTTCCAAGGAGAGGATGAATCGTCCATGCAGGCAGGCCTTCCTCCCAGCTCCAAGTCAGGCCCTGGGCTCAGGTTACAAGCTCCATGCTAACTGCCCTTTGGATCTTACACCAAAGACCGAAGCCTATAGAACGTGGCTTTCTTAAAAGGGAAAGAGGAAGAAGAAAGGTTCCTGTGAAAAAAACACTAGAAATTATCAGCAGATGTGATTCTGTTTTCAACACATGAAGTGGCCTTCTATTGAGCTATCAAGGTCAGTCTGGTCTCCTCTGACTGGCAGTGGCTCCCGTCGGCTACTGCCTGAGCCCTTGAGCTGGAGATGGGGGAGGCTGAACCTGGGACCTCCCGCATGCCAAGCGGGTGCTCTGCCACGGAGCCAATGTCCCTCCTGTGCATTCAGGTCATAGCGGAGGCCGTGGTTTTCTGTCCCACTTCAGCATAACAAAGGCCAGGACGTGGGACGCTCCCCAAGGACTGCTGCCGTGAACAGACAGCGTGTGCCTCTTGTGTACTTCCCAGCTTCGCACGGCGCTGTTGGACCTCGGCCATGTGCCCTTCCTGCCCTTTCACGCCTCTCCCTCTGCATCCAGACGTGCCAGGGCACTCGTAACCTGCCCGCTCAGGAGAAGGCTCCATGCCAGCGCTGGCGCATTCTGATCCACAAAAGCAAATGCTACAATTACATCTTTGCATTGCCACAACACCAGTGGCTGTTTTAAACTAAAACCACACTAATTGAGGCCAAAATAATGGATACCGTATTCATTTCAGGTGGGTGGCCGTGTTGGTCTGCAGTGGAAGAGCAAGGTTCGAGCCCAGCGGCACCTTAGAGACCAGCAAGATCTGACAAAGTGAGCGTTAACTCTCAAAAGCTTATACTCTGGGGATCTTGTGGGTCTACTGGACTGGAATCTTGCTCTCTTGTATTATTAGAATCTGAAGAAGTGATAACAGAATGATTTTAGCTGCACCTCATTTAAGCTCTAAACTGCCCAGTTCCTGAGATTTATATCCCAAGTTCAGGGGAGCTCAGAAGCTTCAAATGAAACCTAAAAGCAGAATTCTCTCTGTTAGAGAAGCTGTGTCTTCCTTATATTAGTTAATTGTTGTGTGAGTTCTGCCTGTTAACTCTTTTCACCAAGGTACACAAAGACTTCCTTTTGGAGTTTAATCGTTACTGAAATAACCTCTAATCTTTTTAATAAAGCAAGATACTAAAATATAAACACTTATTAAAATGAAACCAATAATTGATGAACATGTGCATGCAATAAAAAGTAAATCTCTTAACATTTCTCAATTAAAGCTAAGAATGATTTAAAATCAGATCATAGTTAAGTCTACTATGAAATGCTTTGGATTCTCAGTCGACACACATATACACACCATACAAATATTCCTCACTTAAATCTTCTTCATGAGATTTCCTTCATTAAAATCCTAGTCTCTTATCTTGGTAACATCTTTTATATGAATTGATATGTGCTATCTATAAAAACATCTATCAGAGCCTTCACATGTGACAACAATAAAAATATATGATTGGTCTTATTTCGCTAATTCTTCAGATATTCAGTCCTGTGACATTCTACCAAAGCCGAATGTGATGCTATGGTGCTGGCCCTGTCAGACTGTGGCTAAATAAGGCTCTCACTACAGGGTTCCCTTTAGAAGCAAACACAAGTCCATTGTTTAGAAAAGGAAACTTTACTGCAGAAAAGGTCCATTATAGTCCACTGTCCTGAATAGGAGACTCAGGATGGTACATGATCATTGTTACCAATGAAGGGCAAAGTATTAGGTACAGAGTGACAATACCCATCTGGATTTGCCTCCCCCCACAGTTCTCAAAACAACATCTCTCAGTCCTGGGAAGCTGCTCTCCTTCAAGGCCAATGCTTGGTGGAACGGTGTTAGACAAAACAGTCGCCTCCGGTGGGAACGCTGCCTGGGAACTGGTGCACCTGGGAAGAAAGCACTTAAACACTAGAAGCATTAGAAAATGGAGTCAGTACAGTTTAGATATACACTGGATCTGACATTCTGCCCCCCTTAAAATAGATCCCCCCCTGGTTTGTATGGATAGCGAGTATGAAAAGCTTTGGTCAGTCTAGGAGCGAGCATGAACATGTACAGAATTTACCCACTCATCATACCCAGAATCAAAGTCCTTCCATCTAATGAGGTAAAAAAGCTGGTTTCGTTTGAGTTTAGAGTCCAAAATTTGTTGTACCTCATAGTGTATTTGGTCGTCAATCAAAGTTGGAATGGGTGGAGCTTTGATGTGCCACTTGTCATCGATAGGAGCTCTTTTTAAAAGACTGACATGGAACGTATCATGAACATGGCATAAATTCTTGGGCAAAGTTACAGCAACAGTCACTTTATTTATTATTTTGCGCACAGGGAAAGGTCCCAGGAATTTCAGAGCGAGTTTGCGGCTTGTTTGAGCTAGTTTCAGGTTCTTTGTGGAAATATACACATGATCTCCAGGTTGTAAATCCCATTCGGCCACACGATGGCGATCTGCGTATTTTTTGTAATCCAGTTTGGCTTTTTCGAGATGTTTCTTAATAAGAGTCCACTGTTGCGCCGCCTCCCTCCACCACGAAGATACATCTGGCAAATTAGAGGAATGGAGAGGGGGAGCGTCCAACGGGAAGGGATTGAAGTGAGCTCCATAGACAATTTTGAAAGGGGCCTCTCCAGTTGAAGCGTGTACACTGTTGTTATATGAGAAGGTCTACCCAATTATCTTGTTGGAAATTAATGTAGCAACGAAGAAACTGTTCTAATATCTGGTTTGTTTTTTCGGATTGTCCGTCGGTTTGTGGGTGGTGGCTTGAGCTGATGCCTTGCTCAATATTCAACATTCTCAAAAGCTCCCGCCAGAAGTTGGCAACGAACTGTCCGCCGCGATCCGAAATCACCTTGGACGGAAAAGAATGTAATTTTACAATGTGTTTTAAAAATAAATCTGCTAGTTTTCGAGCGGTGGGTATAGTAGTACAGGGAATAAAATGAGCTTGTTTGGAGAACAGATCTACCACGACTAAAATGCAATTATGTCCTTTCGAAATAGGTAGATCAGTGATAAAGTCCATAGATATTATTTCCCAGGGTCTGTTGGGTGTTTCCAATGGTTGCAGGAGACCCGGAGGTTTTCCTTTTCTGGTTTTGGCGCTGAGGCAAACGGGGCAGGAACTAACATATTGGGAAATGTCTTTGCGCATGCCCGGCCACCAGAATTGCCTTTGGATTAGATGTAATGTTTTCAGATACCCATAATGACCAGCAGTGGGAGCATCATGACAGCACTGCAAGACCTCCAGTTTGAGGCTGTCTGGGACATAAAACTTGCTTCCAGCCAGCCAATCCCCCTGTGGGGATTGGACCAGTTTGTTTCGCGGAGCTTTATCCCCCTCCTTTTCCACCTCAGTTTTAAGTTTCGATTTCCACTCCTGGTTGGCCGGGAGGGGCTGCTTGGCTCGACCGCGAGTAGTCACCACGCCCCCAAGTTGCGTAGGCGAGAAGACCGTGTCGACAGTCTCCTCCCGCTTGCTCCTGTGTTGGGGCATGCGTGATAGGGCGTCCGCCAAGAAGTTAGTTTTGCCCGGGAGATAATTTAGAGTGAAGTTGAATTTGGAAAAGAATTCCGCCCATCGCAATTGCTTGGCATTCAGTCTGCGTGGGCTTCGGAGGGCCTCCAGATTTTTATGATCTGTCCAGACCTCGAAGGGGTATCGCGCCCCCTCCAGCCAATGTCTCCAGTTAGTAAGGGCCGCTTTTACTGCAAAAGCCTCCTTCTCCCACACATTCCAATTTCTTTCCGCCTCTGAAAATTTTCTAGACAAGAATGCACAAGGCCTCAATTTTCCATCCTCCCCCTTCTGCAGTAACACTCCCCCTATTGCCGTATCGCTGGCGTCGACTTGCGCTATGAAAGGGGACTGTTCGTTGGGGTGGGAGAGGATGGGTTCCGTTATAAATTGCTCTTTTAGGCATTCGAAAGCAGTTTGGCAATCAGAGGTCCATTGTAGTTTGGAGGAGGGTTTAGCTTGTTCCCCTTTGTCTTTTGTTTTCAATAACTCTGTTAAGGGGAGCGTGATTTGGGCGAAATTTGCTATAAAGTCTCTATAGAAGTTGGCAAACCCCAGGAAGGATTGCAGTTCTTTACGGGTGGCGGGTGTTTGCCAGTCTTGGATCGCTTGTATTTTGGTTGGATCCATTTTTAAACCCTCTTGGGAGATGCAATACCCAAAGTAAGTGAGTTCGGTTTTATGGAATTCACATTTGGACAACTTGATGGGCAGTTTATTATTCATCAAGGTGGCCAGGACCTTTTGTACCATTTGAATATGTTCTTCCTCTGTGTCCGAATAAATTAAGACATCATCAAGGTACACCACCACCCCTTTGTACAGAAATTCGTGCAGAACTTCGTTTATCATGGACATGAATACAGACGGGGCTCCCGTCAATCCAAAAGGCATAACTAGGTATTCATATTGTCCGAGGGGCGTATTAAACGCGGTTTTCCACTCATCCCCTGCCTTGATACGGACGTGGAAGTAAGCATCTTTTAAGTCTAATTTTGTAAAGATCTTACCTTGGGCCACGACGTTGAGAAGGTCTCGGATGAGTGGTATCGGATAGGCGTTGTTGGTGGACACTGCATTAAGTCCTCGAAAGTCCGTGCACAGTCGTAGTCCCCCATCCTTCTTCTTCACGAAGAGAACCGGAGCGGCGTGGGGGCTGTTGGCTGGGCGGATGAACCCTCGTTGGAGGTTGGTGTCGATGAATTTCCGGAGCTCCTCTCGTTCCTGGAGACTCATGGGGTAGAGCCGTCCTTTGGGCAGTGAGGCTCCGGGTAAAATTTCCACCGCACAGTCCGTTCGTCGGTGCGGGGGTAGGGTATCAGCTTCCTCCTCGGAAAAAGCGTTTAGAAAAGGCCAATACGGTTCGGGTATTTGGCTGATTTCTTCTTGAGTAAGAAGGGCCTTTTCGGTGTGAGTTGGATCACTGCCCCAGTTTTGATTCCAGCGGTGGTTTTTGCAGTTGGCATGACTGAAAGTGATGCATCCTTGGGCCCAGTCAATGTAGGGATTGTGATCACATAGCCACTTGCTGCCTACAATTAACGGGTATTTGGCTGTGGAGCTGATGACAAAAGATCTCTTTTCCCAATGTTGTCCCATGCCTGTGATCACTGGGACGGTCTCAGTGGTAACAGGGTTCATATTGGTGCCATCCATTTGTTCAAAGATTACTGGATTTTGTAATTCCCGAGTTGGTAAAACTAGTCCATTGACTAGGGCTGGGGCGATGATGTCCCTCGAACAGCCCGAGTCGATAAGGGCTTGCACTCGGATGTGCATTTTTCTCTCCGGGTTAATTAGAGTCACTGGCATGAATAAGATGGACCCAGGTGGCCGGTTCCGTGCAGGGACCGGCTTGCGTTGGATCTGTCGGTCGGGTCCCTTTACGACAGATCCATTTCGTTTCCCGACTGGGGGCTTTCTGGATTTCCCTCGATATTGGGGGAAGCGGGGTCGTACTCCATAATTTCTTCCGCTTCCAGTCCCCTTTCTGCGGCGGGTCGTTGGGAAGCTCCCCGACCTCTGTTCGCTCGTGGCGTGGGTACAGGGCGCTGGAGATTAGGAAATGGAGCAAGGGTTGGACGCCTTATTTGAAGCGGGGGTCTTTGCACAGGCCGGTAGGGGCATTGCGCTGCAAAGGATAATTTTGGTGGACTCCTCACACCTAGGGCATTTGGCAGCTAGTTGTCGGAATTTTGTAATATAGTCCCTTGCCGACATACTGCCCTGTTTAATGGCTTGCAATTCTGTTCGGGCCCGGGTTTCCTCTAAGGGGTCTTCATATTGTGCTCGGATAGCATCTACCAACCCCTGGAGAGTATTGAGTTCGGGAGCACCGATGTTATATAAGCCTACATACCAATCTGCTGCTTTGCCTTGCAAGCGGGAGCCGAGGTGCTCAATTTGACTGGCCTCGCTGCCGAAGAGGTGTCCCCACCGGTTGAAAAATTGCACCACTTGCACCAGGAAAAATCCTAGTTTGGAGGGATCCCCATCAAAAGTGGCTTCCAGTTTCACCCAGCCCATCGGGAGATCTTGTCTCGGAGCCGGTGCTGGGTAGAAATCCATCGGAAGCCTTAATGGCGCCTGGGGTGCGAGGGGAGGTAACTGGGGCCCCGGTTGGGGCAACGGCGCTGGTTGTATTGGCGGCGGCAACACCGGCTGCGCTGGCAGAGGTAGCCGTGGCTGGGCTGGCGGGGGTAGTCTCGGCTGGGCTGGAGGTAGCCTAGGTTGGGCCGGAGGCTGCAGTGGTGGCCGAGCCGGTGGCTGCAATCTTGGTCTGGCTGGTAACACGGGGGGCGTCGGCAGTAGCTGTCGAGGTGGAGGAGGCCGGTGTGGTTGAGTGAGGAGCGGCCGCTGAGGGGGGGGTTGGTGGGGTCGTAGTGGTGTAGGCCCTCCCGGTTGATTCGGAGGTGGTAATACTGGCTGATCCTGTGGCCAACGGATCGGCTGCTGTAAAGGTATGAGCTGCGGTCGAAGCGGGAGGGGCCGCAGCGGCGAAGGCCGGATGGGTGGTAGGCCGCGCGGGCTTGCCCCTCCAGGCGTCGTTATTCTGGGAAGCAAAGGCTGGTCTTGTGGCGCCGGTAGACCGTCCCCTGGAGTTTGCAGGATGGGGACAATTTCCAGCGGTTGTCGAGGCGCTCCCTCCTCAGGTGGAGCCGGGCGCTCTTCCGATTGATCCGGCCGGACCGTTATCGGAGAAGTATGAGGGGGTATCACCGGTGTCTCGCTTGGCTTTTCTTCCCCTTCTGTAGGCCGCTCAGCGGGGGTCTCAGTTGGAGTCTCCCCCGGTGGCTCAGCCGGGGTATCCCCTCTAGGTGGAACTTCGTCCTGTCTGGGAAATTCCGTGGGCTGTTCTCCCGGTTCTCCAGGGCAGGCTTCCTCCTCTCCCTTAGGTGACGGCTGTTGCAGAACTACCTCCACCGGATATGAGATAACACTTTGGAGGGTAGCTATCTGCACCGCCATCTCTTCAGGTGACAGTCTCTCTCCTGCCCCCATTGCTGAGATTAGATGAATGGCATGAGCCAAACTCTCTTCCATATCCATCAGTCTAGCTTCTAACTGTTGCATTCGACTTGGCCCCGGTTGCTCCATCATGGAACCTCCGTTCGCTGCACTCACCGGGGAAAATGGGCCCCAAGGCGGAGGGTCTCCTTGATCGACTCGCGATCTCGCTGCTAGAATTCCCTTGGAAAGGCCCGTCACTGCCGAGATGCCGGAATCTACAGCATGGGTGCGACTTTGCATCTGCATCCAACTTTGTTCAGGAACTTCCGTTGGCTCTTTCCACGGAGCAAGTTCCGAATAATCCCAACTCAGGGCGCCGCGGTGGGATGTGTCCCCCTCCATTTGTTCGGTCATCCTGTTCCAATATCGCCATGGTTGGCTGCTATCTAGCTCAGGGACAGTTTCTAGGCTTCGGCGCCCATCCATCGAAACTCGTGGATGTAGTCCACCGGCCCGGCACTCTCTCGTTTCTCGGGGCCTGGCTCCCCACTCCGACGGGGTGGGTAACGAGATCAAGGGGAGAGCGGCCGCCGTCGGCCTTGTCCCTTCAGCACCGAGGTCGATGAGAGGCGGGGTAGGAGTGGAGGCTCCGGTCCCGGTCCCGGCTGGTCTCGGCTCCTGGGAGTCTTGAGCTTGCACTGGTTGACTGTCGGGAGACGCATACGGATCAAACAAAGGATCCCTGTCCGGGACAACCTTGGATTCCGCTGGGCCCGACTCAGGCATGATTGGTAACAAAATGTCAGCTTGTGGCTAGATAAGGCGCTTCCTACAGGTTCCCTTTCAAAAGCAAACAGGAGTCCATTGATTGAACAAGGAAACTTTACTGCAGAAAAGGTCCATTATAGTCCACTGTCCTGAATAGGAGACTCAGGATGGTACATAGTCATTGTTACCAATGAAGGGCAAAGCATGAGGTACAGAGTAATAATACCCATCTGGATGTGCCTCCCCCCACAGTTCTCAAAACAACATCTCTCAGTCCTGGGAAGCTGCTCTCCTTCAAGGCCAATGCTTGGTGGAACGGTGTTAGACAAAACAGTCGCCTCCGGTGGGAACGCTGCCTGGGAACTGGTGCACCTGGGAAGAAAGCACTTAAACACTAGAAGCATTAGAAAATGGAGTCAGTACAGTTTAGATATACACTGGATCTGACAGGCCCATGGTAAGATCTATACATCTTTAAAAGGTTGGCCAAAAAAATAAGCAGATTATTAGTGGTCCATCCTAGCAATTAAAGAATCATAAATCTACCTTCATCCAACTACTTTTAATTGGCTGTCAAAAAGTAAAAAGGAACAGGTGTGTATTACACAACCTGCTGATAAACTTAATTGAAGTTTACAAACTTTACTAGAATACATACGTATAACTAATGAGGGTTGTGATTTACTCCACACTCCTTTTACAATTCTACAGAGGTCTCCCCTCGAAGTAAGCTCAGAAACCCGAAGAGATTAGAGGAAGAGATTGCTAAATCGCAAGTGATAACGAAGCTCGAGACAATGCAGCCACCAGGACTGAACCATGACATTGACTGCTTGTCTCATTACCAGTGCTGATTTCTCCACAGCCGCTCCCTCTCTGCATACCCCACTCAGGCCTGCTATTGTCATTCACCAGCTATTATCATTTGGCTTCTGTAATCACTCCACTCACATTCTAGCTGTATCTGAAGAAGTCAGCTGTAATTCACAAAAGCTTATTCCCTACCACAAATTTTGTTAGTCTTATAGGTGCTACTGGACTTTTGCTCTTTTCTACTGTCAGAGACCCCAGCTAGTGCAAAATATTTGCTTTCAGGGCTAGACGGAGCACGCACATCACTCCCATTCAGTCCACTGCCATCCCATCAGTTGTGAGGCTCAATTCAAGGTCATGACTACCACATTCAAAGCCCTTCACAGCCTCCTCAGCCCCTCATACCTGCACCACCACCACCTCCTCCCTGTGTTTGTCTTGGGAGCTTCGCTCATCTGAACAGGGCAGGGGTCATTTTGTAGAAAAAGAGCTGGAGGGACTCATTAGCATAACACATTAGCATATGCCACGCCCGTTGACATCACCAGAAGTGTGTCATTAGCATGGCTGATTTGCATATGCCACACCCCTGACATCACCTATCCTGGCTGTTTTAGACCCAATCTGGGACATTCGGGGCTGAAATTGGGCCCAAAATGGAAAAAAGGGGCTGAAAATGGCCGAAAAGGAGCCAAAGATGGTCAGGATCGGGCTGAGCGGGAGAGTGATCCTCCACTTGTCAGAGGCCCAATCTGGGCCATTTCGGCCCCAATCCAGGCTGAAACGGGCCCAAATGGCCGAGAGTCAGGTGGGCGGGGCCTCTTTGGGGAACTGCCAGAACTGCGTTCCTGTGCGTTCCCCCTCAAAATGAGCCCTGGAGCAGGGCCTCCCGCAGATACCACCCTGCAGTTGGGCTAAATCAGCAGCTGCCAATATATGCCCTTTCTCAGTGGTAGCCCCCCCCCCACCTTAGGGGGCCCACCAGAGGAGGTCAGGAAGGCGCCCGCTCTCCTGGCTTTCTGCAAACGATGCAAAACTGAATTATTCTGGAGGGTTTTCTACCCAGATTATAGGGATGGGTCATAAGAATTAGCTCAAAAAGACACTTTGGTAAGGAGCAGGGACTGTGGACTATGCTATTGGGTTCTGTCTGCTGGTGTTGATATGCTCGTGCTGTGTAGTTCCACATTGCTCTAGATGCCATGTTAATTAATTACATATTATTCCAGAAAGGCTTCATCTCTGTGGTTCAGCTTTATGCTAGTTTTTCAAATTTGCAGCTACCATACCCTATTGTCTCTGTTTTCATTGCCTGTCCTACCTGTTGGTCATACTGTATGTTGCTCAGTGAATGTCCTAGCAATAGATTATATTGTATTCACTTGCAGTGTGTAATCCGCCTCAGATCTTAGTAAGGCAGCCAGGCTATAAATCATTATCATCATCATCTCTTTTGAGGATGCTGTCAGAGAGGCTGAAGTAATACTGTTGGTAACCTTATGGGAAAATATTTTACTTGTGAGTACTTTGAAGAAAATGATTTGAAATGGGAAGAACATACGGGTTTGTCCATCTGGTCACAACAGGAGGATTTTCAAGAGGTTATGAATCGGCTTGGACCCTTTGGACACTTGCTTGCACGTTTTAATGAACTTTTGTGGAATATATTTCAATCAATTTCACCTTGATTTGTTGGAATACCTATCTTTGAAAGTTAAATTTGTATTTTTGTATTGAATTATTTATTGCATTTATTTTGGAAGATGATTGAATATCATTACATATTTTTGTGATATTTCTTTGGGCAGTTGCACTTTTTGATATAATACTGAGTGCCTCATTTGAATGAATGTTACTATCAGTGTAATTATTTGTGCAATATTAATAGGCATTCGCACTCTATTGAATGAAGATTCTTTGGTTGTACATTATTATTTGAAATAAGTGGTTGGTTTCATTTGATCTGGATTTGTTCCAGTCTGTCGTTATGCAACTTATATATTAGATATATTAGTAATATTTGATGTTAATTAATAAAAATATTTTGATATTAGACCGTGTTTTGCTCCTAGGCTTACTTAGAACAGATGTTTTGTCTTAGTTTTTGTCTTCGTTTTCACAGCCGTTCTCTGCTTGGAATCTTTTCTGTGATACTCTCGAAGAGCTTTCTGGCACAGAAAGGGGCAGGGAGGGAGGGGGTAGCATGGCAGGAGTCAATTGGTTCCCGAAGGGTCTCCAGCCTGGGAATGTTCCTCCCAGCTGATGCAGGGTTTGGCCAGCACACACTGTGGCCTGCTCCACAGCTGCCCATACAAAGAGAAAGGCAAGACCCCCTGCCCCTCCCTCTGTGGTTGTGGGGGAACTATGATGCCATCAGACCCCACAGGCACGGCTGTACTGCTCATGGCCCCCGTGCTGTCTGTCACCCTTGCATGGGCTTGTGCAGGTTGTGAGTCAACAGGGAGATGCCCAGGAGGGTGACCTTTCCAGGAGGGCATGGGCCTGCGGCAGGGACCAGTGTGGATTCCACCATGGGGCTGCCCCTTCACCAGTTCCAACCCAGCCCCTGCACCATCCCGGCCTTGCCCAGACAGCCATCCACCTGGCACACTGTCCCCTTTAACCTGTCTACCTGTGGCAGCTTGCACAGATGCGTGGGCCAGACAGGACGGAGATTGTTGGTAACAGCATTCCTCGGAACATTTCCCTCCTACTGTTCAATGAAGTCTGGAGTGATCAGCGGCTCCGTTCCTCTCTGTTTAGTGTGGGCAGATGAGCCTTGCTCCCCACAATTGCCCCCTCATGCCACGCCACGCCCACTCTCTCCCTTAGCCCCTCCTTTCCCTCCTCCCTTCTGTAATTCCCCTTTAAGGCTTCCTAGAATGATTCCTTTTTGATGCATGGAGAAGGTGAGCTCTGACTAATGGAGGCTCCTGCTGGAATAAATGTTTGTCTGCACAGAGCCACTGGTCCTCTGACTGCCTTTGCTCTGACAGACTGACAGGCCAGCCCTCTGCAGTCCCCACTCGTGCACTCTGCTGGGGAGTGGACTGGAGGGTGCTCAGAGGGGGACATGTCTGCTCTTGCAGGGGGGCTGCCCATACTCCCTCATGGCACTGCTAACCTGGGCAGCTTGGCAGGGCCGGCGTGCAGGAATCTCAGGTTGGGAGGGGTACCAGGGGTACAGTGGAGGGCCCTTTAATTGACACATGGAGGGATTGGGAAGGGGCCTGTGGGCTGAAATGATGGGTGTCCAGGGCAGCCCCTCAGCTGGGCTGTGCTATCCCCTCCCCCTTGAGGATTGCAGGGCAAACATCGGCTAAACATTTTTCACCTGACTCTGGCTCTCCCCATGTGGGGACCAAACCAGGAGTCCTGGTCATGTTAATATTGCATCTTTCCACTGGGCCACGCCTGTCTGTGCAGCATTCCTTGCCTGGCCCCATGTGGCTGGTAATGAGATCAGGGCTGCTGTGGAATTCCTAATGCCCGACAGTGGCCCTCCTTTGGATATACCTGCCTGACCCAGTGGTTAAGGCACTGGCTCTGGGCAGGGATCATGGGTATAAGCCTGGCCTCTGCCATATTTATTTAGTTATAGTCCGCTCTCCCCGCAAGCAGGCTCAGCGTGGATCACATCATTTTAAAAGACATAAAAAAGATAAAAACATTAAATCAGTAGCATGAAAAGAGAATACGATACAGAAAACCACCCTCAGCAGCAGTCATTGCACAATCCCATGGGGGGGGGTGTGGATTGACCCAAAGACTCTCATCCCCCTAACCCTAACCCCTAAGACAGGGGTGGCCAAACTGCAGCTCCTTCCTTCTTTCTTTCCACATCTTTCATATTTTCAGTAAAAATGTTGGGGTTGCCAGGTCTGACTCAGAAAATATCTGGGGACTTTGAGAGTGAAGCCTACCAAGGAGGTGATGGCTCTTCCCACGCTCCACCCCTTCCGATGATGTCACTTCCAGAATACTGCACCAAAACCCCACCCCTTCCTGTGATGTCACTTTCAGGACACTCCCCCAAACTCACCTCCTCATCTGGAGTCACTTCAATGCATCTTGTCTTGCGACTCTCAAACATCTGGCGTTTATGCGGCTCTTACCTCAAGCAAGTTTGGCCACCCCTGCTCCAAGAGCTCTGGTCGTTGGTTTGAAGCACCTTTGCTTCCTGGGTTCTTTATGAGTGTGTGTACCTCCTTAGCAAGCAACACTGGAGACAGGCCAGTAAAATATAGAATTTATTAGAAGAAGAGCAGAGGAGCGTGTGCTAGGCAGAGACCGCTCGTAAAAGCATTTAGGCAAGGCAAAAACAAACAACAGCTTGCTGATCTATCTATGTTCTAATGAGCTAAAATGCTACTCTGCTGGCTACCCGTCTAAACATTCTCTGAGTTGGCTCCAAGGCAGGTTGGTCTTGCCAAAGTCCATCCATGTCAGCTCACTCTGGGCATCCCGGAGATGGCCTGGAGCTAGAGGCTCTCCTCTTCCATAGCTGGTAGCTGGTAGAGGCTGGTCAAGACTGGTCTAGCATGGCGCAGAGAGACAGAATGGTAAACTGCCTAGGAACAGAGAGGCTTCTTCAAAGAGGAGAAGGCACCAGCCCACTGAAAGAACCCATCAGGGCTCGTCACTTAATTGGACATTACCTAAGTGAGAAAGTTTAGGGAGGCCGGCTAAAGCGGAGAGCCACCTCGGGTCCCAGCCTCCCCAAGGTCACCCTCTCCAGGCCAGAGAGAGCCCAGGTGCAACGAATGAGCAAGGGCTGTGCCGGTCTCAGCAAACAGGCCTGGAAAGATTTCTTACAGGCATGAAGCCTGGACCAAAGTTTCACTCCGTATAAAGCGGAGTGGGGCCTGCTCCTTACAGGGGACCATTGGCAATCAGCAGGTAACGCAACAAGGACCAGGCAGATTTTGGCAGCCACCCAGACAATTGCCAGGGGGGAGGTGGGCGGTGTCATTGGCCACCAGCCCCCGGCGGCTTGGGCCCAGGTGTCCCCAGGGGCCCAGCGTGTGTGTGGACTCCGGGGCTCCTGCCACTCCTGTCATGCGCATCTGCTGGGGTCGCTGGGTGTTCTCTCCCCCTCCCCCTCCCCTCGGGCTGCACCTTTCAAGAGCATGGCGTTGAAGGGTTGTGGCTGCAGTGGCGGGGGGCTGTGCCCAGACGTGCCGCTCACACAGATGTTTGTTTATTCACTTCATTTGTTCCCCGACTTCCTCCCCGGTGGGGACCCAAAGCAGCTTGCATTCTCCTCCTCCCCTCCATTTTATCCTCACAACCACCCTGTGAGGTAGCCTAGGCTGAGAGTGTGCAACTGACCCAAGGTCACCTAGCAAGCTTCCGTGGCAGAGCAGGGATTCAAACCCGGGCTTCCCTGATCTTACTCTGGCCCTCTAACCATTACGCCCGACTGCCTGACGTTGAGCGCTACTCCCTGATTGGGGGGAGGGGTGCTGCTGGGATTGCTGAGGACCCTGGGGTGCTTGCTGGGTGGTCTAGCCCCTGTAGAGGGGAGCGTGTGGTTCTCTTCCCTGCAGGACCTCTGGAGGGAACCAGCCTGTGGCACTGCTGATGCGCTGCTGACTAGCCCCAACGGCTGCACCTGCCCCCAGGACTGGGCTGCCCAAGACCTCTTAGGGACAGTCTCTGGGGCTGGGGCTCACTGGCAGAGCGCCTGCTTGGAATGCAGGGTGTCCTGGGTTCAATCCCCGGCATCTCCAGGCGAGAGGACTGGGTAGGGGGTGATGGGAAAGACCCTTTTCTGCCTGAGACGCTGGAGAGCCACTGCCTGCCTGAGTAGACAAGGCCGAGCCTGGTGGGCCTCCATCAGTATAAGGCAGCTGCAGGTATTCACGAGTTCAAGATCCAGAGTTTCTTCTTTATTCAGTGCAACAGCGTGACGGGAAAGACACCGCTGAAATACCACTGCACGCAGCATTCGCCCCACTGGCCCACGCCGCTCCTGCGTCCTGCCCAGAACCACTGAAGATAATGCATCTGCAATGCTATTATTCCTTCCTGTGCAGTAATGGATGCTAAAACTGTAGCATCTAATTTAGCAGCTGTTAATAATTAAGCAAGTGGCTTGTTATCAATCCAATAAGGATGACATTTTCCATTTCAGTGCCCAAAAGTCAGTGCCCCAAAATGACGCGATTCACTAGCGAAAGGAAAAGCCCCCCTCTGGCCTTCCCGGGCCTTCATTTATTTATTTATTTATTCAATTTATATACCGCCCATCCCCAGAAGCACTGCCCCCACCCCCAGTTGTTCTGTGCTGGCCCGTGAAGGAGGAATGGTTCACACACACAACACACAGAATCCCAGAGTTGGAAGGGGCCATCCAGACCATCTAGTCCAACCCCCTGCCCAATGCAGGATGAGCCTAAAGCATCCCTGACAAAGATTCATCCAGCCTCCTTTTGAAAACTGACACTGAAGGGGAGCTCACCACCTCCCTAGACAGCTGGTTTCACCTTTGAACTACTCTGACCGTGAAAAAGTTCTTCCTAATATCCAGCCGGTACCTTTGTTCATGTAATTTAAGCCCATTGCTTCGGGTCCTACCCTCTGCTGCCAACTGGAACAGCTCCTTGCCCTCCTCCAAATGACAGCCTTTCAAATATTTAAAGAGAGCAATCATGTCCCCCCTCAACCTCCTCTTCTCCAAACTAAACATTCCCAAGGCCCTCAGCCTTTCCTCATAGGGCTCAGTCTCCAGACCCCTGATCATTCTCGTCGCTCTCCTCTGCACCCTCTCGATTTTGGCCACAATCTTTTTGAAGTGAGGCCTCCAGAACTGCACACAATACTCCAGGTGTGGCCTGACCAAGGCAGTATAGAGAGGGGCTATGACCTCCTGCGATTTCGACGCTATGGCCCCTTTGATACAACCCAGGATTGAATTAGCCTTTTTTGCCACCGCATCACACTGACTGCTCATATTCAGTTTACAGTCCACTCTTACCCCAAGATCCCTTTCACATATACTACTGCCCAGAAGTGTATCCCCCATCCAGTATTTGTGCTTCCCATTTTTGTGGCCCAGATGTAATACTGTGCACTTGTCTTTGTTGAATTGCATCCTATTCACAGCTGCCCACTTCTCCAGAGTATTCAGGTCTTGTTGAATTTTAATTCTATCTTCTTGGGTGTTTGCTGCCGTTCCCAATTTGGTATCATCAGCAAATTTAATGAGCAGCCCTTCCACTCCTTCATCCAGATCATTGATAAAAATATTGAAAAGTACCGGGCCCAAAACTGAGCCCTGTGGCACCCCACTGGACACCTCCCTCCAATCTGATGAAACGCCGTTGACCACCACTCTTTGGGTGCGGTCCTCTAACCAGTTCCCTATCCACCGAACTGTCCTATAGTCCAGTCCGCAGTCTTCCATTTTACCCATTAGAATGTCATGGGGAACCTTATCAAAAGCTTTCCTGAAATCCAGGTAAATCACCTCGACAGAGTTCCCACGATCCAGTAAGCTCATCACTCGATCAAAGAAGGAAACCAGGTTGGTCTGACAAGATCTGTTGGGGACAAAACCACGTTGACTTCCCCAGATCACTAAGCAGTCCTTCAGATGCTTACAGATCAATCCCTTTTAAAACTGCTCTAATATCTTCCCAGAAGTCAGACTGACTGGCCTGTAGTTTCCGGGTCATCCTTCTTCTCTTTCTTAAAGATTGGGATAACATTCGCTGTTCTCATTCGGGTCATCAAATGCAAGTAGAGTGACGGCCAGGCCTGGAGGCAGAACCCTAACCACAGCCCTTCAGCAACCAGGCTGTCAAGGCAGAGATACGTGGGGGAAGCAACCCATTATTAACTGGCTGGGGGGGGCACTCCCAGACACATGTGCACTGTTGTGGTGCCAGGCCAGAGCTCCAGAGGTGGACCACCCCCCTGCCCACGCAGCCCTTAGGAGCGCCACACCCCCAAGCCCAGCAACGCCCTGACCAGCTGGCCCAGGGTCACGCATGCAGGGCGTGGCACGCCCTGGGAAGCTCAGCCCCAGCTGACCCTCACAGCCTGTGGCAACGCAGGACGGCAGGGGCAGGCCAGGAAGCAAGCCCTCCAAGTGCAGCCTCCAGACTGGTAATTATAATCCAACCCTGCAACTGTCTCTAACTTTCCTCCATGTTTTTCTAGTTAGCCCTTTGTGTGTGTTGTGTGCAATTGACCGTTATCCTTTCAAATAAAAACTGTTTTGACTGAAAAAAAATGCTCTTCCAAGCCCCAGACAACAGCCACCGACTGCTCAAGAAGCCTCGTTGCCCCCCGCTGGCCCTCCCAGTATTGCCTGTCCCCAAGCCAGAGCACGCTCACGTTCTTTGCTGTCTCTGGGCTGCCCCCATTGCAGCAAGGGTGGGGCGGGTGCATTGGGCAGGATGTGGTCCCAGCACCCCAGGCCCTCCCTGAAACAACCAAAGCCCACAGCAAGTGTATCTGCCACAGTTCACAGCCACAGTGGCACCCCCTCCCACCCCACATGACCCCCTCCTCCTGTGAGGCAGGCAGCAAGGGCACAGGGGCTGGGCAGGTCCCAGGAAGCTGCAGCCACTCGAGCCCTTGTGGCCCACACATTCTGTCGCACTGGGGGGGGGGAGGACAAGCAAATGTTCCACCACAGGGGGTGGGGGGAATGCCAGTGGCAGCACCCCCGGGGGGGGGCAACAAGCAGCACATCAGCAACGGTACGTGGGGCCCCCGGGCCAAAGGGCCAAACCCAGACTCCCACTCCCGAGCCACTCACCTTCCTCGCCAGCATTCCCATCAGGCGAGGGAGAAGAAGAGGCCCCATCACTGCCAGCCTCCATCCGCTCCGGGCTCAGAACCACAGAGTGCGACGGGAGGGCATGACCAGCATAGCTGCCCCCGTCGGACCACAGGCCAGCAGTGATGGCCCAGCCACGGCAGGGACCCTGCCGCCACTCCTGGGGGCTGCTCCCCTCCCCGCTTGCCAAACCATGGAATGCTCTCTGACGGGCCTGCCCGGGCACAGGCCTCTGCACTGAGTGGGTGGCCTGTAAGGAGGGAAGGCAGCCATCTGTCCACTGCAGAGCCAGGCAGGGCGCCTTCTGTGGCACAACCCCAAGAGGGGCCCTGCAGCCATACTTGAAAGGAATTCGATGGCACTGCCACCAACCATGATGGGTGGAATGACCACCCACAGCACAACCTGGGCGCCAGGCAACCCCCCCCCTGCCCCCTGCGCACACACACAGAATTTGACTGCTGCCCCCTCTGCGTGGCGCATCAGTTGTATGTCTGGGTGGCACAGAGCAAGGCAGGTGATGGCGCTCCGGGCACTACGGTACACACAGCAGGACAGAACTGCTCCCCAATAAGCCCTGCCTGGAGGAGTTCCGCCCAGGCAGGGCCACCACCCCGGTCTAGCCGACGCCCCAGGCTCCACCCCCGTCTCCCTTTAGCAACGCTTTTATTCCTTGGCCATCCCAAGGCCCCGCTGACTCTCTGGCTGGTTTCCTGCTTGGGATATCTTTAAAGAAATGTGTATTGTTTGTCTTGATGCTTTTAGCAACCCACTCCTCAGATTCTCTTTTGGCAAACACAACTCTCACCTTCCCCTTCTTTTGCCAGGCCCCGTGCTCCCTTCTGCCCACTTCATGGGGACAGACCTTCCACTTTTAAAAAGAAACCTTTTTCCTTCCTAACCTGGGGAATGTATTCAATCCAGCTGGTGTTGGTTTTAAATAGCTTCGGAGCATCCTCAAGGGATCTAACTGTCTGGTGTTTCAGCCTCCTTTTAACTAGTCCCCTCATTTTTGTAAAGTTCCCTCTTCTGAAACAAAATGTGACTGTTTGGGGCTTCAGGGCTAACTTTCCATCGCCATGACTGTTGACCGTCATGGCCTTCTGTTCACTGGTCCCAACTGCATCTCTCACCAGGTCTCGAGCCCCACTCGGAAGCAAGGCCAAGATCGCCGCCCCTCTGGGAGACCCTGGGACCAAGGGCTCCAGGCAAGGTCATTAAGATCTCTAGGAACCTCAGTTCTACAGCACAACTGGCACATGTTTACCAAGTCGGCCTGAGAGCAGTTGCAGTTGCACAGGGGCACGGCATTACCTGCTTTGCAGCTCAATCCTGAGGGGCGGGGGCAAAAAGCTCTCAGGGGGTGGACCAAGGGTTATGCCGGCGTATCTTGGACTTACACCAACATAATCCCCCATGCTGGCGCCCAGCCACGACAGCCACGCGGGGGCATGAGTGCGATGTAAGCCCCCCCCAACAGCTGAGCCCCCTCCTCGGCAGCCAATCTGTCCCCCACACACCCTACATAACTTCTGGTCAGGGCAGCCATGGCCCCAGGGAGGTGGGAGTGTGGCCGGAGAGGACCCTGCTGTGAGGACTTTATGCACGAACTGGGAGAGGATGCACAAGGTGGTGGTGCAGGAGCGTACACCAAGGGGACTTTGCAAAATTCAGGGAGTGCCAAGCACTCACTCGGGGAGGAGAGCCATGAGCAGGGGCTCTGAGTAGCAACCACCAGAACCCAATCGCCCCTGCTGGTCTCCTGCCCACTGAGGAGGGATGAGGGCACCCTGATGGGTAAGCAGGAGCTGGGCAGGCGGGCTGCCTGGCACACGGATGCTTGCCAGTCCCCCCAGGCAGGCTACCTGCCCCTTGGACGAGGCCATGGATGTCACTCACCCGGGACGTGGGGGTGGGACGCAGGGGAATTCTCTCCCCGGGGAGGGGCCGCAGGTCACTTTTAGGGGCTGATCCCTGCCAGCCAGCCCTCACCCCCACATGCCCAGCAGGTGATCATGGAGGGAGATGGCTGGCACCAGGATTGGGCCACCCGGGCCGCCCAGCACCTGGGCAAGAAGGTGGCAGGGAGGGCCCTGGAGGCCGAGGTGGTGGAAGAGGTGTCACGGTCACTAGAGAAGCTGCACCCCAAGGATGGTGGGGCCCATTCACAGTTGGCTACTGTGCTCACCCACCTCCTCTCCCGCAGCGGCCTGCACGGTGGCATTCTCTACAGAGGTGCTGTCGGAACTACAGACCGTGACCCTGATGTGCCAGACCACAGCAGCAGGAACGGCTGTCCTCCAGACCCCTGGCCTCAGCCAGTCCCTGGACCCAGCAACAAGGGGGGTCCTTGCTCCACGGGCGGACTCCACATCCTCCGAGAGGGGCGGAAGACCACCGGAGGGGGGGGTCAATCTGCCCGCTGGCAGACCAGGAAGAGAGGGAGGAACCACCTATGAATTTGGAAAGGGTGGGGAGGATGCAGGAATTCCCCACATCTCTGCCACGTGGGCAGAGACTGAGAGGGATCAGCTAAAGGCCTGCTGGGACTGGTGGGAGGCTGTGGCCCAAGGCCATCTGGCTTGCCTGGGGGCAGCGGCAGCAGCATCCACAGACTCCCTCTGGAACCCGAGTGACCAGCTGGCCTGCCTGGAGGGCCTGCTGGAGGGGCTCACAACGGCACCCTGCCTGGCCCCTCCAGTCCTCCTTCCCTTCTGCCTCCCACGGGGGTGGCCTGGGGCGTGGTGCGAGGACTGCCCCCGTGAGGTGCCTGGAGTCCAGGAGGCCTCTCTGTCGGTGAGGGCTGCTGTGGCCCTGGCTGGCCGGGGACTGGGCATCAGTCCCAGGGGAGGGGTTCACTGGCTCTCGGTGCCTCCACCAGGACTGGAAGCCCATCGCCAGCTGTGGCATGGGTGGGTCCTGGACTCCTGCTCCATGCCAACAGCCATCTGGCCGCCAACATATATGTGTGCCTTGTGGATGAACAAAGTTTGTTTTGGATGCCGAGTGCCTCCCAGCATGCTTCCTCGGCTGCAGATGGGAGCCGTCCTGTCAGTGCCCCGGGAGGCTACCCCATGGGACATCCTGGGGGTAGGGACTGCACCCCACTCCAGCCCTGAGGGGCAGGCACAACCAGTGGCAGGGTAGGGTGCCTGTACCTGGCAGTCACGGCACCAGCAGCCAGCAACCAATGGCCAGGTCCTGCCGACATTGCTACTGTGACACACCCTGTCAGAATTGTGCAGAATTCCGGAGGGCCCCCACTCCCCTGCTGGCTTTCTACCTTCACAACTGGTTCGGTCATTTAAAGGCATCTACGGGCTGAAATCAGGGGATCACCTGAAACTGTGCAGATTTCCATAGCAGGAAGAATATTGAGGTACACTGCCTTGGGGGGACTTTGGAGGGACTCTCCTGCTCCCCCTCAGCCTCCCTCCCAAGCTCCCAAGCAGCCCGGTTCAAAATCGCTGGACGCAGCCCCTGGGGACGCCTGCCTGCCTGCCTCTTACCGTCAGCCCTGGAATCAACTCTGCCTTGCAGCTGTGAGTGCCGGCTCTGCCCCGCCCCCCCCCAAGGAGCCAGCCAATAGCAGGCAGCCGATGCACCTCACTCAGCAGAAGCCCCTCCCAGCAGGACCTTGTGCTTCCAGAGGATTCACCAAAAGCGAGGAGGAGATTTTTGGACGGACCCACCCCCAACATCCCAGGAAATGCCCAGGCTCAAGCAGACAGGCACACACCTACCCCCTTTGCCCCTTCCACCAGTTCCAAACGCGGCTCTCTTGCAGGGTTCCACAGTGCATAATCTTGCCCCACATGTAAAGCCTTTAGGAGAACTCCCTTCATAGCTATGGGACTGGATGCCATCAATATGCAGGTGACACCCATCTCTAGATCTTGCTATCCAAGTCCCCTGCTGAGGCAGCAGAGGTCCTGCCAGATGGCCGAAAGGAAACAAATTGAAATTGAATCCAGACGAGATAGAAGTGATGCTGGTTGTGCCCCCGACTTTTGGTGGGGTCCAGCTGACTCTTGCAGACTTGGTCTAGAGCCGAGGGATCCAACTTCGTTTAGCCCGGACTCAGACTAGCCTGGAAGACGGATCCCTACCTTGACACGGCCAATCGGGCCGTCTGGAATATCAAGACTAAGGCACTCTACACAGGTCTCCCCGCAAAGCTGAGACTCCAGCTGCAGCTCATTTGCTCTCAGGAGCTAGACGGAGCATGCATAGGACACCCATTCTGCAGTCACTCCATTGGCTGCCCATCACTTACAGAGCTCAATTCCCGGTCGTGACTGCCACATTCAAAGCCCCTCATGGCCTCGGCCCCTCCTATCTGTGTGACCGTCTCTCCTCGTGTTTGTTCATCTGCTCAGGGCCTTCTGCAGATACCGCCCTGCAGCCGGGCAAACTCAACAGCTGCTCAGGCACCTGCTGTGGGGCTCCCACCTTTTGCAACGGCCTGCCTGAGGAGGTCAGGAAAGCCCCCCCCCCAAATTTCCACAAACTATGCAAAACTGAATTCTCTCTACACCTGTAAGAGCACTGTGCTGTAAGGGAACAATTCAGAGAGATTTTTTGAAATGGATAGGAACTGGAGACTATATTACTTTGTGCAGTCTATTGCTGTAACTATGCCCTGATTGGATAGTTTCTATGTCTTGTAATACGTCATGTCAATCTCCTTATGTTTTGTTTCAGCACCATTTTCAGCTCTGTACTTCTTTTTGCTACAGTGCTTACCATATTGTATTGTTTACAGAATGTTTATTGTCTGTTTATTGAACGTGACCTATGCTGTGCAATCTGTCCTGAGTATCAGGGAGAAAGACGGACTACAAACAAACAAACAGGTAAACAAACTCTCCTATCAGAAGCCCCTTTCCAAAGCAGGGGGTGCAGCCCCCTCCCCTGGAGACCTGTGGGCATTCTTGCAGGGCCAGACCTCTCTGGGCTTTTGCCATGCCCCCCTCTGACCAGGCCAGTGAGTCTGCCTCAGAGGAAGATGTGAGCAGCTGGGGCCAACGGCCACGGAGGACCAGAGGGCTGGGGAGGGCCTGGCCCGCAGAGACCCCTGCTGAGGAGGAAGGGAGACCTGGCCGCTGGAACCATGAAGTAGCTGCTCAGCCTCCATTGGGTAGGGCTCAAAGCCAGGCCTGTAGCCCCCCAGGAGCCTGTTCCACTCTGCAGGAAGAGTGTTGGTGAATAGCCCAGGCTAAGGTGGTGCAAAGGAGGCAGAGGTGTACGTTTCTTTAAGAGGATTGTCTATAAGCCAGGGGTAGGACTGCAGCTGTAGGATGTGTTTTTAAGATCCTGTGACAGAGTAATAAAGACTGATTTGGAGACTAAGGCAAGGGGCTCATTTGAGAGAGACAACTATTAGCGACAAATTGGGCTGGAGAAACTGAATAGTCTAATAGAATTTTGAAAGTTAGCTTGCAAATAGCTAAATTGGAAGGAAAGGCATGAATTGCTTTTACTGCCGATTTTCTGCAAGCATACAGGGCAGCAAGACATGCTGCCAAGCAAAGATCACTGGCAGAATTATTACATGGGAGAGAGATGTGTACCAAGTTAAAGGTTACTGAGATTCTAAAGGCAGGGACTGATGTATTGTGAGAACCCGAACTGAGAAAAAGAGAGGCTCCGAAGCAAGAGAAGTATAAGGTCTAGGCAGAAAAACGTAGGGGTGCTAAGGATGTTAACTCTGAATGTGGCTCATTTGTTAGAGTAAGAAGACTTGGGATTTTGGAGTAGTAGTAGTGAGGATGATGATGATAGCATTCCATTTTTGTACCGCCCTTCAGGACAACTGAACGCCCACTCAGCGCGGTTTACAAAGTGTGTTGTTATTATTATTACCCCCACAGCAATAATCACCCTGGGAGGTGGGTGGGGCTGAGAGAGCTCTGAGAGAGCTGCGACTGCCCCAGGTCCCCCGGCTGGCTTCAAGCGGAGGAGGAGAGGGGATTCAAACCCGGCTCAGACTCCAGGTCAGAGACCCGCCGCTCTTCGCCGCTACGCCAAACTGGCTCCCGGGTGCTGGGGGGCACCCGGGCCTCTGTCCCCCGCCCCTTCCCACCAGCCGCGGGGCTTCAAGGCCTCGCCAAATGAGAGGCCGCCTTCCCGGCGAGGGCGGCCCAGCGCCGGGGCTCGGGAGCGGGCCGGCGGCCTCGGCGTGCTCGGACAGCAAGGCGGTGGGACGAGGCGCCGGGCCGGGCCGGGCCTCCGCGCAAGCGCAGCAGCCGCGCGACTCTTTGGCGCGGAGAGGAGGCGGAGGCGGCCGCCTCGCTTCCCACTGAGCCGCGGGTCGTTCGGCTTCCGCGCCTGCGTCCCGCCCTGGGCTGCGTTGCAAGGCGCCGTGGCGGAGACGCGCGGAACAGACCGGCAAATACAGCGGCCGCGAGGCCGGAGCCCTCTTGGCGAAGGGCCGGCCTCCGCGCCTCTGCACCCACTTTCGGGGGCGTCTGGCATCGGCGAAGAAGGCCGGGGGCGCGTGTCCGTCTCCGCCGCGCCCGCTGCCCTCTTCCTCCGGCCCACGGCAACGACTGGCGCCCCTCCTCCGAGCCGGGAGTTAACGGGAGGCAGCTGCGGGCACAGCCGGCGCGCATCGCCCGAGCCAGCCCTCATGCCAGGCGTTTGCAACGCGCGCCGCGGCGGGCCTCCGACCGCGACGCGCTATCCGGGCCCCGCCGCGAGGGCCCCCGCGGCCCTTCCCTCCGTGCCGCTGCCAGGGGAACCCCTGCCCCGTAGAATCGCCCCTGCGCCAGGCAGCCTTGCTGGAGGCCCGGGCGTGACGGAGCCCTCGGCTTCCCGCCGGCGACTTCTGCCGTGGCCCGCTCAGTTGCCCGCGCAGCCCTCTGCCCTGGCCGTTTGCCCTTCTCGGGCTTCTGCAGTGTGCTATTCAGGGTCCCTCGAACAACCACTGGATGCCACTGGGGGGCGCCTGCGTCTTCCTGCGGGCTGCCCCCTCTGCAGGGAGATGTTCACCCGATTGCTTCATTGGCCCGGGGGAGCAATAATCAGCCCCCACCCACCCACCCACCCACGACAGCCTGTGACAGCCACCTTGTCGTCCAGTCCACTGTTAATTGTATCTATGAATTTGCTATCACTGCATGCTTTCCTACTTTTGTATGCCACGTTGGCACTGTGGCTGATACTTTTCCACATTGTTCCCAATTGTTGTGATCCTCACCCTATTGCATAGCCTGGGGAATGCCTCGTGCAGGGGCATCCCACCCACTAGGCAGCCCTAAGCAATTGCCTGTGGAGCCAGAGGGGTGTAGGCCCCAGAGGGGGCAAGCAGCCCACCCAAGCAGTGGCCCCCACCCAGCACTGCCGCCTGCCTGCTGGTCCTGCCTTCCCTGCCCCCAGGAAGGAAGGAGGGAAAGCAGGTGGCTGCCCGTTCTGCCACCCTCCCCCAGGCTCCCCACCAGCCCCAGCTTGCGAAGCCGTGGTGCCTCCCCTCCCGCCTAAGTTGCGTGTGTGCTTTGCTCTGGGCACGTCTGGGTCACAGTGTGTGGCGGGAGGGGAGTGTTCGTGTAGCAGGTGCTGAAACCGCTTGGGCCAGTCCTCCTCTCGTGCTATCCGTCTGCAGTGCCTTACTCTATAAAGTAAAAAATGAAAACTCTACAAGGGCAGATTCATGGTGGGGGGTGCTGCGGGACTCCGGACTTCTGTTGGGTGAACCCAAGAAAACTGCCACTGTGGTGCAGGTCCTCATACCAGCTAGGTTAGATTACTGTAATGTGCTCTACATGGGGCTGCCCTAGAAGAGTGTTCAGAAACTACAGTTGGTACAGAATGCAGCAAAAGTTGTCTGCCATGGGGGGGGGGGCTGTCTTGTTCCATCTACACTGGTTTCTAATCTGCTTCCAGATTCAAGGTTCAAAGATTTAAAGCCATAGACAGTTTGGGGCCAGCATACCTGGAAGGCACACCTACTCCCATAAGAATCTACCTGACCGTTACTGTCATCTCTGGAGGCCCTGCTTCAGGGATAGGAGGCAACCTGAGAAAGGGCTTTCTTGGTCATGGCACCAAAACTGTTGAATTCCCTCCCCAGGGAGATTTCTGTGTCGTCCTATCTTTGTCTGCTGCCAGAAGGTTGAAGACTTTTTTTGGCTTGTTTGGTGTTCCCGCACTCTTTCATCTTAAATATTTAAACATTTCATATGTATTTTATGTGTGTGCTATGTGCCATCAAGTCACCTCCAATCTACGGCTGCCCTATGAATGAAAGACCTCCAAAAAGTCCTATCATTAACAGACTTGCTCAGATCTTGCAAACTGGAGGATGTGGGTTCCTTTATTGAGTCAAACCATCTCATTTTGGGTCTTCCTTTTTTCCTATTGCCTTCCACTTTTCCTAGCATTATTGACTTTTCCAGAGAATCTTATATTCTCCTGATGTGACCAAAATACGATCGCCTCAGTTTTGTCATTTGAGCTTCTAAGGAAAATTCAGGCTTGATTTGATCTAGTACCCACTTATTTGTCCATGGTATCCGCAGAACTCTCCTCCAGCACCACATTTCAAATGAATCAATTTTCTTCCTGTCAGTTTTCTTCACTCTCCAACTTTCACATCCATACAGAGTAATGGGGAATACCACAGTATGGATTGTCCTGGTCTTGGTTCCCAGAGAGACGTCTTTATCTTTAAGGATCTTCTCTAGCTCCTTCACAGCTGCTTTTCCGAGTCTCAGTCTTCTTCTGATTTCTTCATTGCAGTCTCCCGTTTGGTTGATGATTGAGCCAAGGAGCAGAAAATCTTGAACAACTTCAATTTCCTCATTGTCAACTTTAAAATTGTGTAATTCTTTGGTAGTCATTACTTTTGTCTTCTTGATGTTCAGCTGTAATCCTGCTTTGGCGCATTCACCTTTAACCTTCATCAGTAGTTGTTTCAAGTTTTCGTTATTTTCTGCCAGTGATGTGTCATTATCCGCCTGTCTCAACTTGTTAATGTTCCTTCCACCAATTTTCAGTCCACCATCTTCTAGGGTGTTTTTCTCATGGTTTAAACCGCTGTTTATGAGGATTCGCCCCAATCGCAGTGGGCTTAGCATTGCACCTGCTCATTTCACACTTGTCTGTGTCAGCCTTGACTTTGCATCTAAGATGCAATTTGAAACCTCGGTTTAGTTTCAGGTTTTCGGGGCTTCCAGGTACACATCACTTTTTTAAAAAAATTTCTGCATGTGTTGCAATGTTGTGACGTTGCTACCTCATATGCCCAACAGGATCCTGCCCCACCCCATGCCAATAATTCCTTCATTGGACTGAAAGAATCCCACCAAAATTGAAACAGTGAAGATTGGCTGTAAACCTTTGGCAGGAAACGTGATAATTTAAAACTACCTTCTAACACTGCAATGCGGCAATGTTGCTGTCCTTTTGAACCCCCCCCCCAAAATTAAAATGTCAGAAAAAGCAGTCCAGGAGCTATGGAGGGTAGGTGTGGTTAGTTCCACATGGACCAATCACCGTGAACAAACCCACTGGACTCCCTCCATTTACTACTGTCTTCTTTAGGAAACGTGATAATTTAAAATTACTTTCTAACATTGCAATGCGGCAACATTGCTATCCTTTCAAAAACCAAAAAAATGGCAGAAAAAGTGGTGGAGGCGCTGTGCAGGGTGAGTGTGGTTAGTTCCACATGGACCAGTCAGCTCCCAGGGTAGAGGAGAGGGTGGAGAAGAGAAGCTGAACAGAAGTATACGCGTTCACACTGACATTGTTTGCGTCAGCTGCAACTTGCCCGCGCCTTCAAAATAAACCCGCAGTATGTGCACAGGGGGAAAATGAGGGACACTGTAGACGTTTGGTTCTGCGTCCCATGACTACTTTTCAAGTGCGAAAGTTGCACAAACATGGGAAGCAAAAACGGTTCTGAACTATTTAAAGTCCCAATGTGAAAAGTACCCTGATCTAATCCAGTTTTCCTTACGATATGCTCTGCATAGAGATTGAACAGGTAGGGACGTAATATGCATCCTTGTCTGACACCTTTGCCAATGGGAAACCATTCTGTTTCCCCATATTCTGTCCTGGCAGTAGCCTCCTTCTCAGAGCACAGGTTGCACATCAAAACAATCAAATGTTGTGGCACCTCGATTTCATTTCACACTCTCTATAGCTTTTCATGATCCACACAGTCAAAAGCATTGTTGTAATCTATAAAACACAGGCCGATTTTCTTCTGAAATTCCCTGGTATGTTCCATTAGCCATAGTAAATTTGGAAGATGATCTCTAGTGCCTCTTCCTTTTCTGAATCCAGTGTGAACATCTGGCATTTATTTATTTATTTATGTCATTTATAGTCCACCTTTCTCACTGAGACTCCAGGCGGATTACATAGTGTGAGATTAGTACAATCAGTATCAAAGACATTTCCATACAGTGTCAAGGACATTTCCATAGGATAAATAAATAGTTTACAAAGACATAGCATTAGCAAGGATCCAATACAGAGTTGAAGAACTGCTGAAACAGAACGGAATCAATTCTAGGACTGACATTAGACACCATGAAGCACAGGTAGTATATAGGAGTACAAATTTAAAGCAACAGATAATATGTAAGGTAGCATAGTGTTGAAGTCTATGGTCCCTAACTCATTAGTGAAGCATCTGAGACCCCCTCCCTGCAATACTTCCCTCCTATCTGAGTAAAAAACTGATTCACATTATTGCTAGGAGAGAAATTTTCACTTAATTTTTAAGGCATGTCTATACTAACCAGGGCTTTGTTTCAGCTGGAACGCTGCGGAGTTCCAGCACCTCTTGAAAATGGTCACTTGGCCGGTGGCCCCGCCCCCTGATCTCCAGACCGAGGGGAGTTTAGACTGCCCCCCACCATCAGGGGGCGGGGCCACCGGCCATGTGACCATTTTCGCTTAGGGCAATTTAAACTTTAAAAATCTCCCCCTTTGTTCCAGCTGACCCAAAGGGACGTCATTGTGTGGTCCTGAGTTCCACCACCTCTTTTCCCAGAAAAAAAGTCCTGGTCAAAGGTACCTGTCCCCCTTCCTTCTCTTCTGTACAGTTCTTCAGCATACTGTTTCCCTCTTTCCTTGCTTTTGTCCTGATGGGCGACTGTATTTCCGTGTTCATCCTGGCGTGAACTTCCCTATTGTGCGTGTGTGTTTCTCTCTATGTTAAACAGAATGCCTCTGTAGTGCACAGAAGTCTTGGGGCGTGTAAACGGGATGCAAAGGCGGTACAGGGGTGTCTGTGGTCCCAGCACTTCTGGCCCTCCGCTGCCTGCAGCGGGACAATGAGGGGCCTTTTCCACCGAGGGGGCGCCAGGCTCGCCCTCCCTGCCCGCCTCGGGGCTCCGTCGGGCAAAGGCGCCCCGCCTGATACCGCCCCCGAGCCTCACCGGCCGCGCTGCTGCCCGGCCTTCTCCACGCCCTTCCTGGGCCCATCCGCTCCCGCCCGGCCCGGCCCGGCCCGGCCCGGCTCGCGCACAACGAACTCGCCCTGCCCGGGGCCTGCCCTGCCTTGCCCTGCCGGGCGGTTCTGCCGCCGCTCCGAGGCTGCTTCCTGCGGGGCCTCCCGGAAGAACTACAACGCCCACAATACCCCGCGCCACGGCCGGAAGCCGGGCGGGAGCGGCGCGTGCGCGGAGGCGGCCGGAAGGGAAGGCGGAAGCGGCGGGAGCGACCCCCGGCGGCAGAGCGGAGGCTGGCCTGGCGTAGCCCGTCGGCACCGCCCCTTCCCGCACGACGGGCCGGCCAGGTAGGCCGCCCTCCGAAGCCCGCTCTGGGCCGGGCGCCGCGGGGCTCCGCCTGGGGGCGGCCAGAGGAGCCGCCGCGGTTGGGGGGGGGGGCGCGGCCGCAGACCCTTCTCGGCCTCCGCTCCGGGGCGGCTGCGCGGCGGCCTTCCCTCCCGGGGCTGTCCGGGCGGCCGCGCCAAGCGCCCCTCGCGAGATTTGGGCCGCCCTCCGCGCTCGGGGGAACGGGGAAGGGGCCTCGGGGGGGGGGAACGGGGGCTGCCCTCGAAGGGAGGGCCAGGCGCGCCCCCTCCCGGCTCTCCCCTGCTGGCCCGGGGCCTGGCGCGGGGGTCGGGGAGACGCCGGGGCCGCCCGCGAGAGGCTGCAGCCCGAAGCCGAGCAGGAGGCGGGCCCCCTCCCTCCCTCCCTCCCTCCCACCCAAAGCCCGGGGCCGGGGGGCGCCGGGGCCGGGGTCCTCCCCTCCCTCCCCTCCCCCCCGGGGCCGAGGGGGGCGCGGGCCGGGCCGCCTGCCGGGGCCGGGGCCGGGGCCGGGGCTGGGTCTCGTCGGCCGGCCTCAGCGCGCCCCCTCTGCCCTCCGCAGGCCGGTGAGGCGCGCCTGCCGGGCCGCCATGGCGCTCATCGAGGGCGTGGGCGACGAAGTGACGGCGCTCTTCGGGCTGCTGTCGGCGCTGCTGGTGCTGCTGCTCGCCTGGCTCTCGACGCGCACCGTGGAGCGAGCGGACCCCGCCGCCCGGCCCCTGGCCCCGGAGCAGCCGCGGGGAGGAGAGGCGGCGGCGCTGCTGGGCGAGCAGGGCGGGCAGGGCCAGCCGTCCGCGGGGGCCGCCTCGGAGGGGCCGGGCGGCGCTTCTGGCGACCTCCGGCACAGGACAGGCCTCAGCTCCCCGGAGCAGCCCTCGCCGCCCCCGGGAGGCCTCAGCCCAGAGGCCGCCTCCCCAGCAGACCACGGCATCGTCCTCCGGCTGAAGTTCCTGAACGACACGGAGCGCCTGGCCCGCGTGCGCCCCGAGGACACCGTGGGCGCGCTTAAGAGGTGAGGGGCGCCAGCGGCTCCCGGGGCGGGGGGGGGGCTGCTGCTGCATCGCTGATGGGTCCGGGGGCGATCCCCCCCCAGCCCTTTCCAGGCCTCTCCTCACCCAGAATCTGCAGCCGCCTTGGACTGGGTTAACAAGGGGCTGTTTCCTTCTGGAGGCCTCCACACCTTGGCCTGGGAATCCGACTTCCTCCTGTTGGGGGGCAGTAAAATCCACAGGCAGATCTTGTGCTGAGATGCGTTGACGTCCCTCAGATCCTGTGGAAGCTGCAGGCTCTCTCTTGCCCAGAGTCCCCCCTACCTTCCGCAGGCACCTTCAGCCTCGCTCCCTCCAGAGGTTTGGCTGGCAGTTCTGAGGCCCCAGGGGGTGGCACACGTGGAGAGCTGCCCCTTGGGGTTTTGTGGCCTCTCAACTCTCTTCCACTGACAGGTCCCATTCCCCTGAGTGCCTACCCAGCCTTGGGAAAGAATGGGCTGGCTTCTAGAAGCCTGATTCTGGCTCTAGTCATTTCAGTTGTGTCTTCCTTCCCCTCGCTTTGCTGGTACTGCTAGAGCGCGAGGGTACACAGGCTGTGGGCGTTCTCAAAATGCACTGACCTCTCAGGAACTCCACTAAGGTGACTGCAGTGTGCACTCTCAGGGGTCCTGCTGAATCCAGTGAGGCAGGGAGGGGTCTTATCTAGTCTGTTCCGAGTGGCCAACACAATATTTACAAGCAAAGAGCACCCCCCCCCCGCTCTTTGTCCTCCAGCCACAGTCAGAGGGTAGAGACTGCATGCGAACATGGAAGTTCTATATAAGTATGGTGGCCCCAGAATTCCTTTTCGGCCCTCGCCATATCGTGCAGCAGTAAGTTCTGCACATTAATGATGCACTGTGAAGAAATTCTTCCTTTTGTCCATTCTGAATCAACAGCCCATTAATTTCATGGCATTCTCCCATCTTCTTGTAGTGAAAGAAAAAGCTCTCCCCATAACATGCAAGTCTGTAAACCTTTTTCATGAACCCTGTGGGTTTAATTCATCCCAATCTTGCCTTAGAAGCCCCAAACCTCATACTGGGAGGTGTTCCTGCCTCTGTTGTTTTGGTTGTCCTGTTCATTCTCCCCCCCCCCACACACACACACTCTATGAGAGTAAGAACATCTGACAAGCCCTGCTGGATCGGACTGGGGTCCCTCTGGTCCAGCCTCCTGCCTGACACACTGGCCCACCAGTCACTCTGGAGGGCCAGCCACAGGGCATAGAGGAGGAGGCGGCCTTCCCCTGAAGCCGCCTCTTAGCGCTGCTGTCCAGAGGGCTGCGGCCTCCCTTTAGTCACCGCGATGAAACCCTCCATGAATCTGCCTGACCTGCTTTTAAAGCCACCTATGGCCATCGCTACCTTCTCTGGCAGTGAATTCCACATTTTAATCACTTGGTGGGTAAAAAAAAAATGCTTCCTTTTGTCCACTTTGAACTTACTGCCCAACAGTTTAATTGGCTGCCCCTGAGTTCTAGAAAAGCTTTTTGCTGTCCACTTTCTCCGTGAAAGTCACCGTTTTATAAACGCCTGTCATGTCCCCCTGTAATGGAATGTTATGGCAGACCGCAGCCTTTCCCACTCACTGCCCCCCACCCTAAACCTCCCTTCACAGGTCTGGGGCTTCCCAGGCAGGTAAGGGCTGGCCACCACATGCCACCTGCCTAGCCTCCACTTTTGCAGGCAGAGCGCCCCGGCTCAAATCCACACAGGGTGCCTTCTCTCCTCTTCCAGAGGCCCCACCAGGCAAGCAGCCCCATCCCTGTATATCTACAGGGGGCAAGGGAACTGAGAGGTTACTGTCCTTACGTATAAGCTGCCACCATTTAAACGACTAAGCCCATTTAATGAGACCAGAGCTTTTGTGGGAGTGTCAAATATTTTCCCTCAGCCAACGATTCCAAGCAGCCAGGGCTAAACAAAACAAAATTAAACTTTATTTACAAGAGCATAGGAGTGAATGGTTTTACACTCTTAAATACACTGGGGTTAAACAGGGAATGTTCCAATGGACCAGAACAGGATTCCGAGCCAGCGGCCTTTCTGCTGCCTCGGCTCTCTCCACCTCTCCCCACCCAAGGGACTCCCAACTGTCCCTGGCTCAGCATTTCGCGCCCCCCCCCCTCCATTGGAGAATAGTAAAGAGTCCAGTAGCACCTTTTAAGACTAATCAACTTTACTGTAGCATAAGCTTTCGAGAACCACAGCTCTCTTTGTTAGATGGCGTTTGAACTGGCTGAGACTAAGATTGAAAGAGATTTTGAGGTTGTAGTGCATCTGACGAAGAGAACCTCAAAATCTCTTTCAATCTTAGTCTCAGCCAGTTCAAACCCTATCAGCATATATTTAAAATTAGGATCCTTTTGTTCCAGAGTGGATCACCTTACACTTACCAATATTGAACTTCCTTTGTCACATTGTTGCCCACTTAACTAATTGAGGAAGCTCCTCCTGTAGCCACCTTCATTTTTACCATCCTGAATAATTTGGTATTGTCCACAAAATTGACCACTAGACTGTTCACCCCCCAATTCTAAGTCATTTATGAGCAAATTAAAAAGCACCAGTCCTGATCCTTGGAAGTCCCCTTCTGTTCACTGTCCTCCATTGCCAGAGATACTCCTACTCTCTGCTCCCAGTTGTTATCCATCATAGAACCTGCCCTCTTTTCCCACGATTGCTAAACTTTCCTGGGTCTTTGGCAAGGGAGTTTGTGAGAAGCCATTTGAAAGTCCAGGTATACGATGTCTACTGGATCGCCCTTATTTGTATTTATTAACCTGCTCAAAGAACTCCCAGGGTTGATGAGGCAGGACTTCCTTTTCCAGAAGCCACACTGACTCCCCCCGGGCAGGCTTTGTTCCCCTGTGCGCTTGTCAGGCTTCCAGGACCAGGGGCGGCTTCTCCCCCTGGGCATTCCCTCAGTCGCCAGGCTCTCCAATAACAGGCAGGCACCCAATGGCTTAATGCCAGATTACAGGCTAGAGATCTGCCCATCCCTGGTCCTGCTCTGCTCCTAGGCTTGGGGTCCTGCCTCAATTCCTGAATCGCTGTAGCTCGGCCCAAAGAGAGTCACCTGCTGTTCTCCTGGCCAGGAATTCTGCCTCCCTGGTCCTTCTGGCTTCTCAGGCCCTGCCAGCTGTCTCCAGCCTCCTTTCCCTCCTGCACTTGCCTTTTATTCCCCTTGCTTCTGTCTGTCACACCCACTCCCTGGCTCTCGAGCCCTTACTCCCAAAGAGGCCCTTATGCCCGAGGAGGTTAGCATTGGCTGTTTGGGTTCTGCCTGCCCTTCAGGTGCCTTTGGGGCCAAGTCCTGCCTTTCCTTCATCCTGGTCGCCAAAAATGCTCTCAGAGGGCTGTTCCGCAGCTCCCCTGCTGCATATCCTGACCAACGATACTTTTAAGATATAATAGTGCTTAATAAATAGGTGGTTAGTAATTTTCTCCTAATGTTCGTGGGACAGATGTTAAGCTAACGGGCTGGTATTTTCCTGGATCCCCTCTGGGCTTTTTATAAAAATTAGGGTGATGTTCCTATTTTCCAGTCATCTTGCATGAAAGTTAATTTTAGTGACATTACAGGTACTGGTTAGATGATGAGCAGGTTCATTCTGAGTTCCTCAAGAACCCAGTATGGGTGTATGCCACGGGACCTTGAGATTTACAGGTTCTTGGTTGGCCCAGTAGAACTTGATCTATCATCACCTTGACTTGACAGTTCTTCAGTCTCCCTTTCTAAAAAGAGCAGCTCCAGCTTGGGTACGTTCCCCACATTTTCCATAGTGAAAATGAACGTCAAGAATTCAGTTTCTCTGCCATTTCCCCGTCTTCCTTAAGCAACCCTTTTGATCCAGCGGTCTCCCTGGACAGTTTCTGTCTCCTGATACATTTGAAGAAATGCTCGTTTGTCTTGATGTTTTAGCACATTCTTTTTTTTTTTTGCTCACCTTACTGTGTGACTACATACAGTATTCCACATCAGGGTATCTAAAGGCGTCCCGATTTTATTTTCAGTCCTTCTCATAATCATTGCTTGTGTGTAGTTCTTCCTTTTTTTTATCACTGCCACTTACAGAATTAACATTTCAGTTGAGCTTCTCCACCCCGCAACCCTAAATCCCCCTCCGGGTCATTCCTGCCAGTTCAAACCCAGGAGGTGTATATTCAGAATCAGGCTCTTTTTGCCAGTAGCAACTGAGAATATTGATCCCAGTTGCCATTTAATGCCCTGTCTGGTAAACCTGCCGTGGTCCTGGACACTAAACTGGACTACCATTGACCTTTAACTACTGGTGGTGTGACTGGGATTTCAACCCATCTTCTTAGTGATGTTAAGCTGAGGGCAGACACGGCTGTGAGAAGGGAAGCTCCGATGTGGGGCTGGGAAAGCCAGGGATGAAGCAGCAGAGGGAAGATGGCCTCTGAAGAACTGGGACGGTGTGGCCGGCTGCAATGAAGCTGGAGAAAGAGTGAGGGGGGCCCTTGGCCACCCATCCAGCTGCTTCCCCTCTCGCGGCCCTACTTTCTCCCGTCTACCCTCTGCTTAACATCATTAGGAAGATGGGCAGGCAAACATTGCCGTCATTTGTTGGGCCACTTACTCTGGTCTAGAAAAGCGGCTGTTCTAGAGACCTCTGATGGTGCCTAGGGCATGTCTTGGTTGGAGTTCAGGAGGTGGTGCAAAGTGCCCCTGGTGTGCTGCAATCGGGTCACTGGTCAGTCTTTCCCCTTGTGGAGAATGGTGACGTGAAAATAGCTTTGATGGGGCAGGAATGCCAGCCCGGAGCTCCCGCCTGTCGTGGCCTCAGGCCCTGCTCCGAGGGCCCTTTCTCAGGCAGGAGCTGCCTAACCCCGCTGCTCCGAGGGCGGCTTCTGCCGGGGTCTGGCCCAGCGCGGTTGCTGCGGGGGGGGGGGCTGCTGCTGCTGCTGGGCGGGCGGCGCCCTCTCCCCTCCGCCCATGGCCTGGCCCTGACCCTGACGGTGCCCCCCTTCTCTCTCTCTCTCTCTCCCCCCCCCCCGGCGGCAGGGCCCACTTCCCCGGCCAGGAGCGGCTGGTGCGCCTCATCTACCAGGGACAACTGCTCCGCGACGACGCGCAGCCGCTGGCCGCCCTGCACCTGGCCCACCACAGCGTGCTGCACTGCCACCTGCCGCCGCCCGGCGCCCCGCCGCCCGCCCCGCCCGCCTCCGCCGCCCGCCCGGAGGCCGCGCTGCAGGTGGGCGGGCTGATGGTGCCGCTCTTCGCGCTGCTGCTGGGCGCGCTGTGGCTGCTGCAGCTGCACTACCGCCACGTCTTCACCGCCGCCGCCACCAGCGCCCTGGCCGGCCTCACCCTCCTCTTCAGCCTCGTGGCCTTCGCCGTCTACCGCAGATAGCGCCGCCCCGGAAGCGCCGGGGAGGGGCCCTCCGCAGGAAGTGACGCGCCGGAAGTGCTGCGACGGGGCTTCCGGCCGAGAAGCGCGATGGCGGCGCGCGGCTGAGGGCCCGGCCCTCCTTCCCGGCCCGGCCATGCTGCGGCCCCGCAGGCCTGCGGAGCTCCTCCGCCGTCGCCTCCCGCTCGCCCTCCCGGCCGCCGCCGCCGGGTTGCACCGGCCGCCGCAGGCCGCCCTGCAGGGGCTGCTGGAGCGCTGGCGGGCGCGGCATCCTCCCGCGCCCGGCCCCGCCGCGGGCTCTGCCGGCGCCCCGCGCCCCGGGCCGGCGGGTGCAGAGGCGGCCTCGCGAGCCCGGCCCCCCGGCGACGCCGCCCTGCGGGCCCTCTTCGGCTCGCCCGCCTTCTGCCAGAGGCGCCCCGCCCGCCGCCCGGCCGGTAGGTGGGGGCCGCCTGGGAGGGAGGGGCGGCGGGGCGGGGAGCCGCGGGGCGCCGCCGCTGCTGAGGCCGCCGGCTGCGCTTCTCTCCCGCAGACTGGCTGCCCGGGCGGGTGGACGGCCTGAGCCCCGCCACCGTGGCCCTGATCGCCAAGTACCTGGCCCGGCACCGCCTGCGGGAGCCGCGCTTGCTGGACAGCCTCGCCGACTTCCTGCTCGCCCGCGTCCAGCAGCTGGACCCCAAGGTGGGCGGCCGGGGGGGGGGGGCTGCCCCTTGCGGGGGGAGGGCGGCGCTGTGGGGAAGCCCCGGCGGCGCCCTCGTGTGGCTGGTTTGCCGCAGTCTCTCTCACTGAGCCCCGAATTCGGAAACCCGGAGCGGGAGGAATGATCGAGCACTGGACAGGAACGAACAGTGCACGGGGCGGAGGATCTGGGAGACCGGGTTTCGAATCTCCGCTCTGCCATATAAGCTCTCTGGGTGGCCTTGGGTCAGTCACACTCTCAGCCTAACCTACCTCGCAGGGTTGTTGTGAGGATAATATGGTGGGGTGGAAGAGAATGATGTATGCTGCTTTGGGGAGGAAAAAGCAGGGAATAAATAAAGGAAGTAAAACAATAAACTGCCGGGGCCAGCATCATGTGAGGAATGCAGGCGGTGGGACAACTTAGAAGGAGAGGCCAGGCTGAGGACTGCTGAGTGTTGATCCACGATGCCCTTCTGGTCCTGTGCTCCAGGTGATCCAGAAGATGGTCTTCCCCTTCAGCCGCACAAACTATCGGCCCTCCAACCACCCTGAGCTTTTCTCCCAGCTGGAGTCTGTGCTGGTGCAGAAGGCGGCTGCTTCTCCCCTGGCCACAGTCAACATCCTCATGTCCCTCTTCCAGTTGCAACATTTCCCCTTGGCTGCCCTGCACAAAGTCTTTTCTCCAGTCTTCCTTGGCAATGTCACCAGTAAGTGCCGAAAGGGGTTGGTGCTGCTGCGGCTTCCATGAATTCCTTGCTGGTGATGTAAAATTTCCAGGAATGTTGAAGCCATGGGCGGGAGGGGATGGTGGGGAGTATTAGGAAGTTTCATATCAAACCTAAACTGCTGCTGCTATTACTATTTTGCATTATTTGCATCCCTGTCTTTCAGGTGAGGCCCAAGGCGTATTATACCATATAAATCGATACAGTCAGCAGTGTGGGATGTCCAGTAATCCACGTAATAGGATTGGGGTTGGGATTGAGGACGTCTGAAACCAAGTAGAGAGCTGAGGCAAAGCCTAAGTATTAATGTGACACGTTAAATAGCAGGATACAGCAATAGGTAATATGTGCTGTTCACTGTAGAGTCCAGCTGGGACAGTCAATAAACAATACCATGGGGTATGGGTTGCAGACATTTAAAAACAAACAGCTGAAACAAACAGTAAGCATTTTTACCTCACATATTAAATGATGTGGAAATTACTCCATAGAGGCATACTTGCAGTAACAGACAGTACACAGAAGTATAGTCTGCAGTCTCTAAACCTTTCCAGTGGATCTCTCTGAACTATTTTCTTACAACACAGTCCTATTTTTGGTGTAAAAATCCTCCTGATTAATTGAATTTTGTATAGTTTGCAAAAAGCTAGGAGCACAGGAACTTTCCTGAGCTCTTTCTGGCAAGCTATTCCATAAGGTTCATGTATGGGCAAGTTGCTGATTTTTTCCCATTTGCAGTGTGGCACCATCTAAAGGCCCTGTTCAGATGAGCCAAGCTGCCATGGTGGGGGAGAGGCAGTCCTGCAGACATGAGGGACCAAGATCATGATGGGCCTTGAGTGTACTAGTTGATACCTTGATGTGAACCCCGTAACTAATGGTATCTCAATAGAGTGGAGAATGGGAGTAATACGCGTGCTCCACCTAGATCCCAATAATAACCAAGTTATGGCTTTCTGCACCATGGGAGTCTCCAAATTAACTTAGAGATCTAAATGGAGTGCATTACATAGAAACAGAGATGGAAGACCCCCCCCCCCAAGGGTCATCTAGTTCATCCCCTGGCACAATGCAGGAGATTCACAGCTATCCCCCCACCTCCCTCAGTGACCCTTGCCCAGAGGAAGGCATAAAAACACCAGGCCTGGAGGAAAATTCCTTTCTGACCCCAAATTGGGTCTTCTATTCCGTGGGTGTATAAGAAAGCGCCATGAGAACCGCGCCCTGGCTCCTCCCTTCATGCCCTCCCTCTCTTGATCTGCCTAAATTCATACTGAGCCATAGAATCAGCATTGCTGTCAGGTGACCATCGAGCCTCTTCTTAAATACCTCCAAGGAAAGAGAACTCGCCACCTCTGGAAGAAGCCCGTTCCACTGAGGAGCTGCTCTGTCAGGAAATTCTTCCTAAAGTTTAGTGGGAAACTCTTTTGCTTTACTTCTAATCCATTGTTTCTGGTCTAACTCACTGAGGCAACAGAAAACAACTCTGCTTCATCCTCTACGTGACACCCTTCAAGTACTTGAACAGGGCTATCATATCACCTCTCAGTTGCCTCCTCTCCAGGCTAAATATACCCAATTCCTTCAGCCTTTCATTATAAGACTTGGTCTCCTGGCCACTCACCATTTTCGTTGCCCTCCTCTGGACACGTTCCATCTTGTCAATATCCTTCTTAAACTATAGTGTCCAAAACTAAAAAGTTAAAGCTGTTTATTACAGCAGTCCAGTTTCAGTGTTACTGTGTCATGAATCCAGGTGGCCAGATCAGCTGTGTCAAGGTAGGGAGCCTTTCTCAAGGCTAAACTAACTTGGAAGTTGGAAGAATGCATTTTCTGTGGCTGCATTAACTTACTTGTCTAGCAGCAGTGCTTGATCCAGTGTAACACTTAGGCTCTTAACCGATCAAGTCAGAGTCAACTAAACCTATCAAAAGCGGAGAGCTCAGTTGATGCTTCAGAATCTCCAGCTTTCCAACCAGCACCATTTCTGTCTTGTCTGGTTTCACTTAATTTGTTCACTTTCAGCCATTGGATCCCAGCAGTCAGGTATGGATTTAAGACCTTTTCTGTAGGGTTCCCCAACCTTTTTGAGCCTGCAAACACTTCTGGAATTCTGACACAGCGTGGTGGGTGCAGCTTACTTTCAAGCACAAATCCTTGTGCTATAGTGGCAGCTGCTGCCAAAGCAACGTTTTTAAAAATCTGCACAGCCGATCAAATCTCTAATGACCAGTCAGAAGCGTTACAGTTAAAATCCCTACCTGGCCCTACTCGTTGAAAACTCTTGGCAGGCACCAAGAAGAGTGTTGGAGGGTGCCATGTTGCTCATGGGCAGCATATTGGGGGCCTCTGCTCTACTGCCTCACCTGGGGATTTGGAGAGAGAGAGAGAGCTGGGTATCATCCACATTTGATGACATTCAATTCCAGAGCTTTGAGTAATGTTTTCCTTTACATGGGGGTTGTATAACATAGGGGATAAGATAGTACCCTGTGGAACCCCACAAAATTCCCACTCTGAAGTTAGCTGTTCCATGAACAATTTAAACCCATCCAGTCAGGTTGTGTGATACCTACTTCTGCCTCCAAACACCTTAGTGGGATGGCATGATCTACTGTATGAAAAGCTACAGATAGACCCAGGAGGATGAGCAAAGAGGCATGGCCTTTTCCTATATTCAGACGAGAGCTCTATCTGTCCCATAGCCTGGCCTAAAAGCAGACGAAAAATGGTCCAAAACACAAGAGTTACAAACAGAATCATTGAGTTGGAAGGGGCCTTACAGACCATCTAGTCCGACGCCCTGCCCAATGCAAGAGCAGTTGTCCAGCTTCTCCTTAAAGACCCACCATGTCCCCCGGCAGCCAATTCCACTGCTAAATTACTCTTAATGTGAAGAAGCTCTTCCCAAAGTCCAGCCAGTACCTTCCCTCCTGTAGTTTAAACCCATTATTTTGAGTCCTATTCTCTGTTGCCAAGGGGAACAGCTCCCTTCCCCGCTGTCAGTGACAGCCTTTCAAATACTTAAAGAGAGCAAGCATGTCTACTCTCGGCCTCCTCCAGACTCAACATTCCCAGGTCCCTCAGTCTTTCCTAGCAGGCCTTGGTCTCCAGGCCCCTGATCGTCCCGGTTGCTCTCTGCACCCATGCCCAGTTTCTCCACATCCCTTTTGAAATCAGGCCTCCAGAACTTCACACAATACTCCAGGTGGGTCCTGACCAACGTGGCATATCGTGGAGCAATAGCATCTTGTGATTTGGATGTTATCCAAGATGAAGCATCAGTTGGGCTGCTCTGGTGTAGTGGTTAAGAGCACGGGACTCTGGCCTGGAGAACCGGGTTTGATTCACTCCACTTGAAGCCAGCTGGGTGGCCTTGGGCTAGTCACGGCTCTCTGGCACTCTCTCAGCCCCACCCTCCTCACAGGGTGTTTTGTTGTGGAGATAATAATGCCATACTTTGTAAACTGCTTTGAGCGGGTGTTAAGTTGTCCTGAAGGGTGGTATATAAATGGAATATTACTACTACTACTACTACTACTACTTGGGCTGTTTCATAGTTAATAGTGTGGGAGTTTTTTGTGTTCCCCCAGAATTTTCCATCAGAAAGATCACAAGAAAAGCCCTCTGGGAAAAAATGTTCCAAAGTTTTTCCATGTGGGGGGTGGGATCCATATATCCACTCCTTCCTGGCTGGATCTGCAGTGGGTGGGCTGAACTCTGCTCTCCTGCCTCCTCTTCATAGGTAGCCCCTGTGGGTTGATTGTACGCCGCTACCTCTCCTTTCTGGACGCAGCTGTTGCCCTGGAAGTCCAACAGTATGATGGCCCCCGCCTCGACCCCCAGTACCGTGTGTGCATGTTTGATGGCGCTCTCACTGCAGATGAAGCCAACCACAAGTACAGGTGAGCAGGCTGGGGTCAAGGAGAGGAGGTGGTCGAGTACACTCAGAGAACTTCCCATGTTGTTTTGGAAGTGTCCTTTTTCATGAGAAGATGTACAAATGTATTGGCAGAGAGGCTCAAAGATTTTTTTGGCCCTGGAAGGCCATTTTTGGGAGTGGAGGCTGAAAATACTGAGTCAGAGTTATATGATCCAGAGGTTAAGGACCGCCTACTCCTATGCGAACCTACTGACCACTCTGGCTGTCTCCAGAGGCCTTGTTTGGGTGGCCCTGCAACCTCCAGCTAGATGGGTGGCAGCCTGAGAGAGTGCCTTCTGGGAGGTGCCACAGAAACTGTGGAACTCCTTCCCCAGGGAAACTTCTCTCTCCGCTGTTGCCGTTGCTCTCCTACAGCGGGGGAAGGCTTGTTCTGCTTTGTCTGGTGTTCCCTCACTGAGTCCTACTGACCTTTCCTTGCATTTGTTTTAATTGTTTTTATATATTTACATGTTTTAATTTTGCTTTAACGTTTCTATTGTTTGCCACCTTGGGGACCATAAGTGAGATGGCAAGGCAGCTTTAAAATGTTTCAAACAAATAAAAAATATGTAAGAAGGGAAACCGTTCATACCACCCGCTGAGCCAGAAGCAACTATTTTTAGCAAAAGATACTTTGAATCAGGACGTGGGGTGGGAGGGGGGGTGGCGGTTGAGCCAAGGGGACGGCCAGTGGTTCTTGAGGTGCGTGAGCCAAGGGGAGGACAAGGTGGTGCCTCCTCTCGGTCTGTGTCCCCCGAGGCCTGTGGGAGGGGGCTTCCCACCCACCCCTGCTGCGCCAGGGTTTCTTGCCTCGGAGTCTTTGTGACAAGGGCTTTCCTCTGCTGCTTTCCCTAGTTACAAAGGACTTGTGGCAGAGGCTCTCCGGCAGCTTGTAGGTGAAGACGGTTTTCGGCAGAATGAAGTGCTGCCCCCAGGGTATTGTGCAGGTGAGAGAGCCGCCGGAAAGAGGGCAGTGTCTGGATCCGGTGGGCAGGGCACGGGAGAGTGCAGGAGGGCTGCTTTGTTTCGGCAGGGTTCAGGCCTTCCAAAACAAGGGCCCAAGCCCTGCTTGACCAGACCAAGGTGGTTCCATCCTCTCTGGCACTCCCTCTCCACGAATGGCCAAGCAGACTTGTCTGGAAAGTGCATAAACTTTCCCTGGGAGGGAACTTGCTTCCCGCCCTTCGCATTCCTGTCCGAGTGCTGCATATTCAAAAGTTCACCCCCTCCATAAACTGAGCTGCCACTCAGGGGCCCTGGCTGAGGCTGGCGGGTCCGGCTCCTGCCGAGCTAGGCAGGCTCTCAACTGCCCCGTTCACTTGAGTTTTCTTAACGGTACCATTCTCACTCTGGTTTCCAAAGGCCTTTTGGGGAACGCCCTCTCCTCGCTCTTTTTTGGTTTGTCAAGTTCTGCAGCTTGCCATCTGCAGCAAAACGTACATGAAGAATTACAAAGCTCCCAATCAGTTTTCTTTTCAGAAAATTAGTTGTATGAGCCCAGCCTGCAGTTAAGGTTTTGAAAGGGTTTTTTCATATGTAATTAAACTTCAGAGGTTTTCTCCTCTGCACCCAACGCGTGCATCAGCTCAGATACTTTCCTCTACCCCCTCCTCCCAGCAGCCCCATGCTTGCAGTGAGATTGAGCCTTGCATACGTTGTCTTTTGTCAGCATTAGAAAGGTGAAGACCCAGGCAAATGAGGGGGAGATGGGGGGGAAAAAGAATTAGGATACCTCTCATGAAATATTTTGGGTGCATGGGTGAACTGCTTTTTAACTCATGTTTTAAAAATGCCATTTTTGGACCTCCTGTATGATGGACCTCTGTATTTTTCCTCATGGGGCACATAGTTTGCGGGGAGGGGGAGGGTTGAACCCAGGAAACAGACCAAAGGGGGGAAGGATTAGCCCTCCCAGATCTCTCTCACTGCACAGCTGCACAGCATCTGACAAAGAGAGCTGTGGCTCTTGATAGCTTATGCTACAATAAAGTTGGTTAGTCTTGAAGGTGTGACTGGACTCTTTGCTATTTTGCTACTGCAGACTAACACGGCCAACTCCTCTGGATCAGCTCGTTTTAGCGTGTGTTTGTGTTTTAAGTAGTAAGGAGGGCTGATAAAAACCCTATGGTATTCCATGGATCTCAGCTACCCTCAAAAGTTAACGGTTTCTTTTACCCAGAAAAAAAGATGCCCCCTTCCTGCTTCATATATTTCCAGCAGATTTTGTGATCACTTCCTATGGTGGGAGGGTGGACACGAGAGCCACTCTCTCCTTTGGAGTTGGGGCTTTTGGAAGCCTTTCCTCAGCCCTGACTTCCCCCTCCGTGCTGGTGTGGCCTGCCTTGCCTTGTCAATTCCTCTCTCTGCAGATTTCCTGCTCTGGATCTCCCATTCAGGCTCAGTCCTCCCACTGCGCCAGGTCTCACAACCTTCCCAGGCTGTAAGCCCCCCGGAAACTCCGTATTTCCAGACTCTCTCCTTGGCTACGCTGCAGGCATCACTCTCCAGGCAGCAGCGGCTGAGCAGCAGCATTCTTGTGCCAGAGGAGACCCCGCAGCTGCCGACACCTCAGGGCTGTGGCTGTTGTCCGGGGGAGGAGCCTTCCACAACCACAGCCCTGCCAAGCAGCCCTTTCACGATGGGCAGCTCTCCAACTGGCTCGCTCTGCAGCACAGCTGAAGCTGCCCCCCACTTCAGTCCCCCCACCCAAGGCATTGGACCTCAGCAGCACCTGCCAAAGGAGGGGCATCTCCTCCCAGCAGCCCCAGTGGGCTCCCCATGCCTGCCCAGCTCTGCAGGAGCAGTGCCAGATGGAACACAGAAGGCCCAGGGAATCCACAGGTATCTGCTGGGACCTTGGGGTTATTAACCACTTGCTTTGTTGCTCAGAACCCCTCAATCTCTCCCAGGCTCTGATCTGGAGCCAGGATTGTGTGGGTGGCAGTCACTGGCGCTCCGTTACATCCACACATTCTGGAGAAGTGGTAGCCTCGCTAACTCTGTGGGCTGCTCGCGGGAATTGTGTGGAGCACCTGGCCAGTCAAGAAGGAAGTGTTTGTGCGCGGGGGTGATGGTGGCGTGAGGCCTGTGTGAAGGATGCTCAGAGGCACGCAGGGTGGGGAGCACAGAATGTCAGGTTTCTCAGCCCTGCCTGCCTGCCTGCTTGCTGGCTGTGGGGACAGACTTGCTCTAGAGGGCCGAGAGCTGCATCTGGCTCAGGGCCTGGGGATGACCAGAGACTGGCTGGCTTGAGGACTGGGCCAGGGGCACAGCGCCCTCTCTGGAGGGGCTCGGAAATGGTCCCACCAGCACCCCGCTCTCTGGTGCTACCTGGCTGAAGCGGGGGAGGGGGAGGAGGGAGGTTTCTGCAAGCAGGAGCATGAAGCCCCTCCCGCGCCTGCAGGCCCCCAGACTTGTCTGCTGTGGGGACCAGAACCCGAGGCAGGACGTGGGTGGCTGCGGCAGTTGCCATACCGGTCTTGTTTCGCAGAGTGGTGCTGTCCGTCAATGATGAATGGCATTACTGCCAGAGTTCATCTGTCCTGGTGGGCTCTCGAGCGATGCGCAATCGGCATCTCCACCTGCTGGGCTACCACCTGGTGCAGGTAAGTGGGATCTCCCCTCCTGGGATGGGCTGCTGGGGTTCTCTTCCCTGCCCGTGGCCTGTTTCGGGGGCAGGGGGAGGATTGAGCGGACCTGCCCCAGGCCTGGAGCGGGACCACCACACTCTTTGTTGTTTTGAGTATGGTGGGCCCTGGCCTGGCCCTCAGCAGTGCAGCTCGTGCGTGAACAGTTTTGGGAGGAGAGAAAACATCCCTGCCGGCCTTTGTCTGCTTCTGCGATGCAGCTGCCCTACAAGGACCTGGAGAAAGTGATCGGCTTGGGAGGGGCCAAGCAGTACCTCTGCCAGAAGCTGAGACGACTGCAGGTGAACGCGTGAGCCTGGGGAGGGGGCGGCTGCTCCTGCTGCTGCAGAAAGGGCTGTGCCCAGGGCCCCTCAGCAGATGTGGGGCAGTGCCTCGGTTGGAGGGGCAACTGGCCAGTAGAAAGCTCAACGGCAGCAGTGGTGGAGGAAACAGCAGAGTATACACGGTAGACGCCCTGCTCCAGACACAGAAAGAAAGACTGGCCTATCGTGAGGCGGCTGGAACAAGTGGAAGATGGGAGAGAAACGAGGTTGCAATAAAATGGAAAGTGGAACCGTTCTCACCAGCTTGCTTTGTTTTATTGACACCAACTTATCCATGGTAAAAGGAAGGAATCGGACGTGTACACACACACACACATACACACACACCCTTTAATTTGGCGTTTGCTCCCGTGACCTTCCCCTGATCCTGTGGGGAGGGGCAACGCGTGGCTTGCCGCAGGTGTTTTCAGAGCAGGCAAGCCCTTCGGCGCCTGCTGAGGCTCACCAGGGGGCTTACAAAAGCAAACCACCCAGTGGCCAGTAATACCCACCAGATTATTATAAAGCTGTTGATTGAAGTTTTAAATTAATCTTTAAATAAGATCATCATATGCAAGGGGCCACTGATTGTCACCCTGAAAGAGGCGGGCACGGTGCCTCCCCCCTTCTCCCCCTGCACTGGTGCAAGGAAGCAAAGGGGTGACTGCGTTCCACCCAACCGACTCCGGGTCCCGCTACGGCAGAGGCGGCAGCAGCAGAGATCCACGGATGCCGCTTTGGTGAAGGCCTCTTCCCTCCGGGGTGAAAGAGTGAGGGCCCAGGAGCGGTACTCCGAGATCCACCTCCTCTCTGCGCTGGGTGAGGTGAGGTGGGGCAAAACTTCTAGAGTTCTCTGCCCTCCTCACACCGGCATCGGCATCTCGTTGTACTCGTCCACGCCTTCTCTCTCATCCAGGATCGGCTCTGCCTCGTCTGCATCCAGCTGGCAAGGAGGAGGAGGAGGAGGAGGAGGGAGGGTGTGGTTGGGCTGCTGCTCTCCTGCCCAGGCTGACCTTGCCAAGAGCTTTGGCACTTGCAGCCACGCCCCCCCCCCCCCCAGCATCACTTACACATTTCATCTCTCGCTCAGTGAAGATGCGGCTGAGCAGGCACATGCGAAGTGGCACTGTGAGGATGAGGATGAAGGGGAACGCTAGGGAGGCGACGGTAGACATGACGGCCCACAGCACGGCCAGGCATGCCAGCTGCAAGCCTGTGAAGAGGTGCATCCGTAGCGTCCGCACCTGTGCAGACAGAAGCAGCCGCGGTGGGCCAGGGTGCCTCTTCCGCTGTGGTGGCGCTGCCCCCCCCTTCTGCAAGACTGCCGCACAGGAGGCTCACACGGCGCTTCTCCATCGCAGGAGGAGGGCAGCGAGGGCTGTGCCCACTGCTTCTAAGCAGTTGCCTTGCCCCGCCCCCCCAATTTCCCAACCTACATGCGGTAGAGACCCCAAAGGCCTTCCCCATGCTGACCTTCTTGACGTAGGGCACATCAGGGTGGTGCTTGGGGGGCATGAGCAGTAAGTGGAGGCGCTCGTAGAACTGGATCCCATTCAGGGAGGTGACGCCCATATAGAGGAAAATCCCAAAGAGGACAGCCAGCGGGATCTTGCGCAGCAGGTCTCCAATCACAATCGACAAGCCTGCAGAAAACTTGGCTCTGTGAGCCCGTCCAGCACAGCTGATGTGGGGGGGGGGAAGTGTTGTGAGGGCTTAGCTCAGAAGGCCCCTGGCTCCCTCTGAACAAGAATCTTTTGAGGGGGGAGAAGCGAAATCAATGGTGCCAGAGCGATCGTGGGGGAAGGAGGCCACCTGTGCCCTCGTGCGGGTGACAGGGTGCAAGGCCCGAAGACTCACCCACAAGAACAGCCACCAGTAGCCCCGTGACGCGCTGCTCCTTCACTTCTTGGATCTTGGGCTTGTCCCCAGGTGCCACAGCCTTGCTCATGACGGTCAGGGCGTTGGCGTGCGTAACAGAGCGCACTGTGGCTGCTGCCAGCCAGGGAAGCCCGAAAAGGGCACAGAACCCCCCCATGGCTACAATGAGCAGGAGGTCAAGGTGGAAGCCGGAGCCCTTCTGCAGCTTGCGCTCCTTCTTGCTGATGATCAGCCTGGGGGAGGGAGGGAGGGGGGTGGTTAGGGCAGCAAGGGCTGTACCCACTCTGCTTCTACGCAGTTGCCTTGCCAGCTGCTTGGAAAAGGCCCCATCAAAGGCTTCTCCGCAAGCCCCTGGACCCGTCTGGCGGCAGGGAGAGTCTTGCCCTCGCCCCCAGGAAGCCGCTGTGCTTCACTCACGTCGTGATCTGCGTCTCCATAAAGATGAGGATGAAGACCAGGACAGCAGGGAGGGCGCTGGCCACCATCATCCAGACGGGGAAGGGGCGCTCCTCCCCAAGGGGGTTGATGACCCAACTCCGTTGCTCAGGGTCTGTGACAGAGAAGCCGTGGGGCACCGAAAGCTTCTGCACAAGGGGACCACACAGGTAGCCGCTGAAGACACAGCCATGCCAGGGGAAAGCGGGGCCCAGGAGCCGCCACTCCGTTGCTGCTGCTGCCGCCGCCCTCAGCACAACTGGCTGGCTGCCCTCCCTCGCAGGAGGTCCCTAACACACATTGCTTGGCAGACACCCCCCTGTGGCATGCAACTGTTTTCAAAGCAGCTGAGAATGGGGGGGGGGGTATCAGTCCTCCCTGGTGGGTTTTGGTAGAGTCTTTTGGTCCTCTCCCATTCTGTGGGAGACGGGAAAGTTTCGCTATGGGACAGCAGTTTGCAAAGCAGCCCACCCCTCCCCTCCCGCAGCTGCCCCCTCTCCCCCCCACCCACCTGTGTGTACGTGTCCTGGATGCTGTAGTCCACCAGCACCATTATGAGGATGGCAATCGGGACCCCGAAGTCACCAATCACCCGGCGAACCTGCCCAGAGACACGCCCTCAGTCACAGCCTCCTGCCGGCCTGCTTCCTGCCGCCCCCCCCCCCGCCCCCAGCTCAGGCCAGACCCCTTCCCTAAGGACAGGTCTGCAGATCTGAGCCCTGACTCCCCCCCACCCCCCGGCGACAGGAATACCAGGTCTAACGTGAAACTGCTGGCCATGCGTAGAGTACCCCCACCCACGCCGTCCCAGAAACAGCCTCCAGGGCTACCTCTCCACAGCCCTGGACCACACACCCGTCCTGGGAAGAAGCGGCTGTTCTTGAACTTGCGAAGGAAGAAGGCGATGAAGAAGGTGCCGGCCATGAGCACTAGCGAGAGCAGCGCCGTGTTGGGCTGCCCTGTCACTCTGGAAGCCGCTCGGCTGTCTGTCTGGTTCCCCTCAGGCACAGGGCCGGGGTCCTCCTCGCCCGCCTCTGTGCCGTTGGCCTTGGTGCAGCCGTGCAGGGGGTGTTCCTGGAAGATCTGTCCGAAGGAAAGGGCCAAAGAGTTTGTCGCAGGGAAATGGCCAGGGGTCCTTTCATTCACGCAAGGGAACCCCCGCCCCGCCCCACCCCGCCCCCGGTGAAGCAAAAGCCACCACAGATTTTTCTCTTCCCAAATGCCGTCTTGGCACAAATGCTGCCCTCCTGGCCTGCTCACAGCCCCCACCCCCTTGTGGTCACCTTGATCAGCTTGAGAAAGGTCTCATAGATGAAGATGAGGGAGATGAGGAAGGCAAAGATCTCCTGGGTGAAGCGGGAGACGAAGCGCACCAGGAAGCTGCCCTCAAAGGCCACCATGACCAACACGATGAGGATGAGCCAGAAGCCGATCCAGACGCGCCCCACCAAGTAGTCCAGCTCGTGGGATCTGCAGAACTGGGGGCAGGCGGGCAGGAAGCAGTGGGTCTCCCAGGGCCAGGGGGACTCCGCCCTCCGCCCCGCTCCCCTTCTGGGTGGGGCTTGTGGGGCTGCTGCAGGATTAAAGCCCCCAGCCTTCTACCACTGTCTACCCCTCCAGTGCAATATGAATGGCAAGTCTTTAATCATCAGCCAATGATGCTGCGCAGTATGCGCTTTTATCACCACCTGCTGCATGCCCCTCATCTTTACCTACAAGGCGGAGACCCAATTCACCTCCCTTTGAACGGCAGCCCCAGGGAAAGCTTCTGGGCCCTTGGAAACCTCAAGGGGATGACAGGCAACCCCCCAAACTCACTGTGAAAAAGGCCTCCTCAAACACCAGCAGCGGCCCTGAGAAGCCGATGATGAGGAGGGGCTGAGCCCCCAGCAAGCAGAAGAGGATGCCCTGCACAGAGGTGGACAGGATCAGCTCCGAGACCCCAATCAGCCCCTGGGTCTTCTCACCTGCATGGGGGAGGGGACGACAGAATGAGGGAGTGGGCCTCGGAAGTTAAGGGGGTGGCAGGACTTTGCCAGCAAGTGCCCGGGGACAAAGGAGGTGCCCCGCGAGCATGTGCGGCTGAGGAGAAGCCTGCACCCGGCGTGCCCAGTGCCAAGGGAACCCTTCCCCAAGCAGCACATGGCCTTGAGCTTCCCCACAGCCACATAAGGCCTCCGGTCAGTGCTCGCTGGGCACCCACAACTGGTCTGCCCCCTGCATCTCCTTCTAGTCCGTTCTTTTTTTCCTCCCCTGTTATACTGCATTGCTTGTTCAATGTATGGGACTGCCTTCATTTCATTGCTCTTGAATTGTGAAAGCTAGTTTATTGGACGTATTACGGTGTTTTATTTTTGTCCTTTAATTGTACAATCCCATTTTATTACATTGTTTATTGAAAGTCCTATCCTGGTGCTTATTGCATTGCTCTTAAAATGTTGTAATCTGCCTGCATCTCAGTGAGAAAGGAAGACAGTAAATGAGGGGAGCCACCCTCTACCCAGGCAAGAAAGCTTTGACTGGCACTGCTGGGAGGCGGCGGCGGCAGCAGCAGCAGCTCTCTGCCCTGGGTGTTTGGCCCCCCATCCGTGAAACAGGATGCTGGATTAGAAGCATACAGCTGGAAAGGACCCCAACGCTCCCCTCATCCAACTGCCTGCAGCATGCAGGCAATTCAGAGTGAAGCGACCACTGATCTACGGCCAGAAGAAGGCAAAAGCCTCCAGAGCCCCCAGCCAGGCTGGCCTGATCAGATGGACCCTCCCTGGTCTGGTCCAGCCGCAGGGTTTTTCTTTGGATGGTAAGTAAACAAACCACAGCATCTGCTGGGAGGGCAGAGGGACACAGAGCTCCAGCGCCAAGCACTGCCCTTGGACGCCTAGACCGGGCTGATGCGCGCGCGTGTGTGACGCTGGGCTCAAGGGCCGCTGCCCGGCTCCTCAGCTGCAATTCTCCAGGGTGTGATTCGAAAGCTGGCTTCTTGTGCGAGGAAACCCACTGAGGCTGCGGTCCCCAGGTCACAGGCTCGGTGCTGCGAGGCTACTGAAAGACAGCGGCTGACTCAGGGGCGGCGGGCGGGGACAGAAGCGAGCCAGATCTTTGCATCGCATCCGTTCAGTAGCATTTGGATTTGATTTGATCCTGTTACGTTTTGATATAAGCTACTTTGGATAATGCTTCTTTGAAGAAGCAGAATACAAATTCTCAAATGAACACGCACAGGTAACCCCCCCCCCCCACACACACACACCTGTAGCGTGCTTACCCAGCAGTCCTCCGAAGGTGATGGCAGGAGAGAGAGCAGCAAAGTAGATGAAAATCACTGCAGCCACGCACTGCGGGTCCAGAGCATCCCGGAAGTCACTCAGGTATTTGGGGTAGCGGCGACGGACGTCTCGAATCAGGCCCCCAAAGGGGTGGCCTGTCCGCCGGAGAGGGTCATCCTCCTCCTCCTCCTCTTCGGCCACCTTCAGCTTCAGCAGCGCTAAGCAGGCACACAGCTGTCAGTGGGGCGGGGCCCCTCAGGGTCCCAGCAGCCCATCCTACAGCATGGCCGGGGGGCGGGGGCGGGGGGGGACAGGCTGGTTCCCTCCCCAGACAATGGAAGACGCTGAGCTCCAGCTTCACTGCCTCAGGAGGTGGGGGCAGCTCCAAGCACAGGCAGCTTCAAGAGGGGACTGAACATAAACATACGGAGCAGAGGTCCATCCGTGGCTATTAGCCACACAAGGTATAGCTGGAACTCTGTGTCTAGGGCAGTGAGGCTCTGTATTCTTGGTGTTGGGGAGGGGCAATCAGTGGGAGGGCTCCTAGTGTCCCTTCCCCACTGGCAGACCTCCTGAGGACACCTGGGGGGGGGCTGGCCACTGTGTGACACAGAGTGTCGGACTGGAGGGACCGTTGGCCTGATCCAACATGGCTTCTCTTACATTCTTAGCTGGCTAATCAATACGCCCCAGAATGGAGCCCCTTTGGTTCCTCACAGGGAACACAAGCAGGCTGTCACTTGAGGCCTGTGAACCTCATCAGATGGGGCAGAAGGGGTTGTCCAACCTGCCCCCTGGATGAGATCCAAGGTTTGCATAGGTGGCCCAGAAGCAGCGCACACACAGGGAAGGAGCGCGTTCACCCCGTTCCCACCTCGGGGCACGTGCCGCTGTCCATCACTGCCGGGCTAAGCGTTGCCTCCCCTCCCCACCTTTCTCCTCTGGCGATTTGGGCTCCAGAGCCACCCCGAGAAGCAAGCGCCGCTCCTGCTCCTCCCTCCGCCGCAGCATCTCGCGCTGGAAGTGGGCCACGCTCCGGAGGAGCTCCTCGCCCTGCACCTCTGAGGGCGGCAGGACCACGCTGCAGTCCAGGAACTCGTTTATGGCGTTGAGCAGGTCGTGCCGGTCGTCGGCCAGGTAAGCAGCCTCATGGAATTGCTGCGGGTACACGGGGCAGGCTGAAGGGAGAGGCCTGGGGCCCACGCAGCACGCAGGGGCCAGGCAGGGGCTGTTCCAGTGGCACAGCAGGCCTGTGTGGGCACCGAGAGGGGCAGGCGGCGCCTACCTTGTCAGACATGAGCGTGGAGATCGACCGGCCAATTTCATGGTAGTCCATATTGGTGCTGCTTGGGCCCAGCAGCACAAAGAGAAAGCGCACCGGGACTGGCACCTCCAGCACCGCATCCAGCTGAGCTGCCTCCTGCAGCCGCACAAAGGCCATGGTGGGCTGGTCCAAAAACTCCACACAACCTGCGGGCGAGAGACCGTCCGTGTGCTGGACTCGTGCGGGGGGTTGCCCCAGCTCCTGGGAAGCCTGGGGTCCCGCCTTTCACACACAGCCTCCCACCAGCCAAGCCATCAAGGCCCCTTACCGACAAGCACCACCGTGGCCTCGGCATTGTCTGGGATCTTCTCCAACAGTTTCAGCTCGTGCTTGGACTTGGATCTGGTGATGCTGCCAGGGACTGTGGGGGACAAGACTTCCCTCTGCACAGAACAGCAAAGGTGTGAGAAAAGCAGCGGAGGTGGGCATCCTCCCCCCACCCCGCCCACCCCTGCCAGACCCACTGCCCCGCCCCGCTCAGGGAGCCCCTTCACTGCCTGCCATTGGAGGAGGAGCCCGAGCTCTGTGGGCAGAGATGCCCTCTCATCCCAAGTGCCTGGGCAGAACTTTCCCAGAGTTGCATCGCTTCCTCTTCCCTAGTTGCCAATAACATAAACTGCTAGTCCAGCACAATCAGCCAGCAGGCAGGTGGCACGGGGCTGGGCTGCAGCCCTGACACTCTGGCTTGGAAGGGAACAGGCACCGGCTCAGTGTGTGTGTGTGGGGGGGGGGGGGTCTCACCTCTCTCTCGATGTCCACTCGGGTCTCGTGTTCGCCAGAGTGGCCTCCAATGAGGGGGTCAGTGACTGCTGGCTCAGCACCCTCCCCTACGTGGTTGGTGCTGTGGTGATGGCCCAGTAGAGAGCCCAGGGAGCCGGCTGAGATGTTGCGGGGGAAGGAGAAGTCCTTCTCATCAGAGGGGTGGCTGCAAGAAAAGCTCTGAGTCTGTTGGCACCCCAAGAAAGCAGTTCACCCTTCCGAGGGAGAGCCTAAGCTCAGTGGGAATGGAGCTTCCTTCCCCTGGAGGAGCGAAGGGGATGGGGATCTCAACCTCTACCTGTTTCCAACTCCTGTGCAAAGCCAGAGGGGCAGCCGGCCTCACCTCTACTGGTCCTGTGCTCTGTGGACCCAGTGGTCCACCCGTGCGGACCTCACCTGTGCTTGAGGAGCAGAGCTCGCAGCACGTTGGCACGGTCCTCAGCGCGAATCTGGTCAGAGATGATCATCTGCTCCACCACCTGATGCGCCACCCCTGGCAGTGTCTTCTGGTCCAGGTCGAGAAGAACGGCTCCTGGAGGGAGGAGGAGAGAAGGAGGAAGAAGGGCAGTAATCCTGGCATCCTTGCTGTGCCCCCCACCCCGAGACCTGCCTCTACACTGGGACGAGGCCCCCAGGCGGCTCTCCCAAGGTGCATTGACTGACGGAGAACAGAGGCGTCTGGCAGCCTCCGTGGAGTGGCCCTGTGCCGCTCTTCTTTGCTTGCACGGCCCCTGGCGTGGCCCAGAGACCCACCACTGTTCCCCAGGCTTTGTCTTGTGTGCCAGCAAGTATGCTTAAAGGGCAGCACTTATCCCCACAGGTCCAGAGGAGTGAGCTGTGTTAGTAGCAGCAAAATAGTAAAGGGTCCAGTAGCACCTTTAAGACTAACCAATTTTACTATAGCATAAGCTTTCGAGAACCACAGTTCTCTGCATCTGCCAAAGAGAGCTGCGGTTCTCAAAAGCTTAAGCTACAGTAAAGAAGTTGGTTAGTCTTAAAGGTGCTACTGGACTCTTATTTTATTTATGTCATTTATAGTCCGCCTTCCTCATTGAGACTCACACTACTATCCCCGCAAGGGAAATGCTAACTAGCAGGTAAATACTAATATACTGCAATGTAATACCTGAACTAGGAAGAACTTTTTAGCTGTCTCTTCAGATTTTTTTGGAATAGATTTGAGCTGCCAGTCATCAGTCGGCTTCATCAAGCCATGTGGTTGTGCCTCTATTCCACCACAAGAGGAGGCACATCTATAAGCCCTTCAGCCAAGAGGAAAGTCGTACAGCTCCCTTAAGCAGCCACAGGCCGCCCAGCAGAGGAGCGTGTCCCTTTAGCTGCGCTTCTGCTGGGAGCATGTAAATCTCCAATCCTGGTTCCCCTGAGTGTAAATCTCCAATCCTGATTCTCTTGCGTGATTCTCTTCCTTTATGATAAGTCACTTCAAGGGCTGGAACAACCAAGGGGGCGGGGTTGACCTATCAGAAACTCTCCTGCCCTGGCAGCCTCTCTGCTGTGACTGCCCCTCTTCCCCTCACCCTCCTTTAGGCACCAGAGATCCCTGAGAGATGAGGGCAGGAGGAGTGATCCCTAAGCCCCTTGGGAGCTCTGCCCGGTTGCTGTGCCTCTCTCCCTCCGGCAACGGGCGCAGTTCCAAAGCCCCTGAGAGTCATCCTGACACCCCTCCAGTCCAGCTGCGACGCTTCAGGAGCCCCTGCCACGGCCGCCCTCAGGAGCACCCTTCTGCTCACCGTGCGACAGGGTTCTGCGCAGTTCCAGCAGGCTGCGGAAGGAGAGCGAGGCCACGTGCGGCTTCCCCCAGCGGTCGGTCTCCTCCTCCACGTCCTCCTCGAACTTGATCCAGCGAGCCGTCTCCTTCCACTGCATCTCTTGGTTCTTGTCGATAATCAGCTCGTTCAGCTCCACAAAGACCTGCACCAGAGAGCAACCAGCTTGGACTGGGGGGGCTGGCAACAAGGACCCCCCCAAAAAGATCTCCCCAGACTCCTTCGGTGGAACAGGAACCCTTCCCTCCCTCAAGCCCTCTTGCCTAGTGGCCCCCAGGGGGTGCCCCGATCATCCTCCATAGGCTAGACCTTGTGGGGCAGCAGAGTGCTTGACCGAGCAAAGCTGCTCCAGAGGGCTTGAGCAAAAGAGTCAAGCTGCACAAGGAGAGCCTCAGCCCCTGCCCAGGGCGGGGGGGGGGGATGGGAGGGGCGGGGAGGAGGCTCACCCACCCACCCACACAGCCTGGAAGACAAGTCATGGCCTCGCCCCCAAACCCTTCTTGACAGCAGACCACTCCTCAGCCCGAAGAGGTCAGGGGACAACACCCCCCCCCCCCACATCCTGATACATCCTGTGGAGGCACCCCCACACACACACTGAAACTCCCCCCCCCCCCAGTGTGAAGGGAAGTCCTCTTGGTGCAATATCTGAGAACTTAATTGCCTCCCAGGTCGGGGAGGTGCCTCTCAGCCATCATCCTGTTTCCAGTTGCTGGGCAACTGAGGTCTCAGGGAAGCCTCCAAGTGACCCCTCGGGACAGCTGCCTTCTCCCATTGGTGGCTTCCCTGGCAGCTGGCATAGAGAGGTACACTGCCTCTGAACATGGAGGCCTTGCTCTCCCCACATGATCACTCACCTCATGGGGCTGCCGGTCCTGCTTCCGCTGCCGTGCACTGGGCTCTTTGTGGTCCCTGCCAAGATGCACCACCTGGCCCTTGGCACTTTTCCGGAAAAGGTGCCGCCGCACTCCAGGGACATCCTCAAACCTGTGGCCTGCAGCAAAAGGGGAGCAAAACGTGGTGTGTGGGGGGGGGGGGGAGGACTGAATGGCCGGGCACCTGTCCGCGCTCCGAGACCCTCTTCGTGGCAAGTGCTCTGGGAGTGGGACTTTTTGTTACCCCTCCCCCCCCCCCACACACACACACACACTGGACACCTCCATTCCTGGGTCAGGTTCTGGGTTCAAGAGATACATCCGAGTGGATAGATAAAGCATATGAATGTACAGCCACGGCTAAATTAACTTCTTACGTGCATAACAGACCAATATCGGAATTCCAGAAAAAATGGAAACATTTGAGTATGTAGCTTGAAGCTAAGAAAAATTAAAAAGTTAATATGGAAATAGATTAATTATAATATATGTCAGGGTTGAACTTTAAAACTTTAGACTTTAAAAATGTATAAAATGATGACTGTTTAAGACTTGATATTAAATGTTAGGTATAAAATTTCCTTCCCTTAAAGAGAGGGAAAGGAGAAATACCGCATAAGCCACGGCAATACAGCCCGGAAAACCCACAACAACCATCGTTCTCTGGCTGTGAAAGCCTTCAACAATACATTAAGCTAGCTGTGTTACCACATATTTTGAATATACTTTTCTGTTGTAGTTTAAATTTAGTATTTCCTATTTTATATAAGTTTCTATGCACTTTCTATGGCTATTTGTGTTTTTCTTTTCAAATAAAATTTTTAAAAAATTTAAAAAGACCTTGGGGCTGGTTGTTTGGGGGAGTGAACGGGCAAGAAAAGTTTCCACTCCCACCAAGGAGTTCTGAACCGTTTTTCTTTTGTGAGCATCTTTGGGATCAAGCTGCATAGAAATGGCAAATCGAGGAGGGGGATGAACCCCACGGGACCCTCCTCCCCACAATTCTATGCTGAGCTTGTGGTCTGCTCCCACCCTCCAGAGTGCCAAGAGCTTCTGCTCTGAGGCTGCCCACCCGCAGCGGCACAGCGTGCAGCCCCGTAGAGTGCTCACCTGCCTTCTAGGACGTCCGCAACACGTTTTGCTCTCTGGAGGGCACGGCCAGGCACTGCCCTCGCCCCAACTTCCCACTTGCAGTGCAGCAGCTGGGAGGCTGGAGCTCTTCTGCCTACAACTCTCTGCTAAGACTTATTCCTGTTTTTCCCCCATGACAGCAAACACCAGCACAATTCGGAAAGCTCCTTGAAGGCAAACTATACATGCACTGCCACCCCAGCGGGGAGGCGGGCAGGGCTTCCATGCCCCAGCACAGCCACTGATCACTGGATCTCCCCTCCCTCTGTGTCTGCTTCTTGCCCTCTCCTTTGCAGGGGGCTTCTCCCCCCCCTTCCCTGCTTCATTGCACACAGGACTGGGGAGGGGAGGGAGCCTTGGCCCTGCGTTTCAGGGCGCCAATGGCAGAGCAGGCGCCGGGTGAGCCAGGTCCCCTTCCCTCCCCCATGGAAGCCTGCTTGATCTTCAGCCTGCCCCACGCTTTCAGCCTAACCTGCCTCACAGGGTCGTTGCAGGAATAAACCTGAGGAGAGGCGAATGAGCCACCTTGGGCCCAGGACAGGAGACCGGGGGGGGGGGGGGCAGAAATACGGCAAACGGGCAAATGAGACTTGAGTTCCCCTTGAAGAAAGCCCAGCAGAGGGTTTGCTTTTGCCCATGGAAACCCATTTGGGGGGAGGGGGCTCAGCAGGGGCCTTGTCTGGGGAAGCCCCCATCCTGAGGTGGAAGAGTGGGGGGGGGCGCCTGCTCCTCTGCCACACTCACTCTTCATGTAGTCCAGGTCAGCCGAGGCCAGGGTCTGCGCCTCCGACTCATCCGTGGGCACCTTCGGGTACCGGGCCTGCTCCACGCCGGTCAGGCTGCCGATGCACCGGCGCTCATTCAGGTTGTAGCTTCGGTGCCCGGGCTGGGACTTGGAGAGGGGGCGCCCAGGCGAGCCCCCCTCCAGGCCGGGCCCCTCCGTGCTGCTGTGCTCCTCGCCCTCGGAGCTGCAAGTGAGAGACCTGCCGCCTCAGGGAGAGCAGCCCCCCACCCGGCTCCCTGTCTCGGCTAACCAGCAGGGAGCCCGGCCCAAATGGGCAGAGAGCAAAGCTCCAGGGAGGGGAACCCCAGCCACACGCACCGCGGGCGGGGCCCAAAGTCTCCCGGAGGCCGCTCTCGGCTGGGCTGGGAGACTCCCTGGAGAAGACCCCGGGCCGGCCAGAAGCCCCCTCCCCCCGCAGGCCCTCTCGCCCTGGGGCATCGGCCCCTCCTCGGAGACCTGCCAGCCCCGCCCCAGATCTGCCCAGGTCTGCGCCTCGCTCACCTGCCCGCCCTGGCCGCGGGTGAGCCCCCAGGGATGGCGGGGGCGCTGAGGGGCGAGGCCGGGCCGGAGGAGGCCTCTGTCCGGCGCTCCGCGGCATCCTCCTCCTGCAGGAAGAACTGGGGGGGGAGGGGGAGGGAGGGGGTCAGCTCCGGAGAGCAAGGCCCCCGCCCGCCCCGTCTGGCACGCCCGCAGCCCCTGCCCACCTGCACCCCCGGGCCCTGCGCCTCCCGCAGCCGCGCCTGCTCGGCATCCTCGGCGAGCCCGGGCTCCTCCTCGCCTTCCTCCTCCTCCTCGCCTTCCTCCTCCTCCTCGGCCTCCTCGATGGTCGGCGTCTCCCCCGGCGCGGCTGTTCCCCGCGGCTGCTTCTTGCCCTTCTTGCTGGCCCCCTTTTTGCGCCGGGCCTCGGAGGGCAGGTGGGCCGAGAGCGGGTGGTGGATGTGGTGGGAGGACTGACGGTGATCTGCGGGGAGGGGGGCGGGATGGGCTCAGCGGGGCTCCCGGCAGGGCCGGCTAAGACGGGCGCCCAGAGCCAGCCGCCTGGCAGAAGCCCCAAGCAGGCAGGAGACACCCTCCCCGCGGGGCCCTGGGGACGCTGCGGCGCACAGCCAGGTTCGCTTCGCTGGGCGATTCTCTCCCTGCCACCCCTTTCCTCCCCCCGCCCCGCCGGGAACTCTCCCCCGGGGCCCGCCAGCGACAGAGCCCCGGCGGGCGCACGCACATTCGAAGTCTTCCTCGCTGTAGCTTCGGCCGGCCTCCTCGACGGGGCGCGAGTGCGAGTCCTGCAGGATCTGCTCGAAGCGCTCCACCCGCAGCGCCTTGCCCAGGTCCTTCTCTTCCTCCTCCTCCTCCTCCTTCTGCGCGCCGAACGGGGGCGACGCCGGGCTCAGCCCGTCGGCCTCGGGCTGCAAAGCAAGCGCGGCGGCGGTCAGGGGAGGGAGGGGGCGCCCCCCGCCCGACGCCAGCCAAAAGCCCCCGCGGCGCCCTCCCGCGCCGGCCTGGGCCGCGGCGGCGCGTCCCACCTGAGCCATGCCGGAGTCGAGCCCTGCCGCCAGCGCCCAGACGGCGCGCCTTTATCCTCCTCGGCCGGGGCGGCTCCTGCCCCTCCGCGCCACTCCAAATATTGACGGATCCGCCGCCCCTCGCGCCGCCCGGCACCGCCGCAGATTAGCCGGAGGCAGCTGCTCAAGGTGGCGCCCCCCCCCGCCAGAGGACACTGGGCGGCGCCCAGGCAGGAGGGGCAAGAGGAAGGCAGGGCCCTCTGAGCAAGTGCAGAGTGCCCCAGGCACAGCCCCGAGCCAGCCTCGGCTTAGCCGCCTCCCGCCGGCACTCTGCCCGCTGCCAGCTGCGGGTTCCCCCCCTCCCCGTCTGCGCCAGCGGGGTCGGAGCCGTACCAGGATGCCAAGTGCCAGCGGAATGTGATGGCATCGCTCCCCGGGTGAGCAGGGGCAGCGAGGGCGACGGGAGGGGGCATTCAGGGGCAGGCACCAACACCCCCCCTCGCCCGGCTGGCCCCTCCCGCCTGCCTTGCTCAGCCCAGCCCCAGGAGGGAGGCCTCTCCCTCCGAGAGAGCCTCCGGTGCCCTGGCTCGCCCTTACCTGGGCCCCGAGCAAGAAATCCATGGCTGGCTGGCTGGCTGGCAGGCAGGGGGGAGCCTGGCGGAAGCCGCGCCCGGGCCGCAAGTCCTTCCTGGGTTGCTGCCCTGCAGGCCCGTCCAATTGCAGGGGGCACCCGGGAGCCGTCGAGGGTTAATCATTAAGCCGGCTCCGTGGGGCCTGCGCCGCCAGCGCGCGCACACAGATGACCCCCACAGCCCCCGCCGGGCAGGCCAGCCCTGCAGCGGAGGGGGGCGAGGGGTCTTCGCCGTCGCCCCTCTCGCACTGCCCGCCGCACCAGCCGCCCCCCCCGGCCCCTGCCGCCGCCGCCCTTTGGCCTTCCCTGCCGCTCAGAGCCGAGCGCTCCTGCTGGGACTCTGGCAGAGCAGCGCCTGGCAGGCGGGTGCCCCCATGCCCGTGCCCAGGGCCATGAAGGGCGGAAGGCCAGCTGCGGTCCGCGCTCAGGCGCGGGGGGGGGGGGGAGGCTGCCCCGGCGCTCCGGAGCCTGAGCTGAGGGAGCGGAGAGTCGGCTCCGGGCTGCCCCCTGAAAGCCCACAGCGCAGGCAGGCTGCAGCCCGCTGCCCAGGAAGCCCAGAGCTCCAACCAGCCGACGCAGCTACGCCTGGGCTGTTTTCAAGCCCAGCCAGGGGGCACTCAAAGCCCGGAGGGGGGGAGACTGGTGGCCCCCCCAGCAGGGATCCTCCTGCGCCTTCAACAGCTGTATCACAGGCACCAATTCAACAGGTGGAGTTTCCCCCAGCTTCTTGACTTCAGAGAATCAGTTCCACTCCACGCATACTAACTGGGGTTGGAAATTAAACAGCCAATATTGTACAGCCCTCTGTGTAACAGCCTAGCTTGGAATGCTGTGTCCCTTCTGGTCACCCGTGCCGGGAAAGGATATTGCAGAGCTCGGAAAAGAGCAGAAGAGGGTGAGCGAGCAAGACGACCAGGGGTGGGAGCCGCTTTCCTCGGAGGAAAGGCCGGCGAGGCTGGGACTGTTCCCCTTAGAAGCCGAAAGCCGACTCAGGAAATGGTGCCGGGGTGGAGAAGGCCCTGCAGGAAACTAATAGCAGGAGCGGGGGGCACCCAATAAACGTGTCCAGAGAGAGATTCCGAATAGACACGAGGAAATTCTCTCTCCTCCACAAACTGCTTGATGGGAAAGATAAATTAAGGGAGTAAAGAGAGCTTCCATGTCCCGCAGCAGCTGGCCGGCAGCAGCCGGGAGCCGCGGCCTCGCCCTGTGTCGGCCCTCGGGGCAAGCGGCTGGCCACTGGAGGGTGGGGGTGGGGAGGCAGGAGTAGCGGGACCCTCGGCCCGGCTGCAGGGCTCCTGGCGCTTGGGAGCCGGTGGCAGCGCTGCTTCCTTCGCCGGGCACCGTCAGGGCTCAGCCCCTCCCACCCGCCGGTCCAGAGCACAGCCCGGCACCCTCCCGGCCCTGACCGAGCCAAGGGCTCAGAGCCTGCGGCTGGCTTCGGCGTTGCCAACAGCCCTTCTCCACCCAGCCCGGCCGGCCCAGCGCTGCGCAGCGCGACTCACCCCCTTGTAGGCCGTGGAGACGATGTGGCGGAGCTCGGAGGAGACCCCGGAGCGGCTCATGGTGGGCGGAGGGCGCGGGCGGCGCAGCCTTCCTCAGCCTTTCTCCTTCTCGCTGGGCCTCGGGGCGCAAAGAGAGGGGGGCACCATCACCTGCAGCCGGGCACAGAGCGGAGGGGGCGCCCAGTCAGCCCGCCCCGAGGAGAAGGAGGCGGCCCGGGGCTCCCTTCGCCTGCCCCTCCAACCCCGCGTCCTCCTCACCCGGCCCATCCGACTCCTTCGCCACCAGCAACCAGCAACCTGCTCCCGGCCCCCGCCGGGCATGCAGGAGGAAGCCTTTTACTCCCCCAGGAGCGGGCAAGGCAGCCGAGTCTGCCGCGCCAGCCAGGAGCAGGTCGGCCTCTCTCACTTCCGACGGCTGCTCTGGGGCCGCGGGCGCCTGAAGGGGGAGGGGGTCCCCCCCTGCTCCTGGCCGAGCAACGGCCCTGCTGCCCGCTGCCTGTCCCGGCGAGGAGAGGAGGGCTGCCGGCAGAGAAGAGGAGCGGGCGGGGCAACGGCTACCCCCCCCCCGCAAGGGGCCTTCGGGCGGGCGGCAGAGGCGCTTGTAGGCCAGCATCCCAACCTCTCTGCCCTCCTTCCTCGCTGCTCCGGACTGGCGCTGCCCTCTCCGGGCTAGCCTGGGGCCTGATCCTGCCTTTCGAAGGAAACCCCCGTGAACCTCGGCAGCAGAGCAGCAGCTGCGGAGACCAGAGGAGCGCCCTTCTGCACAGCTGGAGCCCGAGCTGCCGCTGAGCGCGCCCCCTCCAGCAAAGGCGCAGCGCCAGCAGGGCCCCCTCCCGAGCCTGACCCGCCCCCTCCCGAAGCTTTCAGGGGCCCCGCCTCGGACCCGGGCGGATCTGCAGCCCAGCGAGGAGCCGGCAAGCGGCGGCGCCCCGCCAGGACGCGTTTCTCTTGGCCACGCCGCACGGCCCGCCGGCGCCCGAGAGCAACAGGCACCCCGCGGGGAGGCCAGGCCAAGCCAAGCAGGCCCGGCCCGCCGCCCACCTGTCAGCGGCCGGCCTGCGGGCTTCCCTCGACGGCGCGGCGCAGCTCAGGGCAGCCCGCGCTCCGGCCCTTTATCCCGGCGGCGCCGGCAAAGAGGAAGCCGGGCCGTGACTGGCCCTCACGAGGCGCCCACTCAGCCTGCCGTCAGCTGGGGGGGGGGGGGGAGAGGCGCCGCCGGCTCTCCGTCCCCGCCCCCTCGAAGCCCGAGCGGCCAAGGGGCGCCCATGCCAGCTGCAGAGGCAGAGGCAGAGGCAGAGCCGGCCGGGGCGTCCCGCTCGCCAAGGCTCCTGTGCTGCCCTGGAAGGCGCCACGGCCGGGCTGGCTCTTGGCCCGCCGGCCAACGCGAGAAGAAGGGCCAGCCGGACAGGGGAAACGGGGCAGCTGGCGGCCCGGCCGGCCTTGCTCTCGGGGCGGAAAGAGACGGGGGCCAAGGGCGGCTGGGCACAAGGCAGGCGGCCGGCCCACGTGCGCGCCGGTCACCTCCCGCTGAATCACCGCCGGCGGGCGGGTGGCACTCACGGCCCGCCCCGGGAGGAAGCCGTGCCTGGCGCCCCCGCCCCGCCCCGCCCCGCCCGCGCTCGCCAAGGCCGCCCACCCACCCACCCCTGAACGCCGGGGCAGGAGTGAAGCGCAAGGAGGCCCGAGAAGCGCCCCTCTGCGCTCGCTGCACTGGGGGGCAGCCAAGCAGCTCCGGCGGCCCCGGCCCTCCAGGCTGTCCCGCTGGAAGAGAAGGACGGTGCCCCCCCCCGCACATTAAACAAAAGCCGGGGGGGGGAGGCAGATGCCGGCCTGGCCCGGGCAGGCGGCCAAGCGCCGTGGCCGAGGAGGCAGAGCTGCTCTCGGGGGTGGAGGGGAGATCTGTGCCCGAGGCCCGCCGCCTCCCTCCGGAATGCAGCCCGCGGGACGCCCGTGCCGTGCCGTGCCGTGCCCCCAGGGCCAGCCGCGGCTCCCCTACCTACCTGGTCGAGTGCCCGCGGCCCGAGTGCCCGGCTGGGAGGCAGGCCGGCGTCCTGGCCACGGCTCGGCACGGCGGGGGCGCCGGAGCTCTGCCAAGCCAGAAGGGCCACATTCCGGGCGCCAATTAGACCGACCGGCCTTCCAGCATTCCCGCGGGAGCAGGGCGGCCTCTCCCGAACAGCCCGGCAGGGGCCCACGGAGCCGCCCGGCCGCTTCCTGCTCGGCCCCGCAGGCCAGCCCCGACCCACGGCCAGCTCCAGCCCCCCTAACCACCGCCAGGCCGCCCCGGTTTAGGGAGCGGGGAGCGATGCAGTCCAGAAGCGGCAGGGAGCCGGCGGCCTGGCAGCCTGTGCCACCACCCGGGAGCCGCTGCCGGTGCCAGCGCGCAATGCTGACCCCGGCAGGCGGCTGCGGGGCTCGCCTGGGAACCATAACTCGCATCACTGCGGCAGGACGGGCTTTGCCCACCACCCCCGTGGAAGGGGAGCTGCCTGTGTAACCCTGTGAGGTTAAGTGGTTTAGCCCCGCGGGGTGGGGTCAGAAGCCAGAGGCAGGCTGCGGAGGAGGAGGCTGTTTGTGGGGAGCTTAATAAATTATAAGCTCTTATCACCTTGAATAAGGTAATCAAACGTTGTATGTGAAACATGATTTAAAGCGGCGTTTGTGTATTGTGTGTGGTTGGTGTTACTGGGGTTGTATTATTTTTGCAGGGCTGAAATTCCCAACCAGAAGACGGGAGCCTGGAGCCTGGGGTGCTCCAGGTGGATGAGAGAGGAGAGGACGCAGCATCACCTCTCGGGTGTGGAACTGTTCGCCTTTTCAAGGACATGGTTGATTTGGAGGGGTTTTTTTGTATGGTTGCACTTAAGAGTTAATCTTTGTTAAAGTTGTATTTTATTAATTGTTAAAAAGTTTAAAAGAAAAAAAAGTTATTTCTTAAAATTTTGTGAAAGTTGCTTTCTAAGTCCCATAGAACCCATGAAAAGAAGTTGCACCTGCTTCCCAGGGAGCCCGCCAGCGGATTCGGCGCCGGGGCCACTGGGGCACTTCGGGCCCTGCCTGCAGGCCTTCTGGGCAGCCCGGCTGCAGCCGACAGGGCTGCTTCGAGGTCCCGAGGCACCCCCGGCCTCTCCCCACAGGCAGCGCCCATTCCTCGGCCTGTCCGCACAGAGCCCTCGTGGGGCGCCTGCCCGCCCGCCCACCCGCCTGCTGCGCGGGGACCGCCGCTGATGCGCTCGACCTGCGCGCTGATCGCCCGGGCGGGCTTCGGCCCGGCAGGAGCAGCGGACGAGGCTGCCCCTTCGCTGGAGAGGCCAGCCCGAGTGGCAGGGCCGGAGCCCTTGGCCAGGCACCAGCGCTCGGCTTACGCCCTGGAACTCTGGCCGGCCTCCCGGGAGCCCCTGGGCGCCAGTCCTGCTGCTCCAGCGGGAGGTCCGGCCTGCCTCTGCCTGCCCCTCTCCAGGCCAGGGCGCCTTGCCCCGTCCCGTCCCCTCCCGTCCGAGCTGGACAGAGCCGGGCTCCACGGCAGAGCAGAGGGCGGGCCTGGCGGCTGCTGATCAGCCTGCAAATCTGGAGGCCCCCCGAAGCCCTTTCTTGATCCACGAAGGCGAAGGGCGGGCCGGGGAGGCGCAGCCACCGGCGGGGGAACCGAGCGGGCGCGGCGGGAGCTGCAGTTGCCCGCCCCAGCCGCCGCGAGCGAACAGAGGGAGCAGCGCCCCGCACCGGGCACTTTCTCCCGCCACGGCCGGGGGGAGGGGGGGGGTGGCAGGCGGCTCAGGCGCAGAGCAGCTCTGCCTCGCGGCCTGGGGGGAGGGGGAAGCGGCAGCAGGGGGAGGGGGTTCGGGCTAGGGGGCTGGAAGAGGCGCGCCGGTCCTGCCCCGGCCGGCAGGTGTTCTGGGCTCGGAACCGCCGCCGCCGCCGCCCCTCGGAATGAGCAGATTCCTCCGCTTAATCCGGCCGCCAGGCGGGGAGCAGGAGGAGGGAGGATTAGAGGCGCGTAAACACATCGCAGCTTGTTCTCGGGAAAGCCGCGCTGAGAAGAAGCCCGGAGCCCAGTTCTCACGGGCCGGCCGGCGGGGCGGGGCGGGGCGGGGGGGGGCGGCGGCGGCGGCTGCGCGGGCCTCTCCAGCCCCGGAACGAGACGGCCAAAGGGCAGGCCGGGAAGCAGAACGCTGCGAGCCGGCCGAAATGCAGCCTCCCAGCCGGGGAACCTTCAGGACGTCCCGGACTGCGCGCAGGGTCCGCCGCTGACCAACAGGGGCAAACAACCGTTCCTCTGAGCACCTGCCGAGTACCTTTGCCTCGCCGCACACAGGACGGCTGGGGATAGGGGAGGGGCCTGGCAGGCAGGCAGCAACGCACCCCCCCCCACCCCCGCCTGGCAGAAGCGGGCCTGGAATGCCCCGGAGCGCCTCCCCGCAGCCGAGGAGGAACGCCGCTCCGCCGGGGCCAGCTCTGCCCCTTCTCTGCCCACCCTTCGGAGAAACCCCCGGGGAGCCGCCGCGTTCGCGCGGACAGCGGGGCGCTGCCTGGAGGGGCCGGGCCGGGAGGGGGCTCCAGAGAGGCCCCTCAGCGGGGCAGGGGGGCAGTTCGAGCCGGGCTGAGAGCGAGCCTGCCCCGGAGCCGGAGGCCACTCGGGCTCCTGCCATCCACACCGCCGCCTGCCGCACTGGAAAGCGCCCTTTGCGTGCCCTCTGCAGACGGCCCGGGCTACCCCTGCTCTTGTGCCCATGGGGCTGGGCAGCCGCCGTGGAGGCTCTTCCCGCTTCTCCCCCTCCCCAGCCTACCTACCGTGTTGGGCCGGAGCTGGAGCCTGCGGCGCACCGGCCCGCGCCCGGGAGCCTGAGCGCGCCTGCCTTGGCCAGGGCCACTCCTGGGCCGGGGGCGGGCCGAGCCACTCCCCCTCCCCACGGACAAAAGCCCTTTGTCGGCGGAGGCGCAGCGGGCCGCATCTCCCCCCCCCGCATTAATTGCTGGCTCTCAGTGCTGGGGGGGGGGAGGTCACATTCCAGGGGCGAGCCCCGGCTGGCCCGCCTGATCCGGTAAGGCGATTATGGGCAAAGTCACCCCAGAGGCCATTTGCCCCCCGGCCAGACCGGCGCTGCTGAGCCCCCTTCGGCGTGCCAGCCGCCAGGCAGTAGGCGAGGGGGGCAAGCCAAGAGGACGGCGGGGAAGGGGAGCTGCCCGCCTGCCCTGGCCCCTCCACGCTGCGGCCTTCCCGAGGGGCCCCCGGAGCGCAGGCCCTTTGCCCACCTGCAGGCAGGCGCAGGACGAGCCCAGGGGCGCCTGCCGTTCCACCCGCTCCCCGGTGCAGAAGGCAATTCTGCTTCGAGGGGGCACAAAAGCCTCCCTCCCCTTCCTTTCCCAGCGGAGGGACTGAAAGACCCGCTGCCGCTCATTCGTGCGGAGGGGTGGGGTGGGAAGGGGGCGGGAGGGGCTCGCCTGCTCCAAAGCCAGCCCCCCCCCCCTCTAGCAGCACGCGCGGGGATCCCGGGGCTCCGGGCCCAGAGAGCAGCAGCCCCTCGTCCCCCTCCCCGGGAGAGGGCACTGCCGCCTTTGAGGACCCCTGGCAGCCCCGGAGCCTGCAGGGAAAACTTGGCTCAAACTTTCAACAGCCACAGGGAGCCGTTACAGGCAGCGGCTGCACCTTCGTGGGTACCTGGTTGGGCTGTGAGAGAGCACTCTGCTGGTTGGAATCCTGCTGCTCCCATGAGCTCAGCGGGGGGCCTTGGGTGAGCCCCTCCTCTCAGCGCAGCTCCTCAGCTGCATGGGGGGCGGGGGATAACAACAACACCGACTTTGTTCACCACTCTGAGTGGTGAACTCATCTATCCAGAAGGGCAATATATAAGCACACACACACTTGCTGTCATTATTAGTTCACATATAAGCCATCAATACAGGTCAGTTTCCCAAGCAGGCGAAGAGGGGCTCCCCAGGGCCGTATCAGGGTTGGGAAAGCCACGTGTGTATGTCGAGGGCACGTCCTTCCTTCCTGTCCAAGGCCAGGGAATCAGGAGCCACTCTCGGGACTCCAGAGCCTGCCTGCTGGAGGGAGGGCAGCAGGGCTTTGCCCAGGGCAGTCGGCCCCAAGTGCCCCCCCCCAGGCCAATTGCAGGAGCAGCCCGGGCAGCTGCTGGGGAGCGGAGCCAGAGCCCAAAGGCAGGTCTCCAACCAACCACCGCCTGCGGCCTACTGGCCAAGAAAAAAGCAGGAGGCGGGAGTGAGTCCTCCACACCAAGAAAACTGCGCCAGAGGAGGTGGGGTGCCCTTGTGTCCAGGGGCTGGGCAGTGGGCCTGGGCCTTCGCCACAGATGCTCGCCAGGACTGGCATCTTGCTGGGAGACTGGACTAGAGGGCTTCCAAGGAGCCCCCGCCTCCAGGGATCTGGGACCGGATTCCACTGGCACGTGGCGGGGCCCTGGAATGCCGAGGGATCCACTCCCTCTGCCTCCCTTAGCCGCAGATCCTAGAAGCCGCCTGTAATTAACTGGTCCCTTTTCTTTCAAGCGGCCTCTTTTCCCAAAGGGCTGCCTCGGGGAAGTGTGCTGGAGGGGGGAGCCCAGTGCCCGGGAAGGGCTGCAACTGTGCACCAAAGAGCTTCCGGTGGGGGGGGGGGACGGGGCTGGCTGCTTCACTTGCTGGGAACCAAAGCAAGGCTGGCAGCCAAGAGGCCTGGGGCTTAGAGCAGAACAGCGCCCCCCCCCAGGCACAAACCCCCTTCCTCTAAGGCTCCCCACAGATTCATCCCTGGCCGGCAGGCAGCAGGAACTGGGTGCTCACCCGACTGCAGGCCTTATCGGACGCCCCTCTTTTGCACAGTCTGTTCTTAAGCCGTGTTTTAGGGGAGGGAGACTTGCTCCCCCCCCCAACACCTACCTCATTGCAGCCCCCCAGCCTCACCTACCTGATGCCTGCGAAGCATCCCTCGGGGCCACCAAGCACCAGGTCATCGTTGGGGGAGGCAGTCTTCTTCCCTGCCTCTCCTGGGCATCTGCCACTCAAGCGGGCCAGAACCTGGCTCCGAGGCTACCCTCTTCTCCAGGACAGAGTCCCAGGGAGGCTGGGCTTCTTCAACTCACTGGCTAACCAACAGGCAGACACACGCACCTTCTCCAGACAGAGACTTTCAATCCTACAATCCTCATAAATTATACCCGCTGGCAGATGGCTCTTCACACCGCATCATGTCCTCTGCTTCTGGTAGCCCCACTCAGTCATGCTTGGAGGCAGCAAGCAGGTCTCTGCAGCCACGAGGGCTACAGGCTCCTTCTCACAGCCCAAGCCACGCCCGAGTGTCCTGGAGTGCCGCCGACCCTCGAAGCAGGGCTCAAGTCCTGCGCTTGCACTGTGAAGTTAAGCGGCGGCGGCCCTGGCACGGTGCCCACGTCTCCGGCTCAAGAGAGCCCTGGGCTGGTCCAGGGAGGAGCCAGCGCCAGGCCTGGGAGCCGGGCCTGCAGCCACAGGGAAGGGCCTGGAGCAAACGGCCTTTTCCTCCAGGACCACCAGCCCCATCCCTGCCTCCAAAGGCCTCGCTGTCACACCCCAAAGGGGAGGCCGGGAGACCGACTGGCCCAAGGTGCCGCAGGCGCCCCCCCCCCAACTGCTATACCGTCCCGGCTCTCCTCCTGATCCTTCCTCCTCTGCCAGGCTGCCTTCTCTCAGCCCAGGCCGGAAGCTCCGCAGCAGGCTGGGCTCCCCACCCGTCGAGAGGGAAGGGCAGGAGAGGCCTGCAGCCGTGGCCCACCCGCCCCCTTGCCAAAGGGACCCCAGCTGGGCACGCCTGCTGCCTGAGCCCCCGGGCTGCTGGTGCCACTCCGTTCCCGCGGGGCCTCTGGGGGCAAGGGCCAGGGTTTCTCCCCAGGAGGCCCGCCAGGCCGGGGACAGCCGCGCCCAGCCCCCCCCCCCGCCCGCTGCCAGCTAAAACGAGCTGCCCTGCCCGCATCCTGAGCGCGGATGAATCACGGCGGGCCTCGCGGGGCACGTGCGCAAAGGCACGCCGAGCGCGGCCGGGGGGGGGGGCAGCCCAGCATTGCGCAACCAGCGCCCTGCTCGGAAACTGCAGCTGGCCGGCCGGCCTGGAAGCCCCCGGAGGCCCCCTCCCCAGCTGCCCTGATTGCCTGCGGGTGGTCGGGGCTTGGAAGGGGGCTCCTGCCGGCGCCTGGCTTGTTCCCAGGGGGAGGCGACGGTGCTTTGCGAGGAGGCACAGGCAGCCCAGAGCCCACGACAGCCTCCTCCGGCCACAACTATTCGGAGGTGGAAGGAAAGGCACTCTGCGCAGGCTCAGAGGTGCTCCTGAAGTGCAGTTCCTATGATCACTTTCTTCCTCCTCATTCTCGGCAGGACCAAACGGGAGCTCTTCCCGAGTGGCCCAAACTCTTCGTATGTTTTTGTCTGTGAATCTGATGAGAACCCTGCGAGGTAGGCCATTTTAGATCCGGAGGAGGAGGAGGCGGCGGCTGGGCTGCGAAAAGAAAGCTGCGGCGTGGCCAGAGCTGTGGCCGAGCCTCAGGACGGGCCCCTTCCTTCCACTCACTCCTGGCCTTGAAAGCAGGGGCAGAAGGCGGGACGCGCAGGCCAGCAGGGGCTGCTGCCGGATAGCCAGCACGGCGCTGGGCTGGCCTGGAACCCCGGCCAGGGAGGGGCGCCAAGGGGCTCGGAAGCTGCGCGGCGGAGCTTGTGCCCAGCCCCTTTTCCTCAGCAGGCACCGCGGAAAGGAAAGGAGGCGCCCCGTTCCTTCCGTCAGTTCCTTCCGCCCTTTGGCAAAGGGTGGCTCGGCCTCTTGCCCTCTGGCCCCGGGGCCTCTGACCGGAAGACCCGGCCTCAAGGCCCACGCCTTCCAGGGGTCGCCTGTGCCCACGCCTGGGGCGGCGGCGGCGCCTTCTGCCTGGCCGGGGCTGCAAAGCGCTTGGCACCCCCGAAGCCCCTCTTGCCTTTCGCCCCAGGCAGGCAGGCAGCTCCGCGGGTGCCGCCGGCAGAGGCACCCAGGCCTGGCCGAGCCCCCCGCTCCCTGCCCCCTGCCTTCCGTGGGCACTACCCGCCGAAGCCCCCCAGCAACCCGCACCGGCACTCACCCCCCGTCCTCTGCGGCTCCCGGAGCGCGGCCAGGCCCCGCACTGCCCTCCACGGCTCCCCCCGGGCCCGGCGCCAGGAGCGCGGCCTGCTCGGCTCTGCTCGCTGCCGGCTCTTCCCTCGAGCAGGAGGCCCTGGAGGCAGCCCTCCGCCCCCGACGGCCCGTGGGCCGGCCTCAGCCTCGCCTCCTGCCAGACGGCTGCGCCCGGCGCCCTTTTATACCTGAGCTGGACCGAGGAAGGGAGGAGGCGGCGCGGCAGCGGCTCAAGCCTTTGTTCGGGAAACGTCCCCCCCCCCCCGCCCGCCCGCCCTCTCCAAACAACCCGAGGCTGCCCAACTGTCTGCAAGGGCCACTTAGCCGGCAGCCACACCCCCGGGGAGGCACTCCACGCTCGCCGGCCGGCCCAGGTGCGCGGAACTCTTGCGCCTCCCAGAGAGGAGGAAGCCCGGCGAGAGACCGGGAAAGCCACTTCACCTGCGGGGCGGCGGCGGCGGCGGCCGATCATCTCCCCTCCGTGGGGAGGGAAAGGCCCCAGCTCCAGCCGGAGGTCACTTTCGTGCCCCCTTCCTAGGGGGAGCTGCGCCGCACCCAGTGGTACCGAGTCTCCACACATGGGCACCCCCTCGGCCTTTTCAGGTGCCTTCTTGACCCCGCTGGCACGTTGGCCTTGGACGGGCTCGAGGCCAATAACCACCCCCCCTCCATGGCTAAGGGATCCATCAGGCCTCACCAGGGCACGTGGGAGGGAGGGAGGGAGGGAACGCCCTTCCCGGGCGGGGCACAAGCCAAGCAGTTTGTTTTTCAAACTGTCCCGATGGTGCCCTGCAGATTCGCGGGGCCGCCCGCCCCCTGGCAGCGGCACAGAGCTCTGTGGGAGGCGGTGATGCAAGCGCATTCCTTGCGCGGCAGGCCGGCCTGTGCCTGGCCCAGCCTCTGCCAGAGAAACAGCGAGACCCGCCGCAGGGAGCCGCCGGACAAACACGGCTGCCGCCCGGGATGGGGAGGGTCGCGGCCAAGTCCCGTCCTCTGCCACAGGCTCCCCGCGCAGCCTTGGCAGAGCGCGCAGCCCGGACCTGGCCGCCTGCTGCGAAATGTTCCTCCGCGGAAGAACAGCCGCGGCTCAGGGCCCCTCTTGCTGGCCTGCTCGCGCCTTCGGCGCAGGGGGCTTTGCGGGCGCTCGTGCCCCCCTCCCCGCAAGGGGAAGCACACGGGCTGGACTCCCCAGCCAGAAGTGCGCGGCAGCCTCCCTCCCATGGCAAAGGCGCCGAGAGGGAGCCCGAGCGCCCCCCCCCCCCGCCCCCGGGGTGCAGCCGAAGCAGAGCCGCAGAAGCGAAGGGCGCAACTCCCTGCCTGGCCGCAGGGGCCGGGCAAGTCGCGCCCGCCCGTGCCTCGCCCCCCCCCTCAGCCCCCCGGCACAGCCTCTCGCTGCTCCGCAAACAAGCCAGCCCAGCCCAGCCCAGCCCAGCCCCTCATGCCGGGCTTCCTCCACACAGCCCGACGGCCCCTCCCAGCGGCGGCCCCGCGGCTCCGACAGGGGGTAATTACGCCAGGCCCTCTCCAAACCACGAAGCCCGCGATCGCCGCCGAGGGAGGAGGAAGGGGGCCGAAAGCGCCGGCCGGCTTCATTACAGCCCCCGCCCCCCCTCCCGGGGGCTGCTGATCCGCCGCAAGCCAGCAGCGCACGGGCGGCCCCTTCTGGGGGCAGACGAGCCCTCCGGTGCCCGCCTGGGGGCCACTCCCAGGAGACGGCCTGTTTTCAGCCGGCCACCCGCTCTCGCCCACCGACACCTGGGCGCCTGCTGCCCAGTACGGTCCTCCCGGAGAGGAAAGCGCTCTGCGGGCTGCCCCCCAAACAGGCTCCCGGGCACGGGCGACTCCTTTCCCGGAAGGCGGTGGCCTGCTTCGGCCTTGCCCCCAGTTGCTTTTGCCTCGAAAGGACCGGGTGTCCCCTCATCCCGGACCGGAGGCCGCTGGGGCCACGACGCCTCCCAGGGCAGCCTCCGCAGAGCCTTTGCAGAGAGCTTAACAAGACTGTGTGCTCCCGACCTTTGGTGGAGTTCAGTTGACGCTTGCAGACCCTCCTCCTAAAGAAGCAACTAAATGCAGCTGCAAAAAAGGGCCTTCTCCGGACTGGAAGAGGCCCCCCTGCCTGGACACGGCTGCTCTGGCCACCTGGGGTCCCGCCCTGGGGACCTTGAGACTAGACTACTGTAACGTGCTCTAGGCAGCTCTCCTCTGGAGGCTGACTCGGAGACTCCAGCTGCTGCAAAACGCTGCATCGTGTTTACTCTCAAGACCGGTGGGGAGCACGCACAGCATCCCTCCCCTTCTGCAGGCACGCCATTGGCTGCCCGCCACTGACAGGGCTCGAGTCAAGGTCATGCGAAGCCCTTCGTGACTTCAGCTCCTTGCGTCTGTGAAACCGCCTCTCCCTGTCCTGCCTCGGCAGCGGCGCTCATTGGTCAGGAAAGCCAGCTTGCTGCAAACTTGCCAAACGGAATGCTTCGGAGGGTTCTCCCTCCCCAGATTACAGGGTTGCGCCGTCAACCCTCGGTCTGGCGCGAGCACCTCCCAAGCGGAATGCCCACACACACATTTTATACGTGCAAGAAAGACACGCGTCAGAAGGCCCCTCCGGTCCTGCTTCTCGCCACCTGAAACTCCAGCCCTCCCTTCCCACGTGGCCTGCGGGAGGCAGCTGCCCCCCCCCCCCCCGCGCCGCGGGTTCCTTGAGTTCCTTCTGAAACGTGACGCGAGTCACTGACGAGCCAGGCCGCAAAGCGACTGCAGCTGGCCACGCACTCCAGCCCGGGCAGCCGGCGCTGGGAAAGCCGGGCTCTTCCTCCACTCCTCTGCGAGCAGCCCGCAGGGGAATCGGGCGCGGGCGGGGAGCCCCCGGACCTCAGCGGACAAGGCCTCGCCTCTGGGCTCAACGCAAGTTCTCCGGCTAGGAAATGGCTTTTCTTGACTTCGTTTTTTAGCAAGCCACAGAATCCTGGTTGCATTTGATAGAAAAGGGGTGTATGCGTGCAATACCACGGGGGGGGGGGGGAAATGACCGCGCCCAGACTTATTCACCCAGCTCCCAACTGCTGATCCTCTGCCCACCCCTCCCAGAAGAGCAGGCAAGCAGCACCCAGCCCTCCCAGCAGCTCCAAGGAGAAGTTCCGACAGCCGAGCGCCCCCCAGTATGATCCGCCTAGAGAGGACACTATAATAGCCAATGGCCAGATCCTGACTACGCAGAGCAAGACCCAAGACCCAGCCCCGGCAACCAACTTCCTTTCTCCAGCGGGGAAAATACCAACGAGGTGGGGTGGGGGCAGACCAGCCTCCTTCCAGACCTTGCTGGGATATGCCTGAGAAGATCCTCCCAACCCTAACCCCGTCACCCAGATATTTATCCAACTTTTGCAATACTCCAAGTCCCAGTCAGTTCCACAGGCCATGCTGCGTGACAGCTTGTGTCTTTGCCACTGCTGAGCTCAGCTCCTGCTGCTCTTAGCCCCCTCCCTGCTGGTGGTGTATAAGGGGGCAGAATAAGGGCCTCACTGTGCCCTCAGGGGACTGCCCCCCTGCACAGTTTAGCGCTGTGTCTTGCTCTCTGGAGAGACGGTGAGGAGACGAGGCTGCCCACTCCTTGCCGCACTGCCAGCTGCAGGGAAACAGAAGTCGGAGAGCAGGTCCATTCCAGCCACTTGGCTTCCCTGATTAAAATCCCACCTGAGGACCCTCCCTCCTATCGGGCACCCCTTGGGCTGGGCCTCAAGGAGGACCCAGCCTTCCTCTGGCAGGCAGAGCCCAAACACACACCCAGCTGGCTGTCGGAAAGTGCCGGCTGCAGGGCTCAACGGCCCAGACCAGGGTCTTTTCCCCCCAGAGTGGAAAGAAACAAGGCCCCGAGGAGGGCGTTTTCACCAGAGGGTACTTTGATGAATTCCAGGCAATCTGAGCCACAGCAGGGCCTAGAAGCAGCAACACGCTCCCCCCCCCCCCCGCCCAGCACACCAGTTCTCCCCTTTACACTTCCATCGAGCGGTTCTTGACAGAGGTGCAGTTGGTTTAAAACTGACAACCAAAGTACGTTCTCGCCCAGACTGCTTCGCTCCTGGGACGTCTTGCTTCATTTGGAATCCAAACCAAACCAGGGTTTTTTGGAGCATCCACACAATATTGTCCTCGTATTGTTCACTTTCCATATTTTCCCCTATTTTGTGGTGATCTTACCCAAACTTGGTTTGGGACAACCTTTTTGGAAAGATGACAGTTAAAGTGCCTTTGGATGCTACATGGATGGAAAGGCCCACATTTGTGCAGGTTCACCTCCCCCCCCAAAAAACCCTGGCAATTGAGGTATCATGATAGCATTATAATGGTCTTTCTACAAGCTCCTCTGAATTCCAGTTTTCACTTTTAACAAATCTCTAGCACTTTTCCTTATGAAGACATGCCTTTCCCCTTATATCTCTGCAATGAAAAGGGATGCTTACTTTTTTAAAAATGAAAGCTGGGAATTCAGAGGGAGATCGATCATAGTGATATGTCAGTCGCTGATCTTTTCCCTAAAAAACTGAAAAAAGCACTCCCTCCAACGGCACACGATGAGAAGCTGTGGCAAGGTAAAGCCTGCCACTACGAATGCTTCTGCACTCCCAGCAGGGGTGAAAGCGATGGTACCTTGAGAACTGTTTCTTTGTAGAAGCAGCCCCAGTTAAATTCAGATCACAAGAAGTGAGGAAGCTTAGATAAGGCATTTCCTCCGTGAAATTTCTCCCAATGGCTATTAACCAGAGTGGCCAGTGGCAACCTCGGTGTCGAAAGGTAGCAGACCTCGATTCACCAGATGCTGGGTACCCATTAGGAGGGCTCTGCCTGCTTTGCCGGGCCTGGGTCCTTCTCAGAGCCACCCAAATGGCCCCAATGATGAGAGGGCACTGCCCCAGATGGCTCTGGTCTGGGGCAAGCAAGCCGCACAGCTCACACACGGGCCATATGCACGCTGGGCCCTGCCTGCCACACCCAGCAGCAGCCGCTGCCGCACACACCTTCCCTATTGACAGGGGGCCCCAGATGACACCTGCACGGGGCATCTCTCAACACGAACGATCCCAGCACTAGGGACGTCACCTATAACCATAACCTGCAAGCTCCACCCCACATGCTCATTGCCCCCCCCACACACCCTTTGTAGCCCCCCAGCATATTCTTTGACAGCCCTCTCTTGGAAGTCTCCAGTCAATGCCAGCCAGCAGCACGCCATAACCACAAGCCAGGAGGCCCTTTCAGCCTTCACCAAGACCACTGACCTCCCCCAGACCGACAGACAGACAGACAGACAGAATGCCCCCCCCCCTTACCTTGGAGGGAGACGTGCCACAGTCAGCTCCCCTCCTCTGGCCAGCTTCTTTCTAAAGATTTGGGAGTGGTCAACATTTGCTGCCTTTTTATTTTCTCAAGGCCCACCTGATGTTTAATTTTCTGCTTCCCCCCTCCAGTTAAAAACTGGTTACTTTCTCTTCTAGTAGCCTTTCCTTGTCTGGCTCCTGGGTGGCGGGAAATGCAGAGGCCGTTAGAGGGCCTATAGGGCAGGAGAGAGTCACAAGAAGCCCCCCCCCCCGCCCCCCCCAACCCAGGGCTTACCGGAACCCAGCCAGGGAACTGGATTGCAACTGTCAGAGCTCAGTCCCAGAAGTCACCACCAACGAGCATGTCCAGAAGACCCCTCCCTCTGGGCCACCAAGAACCACTCTCCCACCGGGAGGAGGGTCAGGAGCCAGCCAAGGGGGTCTTCAGCACAGAAGTTACGCACAATGAATGGGGAAGAAGGACAAGAGCTGGAGGATGTGGGGTCGGGGCAGGGCCACTGGCACGGCATGGGCAAGTGTCCCCTCTGCTCACCCACTCCCATCCCGCAGCCAAGTTGTTAAGGACTTTTGGAACCCACACACAGCAAAATATTGTGAACTGCAGGTTCTGAGACTCTCCCTTAATTCAAAAAAAAAGAATGCTGCAGAAGATAAATACAGAGCGCACACAAAGAAAATCCCAGCAGGCCGAGGAGCCTGGAAATCAGTCAAGAAAAGCGACCAGCAACCGAGTCCTGCAGTCCGGAACCCGGCCAGGATGCTGACTTGGCGTCCTCCTGACCAGATCATGTTCCACCCAGGGCTGTGTCCCCAATGCCAGGCAACAGGGAAAGATTTCTGCCGCAGGAGCTGTTACCCCTGCTGTCCAGCTAGGCTGGGGGAGAAGAAACTGCCTGAAAGGACAGGATGTGTGTGTGTGTAATTTTAAAACTTTATAAATGGATAGGACAGGTTCATGCAGCATCCCATGACTACAGCATCAGTGGCAGCCTGCATGTGTGAACGAGCCACAGGCAGAATTTTCACTGCACTTCACACTCAATGCTCAGCCATGTGCACACTGACCAGCACTTCCACACCAACCGGCGCAAGCAAGTCTCGCTCAACCCACCGCCATGCGCACAGGTGCAGTACAGGGGAAATCACGCAAAAGCACAGGCACTTGAGAGCATGGCCTGCCTGTGAGACTCAAGACAATTTGGCAGAAGAGGGAGGGCTGAAACCGGGCAAGGATACCCAATGCTCCTCCGTGGAGTGTGGTTCCTCTAGTTCTGCTGGAGTTTTCCAGGCTGCCTGTCAACCACCTGGCTCCCGGGGCAGCAAACGGCAACGCAGATGGCAGACTCACACACGGGATGCAAGGATGAGGGGCAAAAGCATCACGGAGACAATAAGAGACGCAGGAATGACAGAGCCTGAATTGTAACGGGAGGAGGGAGGGGGAAAGGTATGCCTGCTCGAAGGAGCCAGCCCAACCAAGAAACCGCCCGGGAACACGGGAAGAGTTACTCTGTGAGAGTCGAGAGCAGATCCGACTGAGCAGCCGAGGAGAGGGTGTCCCATAAACTAGGAGCCCCCACAGAAAAGGCCCTGTCCCTGCTTTCAAGGGGAGGCACACTGGGAAGGCCCCAGCAGATGGCTGGCCGGAATCCTGGGGATAGGGGGGGTCCTTTCAGGGCCCCGTTCCCAGCCTGCCTGCTGAAGCCTTTCAAGGTAAGCAGCAGCGCTGGGACTTAGTAACAACAACATAATTACAGTGTGCTCATATACCAACCATTCTGGACAGCCTAACAACAACATTCAATTTATATACCGCCCTTCAGGACAACTTAATGCCCCCTCAGAGCGGTTTACAAAGTATGTCATTATTATCCCCACAACAGTAATCACCCCTGACCCCTCCTGTTCTCTAATGCATCACGGGAGAAAAAGAGCAACATTTCCATGAGCCAAACACAGACACACGATCGAGAAACGAGAAACGAGCCCTTCAAGACCACCCTCCCTCTGAGAGTGGGAGCCAAGAGGACCGCCCGAAACGCAGAACTTCTGGGCCAGGTGTGCCGGCCACAAGCCCCGCCCACAGCCAGGCACTCCTACGGGGCAATGGGTCCACCCCCCTCGGCAGAGAGAGGAGTGACGAGCAGAGGTGTTTGCCCACAGGGGCCACAAACGCCCACCAACAGGCAGGCAGGCTGGGATCCCAGCACAAGCTGAGGAAACGGATGCAAGGGGGCTTCCCTCAAGCATCCCCTCTAAATACCTGCTGGGGTGTAAATGCTACAGAGCCCCTTAACCATGGCAGAGTTTGGGGGGCTCCCGGTGTCTTAATCTGGCCCTGGAAAGAGGCCTCTGACCCTGGGGAAAGAGCCCAGACCACCATCTAAGCACAGACAACACCACGCAAACCACATCACACACTGTGTGTCACACACAAGAAGCCTAGAGGCATTGTGATGAGGTGTCCTCCAAAATTATTTATTCGGGGAATGTGTACGCCTCCCCTCCAGACATGCCCAAGGCAGGTCACAACTAAAACAAGAAAACAACACCAATCAAGACAATAAAAACAGGCCCACAAAACAACACACAACAATAAAACAAACCAACAAAACAGCCCAGTAGAATAAATGAAAACAAAACAATAAAAACATGCCACACCAATTCAAGCCAGAATGTAACAGCCGGTAAAAACAAGCAGCGCAATCTGAAGCAACATTCACAAAACAGTCCTCAGTCTAGGCACAGACCATCAGAAAGATGGGAGGCCAGGCGACCGCCAAGCGGGAGGGCATTCCATAGGCCAGGGGCCACCACTGGAAAAGCTCTGCCAGCCTTACCTCTATTGGGGGGCACAGAGAGCAGGGCTTGAGCAGGGGCCCTCAGCAGGCAAGCTGGACACAGTATGGGGGGGAGGAGGAGGAGGAGGAGGCCTGCAAGCACTCTGGCCCCAATCCATTTAGGGCCTTCTAAGGAAGAACCAGCACCTTGAATTGCCCAGAGAGAGAGACGAGCAGTCAGCACCGGCCCTCATTCAGGAGGGGAGGCCCAGGTTCAAATCTCCACTCTTCCCAAAAAATCTGCAGGGTAACCTTGGGCCAGTCACACACCCACACTCTTGGTCAAAGCTGGAAGAATTGGGGGAAAGTCCTCAGAAACACAGGGGGAAAACAACACAATAAACGCTGAAAGCCAGAGTTCTCCCCATTTGTTTTCCTGGGGCTTCCCATCTCTAGAAGGGGTGGCAACACAGCCAAGGAAGCAAGCGAGGCACCCCGTCCTTCATGGCAGGGCAGGGCGAGGATAGGAATGCCATTCCCAGCGGATCCCATTCCGCATGCCCCCCACCCAGTCCCCCTTTCCTGGTCAAGACCTTCTGAAAACTTTTTCGTTGGTTGGTTTGGCACCTGCCACCTCCCTCTGGGAGCTCCTTTGATGGCCAAGCTGTTGGGCTGTGTGGGCCAGAGCCGGAGAAGTGGCCCCGGATGGGACCTCTAACCAAGCCTCGGATAACATGTGGAAACCACCACAACAGAAGCCAGACCGGGGGGGGGGGGCTGTTAAGCAAGGCCCATGGGGGGTACCAAGCCCCCTACCCCCCCACCCCCAGCAGCAGGCGGCCTGTTTTCTGTCCCAGCTGCAGGGAGACGCCTGGCCCAAGCGCCGCCGCCGCCGCCTCCAGCGGCAAACTCGCCTGGCTACAACGCCCGGCCCGGGGGTGCCTGCTGCGGGGGGCAAGAGGGCACGTGGACTGCAGGCGCTTGACTCCAGCTGCTCCCAGCAACGGCCACTGGGAAGGCCGTTCCCCCCCCCCCCCGCCCGGGAAACGAGCGCCCCACCCCTACCGGGCCGCTCAGGCAGCAAGCAGGGGGCGGGGCGCGGGAGGGGGGGCTCCCTGCTGACGCTGCCCCCCCACCCCCCAGGAGCGCCCTCGGGGCTGCCCAGTCAGGGGGCCGGCCGGGCCGCACCCCCCCACCCCGCCCCGCCCCGCCCCGCCCGGAAGCCGCCTGCAGGCCCGGAGAGGCGGCCGGGCGAGGGCAGCCCCCCTGCGCTCGCTCCTTCGGGGCCAGCTCGCCGCCCGAGCCGACGCGCGTGACTGGAGGGCGGCCTCCGAGACGGCGGCACCCAGAGACAGCCGAGCCCAGGGCCTGCCGCGGCCCGACCAAAAGGCCAGCCCGGAGACGCATCAGCCCCGCCGCTGCGCCCACCCGGCCCCGGGCCTTCAGGCACCCGCGGGCGTGCAGAGCCGGCCTGGGCGCGGAGGGGACGGAGAAGCGGGCCTGGCGCCCCAGGGGAGCCAAGCGGGGCGCCGCAGGAGCCAGGCCAGCCCCCGCCCCGCATCTCAGCCGCTGCCTGTCTGGGGGCAGGTTCGTGGGGCGCTCGCGGGTGGCGGGACCGCCCACCCCCCCCCCCGGAGGAGGCACGGCGGGCCCTGCAGGCTGCGGCATCCGAGCCCTGCCTCGCCCCCTCCCCGCGCCTCGGCCGGAGGGGCCCTGGCCCACCGCGGCTCGTCCTGCCGGGGCAGCGGGAGATCAGGCTGCCTCTCGCCGGCGCCACGCGCAAGCTGGGCCAGGAGCCCGGAGCGCAGCGCGGGAGCTGCGGGGCCGGGCGGCGGACAAGGCGGGAGCGCGCCCGGAGCTCCCACCGAGCAGCCGGCCCCAGCCTCGCGCGCCCAGTCGCTCCCGTCTCCGCGCGCGCACGCGCCACTCACCGATCGGCAGCGCAGCACTCTGGCGCGCCCCCGGAGCCTCCGGCAGAGAGGCAGAGCTCGCTTCTCCGGGCGCGCCCCCGACGCCGCCCCGCGCACGGCTGCCCGGCCCGAGGGCGGCCCCTACTCCCCCCGCCCGCCCGCCCGGCACCTCCCCGAGAAGGGGCGGGCTCGGCTCTGCCCTGGCGGCGCGCCCGGGGGAGCGGCTCTGGGCGGCGCTCCATTCCCACGTGCAGAGGCGCCCTCTCCCCCCCCGCCCCGCCCGGGGCCCAGGCGGCCGCAGCTCCGCCTCCCTCCCGCGCCGGGGCCGCTCTTCGCCTTGGCGCTCCTGGTAGACGACGGGCGCCCCGCCCCTGTGCGCGTGCCCGGCCGCCGGCGAGCCCAGCTTGAAGGGGGGCGGGGAAGCCGCCGGGGCTGGCCTGTGCCCGGCGTCCCCTTTCACGCCAGCCCGGCTCCGCCGCGCCTGCAGAGGCCGCCCCAATTCCGACCGCCTCGGGCAAAGCCCGTCTCCTCGCTTCCGACGGGAGGCCTTGCTGCCAGCGGAGCGACTGCGCGCGCCCCCTTCCGAGGCCTTCTGCGGGACTGTTGCGCGCGGCCGCCCCGATGCGGCCCCGGAGACACGCCTGCGCTGGCCGCCGCGCAGGGCGCTCCTCCCCTCGGAGCTTCACACCTGGTCCGCAGCCTCCAGCCCCTTCCAGTGTTTGCAGCCGTGCAGAGCACGACAGCCACACGTGTCTGCACCCTTCCGCGCCGGCCTCAGTGAGCCCCGCCTCCGGCTGCTTGGCTGGGGAGAAATGCCGACCCCCCCCCCCGCTGGCCTATCTGCAGAGGGAGAGGCAGCTCCTCTCCCCCCCACACACACACACGCGGGCAGAGCCTCCACTTGGGCCAGCTGTGCTGGGCTGGCTCTTAATTCACTGGTCCTCCATCCCCTGGCAAGAAGGGGCATCTCTTCCCACCCCCCAAAGTCCAGGTCTTCCTTCAAAGGGCAGGAGGGGACAGGCACCAGCCCTCCCTCCAGGCAGCCAAGAGTGCCTCGGGCAGGCTTTGCAGCAGGGCTCTTGAGTGGGCCTTCTGTGCTACTGGGATAGTTCAGGCAACTCCTGGTGCAGGCAGCGAAGGGACAAGACCTCAGGCCTACCCTGCAGGGCTGTCAGAAGAGGCCATGGGGGAAATGCCTGGTATTCTAGCCTCCATCCAGCCCACAAGAGCTTTTCCTCCCTCTCCCAAAGTGCTAGAAGTTGGGAGCCCCCAACGAAGTTGATGGGCAAGAGATACAGGAGACACAAAGGAGGGAATTCTTCAGCCAACCAGTCATTAAAGTGTGGGATTGAGCGCTGGAGGATGCATGGATGGCTTTCAAAGAAGGCTAAGCAAATTCAGGGAGGGCCATTCCATTTTTTATTTTATTTATTTACTGATAGGCTGTCTTTCTTACTGACGCCCAAGGCAGATGACGCAGTGCCAGACAACATGATCAGCCCGGGGCCAGAAACGAGGCTTTGGGTTACAGTTGGCAGCACGCAGAAATCCAAACATGGAAATGAAACTGTTGGAACAAAGCTTAAGTCATTAAACAGGACATTTCAAAGACACGGACGCACACATCAAGGGGCAGTGCCCAGCGGCGCAGGCTGCAGTCCCGGCCCCTTTACCAAAGCCGCTCTCCCCGCCCTCAGCGAAAGCGCAGCGCCCCCGCCCTCAGCGAAAGGCCCTCCAGAATCACGGCCCTGCGCAGGAGGCAGCCAGCGGGGAGAGCGCGCGGGGCGTTCCTGACCTCCCCAGCCAGGCCGTTCCCCAGGGCAGGGGCCGCCCCAGAGGAGGCGCGTGTGCGGGCAGCGGCCCACTTCGCCCAGGCGCAGGCGGGCACCTGCAGAGGCGTCCCGTGCCAAGGCCCGACGGGCTCTGCACGCCGCAGCCAATACCTTGGACACGCTCGCTGCGGAGAGGCTGCTCCTTCGGGCTGCCGACACTGCGCACTGCCCGGAGTCTCCGGGTCGCCTCTAAGGGAGACCTGGCGGAGCGCACGTGGCGCAAGATTTCCCCGCGCTCACGTCCCCTGCCCACGAGCAGCCGGACACGCGCGCCTGGCCCGCAAGCGCCGCTCTGGCGTGGCGGGGCTGGTCTTGCGGGCGCCCCTCCTCCCCGCCCGCGCGGCATGCCGGGAGTCGTAGTCTCCGCCCGCCTCGCAGCGCTTCCGGGGCGGTGGGGGCGGCTGTGGCGCGCGGGCCGCCGGGAGTCGTAGTCCCAGCCTGGCCGGGGCGAGCGGCTCCGCGGGCGGCGCGGGCGGCGGGGCTGGGCGGGCGCCCGGGCAGCCATGCAGAAGTACGAGAAGCTGGAGAAGATCGGCGAGGGTGAGCCCCGCGCGGCCCGGGTGGGGAGGGCGTGGAGGAGGCGGCGGCGGCCCCCTGCCCCCGCCCCCGCCCCCGCCCCTGATGCCCTCCTCTCCCCTCCCCCGCAGGCACCTACGGGACGGTCTTCAAGGCCAAGAACCGGGAGAGCCACGAGATCGTGGCGCTGAAGCGGGTGCGGCTGGACGACGACGACGAGGTGAGCTGGGTGGGGGGTGGGGAGTTCTGGCGGGCGGGGGCGCGCGCCCGGGCCCCAGGGGAGACCCCCCACCCCACCCCGCCCTGCCCGCCGTTTGCCTTTGCCTTGCAGGGGGTGCCCAGCTCGGCCCTGCGCGAGATCTGCCTGCTGAAGGAGCTCAAGCACAAGAACATCGTCCGGTGAGCCGCCCTCGGGGCCGGGCCGGGCCGGGCCTCTGCCCGCCCGTCCCTCAGGGGCCCGTGCGGGGCCCAGGAACAGCTCTGCCCGCCCGGCGTCGCTTGGCGCCCCGCCCCGCGGCCTCCCTCTGAAGGGCAAGCCCCCCCCCCCGCTCCAGGGGTGCTGGGCCTGCCTCAGCCCTGCGGGCATCCCGGCCGCCTCCCGCGTTTCCCGGCGCGGCCTGGCTGAGCTGCGGCGGCCAGCACTGCAGGGGTGGCCGGCGGGTGCGGCTGGGGCAGGACGACGTGGGCGGCTTCGCGCTCACCACCTTTCCCGCCGTTCCTGGTGCGGAGGGCGCCGCCTTTGCTTTCGGCCTCCGCTTCAGAGTCAGTTCTGGCCGCAGCCCCCGAGATGTCCCGTTCGGGTCCAGCGCGCCTCGCCTTCCCCAGACGCGAGCGGAACTGCCCGGGCCTGGCCCCTTGGCCCCTTGGCCCGCGTTAGAGATCCTCCCGGGGGCTTCTCAGCTGGCCCTGGGTTTCCCCATCCGGGCTGATTCGGCCTAGTCTGCAGCCAGGCTGGCTCTGGGCTGCTCACCGCCCTTCGCATCTGGGGGGGGCCCTTTCCTGACGCCGGAGTGCTTCCTCCTGGGGCTCAGTTTCAAAGAGCTTCCAGGCGCTCAGAAGGGATTTGTAGCCCTCCCCCTTCAGCCAAGTTCCTTCTTTGGAAATTAAAAGTGACTGTTGTGTATTTCGGGGACAACTTTCTGTCAACATGAACACCGAACTTAACAGCATTGCGGTGACTGTTCCTAGCCGGTGCAGCCACCCTGGTTGCCTTGCACTGGCCCTCCGTCTCCATTCAGAACCAAGTCCAGAGCGGCCCTGTCTCGCCTTGACTCCCATGCACAGTCACTGGTGAGGCCTGGAAAGCTCGTTTCTGTGGCCTGACTCGAGTGCGTGTTTGGCCAGTCGGTGTGAAGGCAGCTGGAGTCTCCCAGTATGGCAGCATCCCCCCCCTTTGGTCACCTCCTGTCTCTCTCCGTCTCCCAGTCTGTCTCCTGGTTTTGATTGGGGGGCATTAGGACAGCCCCACTGTTAAGTAACCCTCTGGGCCCAGTATCTCCACCCATGTGGATTCTGGCAGGCCTGGGCCGTGATTCCTCCTTGGAACAGAAGTTCCCACCCAAGCTGCCAATGGCAACCCACCGCAGTCGGGCACCCCAGGGACAACACCCACATCCTCCCTCCATGGGGCCTGGGCAGAAGCACAGGGCACAGGTGAAGCTGCCTTCAGCAGACCCCTGTTGCATGCCAGACACAGGGGCAGGTGTGTCTGCTCTGACTGGCAGCCCAGGTCTCTCGCAGCGACCTTCCACGTCGCCTGATCCTTTGAGCTGCAGGTGCAGGGACAGACTGGGCCTCCTGCCTGCGAAGCGCAAGCCCCACCCCTGAGCCCCAGGTGAAGCCCCCTTCCTTGGTCTCACGGCTGCTCTTGGCTCCTCTCATCGGCAGCCCCTCCTCTGTCCTGGGCGGAAGAGGGTCTTTCCCGTTGCTTCTCACCAGATTCTTTGGACTGGAACTGCTGGGGGTTGAACTGGGGACCTTTGGAACGAACAGAAGAAAATATTTCTTTACACAACGAGTGCTTAAAATGTAGAATTCGCTGCCAGAGGATGTAGAGCTGGCCATGGACAGAGACGGGGACTGGACTGGTCCAGGGAGGCACCAGCAGTCTGTCGGTGGCCATCGGCCATGGTGGCCAAAGGGACCCTCCACATTCACAGGCAGGGCGCTCCTGAGCCCCGAGGCCAGGAGGCAGCTTCAGAGAAAGGCCTCAGCCTCTGTGCCCTGTGCTGGCCCTCCAGAGGAGCTGTGAGGCGGGAGGCTGGACTAGACGGACTCTCCCTGGTCTGCTCTAGCCGAGCTCCTGCATTGTGCTTGGAAAGCAAATGAACACTCTCCCCCCCCCGCCGCCCCCTTGGCCACAACCCCACAAGGAGAAAAAGCAGACACCTCCCCCCCCTTCTGGTGCCCAGGCCACGGGCAGTGCAGCCAGCCCTGGCCATCCTCTCCTGTGGTCCTTCCTGTTCTTTCAGAGTTCCTGGGGGGGGGGCGTGTTGGGTGTGATGAGCCGGGGGGGGCTGGCAGAGCCTTTCCCCGGGCATCTTTCAAGGGCATCACAGGCACCCTTGCTGTCTCCGCCAGGTTGCATGATGTCTTGCACAGCGACAAGAAGCTGACGCTGGTCTTTGAATTCTGTGACCAGGTGAGGAGCGGGAGGGCAACTGGAGCCCTGAAGGATGGGGTGGGCTGGGAAGTGATGGAGGGAGAGAGGGCAAAGGAACGTCACTTCTGAGCAGGCCCAGGTCCAGAGTAGTTGGGGGGAGCAGCACCTGGAGAACCTCCCAGGCGCGGTCTTTTGCCATTCCCTTTCCCAGCACAGCTGCTTTGCCCTCCTGCTGACCACCTGCTGGCGGCTCCCGTGATCCCCTCTGGGGCCAAACCAGCCCTTGAGATCCTGAGGTTCCTTACGAAGGGCCAGCACCTGTGGGAGTTCGTCGCGTTGGCCAGCCCTCTGCTCTCCGGTGCTCCTGGCCGCCCACTGACTGCTGCCCTTCCTTCCTGCCAGGACCTGAAGAAGTACTTTGACAGCTGCAATGGAGACCTGGACCCCGAGATTGTGAAGGTGAAGGTGGGGAGGGACCCGCTTGGGAAGGGGCTTCGGCTCCCTCCAGCTGTCCTCCTGTGGTTTGCCTGCCTCGGCGGCCGCTGGGGAGAGGCTGGCCCGGGAGACTGAGGACCCTTCCCTCTTCCTCCGCAGTCCTTCATGTATCAGCTGCTGAAAGGCCTGGGATTCTGCCACAGCAGGAACGTCTTGCACCGAGACCTGAAGCCGCAGAACCTGCTGATCAACCGTGTGAGTCCCACCTTCGCGGCCCCTTTCCCCCCACGCCTGCAGGGGGCAGTTGTGCCTCCTCAGCCTTTAGTGCGCCTTGCAGGTGGACGGGGTGTGTGTGTGTGTTGAGGAGCGATGGACGTCCAAAGAGTGCTGGAGAGAATCCCTCCCCAAAGGCTCCTGGGGAAACATGGTAGCTGGGGGTAAGAGGGCTGGCCCCCTTATGTTAAATGACAGGAAGCAAAGCCTAGGGGGGGTCAGTGGACAGAGCTTGCAAAGGATCTCCGAGGGGGCAGGTGGCGCCACGGCACTCTGGATGCTGCCGGGGAACACTTGCAGGGTTCAGGAGTGCTCAGTGGGAAAGCTCCCCCTGGTGCGAGGGGGGAGTGAAAAGGACAGTCCCCTTCCTCTGACCCTGAATCTCGGGGCTGCCGGAGGAATCGCCAAACCCTGGAGGGCCCCACCTAGCAGCAGAGAGGGAGCAGAGGCCGCTCCAAGCGAGGCCGCCCGGCGTGCTTGTGAACGGAGGGCTAGTTGGTGCAGAATAAAGAGAAGGAAGGGCTACGCCACCTTTCAGTTAGGGAACTCAGGGCCACAAGAGGTGGTGATGGCCCCAGAGCTGTTCGGGAGGGGGAGGGGCCTGTTCACAGCGATTTGCTATGAGGCCCAAACGGAGCCGTCCTAGTCAGCAGAAACGCGCCTCCAAATATCTGTTGCTTTGGGGCAGGGGGCTGCTGCCTTCATGTTCGGCTTGCAGGCTTTCTGGTTGGTGAGAAACAGGCAGTGGGCTAGGCTGATTCGGCAGGGCTCCGCTGGCATTTCCCCGCCCTGTTGGGTCAGACCAAATGCCCAGGCAGCTCCAGATCCTCTGTGCCAGTTGGGCCTGCTCAGCTGCCTCCTGGCCTCTTGGAAACCCCTCCCTGATCCCGGTCGCTCCAGCTCTGGAAAGTGCAGTCTGAGCATCTCCCGTGCGCACCCTTCTGCGCCTGTCCGAGGAGGAGGCTTCTGCGCAGGACAGTGCAGCGTCGATCACAAAAGGCCTCACCTGCCCAGGTCCGCCGTGTCCTTTTAAAAAGCTGTGTAGGGACACGCGCTGGATGGAGTGCCACCTGCGAGGAAGCTGAGGCAGGCCCTGACTGGGATCCCCAGGGGTCGAGCAGACGGGGGGTGGGGTCCTCAGCTTGGGAACGAATTTGGTTCTCTGAGGATTTGGGGCGGGGGGGGTCTGCTCAACAGAGTCTGGTCACACAAGAACCCCCTGCTGTTGCTTTCCCTACAGAACGGGGAGCTGAAGTTGGCTGACTTCGGGCTGGCCAGGGCCTTCGGAATCCCCGTCCGCTGCTATTCAGCTGAGGTGGGTGTGGCTATGGGGAGCCGTCCCAGATGCACTGCCCCCCCCGCCCACCCCGCTATTTCTGCTGGAGTCCCTTCGTGTCCCCAGAGCAAATGGCTCAGGAAGACACCGGCTACACTTCCCGCAGAGTTTTGGCCCCGTTCCCCACCCCAGCTTGTGCAACACTGCATTAACTTGCATGCTTTGTTTAGGTGACAGAATGGGGTGTGTGTAGGGTGGGAGAGGCCTTATATAATTCCTGAATGTCTTCTGTTTTTTCTCCAGGGATCTGGTATTAGGTCTCTGGGAATGAAGCCTCAGGAGGGTTAGGTGTGGGGTTGGGAAGAAAGGGGGCAGCCCCGCAGAATCTTTCTTAATGAGGACTAGAAACCAAACAGAAGCTGCAGCTCCTCTGATATGATGGGAGCAGCAGCAGCTGAAAGCGGGCATGGCACTTTTGGGTCTTGCCCTGCGCTGCCTGCTGTGGCTGTGGGCATGGGCAGTTGCCCTCCGATGCCGCGTGACCCCAGCCCAGTGAAATTGGTGGGTTTACGCTGGAGCCACCGGGCCTCGGGTGGCGTTGTTAGTCTGGCGCTTTCCAGGGCAGGTGCTCCATGCTGTGATGCCGGGACCCTGCTCTGTGTTTCCCCTCAGGTGGTGACACTCTGGTATCGCCCTCCAGACGTGCTCTTTGGAGCCAAACTCTACTCCACGTCCATCGACATGTGGTCTGCGGGTTGCATCTTTGCCGGTAAGGATGTTCTCTGAGGCTGCTGTGGAGGCACAACTGTTTGCAGGGGCAGCGTGCCAAGTTCTCTGATCTCCCCCCCCCCCGCAGAGCTTGCCAATGCTGGACGGCCCCTGTTCCCAGGCAACGATGTCGATGACCAGCTGAAGAGAATCTTCAGATATCCTTGGCTGTGGGCACGGGGAAGCAAGGACGGCGTCAGCCGCTCTCACCCGGGGGGTGGGGTCCTGCGCAGGGCGGGGCGGGGGGGGGGCTAAGATCTTCTGCATCTTGGAATAAGGAGCCTTGACTCTGACACGCTGTTGGGGACCCCAACGGAGGAGCAGTGGCCGGGCATGACCAAGCTCCCAGACTACAAGGTACATCAGCCTTGGTCCCAATGAGGAGGGGTTGGGAGGGGGACAAATGGGAGGGGGGGGCTGCCTCATTTTCTGGGAACTGGTTTTGTGCTCTGTGAGATTGATTGGGGCCGTGCCAAGGCTGGAGGCAGCAATGGCTTTCTCTAAGGAGATTATTATTCCCCTGGCCTCTCTCCCACTCTTCCCTCCCAGCCGTACCCTATGTACCCTGCCACAACGTCGCTGGTCAACGTGGTGCCCAAGCTTAATACGACCGGCCGGGACCTGCTTCAAGTGAGTCCTCCCCCCACCCCATTCTGCTGGGCTCTTCTCTGCCCCTCCCCAGTCGGAATCCTCCGCGCCCCGCAGCGGGGTCCATGTTAGCCCCTCACCCTTATGATGCCTTCGCAAAGGGGAGGCCACAAGGCACGGGAGGGAGCCGCTGAGGCCTGCAGAGCGAGCCAGGCCAGCCTGGCCCAGGAGCAGGAGACAAGACCTTCCCACCAGGGCTAGGGGGAGGAGGGGCAGCCAGCCCTCTCCCCCCCCCCCTGCTCACCACCCCACCCCCCTCTCTCTCTTGGCCCTCTAGAACCTGCTGAAGTGCAATCCAGTCCATCGGATCTCAGCCGAGGAGGCGCTGCAGCACCCTTACTTCACAGACTTCTGCCCCCCCTAAGCCCCCCCCCACCGGAGGCAGCTCCCTCTGGGCCAGGTGGGGCTCGCTAGCCGTGGCTAAGGGGCTTCTTGGCCACTCACAGGAGATTCGGAAGCTGGCCCTTGGATGGGGCCAGTGGGAGGGACATCCCAATGGGACCAGGGGCTGGGGGGGGGGAGGCCAGCTGCTCCCTCCCCTGCTCTGCCACTTAACTTCCCAATCCCCTTTCCGTTACCTCTCATAATCATGTTAAATATCTGGCTGGGGGGGGGGAGGGCGGGGGGAGGGGAGAAACAAGCGTTGGAACTGCTGTGAGTATTTCTGAGTTCTATAAAATGCTTCTCGGCCCTCCGCCAGCCCCCTTTGCCGTTCTTGCTGTTTGGGCTTGACAAACACCCCAGCGACGTGGGAGGGGCGAAGGGGAGAGGCTATTCCCCCCTCTTATCTCCCCAGGAGAATTGGGCCGGAGGTAGGATCGGTGTTCTTTTATAGCAAAGATGACATCGAAGGAGTTTCTCTTCTTTCTGCTCTGCCTGCCCAAACGGGCGGTCGGGTGTATGTTTTGGGGGGGGGGGGGCAAGAAGACCGTAGTGAGTAGAGAGGGGGGGGCAGGCTCTCCCCCTGTGTCATGTCCCTACGCAGCCCCCCTCCTTGTGAAACAGGCCTTAATCTGCCCTCCTGCCTGTAGAGGGGGGGGGGCAGAGACCACAAGATGCCGTGAAGTAGCAAAGAGGCTCTTTAATGCTACCCAGGGACGAAAGGGCAGGCTCGCAGGGGTGTGAAGTTGTAGTGCGCTCGTGCAGAGGGATGGGCTTGACAGGGGAGGGCCAGCGGAGATTCATGCAGCTGGGGAGGTGACAGCAGCCTAGCTGGCCCTGCTGGGGTCTGTCCTATGAAGCTCCCTTTGACAGAGAGAGAGAGAGAGAAAGACATGCTGGGAGCTGGGAGGGCGGATCAGGGCGGGTCCGTGTGTGTCACTGTGCGAGGCTTCTGCTCACCTCCCCCCGCCCCCATGCAAAGCATCTAACCAGGCCGGGGCAGCATCTCGCATCCCCTGGGCTCTGTGGCGGCGCTGGAGGAAGCTCTTCTGGAGGATGCCCCCTCCTGACGCTGGAGTCTTGGGGAGGGACTGGTCCCCACCTCCTCTGGGCTCTTGTGGTCTCAGTACAGCTTGGGGCAGGGGGGCAGCTGCTGGCAACGGCCGTGCCGGTCCTCGGCTCCTCGGCGTGGGTTCTTCCTGGAGGCTGGCCCTGGCAGAGGAGCTGCAGGCCGCCTCCTCCTCAAAGCGGTCTAGAGCCGCGTGACGAGGTAGCAGCTTCGGGGGGTATCCGGCAGCATTCGCTTCACGGCGCAGCGTGGTCCAGGTGCTCTAGGGATGAAGGGGAGGGTGAGTGGTACCCCTGCCAGAGGGCTGTTTGGCCCCTTACCCAGCAGCTAGGCGAAGGGTGCTTTGATTCATTTATAGTCTGCCTTTCCCACTGAGTCTCAAGGCGGGTGCTGGCTTAACTGTCCTGCCAGTTGTGTGTAGGGCGGGGGGGGGGGGTCCTGCAGAACCCACCCTCCGAGCCATGAGGTTGCATGGAGCGCACTGGAGCCCAGGGGTGGGGTGTGTGGGGTGAGAGCGGTGCTTGGGCCTGGGGGGGGGCTTATGGCCCAGGAGCCACACTCTGTTTCCCCTTGCAATGCCCCAGCACGGAAGGCGGGGGCAGGCAAGAAGCGACGCTGACTCTCGTGCCCTGCTTGCGAGGGGCTTGAGTTGCCATCTCTAGCTGCACCCCCCCAGACCCCAAATGCCAAGGGGGGAGGATGGGGTCATGTAGTTTTTCTCCTCAGGTGCTGCAGATCTGAGCAGGTGAGGGTTATGGACCCCTTCCCTTCCGGACGTCCCTCAAGGTCTACGGAATCGTCTCTCATCTGTTCTGCTGAGCAGCCGGCTTGCCAGAAGCCCCCAGACCCCTTCCATGAGCGTGGCTGGGCTGCTGCAAGGGCCGAAGAGGCCTACCCTCCAGGGCAGACCCCTGAGAGGATTTCTGCTTCCGCACATGGAGAGAATGTGCAGCGCTTAGGCAGAGATGGGGGCACACTGGCAGGGCAACGGCCACAGGCTCCACCCCTGGCAGCTCCTTCGAGGGGCTTGGGAAGAGGAAGGCCGCCTGGAGAGGGGGCGGCCTGAGAAGTGGGGGCGGCTCCTGCGCTGCTGCGGGGAAATACTTGCCACACTTCTTGCCCCCCCCCCAGTCCTCAGCCTCCTGGGCTCCCTGAGTGGGTGGGAAAGTGGGGGCAGGCTGTGCAAAGGCAGGAGGGGGTGGGTTGCAGCAAGTCCCCCACCTCATATGCAGACCAAGAGCCCCCCCCCATTATTCTCCAGGATTTTGCACATACATGCAGGGGGGGGGGGAGCCGCCTTCTGTGTGGCCTTGGTTGCGGATGCAGCTCCGCTTGTGATGGAGGGGAGACTCCCTGCCTGGTGCCAGGAGCAGGTCCAAGCCACGGGAGGGCTCTTGCCCACCTGCCTTGAGGATCCTCCGGCCTTCGGCCTTGGGGGTGCATCCCAAGGGGGCTTCCCCCATTGCAAGCGGCTGGCTCTTTTCTTCTCAAGGCAACTGCCCACAGCAAGTGCCTTGCCAGCAGAGAGCCTGGGAGACCCCCCTGCCCCCCCAAAGAGGGATCGGAAGCTCAGGCCTCAAGAAGCACTACCTGGGCGCCTGGGGTGGGGCCGCGCCTGGGCTGCCTGGGAGGTCCGGGTGGTACTCCTGACGCAGATGAGATGCCAGGGGGCAGGAGAAATGCAGAGACAAACATAGATGAGGGGAAGAATGGGGTGGCCGATGGTCCCACTGCAGAGGGGCTGGAGACTCTCCCCAGCCATGGAAGAGAAAAGGTAATGAAAGCGGAAGTGACTGCCCTGGGGGCTGAGGGGCACAGAGCTACCCTCTGGCCTCTGCTCCCCTCCCGCCCTGTTTTCCAGACTGCCTCCCCCCACCCACCCTTGGAAAACCAGAGAAATGCAGAAGGAGGGGAACATTTCCATTCAGGTGGGTGACGGAGGCCTCTGCTGCTGCCCCCAGACCCCCCCCCCCCCGAGCTGAAGGGGATCCCCTGCCTCCCCAGAGGAGCGTCCCCCCCCCTCTGCCTCAGTCAAGAGGAGAAGGAAGAGGGCTGCTTGTCCCGGGCTTCCCAGCCTCCCGTCAGCATCCCCTGCCCAGGCTGGGCTCTGGAGGAGGAACCCCCCCCCCCCTTACCAGGCTCTGGCTGTTCCGCCTTCCTGCCCGCTTCCTGTTCTGATGGTAGTTGAGCAGCTTCTCCTGCAGCACCTGGTGCAGAACAGGGAAGACAGAACAGGGCAATTGGGCTCCGCCCTGAGCATGTGCAGAATGCCTCTTCTAGACCCTCGGGCAGAGACTCGCGGGTGCTTCCCAGCAACTCTCCTTTGGGCGTCCAGGTTCTGCGTTCCCTCTTGCAGGCAGGCCTCATCTCTGCCCACACCTTCGACTCCTGGAGCAGCCTGCCACCTGGCAAGCACCTTGAGGGGGCACCCGCTCCTCCTCTTGGGGCTCTGGGGGAAGGGGGAAGGTTGAGCAGCTCCTGCTGTGGCTCTCTGAGCTGCCCTTCTCCGTGGCTGGATCACTGCCCCTGCAGCTGGCAGAAGGGCTGCTGCTGCCAGGGGAAGGGGCACTGGCAGAGAAGCCCCCCTCGGGCCGAGGGCCACAGGCCTTCCTGGCCCCTCCCACTCCCATGCCTGGCCCACGCACCTCATACAGGTAGTCCAAGATCTCCAAGATGGTGAGGAGGCTGGCCCCAATGAAGAGCCCCATCTGGCCCCCGATGTCACCTGGTGGGGCAGAAAGAGAGCCGAGGCTGGGGGGGGTCTGCATTGCCCTCCCCCCATAGCAGGCCCTGTGCTCCTCCCATGAGGTGGCTGCAGCAGGGGAGGGGAGGGTTGGGGAGGCAGGTGCTGAGCCGTCTTTTGCTAGCCGCCCCCCTGCATGGAGACATCCCCCCCCCGGCCCAGTCCCTCAGAAGTTACTCATAGAATCCTAGGGTTGGAAGGACCCGCCAGGGTCATCTAGTCCAAGCCCCTGCACAATGCAGGAAATTCACAGTTACCCCCCCCCACACACACACACAGTCACCCTTACTCCCCACCCCGCCGCTGTGTCCTACTCTGAGCCCCCAGCCTCAACTGCAGTTCTGAGGCGAGCAGAAGCCAGCCTGCTAAATCAGCCTGAGCCCGTCCATAGGAGCCCTGGGGCTTCGGAATCCCTCCCAGATCAGTACAGGTTTAATTTATTTAACTCCAACCCGGGCTCAAACATCCAAAACGTCATAAACCCCTACACACCCACACCCCTCCCCCTTAAAAGCTCTGGGGAATAAAACGGCTCTGCAGGGCCTTCTGAAGTCGTCTAATGATGGTGCCGCCTAAGACCTCAGGAAGCCACGATGGGAGTGGGCACGGGCTCTGGTTGATACCAGCCAGGCTGCCGTAAGTGGGGGAACGGACAGCAGGTGGCAGCCTGAGGACGGTGGGCAGCCTGTGGGGGGAGACAATCCTTCAGATATCTCGGCTCTGGGCCATGATGGGCGTCAAAGGTCAGAACCAGGAATTGGGACTGGGCTTGGAAAAACACACTGGCAGCCAAGGGAGCTGTTTTCAGCGGGGCACAGTCTGGTGCTGCCGGCCGGGAATCTGCTCCTGCCTCCTGGACCAGCTGCCATGTCTAGGCTGACTTCAATCCCAGCCCAACCTACAGCATGTTACAGTAATCCCTCTACAAGGTTCCAGAGCATAGATCACCGCAGCCAGACTCCGCACGGCTGAGTCTAAGAAAAGAGAGAGTGGGCGAATCAGATGCAGCCGGCTTAAGGCACTCTTGGCCGCTGGGCCAACCTGCTTTTCAAAAACCAAGGCTGCCTCCCTGAGTAGCCCTCGCCCACCTTTTGACCCGCTCTGCGATCAACCGCATTAGTGGATCCAGTCCTCAATGAGTTATCGGGCACTGGTCAAGTTCTTTTCCCCTGCCAGGGAACTAGCAGGCCTCGGGCTCCCTCCCGAGTTGGCCTCCCCAGTCAAGCCAAAAAATGCACGACCTCGGGAGGGAGCAGGCCGCTCTTCCTGTGCGCCTCTCTCTCTCTCTCTCTCTCGGCTTCCAAGGCACGGCACTGCCAGGGGAGCTGAGCTCAGAGCCAGTCACCCACACGCAAAGCCGCCTTCCTTGTTCTCGGGAGGGCCCTTGCCCCGTGTTCCTTCCCCCATCCCTGCTGGGGCCAGGACGCCGTGGCAGCTCCCCCAGCCTCCCCTCAAAGCAGCCCACGGGCACAAAGCCCTTCCAGCCAGCTGAGGCCTGGCTCTGAAGCTCAAGGGAAATGCTGGGCTCCCTTCGTGGGCTCCGAACCTCAGTGGCACCTCCCAGGAAGCAGATGGCAAGAAGAAACTGTCCCGGAATGAGCTGAGCCCAATGGGTAAGCCCACCCCAGAGGTGCCAGTGCTGGGGCCGGGAGCCAAGCCAAGCGGTTCAAGTGGTGTGGCCAGCTGCGCTCTGCACAGCTAGACCCAGGCTCCAGCGACGCTCCCCCTCCCTGTGACGGAGTCTGCCCTGGACTCATCCGCGCCACTCACCCAACAGGCCAGCCACCTCGTAGGCCTTCTTCTGCTCGATGGTCTCGTAGCTCAGCGCCTCAAAGAAGATGTCCAGCACCAGCAGGTTCTCCCTAAGCGCCCGGGGCAGAAAGAGGAGAGGCTGCTGTGGGGAGGAGGAGCAGCGATGCCCAGGGGAGCAGGAGGGGCCCGGCTGAGCCTGCAGCAGGTCAGGCTGGTAGGGGGCTTCTGCATGTTGCAGGGGCGGGGGGGGGGCAACCAGAGGGTGGCAAACTCACATGACGTATTGCTCGCTGCGGTTGTATTTCTTGGCCAGGTATTTTGCAGAAGCCTTGCTAGGAATCTTGACCACAGAGAGCTCTTTGCCGAAGCGCACCGTCTCACAGGGCGTCTGGCACATGCAGAACTCATTGTCTTTCTCTACCAAGAAGTCTGGGGACAAGGGGGAGGGCATCGTGCCTGGCTGAGGGGGCTGCGAGACCCTCTGCAATGCCCAGAGAACCAGCTCTCCCCCAGGCCTGGCCAGCCACTTCCTTGTCCCCCCTCCAGACGGCTATCAGCCACCTGCTTTCTCAAGGGCATGGACAAAGAGCAACTTGCGGTGAGGACAGGACTTACCCAGAGCTGGGTCAGCACATTCCTTGTACAGTTCTGGGGTGCAGATGTTGGCATTTCCTGGTCGTGAGGAATACAGAGTCAGGGCATACAGAAGAAAAGCTGCCCCCAAAACCTCAGCACTGGCATCGGGCCTGGCCCTGCCCGTTCTCCTCTCAAGGCCATATTACGCTCTGTGCACCCCTTGAAATCTCCCCAAGAGGTGAATGCTCTGCTGTGTGCCCCCCCTTACATTAGAACCAGAGGGGGCGTGGGTGCCAGTGGCTCTGTGTGCACGAGAGACGTGCCTGCGGCCACAACCACCATTCTGGCACTCACATCGTTCTCCTTTGACCACAGCGTGAGATGACGGAGTAGGTCCGTCCAGTCCGTACCAGGAACCCCGCCCCCCTCCCCAGCTGCCTCTCCCTGACCTGGCATGTGCACCATGCGGCAATTGCATTTCTCTGCCAGGTAGCGGGTCTCGCAGTCAATGCGGCAAGCGGCCGTGCTGTAGTTGGAGAAGAAGTCTGACTCAATGGGGCTGGATTTGCAGTCACCCCACGGGGGCGGGAGGTAGAAGAGCTGAGGCAAAGGGCAGTCAAGGAAACAGCTCTGGGGGCAGATACCCTCCCGGCCCAGGGAGCAGGACCCTGGCGGAAGCCCCACCCACCCCTAAGCCAAAGAGGGTGGGCTTTGGAGCCTCCCTGCCCCACAAAGGGTTGCCAACCTCCAAGAGATCTCCCGGAATTGCAACCGACCTCCAGGCCACAGAGACCTGTTCTTCTGGAGAAAAGAGCGGCTTTAATAAATGTGGAGGGCAGTTTTTATGACATTATACCCCACTGAGGTCCCTCCCCACCTTTCTCCCCAGGCTCCATCTCCAAAATCTCCAGGAATTTTCCCAGCTTGGAGTTGGCAACCCTACTCAGTCATGCTGCCCCGACCAGCTTCAGCAGGCCCAGCAGCGCAGGGGGAGGGAAAGTGCATGCGAGAGAGTGGCCGAGTGTCCATCAGACAGGGTGGGGCTGCTTCCAAGAAGGAGGTGGGGAAGGCCGTGTCTGCCTCTTGGCCCCCACTGGCCCTGCTGCTGCAGAGAAGAGTGACGGGTGGAAGGGGGCCCTCCTGTCCAGGCTCTGGGGGGTGGATACTCGCTGCTGCTGGCAGGAGACAAAGGTCTGGAACCCGGGGGCTATGCCAAAGCCCAGCTGATCGATGGAAGGCGGTTCCTCCTGGCTGTGGATTTGGACCTTCATGCCTGCCTCATAGGAAGTCTCCTCTGCAGAACAAGAAAGAAGAGGAGGAGGAGGAGGAAGAGAGGACGGCGCCCAGCCAGGGAAGGCCAAAGGGACTCGAATGGGGGAGGGAGCCTGCCTGTGCCTCTGTTGCCCTGCAGCACAAAGTCCCAGGGAACTGGGCACAAATGCAGATGAGAACACCCTGCCGTGTGGGACAGGTGAGGTGCGACCCACCCTGCTCTCTGCAGAGGACACCAGGGCCCTGCTCCAGCACTGCCCCTGAGAGTGGACTGGACACCCTCCGACTGCAGGGGCCATTTTTGAACGTCCTCCTCTCCGCCATGCAGACCCTCCCCGTTTGCCAGGCTAGTTCTCTACTTGCAGGAGATTTTCTTTATATGGGGGGCATTCAGAAGTGGTATCTCTCCTCCCCCTGCAAATCCACACGACCCCCAGGTCATGTGACCAGCTCAGCATCCGGCCTAGAGGAGAAAGCAAAGTGTGATCTGGTGTTCAGGTTGAGGGCCAGGTGGGCAAGCTCAGGTGCCTAGGGCAGGGCCCTGAGCTTCTCTGCACAGGTCACGCTACCTGCGTCATAGCAGGTAGTTCTCCACGGCTGCATCTCGCAAGCTCTGCAAGCAAGAAGACGCCAGCAAGGCCAAGAATAAGAGGCCAATGTGTCCGCAGGAGGCAACTGGGGCAGCAGCCCCTCTTCCTCTCAGGACTACAGCTCAGAAACCCCTTTGCTCCAGGGGAAAGCCACGCAGCGGAAACGGGGTCTGCAGGGCTGGATATGTGACTCCGGACATCTTGGGCAGGTACCCACGGCCGGGGGCTCCTTGTCCTCTGCTGAGAGGGGCGTGCGGGCGAGACTCGCAGGGCCCTGCTGGAGCCGGGCTGACGGCCCCCCCACTCAGGAAGAACGAGGACCCCAGGCTGGGGTGGGGGTGGGCATCAGGCTTGGCAGAAGGGAACGGATTCCTCAGGCGGGGCCTGTTCCTTGGGTGACAAACCCCAGGAGGACAGCAGTGGCCCTTGGGAACATGGAGACGAGTCTGTCTCCACCCGCCAGCAGACACAGGGCAGGGCAGGGGCAGCAGCACTTCGGGCAGAGGTGCGCTGCTGAAGGAAATCCTTGGGTTGCTAGGCGGGAGGAGGAAGTCCCGGCCCCCCAAGGCAGGATTCTCTGCACTGTCGGGGTACCAGTCTGGGGTCAGTGCAGCAGGGGGAGGGGCTGCCCTGGCATCGGTCTGCAAACTTACAGCACAAAAACGTGCACAGCACCCAGGGGCACTCTTCTGTTGCCAGGGCACTGGGAGCCAGTGGGGGGGGGAGTGCTTTGCAAGTCAGATCAGGGTCAGGGAGTCCCAGGTGCGAATCCCCCCATTGCCAAGGAGGCTTGCTGGGTGTCCTCGGGCCGGTCACTGTCTCTCAGTCCAAACCACCCTCACAAGGTTGTTGTGAGGATAAAATCAAGGAGAGGAGAACAATTTAGGCCACTTTGTGTCCCCCCCCCCCGGGGAGAAAGGCTAAGTTTAAATGAAGTAAATAAAAGATCTGTACAACTTGATTAGGAAACTCAGTACAGGGAAACTGATTTTTAGTATATTTTAAATTAATTTTACTGTGTTTGAATGTTTATCGTAGCAAGTTTTTTTTTTTTTAAATTGCAGTTGGGCAAAATCTACAGCTGTCTGTACACGTGCCTTACCTGTGGCGCCCCACCTGTGGAATGGCCTGCCGGAGCGGTCAGGAAAGCTCCTGCCCTCCTCAGTCTCCACAAACTATGCCAATTATTCAGGAGGGCTTCTTGCCGTCCGGTAAGGAATGGCTCAGAGAGGTGCCTTGGTAAGGGGAAAGGGCTGCAGACGGGGTCCTGTCTGCTGATGGAGCCACGTCCCGCATCATTAAGGGTGTCACGTTTAATTCCTTCTGCTTTGTTTCATCTCTGGGCTTGGACTTACATTTCCTTCCACATTTCTGCAACCCATGCCCCATTGGGTTTGTTCACTGGACGTCCTAGCTACGGATTCTATTGACCTGCTCTGTGTGATCCACCTTGTGTCTCAGTGAGAACGGCGAAATGTAAAATAAATCGATCGATAGATACAATTTTATTGGTGTCATCAACCTTGGGGACTTTTTTTAATTGTAAGGTGGCCTATAAAGAAAGAAGGTAACTCTACAGATAAAGGTCCGTTTCGTAGATCCTGATCTCCCTGGCCTCCCTCCCCCTCCCCACCCAAACTCTAAACTGCTTTGCCAGGCAGCAGAGGAAGGAACAGGAGAAGTCAAGTCAGCCAGGTTTGCTCACAGTTATTCTCATTTCTTTCAACGCCCTAATAAATTGATTTTTTTTCAAAGCATTTCCACCATCTGTGCCCCGCCCCCGAATTCAACGCAACACACAGAGCAAGTGTGGCTGTCCCAACAAATCTCACCTCCTGGCACAGACTTGCTTCATTTCAAGAAGGCCCCCCCCCATCAGGAGCCCCCACTGTACCCTGGGACCCTCCCCAATTACTTGTCACAGGTGCGGATCCCAGCACCTGCTGTCATCAGGAAGGCCCTCTAGGCCGTGGCCCTCGGCCGGACTCACCCGCCTCGCCCCAGACAGGCAGGTACTCGTCCTGCTGGATGTTCAGCATGACCTCCAAGCCGTTGCCTGTGCCACCTTTGGCTGTGGTCAGGAGCGGGTGGCCTGGAGCCCCCGAGTTGAATGTGTAGCACTTGCCCAAGCGGGTGAATATCTGTGGGGAGCAGAGAGACGGATGAGGCACCAGCAAGAGAGCACTGAGCAGGTGGGGGGGGCGGCCGCCTGGCTCACGGGGGTGCAGAGCTCCCTTCGCCTCCTCTTTTGGCACATGGATTGGGAAAAGCAGCGCACTGCAGGTGCTCAAGTGCAGAGGCCTGCCTGGCAGGGCTGTGTGGAGTCAGGGCCACACGGGGGACTGGCAGAAGCTGCCTTCTGTGTGCCAGGCACTGCTGGCTGGAGCTGCCGACTTGGAGGGGCCGCGTTTGTCCAGGGTCTCCCCCGAGCCTGTTGCCCGATTAGCCGGAACACCATCTGCATAATACCTTCCATTTGGTCCAATAAGAGGGTGTGAGCTTTGGAGGTTCTGGGGGTTAGGAAAAAAAGTTTTAAAAGGGGAGAAAACTTGTTACACTGAGCTATGGAGCATTCTTTGATGCTCAGGAAACACCACTGGGACAGACCGCCCAATTGTCTGCAAAGCACAGAGAATCAGATCGGCAAGACGCAGCCAAAGGGATGCCACTTCCAGGAGGTGTCAAGCGGGTAGGCCATCTGGGTCTGTAGTAGAAGAGCAAAACTCAGGTCCAGCAGCACCTTAGAGACCACCTGGGTTTCCAGGGCATGAGCTTACACAGCTCATGCCCTGGAAATTTTGTGGTCTCGCTTGCAAAAGTGAAACACAAGCCTTCTAGCCCTCCTTATGCACGAGGGTTTGCTTGTGAGCAGGGGGGCTGCAATCCCTCCTTGCTCCTCTTCCCTATAGATTTCAGAGCGTTCCCTCTGCATCATATGAGGACAGCTACCATAGAAAACATTTAGGGGTTTAAGTTGGACCTCTGAGTTATTCAAGGGCTTCTGGGGACTTGCAAATACCTCCCTGTTCTTTACTCCCTATGAAGCTGCAAGAAGCTGACCTGGTAGCTCCTCTAAGAGGCCTGCATCCCCACCCACCCCCAAATTGCAGGGAGCAGTATGGCTCCAAAGCCCCCCTCCCCATACAAGTCCTTTACTAGGAAGCAGGTCTAACAGGCTGGACTGGCCCCCATACACAGAGATGGCCTGCCTGCCTGGATTAGAGGAGAGTGCATCTCAGTGGCTTCAGCCTGCTGGGCAAGGCAGCCGTGCTGCTCCAGAGATCTGTGGAGCTGGAAGGCAGCCATGCCAGGCCGTGCCACATGGACAGAGGACACCACCCTCTGCCTTGCCCCACAACAAGCTTTCAAGTGCCATCCGCTTCTCGGAGGGGCAGCCTTGCCCCCAGCCTGGTACGAAAAACAGAGGCCTTCCAAGAAGCCCCAAGGATGCCTAACGCTGAGGCTGAGGGCACCCGCCACGAGCAGGGCGGGGGCACTTCCTTCCTTCATCCCTCTGGGAATTCTGCACCTTGGCCTGCTGCCAACTGATGGACCAGGAAGAAACAGGGACTGGCTCCCCATCTGGATTCCTGACCCGTGGAAAAGAAACCACACGGGCACCTGCCTGCCCCCTTGCTCGCCTGCCCTACGTGGCGGTGCATAACATAAAGCAGCCTGGCCCGTGGGATGCTGTTCCGCCTGGGGCGGGGAGAGTTGCCAGCCCATTACAGGAGCCATTAGCGGAAAGGTGAGAAGAGAATCGATCCGTTGGGAACTGGAGAGAGCAGCAAAGTGACCCACAGGAGTGCCGAGTTGCACAGATGGGGGAAGGATTCCCAGCCCCGTCCCCACCTGCACATCCACCCCGGCCAGGCCAGCGCCTGCCGGCTTGCGTCCCCTTCCTGCTGGAGGGAGGGAAAGAGCCAGCATGTGTGTGTGGGGGGGGGGCGATGCACACACACCCAGCAGCCAGTTGAGGTGGAGTGCCTCTGCAGAAGGGGGTTCAGGGCACACTGAGCCTCCTAAGCCAGTCACGATTGCTCACTTAGCCTAACCCACAGGGCTGTTGGGAAGATGCAAAGGAGGAGAGGAGAGGAGGCCCCCAGGTGCTCCTTGACAGACGGGCAGAGTTAAAACCTGAGAAACAAACTTTGCTAAGGAGGCGCTTTGGTGGGGGGAGGCACGGCTAGGCCCCCCACCCCCGGATAAAGCAGCCCCCTCCTTCCCTCCGGGCTGCCCCTGCCTTTTATCAACACACACTGATTTCCAGGGAGTGGCTTCCAGCCTCCCGGGGGGGGGGGGAAGTGGGAGGCGCAGCTTTGCAGGGGGGCCTCCTCCACTAAGCAGAAACAGGGATGGAGGTTCTAAAATCAGGCGCTTGATCACACTGCCTGCACGGGAAGATTGCTGGACTTGGAATGGGGAGCCACGGGTTCAAATCCCCACATGCGCCATAACATTCCCCACCTCTTTCCTCCCAGCCTCGCCTACCACCTCAAGAGGTGTTGTGTGGGGAAAAGCCACACCTCCACATCTGTGCACCCCACCCTGAGCCACAGGTAAGCAACCCCTGGGCCCCTGCCCAGGCACCCAGAGCCTCTCTCGCAGGCCTGAAGCCTGTGCCCGGGGAAGGGCCTTAGAGCCAGTCAGTCTCCGCTCAGCGGGCCCTGGGAGAACTCGCTCCTGCTCTTGGCCCTGCTGGCCTCTTTCTGCACCCCTCTGGCTTGGCTGGAGGAGTGAGGAGGGCTGGGCCAGACGGCCTTGAGGGGAAGCCTCGTTCTGGAACGGACCTTCCCCCAAACTCGTGCGAGGGTCTTTCAGCAAGGGGGCCTCCCCGTGCGCCCCGGGCAGCATCAGCTCCCCTCCCCCATTGCCTCATTGGCTGGGGTCAGACAATGCCAGCTTGGCATCGGGGCCAGCCTGGCTCACGTGCTCAACGCTGCAGCTCCTCTGGCAGTAACTGGAGCAGCCTTGGGGAGCACATGCAGCGGGAGCAGAGCCGGAGGAAGAGCTCTCTGTGCCCGTTGCAGGCAGGAGCCCGGAGAGGAAAGGGCAGCCAGCTGCCAGCCTCCCCTCTGGATGCCCCTGCACCCCCCACCCAGAAGGAAAGTGCCCACAGGAGGGAAGGGGGGCCTCTGCTGCTCTCATCCTTCTTTATCCAAATTAGCTAATCTGGAGTACACCCCCCCCCCAGTTTTCCACATTCCACCCATGAACATGACTTGGGCCCAAGGGAGGGGACCCCTCCCTCCTTCAAGCACCCGGAGTGCAGAGACACAAGAGAATCTGCGTTCCCCAGCCTGCTCTCTCCCACCCATGGCCCCATCTCCACCCTCGGCGACATGAACTCTCACAAGCAACCACTGGACAGGCGGCCATCGCTCTCCCTGCAGTTCCTACAAGCGCAGAGCCCTGCCTCCGGACGAAGCCCTGCTCACGGCTTTGCAAGTCCAACCTAGCCGGACGCTGCCTGCGGGGAGCCCAACTGCCTGAAGACCAGGGGTGGGCCTCAGAGCCCTGCAACTCCGGCCCCCTCCCCACGCACAGGCACAGCCGTGGAGGGAAGGGGGTGGCCAAAGAGGGATCTCACCACCAGCCACATGTGGGGGGGGGGAGCAGAGCAGGGCCTCAGCAGTCCACCTGCCGTGGAGCAGGGCTGTGGCCAGCGGGTCACAGGCCAGTGGAGCAGGCCAGCAGGCCCACGGAGGGCTGACCAGAGGGGAGCTCTAATGACCGTGGGCCTGTGACAGAAGCCGCCAAGGAGGAGGCCCCGGGAGGGCTGTGGCTACCCATCCGTGGGCCAAGGAGCGGGGGGGGGGGCCTTGGTCAGGGTGGGGGGGACAACTCACAGTGGTGAAGTTCTCGGGGCCGCATTCCCGGGTGCCAAAACGGCAGTCCAGCAACATGTCCCCCAGATCGTGGCCAGCACGTTGGAAGAAATCCTGCATGTCGAAGCTCCTGCTGGGGAAGAATCCGGGCGGGCTGGCATCTGCACCCGGTTGGCCCAGGGCTTGCAAGTAGTCCGCAAAGTCTGGGGGCTCCACGCCGAGCAGCTCCTGCCCCACCCAGTGCAAGTCATTGCGGGTCAGCCGGGACCGACGGATGCGGTTGTAGTTACAAAGGGTGATGGCTGGGAAGGTGAGCAGCTTCCCCTCCTCCTCGTCCAGCATAGTGACATGGTGATACTCCCGGTAATACTGGACCCGTTCGGCCACCTGGTACAGAAAGATCCCAACCGCAGCCAGGACAGCAGTGGCCCAAGCCATACGGCGTGGTGTGAACGGCCCCGGCAAAAAGACATGGCTGATGCCGTGCAGAGTGCAACTGCCGGCAAAGTTCACAATGTCGGAGGCCTTGGGGGAAGCCGCCTCCCGGTCCTGCTGCCCAGGCTCCTGCATGGTCCTCGGCTGCTCTCGGCAGCCCAAGAGGTAGGGGTGCCTCCTGCCTGCCTGCCGGGACCAGGAGCTGAGCCCAGCTGGGTGGATTGTATTTCAGGAGCCCGGGAGCACCTGGAGTGGGGAAGGGCTAGGCGGCGGCATCACGGCAGCAGCAAATCCTGGCACGGGAGGGATGGGCCTGGCAAGGTGACCAAGGAGGCCTGGCTGGCTGCCAGCAGGGAGCACCGGAGGAAGGGCCAGGCGCAGCCGGCACAGCTGGCTTCATCCCTGGGTCGATTCGACGTAAGTCTAACCCCCGGATCCCAAAGATGGGGCCTACCCCCACCCCACCCATGCTCCCTGGTGCATCTGTGCTGGCCTCTTTCCTGACACCTCCCACACGCCTTCCTTGTCCTTTCCCAGTTCTGTCCATCCTCCTTTGCCCTGTTCTCAGCCCTTCCTTTGCTCCTCTTTCCTCTGCCACCTTCCATGCAACTCTTCCAAGCTTCTGCCCTTCCTCCTCTTCCAGCTGGGGCTGGGGCTGGGGGGCAACGCTGCAGCCTCCCCTGCCACCAAGTCTGGGCAGAAGCTGCAGCTTAAAGGTCGCTGGAGCTCAATGCTGTGTTCCATTAAGGGCCTGTGGTGTGTGTGCACATGAAACTGTGTGGCCACAACAACTGCTCTGCCACCAGGAGAAAGGAAGGGGGGGCAGCATGACCCCCCCCACACACAGAGTGAACTACAAGGAGGAGAACGGAGAATTTACACTCCCCCCCGCCTGGAACCCCCCCCCCAAATTTCCTATACTGCCACAGATGCCCCCACATGCCCCCCAGCGGAATCCCTGCACCACACAGGCTTGTGGACTCCCTATTGGCTCAATCTGGCTGCCCGTCCCAGAGCTCCCGCACCCACAAGGACCGTCCGAGAGTTGTGAGGACTGCCCACCGTACAATATTCCAGTTGGCTCAAGGCTAGTAAGGCTGGGCCTGGGAGATTTCTTGGTCCCCTTCAAAAAGGGCAATTTTCAATTACCCCACCCCAAATGCTTCAATCAGTTGAAATAGTATTGAAAAATATGAATAAGGGACAGAGCCGGGGGTGGGGGGAATCCAACACCTCTCCCCCAGCCCTGATGGAAGGCAAATATATTTATGTGAGAGATTCCCCCCACTCCTGGAGGAACGAAAGCACTGAAGAGCACCCCCCATCCCGATGGTGCTGGGGGTCCTCAGACTTCCGAAGGTGCCCCCTGGCCTATTCTGAGTCTCGCCAGGGGGGCATGCAGCATCTGCCGGGTGGGGCAGTGCCACCCACGCTCTCCTAACTGGCTGCAATTGTGTGGCAGGCAGGCGAAGGACCCCTTTGGCAGAGCTCTTGCCCACTGCAGAGCCCTGGAGAGAGAGTGAAGAGTCAGGCTAGTGGGTGCCAGCTTTGGGGAGGCGGAAAGAAAGAGGGTGTAAAAGAGGCTTTTCCATACCATAATAAACATTTGGCAGGGGCTCAGGAAGTCAGCTCAGATTGCTTCCGGGGCTGGAACTGGGCTCCTTCCCACGAACAGCCATCCCCAGGGGCTGCGTCGATGCCTTGGCTGGCCAGCGGATGGTACCTGCGGGCCTGCTTGTCTCCTCAAGCAGATGAGCATTTGGACCTCAGGCTGAAGGGCAAGCAGTAGCCAGAGGTCTGCCAAGGGTGCCTCACCCTGCCTGGGCCCTGCCACGAACATCAACTGCGTCTCTCAGCCAAGAGCCTCCTGCCCTGCTGGCCTCAACAGAGGAAGTGAAAAATGGCAGTGGGGCCTTCTGCAGTAAGGGTGGAGGAGGGCGGGCAAGAGAAAATCCTGGCCTGGAAGCCACAGCCTGTGGGGTCAAAGTGTTTGCTGCTCATGCCCAGATGTATGGCCATGAGCCTCAGCCAGCAAAGGGTTAAAAAAGGAACTCCGGACATGCTCAAAGGTGCCTCTTTGCCCTTAGCACATGTTCCCAACTCTCCCCCAACTCAGGGGCACAGCCCTTTCTCCTCACAAATGAAAGGCTTGCATCTGAGGAGGAGCACCAGTTTCCTGACCCAAGCGGTGTGTGTGTGTGTGTGTGCTTTCCTGCGTCCCCTGCCCTTGGCAAGCTCCTGTCATATATGTCTGTCTACATATCTGCTACGAGTATTCTATGTGCTCTGTAATGAGGGCTAATCCTCTGAGAGTATGGGAAGTGGCATATTGGGGGGGGTCTGTTTAGCTGGGAGTTGCTTATCTTACAGGTGCCTGCTGTGGTCTTTACTTTCGTTTTCACAGCTGCTTGTGTCCTTGAGCGCCGGCTCATCCTGGGAACTGAAAATAACTTCCTCTCTCCTACAGTTCTTCTCATCTCCTGTCTTAAAAACCCCTTCCCCCCACCCCGCTGGCTCCTTTGCACCAGAATCCTGACTGTCCATATCCTAAAGGCGGGAACTTTCCCTGTAACTAACCCCTCCAAACTTCTACACGTCACTTCTGCCAATACCCTTGTCTGTGTTTGCTGATACTGATGGATCTCTAATAAAGTAACTTTAACTCATCCCCTGGATTGTGTGCAGTGGAATACTCGGGGGATCTAACGGCCAGAACCTGACAGGTAGCAGAGCATCTTGTCCGCTGCAGCGCTGCAGCTACACAGAAGATGCTCTAAAGAAGCCCCTCCACAGATTTCCACATGGCACAGCCTCCTCTTCCCACATCCCAGGTTCTAGATCACACAGCACACCAGTGAGAGCCATGGGTAAGCCGGAGGACAAGGCTTCGCCTTAACTTCTTGTGCAGCCCTGGGAAAGAAATGCTCGTGGGACTTCAGTTCCTTGTTTATAAAACGGGGGGGGGGGGGGGAGACCTCACCAGAGTGCGACACAGGCAAACAAAACTGGGGGAGGAAGTGTGCTAGAAAGAACAGCTATGCACCCTTTTTCCTCTGAAGAAGCCCCTTCCAGCCCCGGGGATCAGCTCTGCTGGCCAATCCCTGGGAACTTGGTGGGGAGGGGGCACAGGCTGCGTCTGTGCAGGGCTGGATCAAGACCTTACACACTGTCAGATTATGGTGTCCCCATATGTAATTCGAAATAAAAAGAATACTAAGCCATAAAATAAAATTGTATTTCTTTTAAATGACACAAAACTTGCATGTATGCTGAAATAAAAAGAACTTCTAGATTTTGATTGCAAAATTCAGGTTAAGCTCATGAAAGCTGGCCCTATGAAGTGTCAGGTCCAGTATATATCTAAACTGTACTGACTCCATTTTCTAATGCTTCTAGTGTTTAAGTGCTTTCTCCCCAGGTGCACCAGTTCCCAGGCAGCATTCCCACCAGAGGAGATTGTTATGTCTAACACCGTTCCACCAAGCATTGGCCTTGAAGGAGAGCAGCTTCCCAGGACTGAAAGATGTTGTTTTGAGAACTATGGGGGGAGGCTGTTCCAGATGGGTATTGTTACTCTGTATCCTATGCTTGCTCTTCATTGGTAACAATGATCATGTACCATCCTGAGTCTCCTATTCAGGACAGTGGACTATAATGGACCTTTTCTGCAATAAAGCTTCCTTTGCCAGACATTGGACTTATTCTTGCTTCTAAAGGGAATCTTGCAGAGAGTACCTTATTTAGCCACAGTCTGACATTTTGTTACCAATCATGTCTGCGTCGGGCCCAGCGGAATCCAAGGTTGTCCCGGACAGGGATCCTTTGTTTGATCCGTATGCGTCTCCCGACAATCAACAGGTGCAAACCCAAGACTCCCAGGAGCTGGGAGCAACCGGGAACGGAACCGGAGCCTCCACTTCTACCCTGCCTCTCATCGACTTCAGTACTCGAAACGAGACCGAAAGCAATCTCGGGGCAAGGCCGAAAGCAACCGCTCTCCCCTTGATCTCGGTGCCCACCCCGTCGGAGTGGGGAGCCAGACCCCGAGAAACCAGAGAGCGCCGGGCAGGTGGACTCCATCCACGAGTCTCGATGGACGGGCGCCGAAGCCTAGAAACCGTCCCGGAACTAGATAGCAGCCAACCATGGCGATATTGGAACAGGACGTTTGAGCAGATGGAGGGGGACACGTCTCGCCGAGGCGCCCTGAGTTGGGATTATTCCGAACTTGCCCCGTGGAAGGAGCCAACGGAAGTCCCTGAACCAAGTTGGGAGCAGATACGAGGTCGCACCTATGCGGTAGATACCAGCATCTCGGCCGTGACGGGTATGGCCAAGGGAATTCTAGCCGCGAGGTCGCGAATAGTTCAAGGGGACCCTCCTCCGTGGGGCCCTTTCTCCCCGGTGAGTACAGCGAATGAAGGTTCCCTGAGCGAACAACCAGGGCCAAGTCGTATACAACAATTAGAAGCTAAGCTGATGGATATGGAAGAAAGCTTGGCTCACGCCATTCATTTAATTTCCTCAATGGGGGCAGGGGAAAGACTGTCTCCTGAAGAGATGGCGATACAGATAGCTACCCTTCAAAGTGTCATCTCCTATCCGATGGAGGAAGTTCAGCAGCGGTCGTCGCCTACCGGCGGGGGGGGCACCTATCCTGGCGAATCGGGAGAACAACCCAAGGAACTTCCCCCTCAGCGGGAAACTCCACCGAGAAGGGACCACCCGGTTGTGCCATCCGGTGAGACTCCCATCGAACCTCCTATCACGGGAGGGGATGTGCCGGGAGACGAGACCCCCGTTGAGAGGCCTACGGAAGGGGAGGAAAAGCCAAGTGATACACCGGTGATACCCCCCCATACTTCCCCGAAAACGGTCCGGCCGGACCAAGCGGGAGCACCCGTGGCTCCATCAGGGGAGGGAGCCCCTGGTCAACCGCGCGAAACTGTTCCCGTCGGGCAACCTCCGGGAGATGGTCTACCAGCGCCAAAAGGCCAGCCGACGCTTCCCAGAACAACAACGCCCGGAGGGGCAAGCCCGCGCGGACTTCCACCCATTCGGCCTTCGCCGCTGCGGCCCCTTCCGCTTCGACCACAACTAACCCCGCCGCTGCAGCCGATACGTTTGCCACTGGAACAACCCGTAAGACCGCCTCCGACCCAACCGATGGGACCTACACCACTGCGACCCCACCAACCCACCCCTCAGCGGCCGATTATTACTCCGCCACACCAACCTCAACCGCCAGCACCTCAACCGCTACGGCCAGCACCTCCGGCATTGCCACCAGCCCTGCCGAGAGCACCGCCACCAGCCCTGCCGAGAGCACCACCGCCAGCCCAGCCGAGGCCGGCACCCCCGGCTCAACCGGTGAGGCCACCGCCAGCACAACCGGGTCCCCTCATACCTCAAGTGCCATTGAGGCTTCCGGCGGACTTCTACCCAGCCCCGGCTCCGAGGCAAGACCTCCCAATGGGTTGGGTGAAACTGGACGCCACTTTTGACGGGGATCCCTCCAAACTGGGCTTTTTTCTGGTGCAAGTCGTGCAATTCTTCAACCGGTGGGGACACCTCTTCGGCAGCGAGGCCAGCCAAATTGAACACCTCGGCTCCCGCTTACAAGGGAAAGCAGCGGACTGGTACGTAGGACTATATAATATCGGGGCCCCAGAACTCGATACTCTCCAGGGGTTGGTGGATGCTATTAGAGCACAATATGAAGATCCCTTAGAGGAAACCAGGGCCCGAACAGAATTGCAGGCCATTAAGCAGGGCAGCATGGCAGCGAGAGACTATATCACGAAATTCCGACAATTGGCTGCCAAGTGCCCCAGGTGTGAGGAGTCCACAAAAATTATTCTGTTCAAACAAGGACTTAATCCGAGACTTTTGGACAGAGCCCTCATGCAAGACAATCCCCCTACGCTGTTAGGTTGGATTCAACTTGTTTGCGAAGTGGAAAATCGCATTTTAGAAGTCCGTTTGGTTGAGCAACAACAACAAACGGGACAAAGAAGACCATTGACCTTACAGAAGGGAGCTCGGGGAGCTGGCTACGCCACCCGTGGAGCGAGAGATGCTAGATGGCAACAAGGGCTGTGTTTGCAATGCGGACAGGCTGGTCACTTTGCAGCACAATGCCCCTACCGGCCTGTGCAAAGACCTCCGCTCCAATTACGGCGTCCAACCCTTGCTCCGTTCCCTACGCTCCAACGCCCGACTCCAGCTCCACGAGCAAACAGAGGCCGCGGCGCTTCCCAAAGGCCAGCCTCAGAAAGAGGGCTGGAAGCGGAAGAAGTTATGGAATACGATCCCGCTTCCCCATCTGCAGAAGTCAATCCAGAAAGTCCCCAGTCGGGAAACGAGATGGATCTGTCGTAAAAGGGCCCAAACGACAGATCCGCCCCAAGCCCGTCCCTGCACGGAACCGGCCACCTGGGTCCATTTTATTCATGCCAGTGACTTTAATCAACCCAGAGAGAAAAATGCACATTCGGGTGCAAGCTCTTATTGACTCGGGTTGCTCAAGAGATATCATAGCCCCAGCTCTAGTCAATGGACTAGTCTTACCAACTCGGGAATTACAAAATCCAGTAATTTTTGAACAAATGGATGGTACCAACATGAATCCGGTCACAACTGAAACCATCCCGGTGATCACAGGCATGGGACAGCATTGGGAAAAGAGGTCCTTTGTCATCAGCTCTACTGCCAAGTACCCGTTAATTCTAGGCAGCAAATGGCTATGTGATCACAATCCCTACATAGACTGGGCTCAAGGATGTATTACCTTCAATCATGCCAACTGTAAACTTCACCGTTGGAATCAAAACTGGGGCGAAGACCCTACTCAGAAAGAAAAGGCCCTCCTTACCCAAGAAGAAGTCAACCAAATACCCGAACCTTACTGGCCTTTTCTAAACGCTTTCTCGGAGGAGGAAGCGGACACGCTGCCCCCGCATCGACGAACGGACTGTGCGGTGGAAATTTTACCAGGAGCCTCACTACCCAAAGGGAGGCTCTACCCCATGAGTCTCCATGAACGTGAAGAGCTCCGGAAATTCATCGACACCAACCTCCAACGAGGGTTCATCCGCCCAGCCTCTAGTTCCCACGCCGCTCCAGTTCTCTTCGTGAAAAAGAAGGATGGGGGACTTAGACTGTGCACGGATTTCCGAGGACTAAATGCAGTGTCCACCAACAACGCCTATCCTATACCGCTCATCCGAGACCTTCTCAACGTCGTGGCCCAAGGTAAGATCTTTACGAAATTAGATCTAAAAGATGCTTACTTCCACGTTCGTATCAAGGCAGGGGATGAGTGGAAAACCGCGTTTAATACGCCCCTCGGACAATATGAATACTTAGTTATGCCTTTTGGATTGACGGGAGCCCCGTCTGTATTCATGTCCATGATAAACGAAGTTTTACATGAATTTCTATACAAAGGGGTGGTGGTGTACCTTGATGATGTTTTAATTTATTCTAACACCGAGGAAGAACATGTTCAAATGGTACAAAAGGTCCTGGCCACCTTGATGAAGAATAAATTGCCCATCAAGTTGTCCAAATGTGAATTCCATAAAACCGAACTCACTTACCTTGGGTTTTGCATCTCACAAGAGGGGTTGAAAATGGATCCAGCCAAAATACAGGCGATCCAAGATTGGCAAACACCCACCACCCGCAAAGAACTGCAATCCTTCCTGGGTTTTGCCAATTTCTATAGAGACTTCATCGCAAATTTCGCCCAAATCACACTCCCCTTAACAGAATTGCTGAAAACCAAAGATAAAGGGGACCAAGCCAAAAAACCCTCTGCTAAACTACAATGGACCCCCGATTGCCAAACGGCCTTCGAATGCCTTAAAAAGCAATTTGTAACGGAACCCATCCTCTCCCACCCCAACGAACAGTCCCCCTTCATAGTACAGGTCGACGCCAGCGATACGGCGATAGGGGGGGTTTTGCTGCAGAAGGGGGAGGATGGGAATTTGCGGCCTTGTGCATTCTTGTCTAGAAAGTTCTCAGAGGCAGAAAGGAATTGGAATGTGTGGGAGAAGGAGGCCTTTGCAGTGAAAGCAGCTCTCACAAACTGGAGGCATTGGCTGGAGGGGGCGAGATACCCTTTTGAGGTCTGGACAGATCATAAAAATTTGGAGGCCCTACGAAGCCCACGCAGACTGAATGCCAAGCAATTGCGGTGGGCGGAATTCTTTTCCAAGTTTAACTTCACCCTCAATTATCTCCCGGGCAAAACTAACTTTTTGGCGGACGCCCTGTCGCGCATGCCCCAACATAAAAGCAAACGGGCGGAGACTGTCGACACGGTCTTCTCGCCTAAGCAACTTGGGGGCGTGGTGACTACTCGCAGCCGTGCTAAGCAGGCCCTCCCGGCCGACCAAGAATGGAAATCGAAACTCAAAACTGAAGTGGAGAAGGAGGGGGATAAAGCTCCGCGAAACAAACTAACCCGATCCCCACAGGGGGATTGGCTAGCTGGGAGCAAGTTTTATGTCCCGGACAGCCTTAAGCTGGATGTCTTGCAGCGCTGTCATGATGCTCCCACTGCTGGACATTATGGGTACCTGAAAACTTTACACCTAGTTCAAAGACAATTCTGGTGGCCGGGCATGCGCAAAGACATTTCCCAATACGTTAGTTCCTGCCCTGTTTGCCTCAGTGCAAAAACCAGGAAAGGGAAACCTCCGGGCCTCCTGCAACCATTAGAAACGCCGAACAGGCCCTGGGAAGTAATCTCTATGGACTTTATCACTGATCTACCTCTTTCAAAAGGACACAATTGTATTTTAGTTGTGGTAGATCTATTCTCCAAACAAGCCCATTTTATCCCCTGTACTGCTATACCCTCCGCTCGAAAACTAGCGGATCTGTTTCTAAAACACATCGTAAAATTACATTCTTTTCCGTCCAAGGTGATTTCGGATCGCGGCGGACAGTTCGTTGCCAACTTCTGGCGGGAGCTTTTGAAAATGTTGAATATTGAACAAGGTATCAGTTCAAGCCACCACCCACAAACCGACGGACAATCTGAAAAAACTAACCAAATTTTAGAACAATTTCTTCGTTGCTACATTAATTTTCAACAAGATAATTGGGTGGACCTTCTTCCCCTAGCCGAATTCTCCTATAACAACAGTATACACGCTTCAACGGGAGAGGCTCCATTCAAAATTGTGTACGGGACTCACTTCGATCCCTTCCCGTTAGACGCACCCCCTCTCCATTCCTCTAAACTGCCAGATGTATCTTCATGGTGGGGGGAGGCGGCGCAGCAATGGACTCTTATTAAGAAACACCTCGAAAAAGCCAAACTGGATTACAAAAAATACGCAGATCGCCATCGTGTGGCCGAATGGGAATTACAACCTGGAGATCATGTGTATATTTCCACAAAAAACCTAAAGCTAGCTCAAACCAGCCGCAAACTCGCTCTAAAATTCCTGGGACCTTTTCCTGTGCGCAAAATAATAAATAAGGTGACTGTTGCTGTAACTTTACCTAAAAACCTGCGCCATGTGCATGATACGTTCCACGTCAGCCTTCTAAAGAGAGCTCCCACCGACAACAAATGGCACATAAGAGCTCCACCCATTCCAACTTTGATTGACGACCAAATACACTATGAGGTACAACAAATATTGGACTCTAAGCTCAAGCGAAACCAGCTTTTTTACCTCATTCGCTGGAAAGACTTTGATTCTGGTTACGATGAATGGGTGAATTCTGCACATGTTCATGCTCCTAGATTAACCAAAGCTTTTCATACTCGCTATCCATATAAGCCAGGGGGGGATCTATTTTAAGGGGGGCAGAATGTCAGGTCCAGTATATATCTAAACTGTACTGACTCCATTTTCTAATGCTTCTAGTGTTTAAGTGCTTTCTCCCCAGGTGCACCAGTTCCCAGGCAGCATTCCCACCAGAGGAGATTGTTATGTCTAACACCGTTCCACCAAGCATTGGCCTTGAAGGAGAGCAGCTTCCCAGGACTGAAAGATGTTGTTTTGAGAACTATGGGGGGAGGCTGTTCCAGATGGGTATTGTTACTCTGTATCCTATGCTTGCTCTTCATTGGTAACAATGATCATGTACCATCCTGAGTCTCCTATTCAGGACAGTGGACTATAATGGACCTTTTCTGCAATAAAGCTTCCTTTGCCAGACATTGGACTTATTCTTGCTTCTAAAGGGAATCTTGCAGAGAGTACCTTATTTAGCCACAGTCTGACATGAAGCATGTGGACGTCCACCAGCATCCAGCCCCCCCACCCCCACCCCCCGATTCCGGGAGGTTCTGCCATTCTGGCTGGCACAACACTTAGAACCCGGAAGCTGCACGCGGTAGAGTGGCGGGAAGGCGGGCAGAGGGGCTCCCCCAAGCCAGCCCGCCCCCCGCGCAGGTGCCGCCCTCTGCTCCCAGTCCCACCCGGAAAGGGCCAACCTCGCCCGCTGCAGCGCCTCGCCTGCCTGCCTGCCAAGCTCCAGTGCGGGGGGGGGGTTGGCACCCAGCCCCGCTGCCTGCCTGCGGCGGCTGCACCGCTGCTCCTGCCGAGCTCGCCTTGTTTGCCGCGTCGGCCGTTTATTTCGCCCCAGCAGCGAAGACGGGCCGGGCCGCCTGCCTGCCTCCTCCGGCGCTCCTCCCAGCAGGGCCTGCAGCCCGGGAAGGCGCCTCCGCTTCTGCCCCCGCCGCTTTCGGGCCGCGCCTGCTCGGCAGCCCCGCTCGCCAAAAGCCGGCCTCGTCCGGGGAGGGCGGCAGCCTCCGGCGCCCGGCCCGTATCCCCGCCTGCCGCGCGGCATGCACGGGGGCGGCTGCGGCCCCCCTCCCCGTCGGGGCGCGGCGAGGACGGCCGCGCTCGGGCTTGCTGCGCGGGAACGGAGCCGGGCCCCGCCCTTGCAGCCTAATGGGGCGGCGGCACCCCCGCCCAGCGGCCGCGGCAGGCAGCCGCGCTCGCTCTCGCCCGCCGCCGCTGGCCTCGGAGGCGCAGCCGGAGGAGGCCGGCGCCGCGCAGCCTCGGCGTCTCCAGAGCGCCCTCCCGCCCGGGGAAGCGAGGGCGGCCAGCGGGGGTCCGCGGGGCCTCCCTGCCGCTTCTCTCCCGGGCGCCCCTCCGTCAGTAAGCCAGGACCCAAGCGCGGCTCTGAACGGAGCAAAGCAAACTGCAGCAGGTTACAAAATAGAACCATTGAGGCTGATGGCAAAAATCCCCACTAAAGCCCTTCATTGAGGCTGGAATTCTTCTTTTATTGTTACAACACTCTAAAAGGGCTTCTTTGGCTTCCTTGGTATATTTCTTGGGTCTTCTCTGAATCTCTTCCCCACATGCTCAACTGCATGGTCTGTACATATTTTGCTCCGTTTCTCAGGACTGTCTTGGTTATTTGTTCTAGCAGGTCATTAGGAGGGCCCCTTAGGGGGTCAGTCTCGATGTTCTCAGGATATCCCTGAGCGACAGCAACCGGCTAGCTGGGTGCTTACCCTTGGTCTACCCAGCTAGGCGAGTCACCTTTCCTTTTTCCACTGTTAACAAAGTGAGAAAAATGAAGATCACATCCTGGCCATTGGGGGTCACCATACCACCTCCTGAGCCGGCCCATTACACCACAGCTCCTCCTGCACAAGAACATCCCCCAGGACACCGCCTCCGGTCCCAGCAGAGGCGGCCCTGCAGGCACAGCTGCCAGGGATCGGTTCTGAGATGTCGCAGGGTCAAAAACAATGACACCCTCTTCCAAAACCCAAGAATAGTCCCTCCTAAGGGCTTCACAGGCAGTTTGGATAGTACTGGGAACCAGAATGAACCTGCCTGATCCCACCACGGCAGCTCCCACGCTGCAGAAAACTTGTCCCTTACAGCAACCCTCTGCCCACAAGGATGGATTCAAGCCAGCCCAAAGCATGCGACTTAAATTCCTGCTTCGGCCTCCAAATCTCCGCACGGTCACAGGCTGCCAGTAAGTCTAGTAAAAGCAGCAGAGGGGCATGGCCCCCCCATCTACATTTCAATGGAGGCCATCCACGGGGCCACCAATGCTGTCTCCATCCCACAGACCTGCCTGAAACTGGACCGAAAGGGGTCTAGGGCCGACAAGCCACCTAAAAAGGCCAGATGCTCCGCAACCCCATTTTCCACCATCTTGCCTTGGAAGGGTAAACCTAGAGACAGCGGGCAACATCGTTTTCCTCTAGAAGTGGTATTTTAAGTAACGAAGGACTGCTTGTTTTGGGACACGTGGCACAAAGCTAAGATTCGATATGGCTCAAGAGTGCCACCTTGAGCGTCTGGGTTCTTGGACCCCTGGGCTTAATATGAGAATAGCACTTTACATTCCATTCCAAGTTTGGGCTCCCTAGCAAACAATCCTTTTTTGACAAAAGGCAACACCACCGTCTGGGCCAAAGTCCCTTTCTGTCATGTACTGCAGTCATTAAAATGGTAGGACAGCCTGCAATAATTCTGATTTTGGACAATATGAACACAGACACAAAATGCTACTCTTCAAAACTGAGAGGTTTTATTTTATAGTTAATACAATCAAATTGTGTCAAAACAGAGGGGGCACCACCCCTCTCCTCCTCCAATGGCCAATGCTTCCTGCTCTGGGGAGATGCTTGCCACAGACTGAATGCTTTGCACATTTTCCAGGCCTGCACACCATTTACACTCCTCATCCTTGAGGTGATGCAGGGCGCAGAGTTCTCCCCCCCAGCTCTTGTTGCTCTGCGCTTTTTCAGAAGCAGATCTCGGGGCTTGTTGACGGATGTGTTACTTGACAGTTTCATTCAAGACCTGGAGAGGCTCCTTCCAGGAGAGCAGATTGCCTTGAAGCAATGCCATTAACCAGTAAAGCTGAAATAGAATATGAATGCACATGTAAGCACCACCACTGGTCACATTTTAGTCAGTGCATTCTAGCCCCTGGAAAACCAGAATCACAACCAAGAGGCAGAAGGAGAAAAGTCTGCCTCTGCCTAGTCCTTGGCCACTTAACCCCTCCTAGTCCCAATAACTCCCCAAGGAAGAGACACCAAAACCTACCACATGGTTTTCTTCACCAACATCAACCAAAGGAAGTTGCAAACGGACCATTCTGGCAGGCTGCTCCTGATGAAGTCTCCAGCAGTGAGGCACCCGTACCACCTACACTGAGGGAGGACAGTTTGCTCTGAGACTGTAAAGGACTTGCGTGTGGGAGGGGCTGCTGCCATCAATCCACTCCCCCCGCCCCCACCGGGTTTTATTGCTAGCAATTTAAGCCTCGGGCAAGGGAGCACCAACCTCCTCCTCCAAAGGGCCCGGCACTTCCCACTCTTGGAAGTCCTCCATCCTCAGTTGTCAGTGCCCAGCTTAAGACTGAAGAGCCACATAGGCTAAGAAACGCCCTCAGAAGCAGTCTGCAGCCAAGAAAGGAGGAAAAGCTTTAACCATGGACAGTTAAAGGGCCTTCTGTCTTCAATGACAATTTCAACTCGCCCACCCCCAAGATCTGATCTTCCTGCTGGATCTGTTCAGCCAGTGAGAAGCATACCAAGGCTTAGATTACAGGGAATTTTGCATGTTTATTTCCACATATTATCCTTTACAGAATGAGCGGTTAAAATGTGAAACTCACTGCTAAAGAATATAGCGATGGCCACACTGGCCACCTTAAAAGGAGACGGACTTCAGAGGAAGGCCTTGCTTCTACGTGCTGTTTGTTTGGCCCTCCGAAGTAACTGGTTGGCTACTGTATGAGCCAGAATAGACTAGATGGACCAGTGGTCTGATCCTGCATGGATGTTCTTAAATGTGTCTGAACCCAAGCACTTACTCGGTACCCCAATCAATGCTGTTCTGGGCAAAAGGCACACCATCTTCCCATTACACTTTTAATTTCAGGTTTTGGCTCTTCAAAACAAAGTGCTGCCCACCCTTTAACTTCTGTTCAATGCCCTTCTCGGTTTCATGTAGTTGTGCCTCAAGAAAGCAGCAGCACAGGGGCACATCATTGGTTTTTTTTAAACCAAAACGCTAGGGGACTGCAAGCCAGTGATTGCTCAAATGTGTAATGCAACATACCCAAAGCTGAAAAACAAACCTGAAAATTCCCAATTAGCAAATGCTACTGACTTCCTGCTCAGGAAAGCAAGCTTTGGTGTCAGTAAGGGCTTTCAAAGTCCTGTTCCTATCGCCATCTGTCCAAGGTCTTTCTCTTAACATGCACGCACAGCAAGGACGACTCACCCGCCCTCCAGCGCCAAGGGCCGCGGTTGCAAGCCCCAAATGGCTGGCTGGGGCCATGTCCAGGAATGCCGGCAGCAGCAGCAGCGTTTTTTCCTTTTCGAGTGTGGGATGCCTGCAAAATGAAGACAGACACTGCCGGATGAAGCGGATCGGCGCTTCCGCGTGGAAAGCGCTGCGCCCGGCCCAGCCCGCTCGTGTCTGGCGGGGGCTCCGCCTCCCCGGGCGGCCCTTTGTGCCTCCCCTCCACCAGCCGGTTAGGATGGCGGAGGCGCCCTCGGGGCGGGAAGGGCCGCGGGCCCCAGCCAGCGCCACGACGGGGGTCCTCCTTGGCGCCCCGGCCCCCCTCAGCAGCGCCTTTCTCAACAGCAGGCGTCTGCCGGTAATTCCAGCTGAGTTGCGTTGGGCTCATCACCAGGGGGCCGGGGGCGTCCGCAGGCCCTCGCCCGCCCCGCACTCACCTTCCGCGGGTTGAGAAGTAGAGCCCAGGAGCGCCCCGTCCGTCTCGCCGCGCCTGCGCAGAAAGGCCGCCGTCAGCGGGGGGAGGGGGAGAAGGGCGGGGGGGGGGGCGGAGGCGGCCGCGGTCAGGCGCGAGGAGGCCTCGTCACGTCTCGCCTCGGACGGCACTTCCTATCTTGGCCTCATCACCCCGCGGCCGCCCGGCCCGCCGCTCCCGCCCCGGCATCCACTCGGCCCGGCCACCCCAGCCCAGACGAGGCCCAGAGGGAGCGGCCTCGCCTCGGGGGCCCGCCAAGATGGCGCCCGCACGACCTACCTCAGAAGGCGCGAGGGGGCGAAAGGGGCAGGCGCTGCCGGGGAGGCGCTTTTAAGGGCGCGGGAGCGACCATCTGGCCGCGGAGGGGGCGCCGGGCGGGACCATTGCTGGGCAGGGCGGGCTCTGGCGCAGGGGCTTCCCTCGCGCCTGCGCAGACATCCCGCCGCCCTCGCCGGCCGCGGGCGGGCGCTGGAGGGAGACGGAGCGGCCCGGGAGTCCTCGCCGCGCTCCGTTCCCCGTTCCGGGAGGGCCCTCGCAGGCCAGGCCGCGGCCGGTGCCACCCTCGCCCCGCGCCCGGAACAAGCTCTGGGCCGCCCCGGAGGCCTTTGCGGGCGCTGCTCCGCGGCGGGTGTCCCGGAGGAAGGCGGAGGAGCCTCTCGGGGCCGCGCTGGGCACGGGGGCGCGCTCTCTGGTGCCTGTCCAGACGTCGGTCCTGGTCCGCCGGCCCCGGGTTGCGCCGTTAATGAGCAGAGGGCGCCGTTCGCGAGTGGGAGGGGGGGGGTCGTGGTTTGGGATTCAAACCCCCTACAAGCCCCCCGGTTGAGCATGCCTTGAGATGCCTTTGTCAGACACCTCCTTATCTGCAAAGAGCCAAAGAAGTGAATGTATTTATTGCTTTCCACCCAGATTCTCTCTTCAAATGGATCAACTCTTCGCAGTTGTTAAAGTTTTATAGGCCTCGAGGCCTGTCTCTTCCTGCCTGGTTAAACATTGTGACTGATGTCCTTGCAATTTATCCAGGTCTCAAATAGCAGAAACTAAACTTTCCCAGGAGAAAGTTTATTTCAGTGTAATTCCCAATGCGGTTATAAATGATTAACTACAAGCTTAGGGCTTTGGTAATCTCTCCTTTTTTAAGACACAACCCTGTGTAGAAGCTGGACGGAAGCCTGCTCCATGGCTGTTACCAATCTGTCAGAGTTCCCTTCATTCTTTACTAACCAGTTAGAAATCTGCTCAAGTTTAGTGGCATCATGATATAATCTTAGGCTGTATGATGCTTCCCCTGTTTCACAAACTGGTTTAACATAAAACTGCCATCCTTTTAATTTAGCTCTTGGAATAATTGGAGGAATGTTTCTTAATAAATAGATTAATTTGGGGGTTATAATCATTTTAAGGTTATTTACCCAACCTAATGAAGACAGATTAAACGTGTCCCAAGTATTGAGTTTGTATTTGGTATCTCTGATTACTGCCTTAAAATTACTCTCAACTAATTTCGTGTTGTTGGAGCGTATCCAATTATCTTGAAACAGATCCGATGAATTCCTATTTCTTGGAGAGCCCTCAGCTGGCTCTTGGTCTGTTCTTATATTCTTACCAGTTAACCTCCCCACCACAACCCTCTAGTGGCATAGGCGAGGATGGCTCTTGGTCTGTTCTTATATTCTTACCAGTTAACCTCCCCACCACAACCCTCTAGTGGCATAGGCGAGGATGGCTACTGGGGGGGATTTGGAACGGGGGAAATTCACCGTGGGGGAGCCCCGTTACTGCTCTGCTGATTCAGCAGCAGCAGCAGTTGTGAGTACATTGCAGAGTATCAGAGCTGTTTGGAAGCCGCTGAGTTCATGCCCCACACAACTCTTGCGTCTAAAGATGAAGGGAGATCTCTGCCAATGGGGCCATCCCACTGCCATGTGTGGGGCTTGGTCTGACTTGCTTGTCTCCCGGGGGAAAGCTCCCAGCTGGGGTGTGTGGCCAGCTCTGTGGCTGCTTCGGGTGCTGTGTGAACAACACCTGGGTGTGCCGTAGAAATACAGAATGAGGAAGCAGAAAGGGGCTGGAAGCAAAGTCTGCACTCGCCAGGCACATGGCTGTCTCCTGGTGCTACCCGTTCTGGTTGCCCCACTTTGCAATTGGCATTGTGGTTAGTCTGGTAGAGGGATGGAGCCTCTTCCTTTTCACCGCCTGGCCTTTGTCGGGCACCGCACTGACCTGGCTGTCATCCAGCCAGGGCGCTCTGCTGTTCTCTGCTCCTCCTGTCTGGTGGGCAGGGAATGTGGGTTCCCTAGCAGGAGGCCCTCTAGAGGGAGGCAGTCCTTGGAGCAACGGGCGCACAGCCCTCCTCTGCCACCGCTGCTTTCTTGCGGGCTGGGCATGCTCTGCCAAGCATGGGGGTAAGGGGCACAATTTTTCCCTGCAAGAGACTTTGCCTCTTCCTTGACTTTGCCTTGTACCACCACTTACCTTTGCATGGGCTGCAGCTGGTCCTGCCCTTCGCCTTCTGGAGTGGGTGCCTTCGAGCTCTTGGCAGGATGCTTAGATGTGTCTCCCCAGCTGCAGAAAACGAGGGTCCTAGGCACACCAGACACCTCCCCCACCCCCAGCAAAGGCCTGGATAACTAAGGAAGGATGAATCCCTTCATCAAGTGGACTTTCATTCCTGTAAGTTGCTTCGAACGTTCCACGAGATCCTCAAATGCAGAGAGAGATGCAATAGGGAGGACTTCGGAATGTAAATTGTGCTTCCCTGTGCCAGTTTCTCGGAGTCCTTGGGTCTGTGCCAGCTAGGGAAGGTTTGTTCGGGTTTTGCTACCAGCAGGGTCTGATGGATAGGCCAACTACAGTATTCGGTGCTGGGAAGGGATTCTCCTGCAATCAGGTTGCCTGGGCTGGAGTGGACCGAGCCCCCTGCTCTGCTTGTGCTCTGAATTCAGTGGGCTGAGCGGGGTGGGGCAGGCAGCCCCACCTGGTTTCCCACTCATGCTTCAGGGACGGTGGGCATAGGGAGTTGAGCCAGGGCCTGCCGCATTGCTTTCCGCAAAAGGTCTTGAGGCCGCTCTTGCACCAGATTAACAAAACCACCACAGCTGCCATACAGAACTGAGGAGCGGTAGCAGGAGGGTGTTCTGGGCCGCGGGGCTATCCTGAGTGTCCCCCTCGGAAATGGCCCAAATTCACTCTCAACTCCCGCCTTGGCAACAGGCCCTGGTGCTGCTGCACATTTGGGGGCTCAAGCAGAGCCTTTTGGGGCACTACGTCGCTGCTCTGCCATGGCTGGGAGGCTCTTGTGGGTAGCAGGCGGCCCCCGGGTACTTGGCAGAGCAGCACTGCAAGAGAAGCGCCCACTCCGCCTGCACTTCTCACCTTCAGGGAATGTGTCTTTCAGTCCTTGAGCAAGGGTACGTTGCCCTGATCATTTCTGGAATAAGTGCTGACTCGGGCTGTTGGCGCAATTGTGAGTCCAAAGTGTACTCTTTCCACCCCACCCTGAAAATGTGGGCCTCACCTTGTTTTTCTAAGAACCTGGTTTCGATTCAATGTCGAGGGCTACATCAGCAGTGGAGCAAGACCCCTGCCAAGGCTGACAGCGCGCAAACTTGAGCTCGGGTGGGGGTGCCGATGCCCATGGCAAAATCCTTTCTATCACATGGGCATTCACTCTTTGAGTTTTCAGACAGGAGCTTTTAATACTCTGACCCTCAGCCACGCTTGGAGCCCTCAGAAGTTCAGGCTGCTAAGTTTGCTGAACAATTTGTGGGTAAATTAGAGGCGATGGATCTGGCTTGATTTCCACACTCGTTGCTGGAGGAGCGAGAGGCTGCTTGTTGGTATTTAGGTTTTATTTTGAGGGTTTCACATTATTTATTTCGTTTGTCCTCAACTGTTCCTGCAAAGACTTATGGCAGATTTCAGTTTTTAAAAAAAATCAATATTATGCAAAGAGTATTAGGATGCAATGATAAAGGCTGCTTAAGGTTTTCAGACATTACGACTACATCCCTCAGCAACATATTTTGCACCACAATAACAGTGCGGAGCCTTTCCGACCTCCACAAGGTGGAAGCCCCAGTGGAGAATGCTCAGAGATGGACTGCTGCTGGTTTTGCCCATTTGCAGGGTGGCACCTTCAGCAGACTTCAGCATATCAGGAGAGGTGACCCTAAGCCACCCTCACCCTTCGTAGAAGCCATAGAAGGCAGGACGGAAGAGAAGCAAATAGATCCTCTCTGCTGAGGGCTGGGTCCCCAACATAGAGCCTGTGGCTGCCCTGCTGCCTGCCAGCACCTTCCCTGGTGCCCGCCAAGTGTTTTGAGAAGGTGAGCAGGGCCAGTTGGGTCTTTTGCTCCAATCAGAGCCATCTTGTCAGTAGCTTCCCGGACCTTCAGATTCTCTGCTTCCACTGCAGCCTCAATAGCAGCTGTTGGGTGCCGTTACATGATCAGCATAAGAGCTTGTGCCTTTACAGACAGGCTGATGGGAAATGAGGTATTCTAACCCTTTGGGGGTTAGAATCCAGAAAGAATCCAGAAAGACCCATGAGCCTTTGTGGGCAGCCCATTTTATCTAGGCTACCCATTTTGTGGCATATCAGGGCCATATTCACCTCTGACTTCACCAGGTAGTGAAAAGTCCATGGTTCAGGCCAAATCTCCAACTCTGGAAGAAGACCTTCCTTCAAAGGCTCAGAACAAAAGATTAAGCCCAAGGTTTGGCCCTTTTCATGCATGGGGCCTGTCACTGTTTGAGAGAGGTTTAGGGCTGCCAAGGAAGCAATGAAGTCCTGGGCCGGCCTGACCTGAAGCACTCGGCCTCCATGTTGAGGTCACCCGGAACCATCTGTCTTGGAGGAACTTGGACAGCTATCCTTCTTTCAGAACAGTGTGACACTACTGGCCCAACCGGACTGGAAACGGACCACAGGAACTGGATGAAATAAGTCCAAGGGGAGGAGGAAGATTCCTGTGGAGAAGACGCCTCTACTCAGGTTTATTTTAAATGTTTTATTTCTAGCCTTTCTGCAGGAAAAGCTTCATGCGATTCGATCTTGCTTTGACCAGTTCCTCTCTCGTTGCAACCCAGTTAGGGTTAAAAACAAAAGCCTTAGCAAAGGATCATTAAACGTGATGGACTGGGCTGCTGCGCCACAAATTCCCAGCTATCGCTATGCTCATCTGATCGCTGGGCTCTGTCAATGGCCAGTAAAATCTAAGAAAAATATCCAAAACATATTTAAGTGCTGAGGGGAGGGATAGATTTTGCTCCGGATGCTTGGATTCAGTTAGGAAAGCTGAACATATATTTTACATATTTAGTTGAAGGCTGGAAAACTCCCCCCCTTTCACAACGCTAAATAATGCACTTTCAATCCACTTTCAGTGCACTTTGGTGATCGTTTGCAAGTGGATTTTGCTGTTTCACACGGTAAAATCTAGTTTCAAAGTGCGCTGAAAGTGGGGTTGAAAGTGCAAAGTCCTGGGCCGGCCTGACCTGAAGCACTCGGCCTCGATGTTGAAGTCGCCCACAACTATCGGACGATGTGTCGGAATCGTGTCCTTAGCATCCGCCTGCAGTTGGAGATCCTGAAGTACTGATCAACTGGCCTCTTTTCTTTCATGGCTTTTGGAGACTTTGTCTTACTTCCGTTCAGTTTTCCTGCTTGCAGAGGCGCATTACCGCCATTTTAAGATTTGGGTGGGCTTTTAGCTGTTGGGTTTGAGAGCTGGGACTTGTGTGTTTCTGTGTGTGGTTGTTTTGTTTGCCAATCTCATCAGTTTTTGTAGCATGCCCCTTGGTTTTTTTTATGTTGTTTCCTTTGCATAGTAAAGTTTTGGGTCACATAGAGCACAAAGATACCAAAATCATAGACCTGGAAGGTACCCCAAGGCTCATCTAGTCCAACTCCCTGCACAATGCAGGAAATTCACAGCTATCTCTCAGCCCCACCTCCCTAGTGACCCCTGCTCTATGCCCAGAGGAAGGCAAAAACCCTACAAGGTCCCTGGCCAATCTGGCCTGGAGGAAAATTCCTTCCTGACCCCAAAGTGGCAATCAGCACAGGAGCCAAGCACCGGCTCATCCCCTCCTCCTTTTCCTCCCCTGATCCCTGTACATTCATAGGAAGTCAGAGCATCATCCTGGCTGACAGACGGCCATCCAGCCTCTTCTGAAATACCTCCCCGGAAGCAGAGCCCCCCCCCGCCTCCCGAGGAAGCCCCTCCCACCGAGGGACTGCTGTAACTGCCGGGAAGCTCTTCCTAATGTTTAGCTGAAAACAATTTCCCTTCCGCTTTAACCCTTTGTATCTGGACCAGCCCACTGGGGCAACAGAAAATAACTCCGCTCCATCCTCCATTTGACAGCCCTTCCAATACTTGAACAGGACTACCATATCACCTCTCAGTCATCTCCTCTCCAGGCTAAACATATCCCATTAAAACACAGGAACGAAATAAAAATCTACATAATTGCCGGGCAAATTACCATTTTAATGTTGTTTGGAAAAGGATGGCTGCCAAAGACTCAGGAGACATTATTGCAGGGCGTGATCGAGTTCAGAAACGTGCAGGCCTTGTCCCTGTTTCTTTCAGTGGCTTGAGGACAGACTTCATTGCAAGAGTTGGGAAGAAATTATGCTTCTTACTCTCCTACGTCAATTTATCAAGAAGGTTCCCTAAAACATGTGAGAGCCTCCAAGAACTGCAGCCCACAGAGTACCCTTAAAAGAATAAAAGGGACAGGATTTTCAATTTGAAGTTTACAACAAACTGTGGAACATCCAGGTAGAAATCTACCCATCTGCCCCATTTGTTCCACAGATGAGTCCAATTGGATTTTACAAGCCATTGACCGAGAGCCAGGAACACACCAGCTGCCCGGGACTGTCAAGTCCTGTAATCTGGTGCGCAGCTAGCTCTACCATGTTTAGCACGCCCTTGCAACGCTTTGGTTTTTAACCCTGGCTGGATCGCAGTGAAGGAGGAATGAGTCAAAGCAAGATTAGAAAACATTCCCCGCAGTTCCTGTGTGGCTGTGGAGAAAGTGAGTTGGGTATGAGGAACATATCACGGAGTTTTGCCTGGAATCTGAAATACATGGGATAAAGGGGAGGAAAGCCAACAGGCTCGGAAGAACATCGAGATAGGAAATTTCAACAGACGGAGCGAAAGGTTAGCAGAAATTTCAACAGACAGAGCGAAGGGCTAAGATAGCAGAGAAAAGCCTTCGTTCAGACTGGGCCAGGCAATTACTGGCTAAGCAAGAGGACTCCAGGAGTGAACCCACAAATTCCCCAGAACCTGAGCCCAGCAGCCCTGAGCTGGCATTAAAAAACCCTGCGGCCACCGAGGAGTCTCCCAGCCCACACTCGAGACTAACGTTTCCAGCTCAGAGAAGCACTTTCCTGCCTCTCTCCACAGCTTCTCTTGGCTGCTTTTGAACACTTAGTGGGGTGTGGCTAGAGTGAGGACATGGCACTCTGTGCATTCTCAGGGGGAACGCTAATATTACTGGGCATGTTCCAGAAATGAGTTTGGTCCAACAAGGGCAGCCCAAGGACTTTTGGCGTCCTGAGCTCGGGCAGGGAAAACATCTCCCCACCCCTCACTCTGAGGTGCTGCAGGAGGCTGCTGCCCCCCCCCCCCTCCTGCCCTGCCTGCACTGCAAGGATGCAAAAAACCGCCAACCGCAACGAAGACCCTGGAAAAGGGCCCCATCCCTGACCCTGTCCCATGATGGGAGGGAGGGAGGAGCCCGCTCACTATAGGCCGCCCACGCGGCTGGGGGCTCCATGTGCTGCAGCAGGCCCCAAAATTGCGGGCGGGCGGGTGGGAGGGTGGCCACAGGGCCAGGTGATTGCCAAAGCATGCCTAATGGCTGGGCCAGCCCTGTGGCCCAATGAAGTGGAGCAAAAGGACCAATTTGCAGTTGGAACGGCTGCGGACAAGCCACGTGGTTGGGCTCCGCTTCAGGGCCGGAGACCATGGCCCTTTCCTGGGTATCGGAAGACGTGGCTAAGGCCCCCTGCAGCACAGAGGAGTGCCGTGAGCATGCCTGAGGCTTGGCCGCTCATCCCAGGAGCATGCCCCACAGAGGGGGCCAGCCCTCCTCTCGGAAGGGAGCGCCTCCTGCTCTGAAAGTCCACTGCAGCACTCCCAGCAATGCAAGCGGCTCCCCAACCCCAGGGTGTTATCAGAGGCCAGCCAAGCGGAGTTTGCTCTTGGCTGGGCCATAAAATGGGGGCAGGAGGCTGGAGGGGGCAGGGCGAGAACAGCCTCGCCTCGAGGAGACGGGAACAACATGTCCCAGCAGGAAAGCCCAGACCCCCAGGGGGCAGGGGCCCCTCAATAGCACCTCCCAATACTCTCCCCCCCCCCCCGCTCGGACTGGCACGAGCTGGCAAGAGCAGCTTTCCAGCCTCGCCCAAGGGAGACGGCTCCAGCTCAGGCAGAGACATTCACTGCCGCTTGGACTGGGCACCTCCTGCGTGCCAGGCCTGCGCTCTGTCCCTAGTGAACACATGCTGGAGCCCATGACGCTGCCTTCTCCTGGGTGAGGCCGCTGGCCCAGCCATGGCCTCCAGGGGCTCAGGCCGAGAAGGCACGTCCTCCTTCATTCTTTTAGGCGGAGAGGCCAAGAACGGAACTGGGGGCCCTCCATATGCAAAGCAAGGGCCCCTTCAGAAAGTCCACCCCATGGTTTGCTTGTGGCAGGCCAACCAATTGGGTGCCTTCCCTGCTCAAATGGCTCCTGGGCTGGATGGAGAAGGGAGTCTCCGACCCCCACCGCCCTGTTCCATTCTTCCTGCCTGCCACGGAAACCCTTGGCTTCTTGCTCTGTCCTTGACGGAATCAGGGCACAGTGAAACCCACTCCGCTGTGGGAAGCATCTCTGTGCTCCCCCCGCCCCCCCCCACTCTCTTGCTCTCCAGGTTGAAATTGTCTGACTTGTCTTTGAACTGAAGCCAGGCCCGGCTATGGCTATAGCCGTAGCCAGCCCTTGTCTCTCTGCCCGGCAGCATGCTCCCTGGCACCCAGAAGGCCTGTGCCAGGCACCTGCCACTTGGCCCCACCTCCTGCCTCCTGCAGCCAATGGCCCCCTTTCAGCAACCAGGGCCTCTCCCCCTTTTCAGGCATGATAAGGGCTGCCTGCGGGAGAAGTCTTCCGTGCAGGAGGGGAACCTCTCCCAGGAGGCGGCATCCAGGAGCCAGCTCAGTGAGTAGACCCTGCAAGGCCTCCTCCGAGGGCAAAGGGGCCGGTTGGCAAGGGGGGGGGCACTAAGGGTTCCTGCTCAGCTACAGAGCTGCACCCAGATGTGCCACAGCCGGACACGAATAGCTCCTGTGGGTAGCCCAGACGGGCACAGAGGAATATAGTCCATGGAGGGCGTTCAGGGAGACTCCCTAAGGAGACCCTGGAAATGCCCCCACTGGTTGCTCCCATTGCTGTGTGTTCCAAGGTATCCTGCCTCTGAATCTGGAGGCTCAATTTGCCTCTCATAGCTAATGACTGTTAACTGAGCTGCTTCCTTGAACATGCCTCCTTTTTGTCAAGGCCATCTAGGCAAGAGGCAGGCGGGGGGGGGAGGGAGTCTCACATGCCTCAGGGGAGGGAGGGATATATTGGAGGCCCCCAGCAAGTGCATGGGAGGAAAGCAAAGGTTCTCCTGGGGCCCGTGCAGAACTTCCCCCCTTCGCTATGAGATCCACGCAGAAAACGAGGGCGGAGGGTTGCCGGGTTGCCCACGTGCCTCAGAAGAACGCTCATACTAAGACAGGTACTAATTTATATGCAGATAATTTTTGAAAATGTGTTTTCTTTTTCTTCCAATTTTATTTTATAGAAAAACAGAAAATACTATTTGCTCAGATCAGAACGTGAACTCCTGGTAGGAGGGGGGGTGCTTCTCTTATGATGGGGCTCTGCAGAACTCCCGTCCCACGGAACAAACTCGCCTGTTTGCTTTGTGAAGATCCAGAATTGGGCGCGGGGGGAGGGAGAAGCAATACAGAAATTCCCTTTCCCACTTTAAGGAAGGGGTGGGAACCAATTCTGTCCCAGCAGAAGCTACCCCCCACCCCATATGGGGCAGGGCATTCGTGGCCAAGGGGGCTTGAATGAAAGGCAGAAGCCACCCCACTCGCTTGACGGGCATTCCCTTCCTGGGGCGGCGGGGGGGGGGGCTCTTTGCTGGGTTAGTCCAGCTCCCTTTCTGACCTCACCTCACAAGCATAGTGAAAGCAAAGGGAAGGAAGGTTTGGCTTTTTCATTCTGACTTTCGGGGGCATGAGCTCCGATAGAGTGCTCCTCGTGAGGAGGCCAGGTCTCCCCTCATCCCAGAGCAGGGTGGCCAGTCTGCAGGCGGGAATTGCAGTTGATCTCCAGACTGTAGAGATCAGTTCTCCTGGAGAAAAGGGCTGCTTCGGTGGGTGGGCTCCCTGGCACCATGCACCTGCGGAGGCCCTCCCCCCCCGCCCCGGCAAGTCCTGCCCTCCCTCCCCAGGGTCCACCTCAGAGAGGCTCAGCTGAGGCTGCTGGGGGCTGGGAAGGTCAGGGTGCCACCTGAAGAGGGGCTTCCGCTTCCGAAACACTTTCCGGTCTGTTTCCAAAGGCCCCCCTAACCTCGGCTCACAACTATAGATAACAACAACAACTTTTGATTTATATACCGCCCTTCAGGACAACTTAATGCCCACTCAGAGCAGTTTACAAAGTATGTTATTATCCCCACAACAAAACACCCTGTGAGGTGGGTGGGGCTGGGAGAGCTCTGAGAGAGCTGTGACTAGCCCAAGGCCACCCAGCTGGCTTCAAGCGGAGGAGTGGGGGATCGAACCCGGCTCTCCAGATGAGAGTCCCGCACTCTTAACCACTACACCAAACTGGCTGGAGGGTTTCATTCACAATTCCCCTCACTTTGAGACCTGACTCAGATCTGAACCACCGAGTGAGATTCAGCAATAGGTGCTCGTTCATACAGAGGCAGAGAGGCCTTGTGAAGAAGAGCTGTGCTTGGCTCTGTACTGCTGGGAAGGAGGTGCCTAACAGCTGAGCCTGCAAAACATTTTGCAAAGCAACCCAGTTCCTTAGCGAGCTGCAAGGAAGAAGAGAAACTTCAAGCTCACCAGCCGAGTTCTCAAACACTTGAATGGCCCCAAACCTCTAAAAAAGGGAAACTAAGTACAAATCAAAAGGAAGTTTCTGGTATTTGAAAGGCGAAGTGTTTTATTGTGGCCCAAGGCGTTCAAGGACTGCAGCCCTCGCTTGAGAGACTTTTCAAAACAGCTGAGTCAAAAGGCCAGAAAAGGTCCAGGTTGGCCGTTTCTGTGCAACGTTCAAATGCATGAAAGCAAGGAACACTGACCATCCAAGGATGCAGGTTCTAGTCCACCAGAACTTTGGCCACAATAAACCCGTTGCTCTTTTTGTTTTGTTCCTCTCTGGAAATGGACCAGAACAAGGGCAAAGTCCACAGAGCAGATACAACAGGGAGAGAAATGAGCCCTCTTACAGCTTCATTTCCCAGGCTCAGCGGTGTGCCGTACACTCCTACCCTCTTTGACACCCACTTGCTTTCTCCAGCAGGCGCAGAAGTCAAGATGCGGCCCACCTGCCTGGTCATCGCAGCTGCCTTGCTCAGCCCTCTGCTGGGGGCTGCCTCTGGTTCTCTCCCCCAGTCCCAGAAAGCAGCATCCATCTTCTCCGACTTGACTCCCGAGGAACTGCAGGCCGTCCGAAGCTTCCTAATGAACTGCCCGGAACTGGGGCTCCAGCCAAACAGCAGGGGTACCCTGTCCAAGAACAGCCTCTTCCTGGTGGAACTCCAGGCCCCCAGGAAAAGTCAGGCCTTACGCTACCTGGATTTCGGTGGGTCCCGCCCAAGACGCCTGGCCCGAGCTGTGGTATTCTTTGGTGCTGAAGCCAAGCCGAATGCCACCGAGTACATTGTGGGACCTCTGCCTACCCCCACTTTTTACCGACGTTCTGGCCAACCCGTGGCCTATGCTTCACGGCCCATGACGCAGCTGGAGCACCGGCTGCTTCACAGCCAACTGCGGGTCTCCCTGGCCCCCCTAGAGCAGTTCCTGCAGGACGTCTCCGGCTTTGGGCTTGAGCAGTGCGGAGGGCGGTGCTTGACCTTCACAGATGTGGCCCCCCGCGGTCTGGAGCCAGGCGAGCGTCAAACATGGATTATGCTGCAGAGGGAGGTGGAGGGCTTCTTTCTACATCCCGTAGGTCTGGAACTCCTGATTGATCACAGAGCTCTGGATCCCGACGCCTGGAAGGTGCAGAAAGTCTGGTACAACGGGCAGTATTTTGACAGCCCCGAGGAGCTGGCTGAGCAATACGCACAGGGCCAGGTGGAAACAGTGGCGCTACCCAAGCATCCGGAGCACAGCCTCTTCTCCACCTTTGTTCCCCGTGGGAACTTCACCACAGGCCCCCCTACAGATGTGCACGGGGCCAAAATATGCGAACCGGATGGCCATCGCTATGACGTGCGTGGCAACCTGCTCCAGTACAGTGGCTGGAGCCTGGCTTTCCGGTTGCGCTCCTCCACTGGTCTGCAGCTGTTCGACGTGCGCTTCAATGGCGAGCGCATTGCCTACGAACTGAGTGTGCAGGAGGCCGTCGCATTCTACGGCGGGATCACGCCAGCTGCCATGCAGACGAAATACATTGATGTTGGGTGGGGGATGGGCTCCGTCACCCATGAGCTGGCTCCTGGAGTCGACTGCCCGGAGGTGGCCACCTTCCTGGATGCCTATCACATGTATGATGTCGACGGGCCTGTCCGCTACCCTCGTGCCATCTGCGTCTTTGAGATGCCCACTGGGGTGCCCATGAGGCGCCATTTTGACAGCAACTTCCATGGTGGTTCCAACTTCTATGGCGGCCTGGAGGGTCATGCGCTTGTGCTGCGCACCACTTCCACTGTGTATAACTATGACTACATCTGGGACTTCTTGCTTTTCCCCAATGGTGTGCTGGAGACCAAGGTCCACGCCACTGGCTATGTCCACGCCTCCTTCTACACACCCGAGGGCATCCGATATGGCAGCCGTATCCAGGCCCACGTGCTGGGCAACATGCATACCCACCTGGTACACTACAAGGTCGACTTGGATATTGCAGGTGGGTCTCCGTTTCCGGAAACCGGGGCTGGGGCTTGCAAAGAATTGCAAAGGGCACTTAGGCTCACCTTTTTGAGTGGCAAGATCCCTTAGGAGCCTAAGCCAAACCTTCCACTGTGTGCTCTAGATGAGGAGGCATTAAGGAATTTCCTCTGCTGAAATTCCGTCCCCTTTCTCAGTTTCTGTTTTACTAGGACTTTTCTATAAGCCCAAGACCATCCCTTCTCTAGGAACTATAAAATTACATCTTACATGATGCAGTCTGGTGAGGTGGGACTGTGGTGCTCAGCTGCTCACAGACACAACGCGGGTGGCACTGGCCCTACGACTGGTGTGTGGGGCAAGGCCAAGTAGCAGGGTGCGCCTGGCCTTATCCTCCCAGCGCCCCCAGAGAAAGTGGATGTCCCAGGAAAGGCAGGTTTCCAGGCCAAAGGGGGTGAGTCTTCCACAGCCAAGCCCCCCTCTGGGTCCCACGGGCAGGGAGTGCTTCTCCCCAAAGGGTGGGGTGGGGGGGCTGGCCCTGTGCTGTGAGCCCCGCCAGGCAACGGCAGTGATGGCATTGTGGTCAGGGGAAAACACTCTGAACATGCTCTGAGACTGCTGTGTTTATGATCATTGTTTAAGTCTTTTAACATACAAGGCCTCGTGGGGTTGCTGACTCCAGTTTGGGAAATTCCGGGAGATTGGGGGGTGGGGGGGTCTGGGGAAGGCAGACTTTAGGGAGGGGAGGGAGCCCAGGAGGAGGAGCTTGGATGGTGCCCCTCCAGACCTCTGCCCTCCCCTGGAAACAGGCCGCCCCATGCCCCGTTGCCCCCGCCAAAGGCACCTCCACTAGGCTTGCCAGCTCTGGGCTGAGAAACTCCTGGAGATATGGGGGCGGGGCCTGGGGGAGGCAGGATTTGGGGAGGGGGGACTTCACTGGGCGTGATACCATGGACCCCACCCTCCAAAGCAGCTGTTTTCTCCAAGGAGAGCTCGTCTCTGTAGTGTGGAGCTCCCTTGCAGTTCTGGAAGATCACCAGACCCCCCCCCCCCGCCTGGAGGTCAGCGACCCTCCCCCCGGGACTTGTCTTCTGGGAGGGGGGTCCCCTCGTGAGATGGGAGGGAGAGGTTCGCTTGGGCTGCATGGAGGTCACACAGGCGCTGTCTGCCTCTGATGCCGTCCCAAGGGGCACAAAACCGACCAGAATCCGGCCATTCTCCCCCTCTGGCCGACTCCCCTTTTCGCTCCTGGAATTTTAAAACCCGACAGATCCTTCTGTGTGCGCGCATGCGTGCGTGCGCACGTGGTATTCTGCCGCAAGCGGAGGCTTTCAGTCAATCACCGAGAGCGGATTGTTTGCCTGCGCCGCTTTCCTTTCGGGTGCGGGGCTTGAGTGTGCACCTTGGAAAGTCCTGAGCTGCAGCATCCCCAGGGCCTGCTGGCAAGCGCCCCGGGCTCTCTCGCTGGGCCTCCGGGGCGCTGCTTCGTCTGCTTCACCAACTCCGAGCGGGGAACTCTGCGGCCGCCTCTTGCCTGCCTTGGCCCCGGCCTGCAGGCTCCACAGCGGAGGAGGCTCGCTCTGATCTCGGGCGCCCCGTCGGCTTCCCCTGCGTACCTGGCCTGCCCCAGCTGATGCCGGGGTCTTGCCCGCCCCCTCGCTGCTCCAGCCCCTGAAGACCTAGCTGTCCGGCCCACCCTCCAGGAGCCAAGCCTGGGAGCAGGCCCGCCCCTCTGCAAGAGTCCTGGGGCAAATCCCCCTCCCTGGCTGCCGTGGGCCCCCGGAGCCCCCCAAGGCAGAAGTGCAGAGGTGGGGGGGGGGAGCAATGCCGAGAGGCACCAGGCTCACTTCTCATTCCTCCTCACACAGCTCTAGTGGTCAGCCGTGCCTCCTCCTCTGGCTGAGAAGTGCTGGGGCTACAAGCCACACCTTTTCACCTAGGCTGGACGCTCCACCCCCGAGCCCTGTGGCCAGCACTTTCTGGAGGGGGGGGGGATAGACATGCTCAAGAGCAGCAGTGCAGGATTTGGGGGCTTGCCCATGACCAGGGCCAGGCTGCAGGGAGAGCTGGGCTTTGGGTGGTGCAGCCCCTCCTGGGAGGATTATAGAATCAGAAGGCAGGAGGGGGCGCCCGGGCCCTTCCAGACCCGGCCTCTGCCCTGCAGACAAGCTGCCCCTTCCTCAGTGCCCTGCCAAATGCCCCTCCACCGCCCCGGAGGAAGGAGGTTCTGCAGCTTCCTCCAAAGGGGGGGGGTCCCCCTCTTCAGCTGCTGTTGCGCACCCCCTCAAGGCTTTTTTAATTGCGGAGCAGATGAGCTCAGAAGGGGGCGTGGCACATGGCAGATGCCGCGCCCATGCACGTCCTCCTCCCGTATAGCAAAGGGAAGGCCCATCGATGCCCCTGAACGTCTCAGAGGAGGGGCAGGATGGAAACGGGCCGATCCACTCAGCAGCCCTGCGGCCCTCTTTTGGGGCCGGCGACTGCAGAGACTTCCTCACCTCCTGCCTACAGGAGTTCCCTTGCTCATTCCCCCTGGAGGGGCTGGCCCCTCTTTGGTGCTCCCAGTCCAGCTCTTCTGACCCCCGCCCCCTTTCCACAGGCACTGGGAATAGCTTTGAGACCTTGGACCTCAGTTTTGAAGACCTGCCCGTTCCTTGGAAGGCCAGCGAGCGCCTGGTGCAGCCTTTCCTGGAGCGGCAGCCGCGCCTCCGGGAGCGCCAGGCAGCCTTTCCCTTTGGCAAGCCGCTGCCTCGTTACCTCCTTTTCTCCAACCCCACGAAGAACAACTGCTGGGGCCACCAGCGCAGTTACCGCATCCAGCCCAACTCCCACGGCCACCGCATCCTGCCACGCAACTGGAAGGAGGAGAGAGGGGTCTCCTGGACCAGGTAAGCCAAGCGGGGCCTGGAGGCCGCGGAGCCTGACCCCGGCAGGACCCTGTCGCTCCATGCTGAGGAAGGGACCCCCCCCCCTCCCCGATACGGCTCTTCGTGAGGTCAGCCCTTGGTGCAGATTCTCTGGCCTGCAGCTGGCAACCTTAAGGGTCAGATGCCTTGGAGGCTGGAGGCTGCCCTCAGGGCAGTGAGGGCAATGCCAAAGCCAAACCTGCCAAGATGCCTGGGGCGTTCCTTTCCAAAGGTCACAGCCAGCCCAACTCCTTCAAGCTCTTCCCTAAGCTGCAGAAGGGGGGACCCTAGTGCTGAAGCAGGCCGGGGGTGGGGACCTTTTTAAAGGCTCCCTTTGCCTGCCACCACCAGAAGCCTCCCCCACCCCCCTGGCTTCCCCATGGTGCTGGGGGTCCTTTGTGGCCAGCGCTGCCTCCTCCTCCTTCCTGCCCACTCCTGGCCCTGAATACAACTTGCAAGCAGCCCTGCAGCCAGCGTCCACGCCACTGGAGATGACGCAGCCACCCTCAGCACCATGGGAGCCCCTGCACAATGAATCTCCTCGCCCGGGCCAGGCACGAGGGAGGGAACTAGCTGCCTCTAGGTCAGAGCTTCTGTGGAGTGGGGTCACCACAGATGAGGCCGCCCCTGAGACCTCTCAGAGGGCAGCAAAGCCCTGGAGCAGCAGCTCTAGTCTTCCTTCTGCCGCTCAGCTGCTTGGGGGGGGGGGTGAGGTCTGGAAGACTGGTCTTTGCGGGAGAGGCCAGGACGGGCTATGTTACGCCTCAGGGTGGCCTCGGAGCCCCCTCCCTCCCTCCTCCTGAGAGTGGACTGCCTTGTCCCGAGTCAGGATCCGCTCTGGCTCCCTGAAGCCCTCTCCGTCTTCCTGAGCAGCGGGAATGAACTCCAGAGGGGCGTTCCCCAGTTAGCCCAGCACAGGCTGCTCCTTGCCACATGGGTCTCATTGCAGAGTTGCCCTAAGCAAGAGGCATCTGGCTCCCATACTCTGGCAAGCTGGGGGGGCTGCTCCTTGTGCCCAGGGGAGGGGGTGCCTGTGCCCCTTCTGCAGTCCTGGGTGCTGAGGTGCTGCACCCCCCCCCCTCGGCAGGTACCACTTAGCAGTGACTCGGCACCACGAGAAGGAGGACACCAGCAGCAGCATCTACATCCAGAACAACCCCTGGCAGCCCACTGTGGCCTTCGAGAACTTCCTCCAGGATGACGAGAGTCTTGACACCCAGGTAAGGGGGGGGGGGGGGTTCGCTGTGTGAGGACCTTCCAAGGGAGGTGGGCGGCTGGCGAGGATTCAGGGTGTGTGTGTGTGTGTGTGTGTGGCTGCTGCCTGCCTACCCAGAGGATTCTTCCTGCAGGACCTGGTGGCCTGGGTGACGGTGGGCTTCCTTCACATCCCACACTCAGAGGACGTCCCCAACACCTCCACGCCTGGCAACGCAGTGGGCTTCTTCCTGCGCCCCTTCAACTTCTTTGACGAGGACCCCTCCGTGGCATCCCGCCGGACCGTCATTGTCCGTCCCAACAAGTCTGCCGTCAACAAGGTGACCGTTCAGCGCTGGACACCAGACCGCCCTAGGAGCTGCATTTCAGACAGGCCCTTCAGCTATGACGGCACATACTCCCAGGTGTAGCTCCTTCTCAGCAAAAGCGGGGGGGCCCAACACCTACCTGTGGGGCAGGCCCAGTTTCCGGGGCTGGGCAAAGCTCAGAGACCAGCAACAGCACTGACAATTGCGTGTGCAAGACACCCAGCACAGCTCGAACGCTTCCGCTGCAGGTAGAATTTCCCCTTGCCACAAGAGAGGCAGATCAGCTGACAGGCAACCCGAGCAATGCTATTGGGCACAGCCAATTTCTTAAACCATATTTGAGGCTACTTTGGCAGACTTTACACAATAAAGTCTATTTGTGTGTAATGTGCTGTCAAGTCACCTCCGACCTATGGCGATCCTATGAATGAAAGGCCTCCCAAACGCCCTATCGTTAACAGACTCGCTCAGATCCTGCAAACTGGAGGGCGTGGCTTCTTTTACTGAGTCCAGCCCCTCTCATTTTGGGTCTTCCTCTTTTCCCGCTGCCTTCCACTTTTCCCAGCATTACTGGCTTTTCCAGAGAATCTTGTCTTCTCAGGATGGGACCAAAGTATGATCGCCTCAGTTTTGTTATTTTAGCTTCTGGGGGAATTAATGTGATTTGATCTAGGACCCACTTATTTGTCTTTTTGGCTGTCCGTGGTATCCGCAAAACTCTCCTCCAGCACCACATTTCAAATGAATCAATTTTCTTCCTGTCGGCTTTCTTTACCATCCAACTTTCACATCCGTACATAGTAACGGGGAATACCCTAGTTTGGATTATCCTGATCTTGGTTCCCAGACAGAGGTCTTTTATCATCTTTCGGGATCTTCTCTCGCTCCCTCACAGCTGCTCTTCCTAGACCACCGGGTTGCTGAAGCCAATGAGCAGCAGTAGATTCCCAGCAGGCACAAGGAAGTGAGTCCTCACAAGACACAAATTTAACACATGGAACTCTGTCGGCTGAGGACACTTAGACCAATGCAGGGTGGAGGAGGGTCCATCAACCACAATCAGCCACGTGCTGAAGCACTGGCTGCCCCGTGGGATGGAAGGGGGGCTCCCCTGAGGCCATCGAGCTGGACTCTGCTGGGCTCGATGGACGGGAGGTCTGTTTGTGCAGGGCTGCCGGTTGTTCCTGGAAGGTACTTCTGTGAATGTGGCTCCAAGTGTTCTTTGCCTCCGTCCTGCATTTGGCCTAAAACCTGCACCCCCACCCCTCCCCATGCTCCTTTTTATCCGTTAAATCGTTTGATGGGGGGTGCTGGGTTCAATGCCCCTTTCCGATGTGGGCTCCCATCCCCGTTTCCTTAAGGTATTATCCTCATCATGGGGTCAGGCTCAGCTGTCGCTCTGCGAAGCCAGAATCTATCAACCTACCTTACAGGGCTGGTGTGAGACTTAAGATGAAGACGGCAAGTAAGAATGCAGCGTAATGCATTCTATTGGTCATAAAGCTGTACGCAGGAGGCCAGGGTGCCTCATCTTTCAGCAAAACGCACCAGCAATGTTTCAAAAGGGCTTATTTGGGTGGGGTGGGGAATGAATGTGTCCTGAACCCAGGCAACGGCATGTTGCTACCCCAAATTGCGGTCTGTTGCACAAATGAGTTGCATATAACTCCGCATTAAATTAATGAGGTGTCAGCGTTCTTAAATGCCTCTTAATTATTATACGCAATGGTTGGAAATACAAAATAATGCTTTGATTTTTTCCACACATTAATGTTCTGCCTTTCTGTCCAGGAGCTTGAGCATAGCTGATCAGTAGGCAAAAATCCCCCCCTCCCTTAAAGGCAAATAGCACCTCTCCGAGGCCGTTTCTGGTCAGGAAAATGGTTCTGGGGGAGGGCTTCAGCCCTCTCTCACCATCCAATGTGGCTCCAATCCATACTGCCCCCCCCCCCGAGACTCAATTGCATCAAGAAACTCCCAGCAGAGATGTGGTTTGATAGGAGGCCAAGGGCCACCCTGGGGTGGGCCTGGAAACAGTAATGCGCAGTTTCACCATCATGAGGAGTCCTGAATGAGAGCCTGGGCCAAGCGCCCTCTGCAGCCCTGTTCGGAAACCCGCACAGCTCCACTTCACGCTCTGTCTGGAGTTTCCACACTGTCTCCAGTTGTTCCTTTCTCCGGACTCTCCGGCAGTTGTCCGACAGCTAAGCCTGGCTTAGGACACAGCACGGCAGCTCCAAAGCCCCAGGGCCCAAGTTAAGCAGGTGCGAAGGGTACAGAGAGCAGGGGCCCTGCCTGGGGTGCAAATGCCACTCCTCTGACCCTCCCCCTCCCCCTCCCGGCTGGCTGCCAGTCTGGGCTCTGAGCCTGCAGCAGACGTGTGAGTTTTTAAATGAAAGGCGGGTGCCTCCGTTCCTCGCCCACGCCAGAGAGGCACGCTGGCACCACTGAGGACCAAAGCGGGGCCCCTCAGAAACACCCGTTTCTTCACGTGCAAATATAACCCATTCGTGACTCACCTGTGGGATTCAGAGTCATATTTTCAAGCAAGTTGTCTGTCTGGAAGGCAGACGTGAAGGCTTGTCATAATCCCACCCCCGATCCTCAGGGGCTGAGGTCACGTTCCCCTCCCAAATAATCCACCAGCTCAATCTTCCCAAGATGTGCTGCCCAGAGACCCCTCCCACCCCCCCCAAAGATGCCTGCAAAGTGAGGCCGACCACGCACGGACGGCGCACTGCCTCCTGTGGGCTCAGGAAGGGCCTTGGACGGGCCCCCAGGTGACCCCCGAGGTCCACTGCACTGTCTGTGAGAACAAAGTGAGCAAAGCACAGCTCTTCTGGACAGAACCAGCCAAGGAACCTGCGCCCCAGCTGAGCCTGGACCCTGCATTCCAGGCCCTGGGGCACTGGTGAGCCCATGCCGTGCTTTTCTCTGCAACCCACCCTGTGAGGTGATCCGTGTGAGTGGCCGAGCATCAGCCCTGGCAGTACTCCGGTCCCGCAGCACTGCCACGGTGGCAGTTGCCGCTTGCCCCACTCCTTGTTCACAGCCAAGCACCCCCTAGCACCGTCCCCAGAGCAGGAGGCAGGGGCCCCAGGAGCCAGCCAAGTGCGTGGCCCACCCAAGGGCCCCTTGGGCAGCTTTCCCTATGACCCTCAAGGTGGCCCCACCTCCTGGCCTGGAAGACGTTTCCTCCTGCTTGGCCACATCCGGACTTCCAGGAATGGCCGCCGGCTCAGGGTTTCTGCTGCCTCCGCGAAAGGGGAGCGCTGGGGGTCGTCAGCTTGCCCCACGTGACTTCATAAAGATGGGAGACTCAAGGGGTCCCTGTGGCACCCACAGGTCAAAGGCCACGAGGAAGGGGTACAGCCACGGAGGACAGCCACGTGGCTCTGCAAGTCCCCCCCCCCACGACGGAAGCCCCAGGAAGATGGAAGGTGGGGCTTGCCGGCAGGGGCATCTCCAGGGCACTCCTGGGCCGGAAGCCGGGTTCAGGTTCCAAAAATTACACTGGAGGGACCAACCGTGGTCTTCAGTCCAGATCTTTTTAAACTGCGCGGTGTCCTCCACCATAAAGGTGAATCAAAACCCTTCACGTGTGCGTCTCCATCTGTGTGTGACCCTTTGAACTCCCCCCCCCCTCCGCACCTCCCCAGGATCACAGATTTTGGGGGGGAAAGACAAAATCTAAAGTAAACGTAGGCTGTGCAGTCCTGGAGCAAGGCTCCCCAGCCCAGACTGAGCCATGTCAGCTTCCAGAGACCCAATTCAGCACCTCGGCAACACGGCCCCTTCCGTGGGCTGCACTGCTGCAGAGGAAGGCTGGGGGGAGCCCAGAGACCAGCTGCCGAGAGGGCAGAAGGCGGAGCTTCAGCAGGGCTCGGAGGGGCTGTGAAGGGTCTGGGAGGACAGGACGGCGAGGGCTGTGGCTCACTCGCTCGCTTGGAGAACACCCTTCCCCCAGCAGTGCAGCCGTCTGACTGGAAAGCATCTCTTGCGGCACAGGAAGCACAAGGCAGGATTTTATTGCCCTAAAGTTAAAAAATCTCTCCCGCTCTGTGCGAGGGCCCAGTGCCACGTGAGCTGCTGTGCAATTCCGTGCGGCGGACTGGAAGCAGAGAGACTGGGCGTGGGATCAGGCTCCTCGGAGCTGCTTTTCTCCATCTGACCCCCCGCCCCCCCCCCCGCCCGGGAATAAAGGTGGACCGGCAATAACTGTCAGGGCCAAACCACACGTGCTGTTTTTAAACAAACTGGCTCGAGGGCTACCTAGGCCAACCCTCATTCCCTTTAGTCCAGGAGTCCCTAACCCTTTTGGGCCTCCGGGCACCTTTGGGATTTCAAGGCAGGGGGGTGGGCTCCATTTCAAAATAGCCGCCACAGGAGGCAGAGCCAAGCACACGCGGGAAGGTGGAGGGTGGGGAACACCGACACACACAGAGCCTGGACTGGAGTCTTGCTCACAGACTCAGAAGAAGAAGCCCTCCGAGTGCGAACACACAACAGAGAGAAGCCGGCGGCCAGGGAAGGAGGGGAGGGAAACACAACGCAGGTACCTGGAGAAAACCAAAGGAGGGTAACACACACAGACATTACCGAGGGGGAAAGGGGGAGCGTAAAAGACACACAGAAGGCAGCCAGAGAGAGAAAGGGGAGGATCACCCACATGCAGAGAACAGGCCGAGGAAAAGAAATACACACAGAGGGCTACCAAGGGAAGATGAAGCAGGCACAATTGTTCTGCCTTCACAGCGGCCGCACCTACTTTCATGCAGCACAGGGTGGGTGCCGGCAGGCGCCACGGTGCCCATGGGCGCCACGTTGAGGAACCCTGATTTAGAAAGATGGCATCTGCGCTGGGAATTAAAATTTCCCAAGCACACTGGGCCCAACTGGGATTTGGACTGTGGCACAGAGAGGAGGGGCTTCAGCCTTCCCCTGTGCCTTTTTCCTGACCGAAAACAGCCTGCAGTGGCATTTTTGCCCCCTTGGAGCTGCTGGCAGAGGCAAATAAGGCCCCCACAGGGCCCCTTCTGGCCAAGCAGACAGTATGGGGGTGAGGCTGAGATGCCTCCTCCTTCCAGGTGGCCTTCTTGGAGGCTTCGTTCTCAGCAGCTGCCGCCTGTCTGTGAGAAAAACAGTTGGGCTGGGAAACGCGGACGCAGCGCATTGAGAATGTCCAGTCTAGTCTGGCTGTTTTTCTTCAGATGTGAAAAGCCCACCTCCCCCTGAAGCGTGCTCCAATCCCTGGATCTCCACGGCTGCCCTCTTTTGTGCTTTGTCCAGCTCTGCAATATCCCATCCTGACCTCGTCTTGCACCAGATGCCTGGATGAATCCCAGGGAGACACAAACACAGCTGAAGGCCCACCTTTGACTTAAAGTTTATTGGGCTACGTTGCTAATGCTGACTACAGCATGCAGCAGGGAGGTGGGGATGGAAAAGGTTTTGTCACATGCATTTGGACTTCGGGGGCCAGTACAGCATGAGGGTCTGAGGCCCACTGGAACACCCATGCTGTACAAAGGAACGGGGGCTCTAAGGACCCCTAGGAGGGTACAGGACCTCTCCTCCAACTTCTGCCACGAGGAACCAGGGAAGGAACACAGGCAAGAACCTACCTTCCAGCTCTTGCGGGGGGGGAGGGAGAACGGCTTCCCTCCAAACCCTTTTAGGGAACACAGTGGCGGGGGTGGGGGAGAGGGACACCCCGCCCCCCCGAAAGGCGTTATGGGGCCAGAAACGGTTCATGCTACTGGTTGAGGGCGCGTGCGTGCACACACACGCACACACACATCCACAGGGAATGGGGAGACACAACAGAGACACACTGCCAGGAAGAGACCCTAGAGAAGTGACCTCTCATGCTCTGGGGTGGGGTGGGGAGGGGTTATGTCTGTCCCGCCAGCGCCACTGCGGACCGTGCAGCAAAAGGCAGAGGCTGCCCGCCTTTGCTAAGCGGACCATCAGCCTTGGCAGCCGTGCCAACCCTCTGCCTTTGGCACCTCCCTTGGCTCTGCTCCTGCCACCTTCCCCCCACTCCAGGATCGTCTCTTCCTCGGCCACCGTGACTCCCCTTCCACTCTATGCAAATGCTGGCAGCCAGGAGTGGCTCAGGCACGCTCCAAGCGTGCAGGTGCCAGGAGCAAACGGGGAGTTTTGCTTCAGCCCCCCCCCCAGCCCTCCTCCATCAGGGATGACCCCCGGAGACACGCGGAGGCAGACAGGCCAGGGGAAATGGGGAAGTCTGCAGCCAGGGTAAAGTTGAGGGGGTGGGGTACATGAGCAAGGGCCCTCCTCCCCCCGCTCCCTCTCTCCACAATGAGAGGCACACACAGACACACACAAATGGAAGGACTGTGGCTCACTCAACGCCCCCGCCCCCCCCCCCCGACACTAGGGTGCAGCCCAAGCCCGATAGGGGAGCCCTGCCTGACAGGGACAGAGCTCAGGCCAACAGGTACCCGAGTCCTCCAACTCAGGGGCTTGGGGAGGGGTCAGTCTTCTTCCGCCACGGGTGACTCTGCATGTCCCCTCAGTCTGGACAAGTGATATGTCTGGGGTCATGGGCAGGGGGTCCTAACCCTCAATCATAATTATTCATGACTCCTGCAAGCAGCCGGTCTGTCCATCGACAGTCCCCGCCAGCCAACCAGCTGGTGGTCACCCTGGCTTGGACCCACCCCTGTTAGGCCAGCTAACATGGTTGGGAAGTGGGCCCGCCCCTGCTCCTGCCACGCCCAGGGTAGGCAGCACCCGCGGGGCACCCCTGGGGCACGCAGCACCCCCTGTCCACTGCAGAGGGGCCAGTTCCAGCCCCCAGAAAGGCCTTTGGACCGGGCCTCGCCCAGCGCTCCATTAACTGCCAGGGTCTGAGCAGTGTCTCTGCAAGTCCATGGAAGAGTCCAGGGAGGCGGGGGGGGCCAGCTGTCCCGGGAGCGAGAGGCGGCGGGGCGGTGGGAGTGGGGGCTCCACCAGCAGCACCACATCGCTGGGCTGGGCAGGATTCACCGATGGCACTGGGAACCCAGGAACCTGCAGAGGAAAGGAGGCATCGAATCAGCCCCAGCCCCAGGGAGGGAAAGGGTCTCCCGAAGGGCCTGCCGGGGAGCACAGGGCCACGCGGGACTGCACAGGCGGGGCTACGACGGGAGGGGAGACTCTCTGTCCCTTGAGGTCTGCCACCCTCTTTCACCCAGCGAGCCGGCCTGAGAGGCCAAGGCCTTCCCTGATGCTGCCTCCGGTCCCTGGGTCTCAGGTTACTTTCTCAGATGAGCTTTTGAGAGTCCAAGCCGCGTTTCTAAAAGCTTCATTTCTACCTGGACTTTCCGCCCAGTGGGGACCCCAAGCGGCTTCTATCCTTCTCTTCTTCTCCATTTCATCCTCACAACAACCCTGCGAGGTGAGGTAAGCGGAGAGTGTGTGAGTGGCCCAAGGTCATCCAGTGACCTTCTGCAGCAGAGCCCAGAGCCCAGTCTGCATCTCTAGCCACTCCTCTGCACTGGCTCTCAGCATCTGGCGATGGGAGCTCTGGCTGTCCCAGGCTTCCACCCTGAAAAGACCCTGTTGGTCTTCAAGGCGCTGCTGGAGTCCCCCCCCCCCCCCGGCCATCCTTCTGACTCTGGAGGCTCCCTTTAGCCAGCTGCCAGCCACTGACGGTCCTCCCCTACACGAACCTGCCTCGCTCCCTCTTAAGGCCACCCACCCAGCTGCTCATCCCTGCCACCCGCACTGGCCCTGAATCCCACAACTGGAGGACCTGCTGAGTCAAGAAGTGACCTTCTTGTGCTTGTCCTGTAGCTGTTGCCCACCAGCTTCACCCAGTGACCCCTAGTACTACGGGAGGAGGGGAAAAAGTCCTCTCTGCCCGCTTTCTCCACCCCACGTGGAATTTTATAAACCTCTCTTGTGTCTCCCTTCAGTTTTCCTAAACTGAAGAGTTCCAGACTCTTATCATGTAGGTGTGTATGTTGCACGAAGGGACTTGTTGCTGGGGCGGGGGGGGGCGGGGGAATGTGTGCAGCTGACGGGGCGTGTTTTAAGTGTTAGCTTGTTGGAGACTTTAATGAAGGCATTTGGGACTTGGCTCAGAGGCTTTACTGAGCAAAGCACAACAAACTGGCAACAAGTGTGTGTGTGTGTGTGTGTGGGGTCGGGGAGGTTCTTGTCTTTGGAATCCACTGGCACCTTTTTTGAAAAGTCCACGTGAGCCTCCAATTGCTTTACTTTGGCAATTCAGACATTTGATCATTTCCTGCATGCAATCAGAGACACGGATGTGTCTGAAGAAAGAACATTTGCACGGCTTATTCATGCCCTGGAAGTAGAAAGGCAACGTACTTTTTCTAGATTTCCTCTTGCAGATAATAAATATGGCCAAGGTGAATTTGGTAACTAATTGTTATAAATTTTGTCAGCATGAGCAAATCCCTGGGGGGGGGGGCAGGTGGGGGGGGGAGATTGACATTACAATACGTATATTGCTGCTTTGAGAGAGTTTGTAGATGTGCAGGTTTTTAAAGTTGCATTTGGGTCCCCCAGACCCAACTAAGGTTCCTGCAGCCACACAGCAGCTGTGGCGAATGGCTGCTAAAAACGAAAGGAGCGACCAAACAGCCTCAGAATACACCACCGTGGGGGAGGAAGGGCTTCCCCCTCCCCGCTCAAGCGGTTTTCCAAAACTGCGAGTGAGGGGTGTCTCTGCTTTTGCTGCTCCACGTGGAGTATGCTGCGCACGTGGAACAGTAAAAACAGGGACCCCCTGTGCTATTTTTTTCTACATGTTGTGCAGAAAAGCACAATCTTTCCCAAATGATCATATCAAACTATCTTAGGGAAAGACAAGAGCAAACCGGGGGGTGGGGGTGGGGGACTTGGAGAGTGGACAATTATTGCACGGGATCGTACAGATGCTCTCTGCCCTTCTAGTTTGAATGGCAAACATCCATGGGTTAGTAGAAAAGAGCAAGAGTCCAGAAGCATCTATAAGACTAACAAAATGTGTGGTAGGTGGGGCTTTTTTTTCTCCCGGAGTACTCCGGAACGGTGTCCTGGCAGTTCTCAAAACTGCCCCCCCCCCTTCCTGGCCATTTTGGGCCTGAAACAGGCCAGGATCAGGCTGGAATCGGCCTGCAACGGGCTGCTGCTGGGCGGGGGGAACACCCCCTCACTCCCAACAGCAGCCTGATCCTGGCTGTTTCAGGCCCAAATTGGGCTGAAATGGGCCGAAATGGCTGAAACAGGCCCAAAACGGCCAGGATCGGGTCCAAATACGCCTGGGACAGGGAGGCGAGTGGACTCGAATCGCGGGAGCACTTGTGGGGTGGCCACAATGCAATGGCATCACTTCCCAGAAGTGACATCATTGCACAGTCCCAGGAGCACATGCGTACTTTGCGTGCGCACGTATGGTGCCACTGAGTTCCACCACCTCTTTTCTCAGAAAAAAAGCCCTGGTAGGGTATGAGCTTTTGTGAGTTACAGCTCACTTCTTCGGATACAGCTAGAATGTGTATCTGAAGAAGTGAGCTGTGGCTCATGAAAGCTCCTACCCTACGACAAATTTTGTTCATCCTATGGGTGCTACTGGACTCTTGCTCTTTTCTGCTGCTACAGACAGACTAACATGGCTACCCATCTTGATCTAGCAACCCTTGTTGCTGGCCCAACAGGCAGAACTTCACCTGGTGAACTTTCCCCCACCATGATGTGAAAAAGTTTATCTGCTAAATTTCTGTCTCTTAGGCTGCCATTCAACTTAGCACAAATGCTTCCTTCTAGAGGGCCTGTGCAGATTCACATTTCCAAGACAACCTGTATACTCAAATTGGAATTTGTGGCAGAAATTGGTATTTTAAAAGTGACATTTCATAAACAGCCAGGAGGGAGGCTTCTGGGCTAGTGGAGAGCAGCCAGGTGTCACTGGGTGTGTGTGTGTGTGTGGGGGGAACAGGCTGGACAGGCCTGGGGTGGAAAGTGATGCTCTCGGGCCCAGCCGTGGGCCACCGTTTGGGAGATACTGCCCGCGTGTTTTTTAAAAGTGATCCCCACAACCCCCAGGGCCAGAATATTGTCTGGGTGCTTTAGAAAAAAGCGGAGGTCCTCCCAACTGCACGCCCAAGTCAGCCCTGGGCCTGCCTCTGGACTGCTTCTCGGGTAGGCGCGCCCTTTCTTGTAAGCCAAGGAAATGCCAAGGCCCCCCCCCCACCGCCCCATGCATGGCAGCCCTCCGGAGTGGAGGAGCCCTGTGGGAATTGCGGGGCTGGGGGTCCTGGGCCAGAAGGGAGGGGTTCCCAGGGAGTGGGCAACTTACCTGAGCGGAGGAGTGGAGCGCCTGGGCTTGGACAGGAAGGAGGCACTCTCCGGGGCCTGGCTCTGGGCCGGGTGCCGGCAGTGGAGACGAGACGGTGCTGTAGGCTGGGGGCACCAGGACTGCTTGCCGCTGCAACAGCTGCATGACGGCTCCCACATCTGCAGTCAGCCGGGCTTCCAGCCTGCAGGAAATGATGCACTGTGAGGTGGCTAGAAGAGGGGAGAAGGGCCGTCTTCCATGGCCACCACCCAGGACAGACCCGGGGGCCAAGAGGCCTGGCTGGGGAGAGAAGAAAAGTGCCAGGGTCTCTGAGCCTTCAGGACAACCGGTGCAAAATAAGCAGGGCTGAGGCTCCCTGCCCTTTGGTCCTGAAGCCTCGCGACAGGGAAGCTGCCTGTGGCCGGCTCTCCTTTGCTCCCAGAGGCCTTGTCTGTCTTAGTATTACTGGAGAAGTCACTGTTGACTATGTGGAGCTCAAGCTAGCCTTGGGCCCACAAGACTCCCCGGGACCTGGGCTCCTTCTCACACACAGCCCTGAACGTAGCACCTGCCCTCCCACTCCCCCCTGAATTGGCTGATTTGGGAGGTGTCTTGGAGTGGTCCCCCCGCCCCCGCAGCTGCTTTGCAGGGCTCCCCATATATCTGAGTGTCACGGTCAGGAAGAAATAATAAAGCCTCTGATCATGTGCAGAGGGTATTCCTTTCACACTGAGCAGTCAGCCATACACTTCAGGGTCTGGCAACAAAAGGTCCAGGCAAGCTGGAGCCCCTGCATTCCTCTCTCCTGTTCCAGCCAAGGAAAACGTACTCCTTACCCCAAACACAGGGTCTGTGAAACTCACAAGGGACGCAGTTTTACTTGTTTTAGAAATATAGATTCTGCATTCTCTGATGGTCACAGCAGATCACGCAAATCAAAAGCCTGAATATCAGCACAACAAACTTAACAACAGAATCAATTTCCATCAATCACAAGAGAAGGACCTTCTCCAAACATCACTTCTATAAATCAGAGGCCTGAAGCATGCAGGATCCCATCAGAGCCGCACATTTCTGGGGACAGAGCGGGCTACCAGCAGCCAAGCCCTCAGCAGGTAGGCTTAACAAACAGACTCCCCCCCCACCCCCACCCCCCGGCTAAATGACAAGAATCCTGCTCAGTGCAGAACACGAGAGTCGCGTCTTCTCATGGGTGGAGCCCCAGACATCCAGGGACAGACCCATAGCTGCCATAGAGGCTATGAATCCTGAGTTCGGCCAAACAGTAAGATGGGGAGGGGGAAGGGGGGGGTCCAGCATCAGGCCAGAAACCAACCACCTCTCTTAGCTGAGCCAGGGTGCCCTGGGGACGACTCAGTAGGTAGTGTTTGAGCAGGATCCCTAACCTGGCCCTGGATCCCCGAACAAGGAACAGAGAGTCAGATGTGGCAACTGTCTGCAGTGGGGGCCTGCGGGAGGAGAAAGACCCCTGGAGGACGACTGCCCCCTCCCTTCCCATCCCAGCTAACCCCGGATGATGCAGAGCCTCAGGCCAGGACAGCCAGAGGCGGCTGGGAGAAAACTGGCTGCTTGAGTGTCAACCGTGCTTCTGCGCTTGCTACAAGCACAATGTCCTTGTGGGTTGGGGCACTTGTTGACTGAGGGAGTCACCTGGTACAGCCTGACGCTCTTTGGCCCTAGGGAGGCGCTGCAGGCCCCAGCAGGAAGCCGAGTTCCTCAGAGGTGAGACAAGGGGAGGAGAGAGCAGCCGGCGGTGCCCCCCAACACAGAGTGCAAACAGGGGGAGTTAAATGTGGGAGCTTCCGGGGAGCATGACAGGGAGCAAGGGAAGAGCCCAGAGGTAAAACCTCCTTTGAACAAGAAGGGCGGGGTCAAGCTGCTGTGGGGCTTCAGCCCTGGGGGAGGAAGATGGGCTACGCCGGAGGCACTTTCCTGGAGCAGGTGTCTACAGAGCTCCGGGCAGGGGCCCTTTCTGCCTGGCCCTGAAGCCTTTACACAACTCTAGCCGTGTTGGCGTGGGAGTGCCAGCAGCGGGGGGGGGGGGGGCTGCCCAATGTTTGGCGAAGCGCCCCATGTAAGATTACCTGCCCACGGGAGAGAAACTGTCACCTGTGCTCGAGGCGTGGAGCTCTTGGCTGGCACAGAGCAGGCCCCTTCCCGCCCGCCCCAGAGCACCTCCAGCATTCCCGTGGCAGGCCCAGCCCCAGGGACGCCTCAGAACAGGGGGGAGGGTGTCTGTCGCACCCCAGCCTCCTGGCAGCAGTCCGGCTCTTCCCCTCGCCCCTCAAGACTACACTGTAAGTCATGCAAATCTGTTTCTTACACGGTCTTTACATTTGGCTTTATTCCGATTTTTGATATTAACCATTTGTGGTGTGCCGCCCAATCGGCTCCTGGTCGTGTTTTAGCAGAGGATGGAGTTTCTCTGCATCTTCCGTTTCCGATCATATAATCTATTTGATTCCCGCATTGGCCACCCAGTGATATCTATTCAGTTGGCATATGTTTGCTATGAACTAACGGATGGCTTCACATAATTCTGCGTTGTTCTCTGGCTTCACTTCACAATCTTAGTCCAAATTCTCTGACAGCGTTTGATTCTACTTTGTTTCCTACTTTTCCATTCCAGTCATCTATGATTATCAGTGAATCTAATTTAGGTTGTTGTTGTTGTTATTAATTTATTTGTAATAGTCCACCTTTCTCAATAAGATCCAAGGTGGATTATACAGTGCAAGTGAAAATACAAGATAACCAACGGCTAGGACACTCAGTGAGCAAAGTGCAATAATGAACCACTGTTAGGACATTCAGTGAAAGATACAACAGGGGATGGAGGCAGAAGCAAGGAGATAAAATCTCCCTGACACCAAGCACAACTCATTTACACGGCATCTTTAGCAACACGGAAACTCTGTAGTAGGCGATGTCTGCATTAGCAGACAGTACCCAACAGAGTAGCGTATAGTCCCTGTCCCTACAAATGCATCTTTCTGAGCTATTTCTTATGACACAGCCCTATAATCTGGGTAGAAAGCCCTCCTGAATACTTCAGTCTTGCATAGTTTGCGGAAAGCCAGGAGAGTGGGCGCTTCCTTGACCTCCTCAGGCAAACCGTTCTATAAGGTGGGGGCTACCACAGAGAAAGCCCATGTGCGGGGCAGCTGTTGATTTTGCCCAATGCAGGGTGGTATCTGGAGAAGGCCCTGTTCGGGTGAGCAAAGCTGCAGTGGCATGACATAGGAGGAGAGATGATTGCACAGGTATGAGGGGCCAAGGCCACGAAGGGCTTTGAATGTGGTAGTCAGGACCTTGAATGGAGCCCCGTAAGTGATGGGCAGCCAATGGAGTGACTGCAGAATGAGAGTGATAGGCACGCTCTGTCTAGCTCCTGAGAGTCAACAAGATGCAGCATTCTGCACCAACTGAAGTCTCTGAGTTGACTCTGAGGGGAGACCTACACAGAGTGCATTACAGCAGTCTAGTCTCGAGGTCACCACAGCATGGATCCAGGGGGCCAGATCGGGCGTGTCAGGTTAGGGGGCCATCTTCTGAGCTAGTCTGGGTTGTGAGAGACCCTTGTTTGCAGCTGTGTTTACTTGCTTCTCTAGCAGCAGCGCCGGATCTAGTACAACCCCATGGCTCTTAACTTCATCAGTGAGGGTCGATTTAACCCCATCAAAGGTCGGAAGCACAACCTTCAAGATCTCTGCTTCTCCAACCAGCATCCCTTCCGTCTTGCCTGGGTTCAATGCCAATGTTTGCTCTTAGCCAGTTGACAACAGTTGTCCCCTTAGCGACTCGGTACTTCTACTACATCACCAGAAGATTTAGATATCGAGGTACAGAGCCGGGTGTCGTCGGCATATTCATGGCGTCCAATCCCGTAGCTACTAGTGAGTTCTTCTAAAGCGAGGGCCCCCAACCTCTGTGCCCGCTGACACTTTTCCTGGTGCCCCTCCTCCAGTGTTTCTAGAAAGTGGGTGTGGCCAGGTGGGGCTTTTGCCAAGCAAAGCTTCTGACAGGCCACTGGAGGTTTGGTCGGCTGTGCAGATTTTTAAAAACGTTGCTTCGGCAGAAGCTGCTTCCACAGCCCAAAGGTCTTCACTGTGAGACTGCAGGCAAAGGAGATGAAACTCAAGACCAGACGGCCCACGAGTCAGCAGCCTGGGAAACAGCTCCTGTGCCAGCTGCACCTGTGCACGAGACACCTCCGCCCACCTGCCACGTGGCGCTGCCCACTCGGCTCATTATTCCCACAACACTAACACAGACCCAGACTGCGCGTGCAGTCCCCAGCAGCCAGAAAGCAACACCTGCAGGCTGCTGGAGGAAGGAGAAATCTGGGGTGCTGCTGCTGGCCTGGAGGGAGTGCTCCTGGGGCCAAGCCGGGGCTGCAGCTGTCAGTGGCCAGGACGGGGGCAGGGCTCCTCTGGAACCCCCACAGCTCTTTACTGGAGCAAGCATTCCCCCCCCCCCCGCCCCATGCTCCCATACCTGTTCAGCTGCTTCTGCAGCAGGTCAAGGCGGCTCTCCAGCTCACAGCGATGGCGCCGGCTCCCGGTGCTGCTGACCAGGGGGATGTTGAGGGCCGTATGGGCAGGAACGGTGCAGCGGGGCAGCTCCTGGTACTGGTGCTCCCGGCTTTCGCCCCAGAAGCTGAAGATGTTGGACATGCCAGAGAAGGCCCCTGCAGGGTGGAGGAGAGGGAGTCAGCACCCCAGCTAGGCATCCGCTCTGCTTCTGTCCTAGGGGAAGCTTTTTGGCTAGAGAAAGAGGCCGCTCCTTGGGACCACACTTGGAAACCATTGCCACTGGATGACCTCATGCCTACCAGCACAGGTGGCTTTTTAAAAACGGGGTCATGGGAACAGTTGCCAGTCTTGGTTCAGAATTTCATGGAAGGCGACCGCTCTGTCGGCTAGACGCAGGGACACACTGAATAAGAACTCAAGAAGCCCAGGACGGCCTTGGGGGGAGCCAGGGAGCTTCAGGTCACGAGAGCCTCCAGTAGGTCAGGAATGGTCTCATTCCCATCAAGAGATGGAGGTGTGCCCCGGGGCCCAAAAGCAAAGAGTGCCTGAGCAGGGCAAGAATGTAAGATGTTTCAACAACATGGTGTATTGGTAACCAGGCACATGAGAAACTTGTGAGTACTGTTTTGGATATAGTGTGTTATGATTTAAAATACCTAATCCTTAAAAGATAGTTAGTCATACGTGTGCACCCAACCAGGCTATGGTTCTGAAAGCTGATAAAGAGGTGAGTCAGAATGGATTATCAGCTTCTCGGCAGAAGTGCCTTGTGGACCTCCTTACTTTTGAGTAAGAAGTTTTGGGGACTCGAGACATTTGGCTCTCATCCTCACATGACCTATGTAAAATTAATGGAAGGTCTTTTAAGTTACTCAATAACAAAGATGTTACTAGTTATATTTTAATAAAAAATAAAACGGAGGAAAAGATTTTCTAAGAGTATTGACTTGTGTGCTATAGTCCCCACGAACTCAATGTATAGGAGATTAATTGTGTGATACTGGAAGGCTAATGGGAGCTTCTCAGGAGCACTCTCACATCTAAATCAGCCTGATGAGGTCTCCCAGGAAAATATCACCCCAAAAGAAAGGTCTATCGAGGGTTATGAGCCACGGGACCGAAGCACGGAACCTCCGTGTCCGCCTGCCGGGAACCTGGCACTACACGGTGCAGCAGAGGCCCCCTTCTCCATCTTTCTTTGCTTGTAGCCAGCCCTGGGGCACCTGAGCTGGACGGGCTCACCCGCACATTACGAAGACGCGGCCTACCACCTGTCTCCGCTCTGCTCATCAGCCAGGTGTTCCCTGGGCGTTCCAAGCTCCGAACTTCACTCCTGGGCAGAAGTGGGCCTGATCCCATGCAGGGCTCCGGGGGGGGGGGGGGGGAGGGTGCACAGCCTTTCCGCTGTGCTGCTCTCCTGACTGGCAACGTCCTAGAGGGACTACGGTTTACCCCGCTGAGGAAACTTGTGTGTGCTGATATGCCACCACGGGCTTGGTTTTAAATCACAAAAAATCCTGAGTGTTGTGAGGTCCTTCTCTGAACTTCTGTGAAAGTTCACCAGATGGTCAGGATGAGTTCAACAAGCGCCGCTTTCATCTTTAACAGCCAGTTAGTGGAAGAAACAGAAGATTTGTTGACTTCTTAAGTGTGAGTTAAATTAGCTTTTTAATATTGCTACAGAAAATTAATGAACATTAGCAGATATAATTCAGTGCACCTGGGTTGCTTATCTGATAATCATTTTGGGGACTAATCATTTTATTTACAGGACGATCACATGTTACAATTATAAAGATTTATTTTAATTTGCAGGCATCGCTTTCTCTATAAAGAGTGCCAAGCAGAGAGTTGACGAAGCTTCTTAAGGGAAGATCTCGGTGAGGCCTTTCTCTTCTTCTCGCGCCTGTCTGCATATGCAGGCCTTGTTTATGTTTAAATGCTGCATCTTATGGTTGCTACCTACGTTTTAAATTGTTTTAAAATTTTTGATGTAAATCCGCTCTGAGCCCGCTTGTGTTGAGAGCGGACTATAAATTAAATAAATAAATAAATAAATAAATAATAAATATGGGCTTCAAAAAAATTCACAGCATTCGAAGACAGATGAAGCCTGATTCACTTTACACCTCACGTATTCGGTTGAGTTTGAGAAATATTAAGAGATCTGATTTTCCTTGCATGCATTTTATCAATATCTAGAGGATCAATTAGCGTTTGTATGTATCTTTTAAGTTCTTGCTTAATAAAAAGAGTTAGGACTCATTTCAATAAAATTCATGAACTCCCTGAAAGTCTCTACTTGGTTTGCTTGTAAAAGATCAAACCACGGGACCCCTTTGACAATTACTGCACTATGGAGGGAAATCTCCCTCTCGGCGGGTTCTCTCTCTCTCTCGAGCCTATGAGGTCTCTGCTGCCAGTTAGCTCAGAGAACAATTCTCACAGTCAATTGCTACAGACCCCTTAATTGGATGGGAACTAAAGACACTCAATAGGCTACAGGCCCATCACCTACTCCAGGGTCAAATGGTGGCCCCCCAGGGCCCTTTCAGGCCAGGAACACAATGCGGCTGGGGGGCCTTACGCTCCCTGTCCCCTCCACACATCACAGTCTGGAGTCCCAAGCACAGACGTCCCAGACCAGGTCTGTCAACAAGCCAGTCACACACTAGGGCTTTGTAACGTGTGAACTGGCCCTCGATGACTCAGCCAGGGCCTTTTCTAGGAGCGGGCCCCTAGAGGAGGAGGAGGGCAGGAAATGTGGCCTCCCCATGCGTGAGGGAGGGCTGATGGGGGGTGTACAACTCCAACACAGCAGAATCCGAAATAAAATCCAACACCAACAAAGCATGACTGAAAACAGTCCAGCAAGAAAAATGGAAGCTGGAAAGAGCTTTCGATGTGAAGCTCCACAGGGCAAATAAAGCTGCCTCACTCTCACTCCAGGCTCAGACCCACCACACTCTTCCTAGAAAGCCACAAGGTCACTCACCTGAGCACACGTGCCGTGGGGGCCCTCTGTGCATCCGTTCCGTGGCTTCTGGCCCGGGACAGAAACAAGGAACTCCCCTGAGCAGGCACTCGAGCACAAACCACCCCGCGTCCCGTTTAGCCCTCCTCTGATTCCTGCGAAGGCCTCAACCAGGCAGTAGCTGGAACGTGTGGTACATGTCCGTGCTCCCCCGGCCCTCTCTTCTCCCTCCCAAGCTCCGGCTGGGGGCAAGTGGGATTCTGGCCGGCTGACCCGCTGGGCCTCTGAAGCAGGCTATGATGCACCTACCTGAAAGTGGGTTGCACGTGTCGCTGACTCTGGGCTCGGTGGGCGCAGGGGAAGGGGGCTCCCCAGCAGGGCAGAACGGTGAGAGTTCTGTGGCGTTTGAGGCCGGCATGGGGGTCTCCTCCTCATCACTGGAGGGGGGACTGGAGGCTGCTGAGCTGCTGAGGCAGGGGTCCCATCCGGGTGGCCCACGGGGGGTGCCTTGGCAGTTCCGGCCCACCGACAGAGCCCTCGGCGGGGCTTTCAGCTCCCCTGCATCCGCCTCGTCTGTGCAGGAGACAGAGAAAAACCCCGGCTGAATCCAGGGCAGATGCTGGGGCCCGCGGGAATAACACCCTCCCTCCCTCCCACCCACAACTACCACAGCCAGGGGCCCAGAAATCCCCAAAAGGGAGAGGCGAGGGAGCCGCTCAACTGCACGAAGGGAGGAAAGGAGAATTGTGCCACAGGAGGAGCCTTGCCAGAACGTGTGGGGGGCAAGGAGAAGTCTGGCTGCCTCTATGCAGGGCTCCCGGCCA